>NC_135339.1:37186696-37801681 GCF_023851605.1 Tamandua tetradactyla | reverse complement strand
CAAGCCACATTTCTTGAATGCACTGCTCTCAAATCACCCCACACCACACACCGAAACCCCATCACCCACTCCCTACACTACCCTCAGAGTACTCCTGCCCTGATTCCCCTGCCCTCCTCTGTGCCCCATACCCTCACCCCTCGCAGGAGCGCATGCATGCTCCAGCCCAACACACCTCTCCAGTGTAAGTGCACAATCTTGCCCTGCTCCTTCTGAGACCCATGCACCTTCACCCAGTTCCTTGACCCCCACTGCCTCCTCCCTGCCACCAGCAGGCAGATGCCTACGCATCCAGGCTGCAGATGCCCTTAATGACCAGGCTGCACCTGCGCTCAGCCCATACAGTTGCACAACCCCACCTACTCCCTGACCTCTGTGCACATGTACATCAGCGTCAGAGCTGTGCACACTTGCGCATGTCTGACATGCCACCTAGCTTTGGGCAAGAATTGGCCTGTGCATCTGGGCCACACCCACCCCCAGCCCATGCAGCTGCAACCCTGACCCTGCTCCCCTGAGCTCTGCACATGCACACACCTGTCCACCCCCCCCCCAGACCCATGCACTGCACACAGCTACACCCTCCCCACTGCGTGTCCACGCATCCATGCACGAACCCCTTGACCCCTGCACTCCAACCCACTTTCCTGCAAATGACCACATCCTTGCCCCATACCCCAGCACAATTGCCCTGTTCCAACATTTGGCAGGCACTCATGTGCATAGCTGTGCTACATAGCTCCTGCCCTCCTGTATCTGTGCACATGCACCAGGGCTCCACCCACCGGACATCACCTGCCCCTGGCACACATCCCTTAACCCCCACGACCTGTGCCCTACCCCTACACACTCACATATCCACATCCTGGCCCCCCTGGGCCCTCCCCTTGTACAAAGACTCACCTCATCTTGCCCTCCCTATGCCCCAACCTCTGTGCACCACACTCCACACCCTGATACCTATGACCCCCACATTCTGTCTGCACACCAGCCCCTATGCATCTGCACAGCCACCCCATCTGCCTCCTGCTGCACCCTACCTCTATGTCTCCCATGCCACACCCTGCTGTTATGCTCCAAGGCCTGACTGAGCTAGGCCCCACTCCCGTGGCCCCTGCACAATACCTCTACAACCCTGTGGCCTGCACCGCAGGCTCACAGGCACCAGCATAGCATACCTGACCTGTGCCTATACCTGTGCCACAATCTGTCACCACCACACCATTGTGCCCAACCCCATACCCCGCATCTTGCTCCACATCCATCCCACAAATACAAAGCTTTAGACTACTGAAGGAAATCAACTTCCAAAGTAACCCTACCAAGATATTTACATGCTTCGAAGGCATCAGAAGACCACTAAGCTTATCAAGATGAAGAGAGATATAACCCAGCCTAATGACCAAATTAAAACACTGGAGGAGACACAGACATTGGAAAAACTAATCTAAGATGTTCATATAACTCTACTAAATAAAATCAATGGGAAGGCTAATGACATAAAGGGGATCAAGAAGACACTAGAAGAGCATAAAGAGGAATTTGAAAGAATAAACAGAAACTGCAGAGATTAAAGATGCTGTAGACCAAATAAAAATATACTAGAAACACACAACAGCATATTTGAAGATGCAGAAGAAGGAATAAGTGAACTAGAGGACAGAACAACTGATTTTGAACACACCAAAGAACAGATGGCAAACAAGAAAGAAAATTTTGAATTAAATCTCAGGGAAATGATGGGCAAAATAAAGAAAGCACAGAAACATAAGAATTATAGTATCCTGGAAGGTGAAAAGGCTATGAGTAATAGTTGAGGATATAATGGGGGGAATCTTCCTAACCCTTATAAAGGGCATAAATATGCAAATCAAAGAAGCCCAATGAAATACAAATAGAATAAAACCAAATAGGCCTTCCCCAAGACCTATACTAATCAGACTGTCAAATGCTGAAGAGAAGAAGAAAATCCTCAACACAGCAAGAGAAAAACAATCTACTATATACAAGGGAAATCACATAAGACTTACTTCGGACTACTCAGCTGGCACTATGGAGGCAGAATTCTGTACCGAGCCAAACTGCCCTTCAAAACTGAGGAGAAGATTAAAATTTTCACATACAAACAAAAATCCTGAAAGAATTTGTCAACAAGAGACCAGGCCTACAAGAAATACTATAAGGAGTTTTGCTGGCTGAAAAAAAAAAAAGACAGGAGAGGGAGGTATGGAGGAGGGCACAGAATTGAAGAGTACCAATAAGGGTAACAAAGGATAACAAGAGAAAGGGGAAAAAGAATATATAGATCTGATAAAAAAAAAATCCAAAGGATAAGATGGTGGATTCAAGAAACACCTTTACAGTAAAGACTTTGAATGTTAACTGTACAGGTTTGAATCTGTTATGTACCCCAGAAAAGCAAAGTTCTTTAATCTTTATTCAATATCCCTTGGTGGGAGCTTTTTGATTGTTTCCATGGAGAGGTGACCCACCCAATTTTGGGTAGTAAATTTTGATTAGATGGTTTCCACAGAGATGTATATTCACCTAGTCAAGATAGGTTTGCTTACTGGAGCCCTTTAAAAGGAACCCATTTTGGAAAAAATTTAGAGCCATCAGAACCAACAGAACTGACAGCACTAAGAGAATGGACAGTGCCCCAGGGAAGCTGTTGAAGATTCCTGGAGAGAAACTAGAAGACATTGCCATGTGCCTTTCCAGCTGAGAGAGGAACCCTGAACATCACTGGCCTTTCGAACCAAGCTATATCACATTATAGCAGCTTACAAACTAATACATTAATGGACTAAATATGACAATTAAAAGATACAGATTGGCAGAATGGATTAAGAAATATAATCTAGCTATATGCTGCTTACAAGAGACTCATCTTAGACACAGGGATATAAATAGATTGAAAGTGAAAGGAGGAAAAAGATGTTCCATGCAAATTGTAATTCAAAAAAAAGCAGATATCGGATAAAATAGGTTTTAAGTGTAAAGACACAATAAGAGACAAAGAAAGACACTACATACTAGTAAAAGGGACAATTCACCAAAAAGAAATAACAATCATAAATGCTTATGTTCCCAATCAAGGAGCTCCAAAGTACATGAAATAAACATTAGCAAAATGGAAGAGTGTGATAGATGTTACAACAATAATAGTAGGAGACTTCAATACACCACTTTCCTCTATAACTAGAACAACCAGACAGAGAATCAACAAGGAAATAGAGAACTTAAACAATTCGATAAATGAATTAGACCTAACATAAATATATAAGTCATTACACCCTAAAACACCAGAATCAACAGTCTTCTCTAATGCTCATGGAACATTCTCCAGGATAGATCACATGCTAGGTCAGATGATAAATGTTAAAACATTGAGATTATTCAAAACACTTTCTCTGATCACTATGGAATGAAGCTGGAAATCAACATCCACCAAAGAATGAGAACTTTCACAAATATATGGAGATATTAAACACACACTCTTAAACAATCAGTGGGTCAAAATAGAAATCACTACAGAAATTGTGAGCTATCTGGAGATGAATGAAAATGAGAATATAACATTTCAAAATTTATGCATTGTGGCAAAGACTGTGCTGAGAGGGAAATTTATTGCCCTAAAGGTCTGTATTTAAAAGAAGAAAGAGCAAAAAATCGAGGATGTAACTGCTATTCTTAAGAAAGAAACTAACTCCAAAGCAAATAGAAGTAGAGAAATAACAAGGATAAAAGCATAAAAGCAGAGTTAAATGAATGGGAGAACAAAAGAATAATAGAAAGAATCATTAAAACCAAAAGTTGGATCTTTGAGAAAATCAACAAAATTGATGGACCACCAGCAAGGCTGACAAAGAAAAAAAGAAAGATGATGCAAAGAAGAAAAATCAGAAATGAGAAAGGCATCATTATCACAGACTCTGAAGAAAATTTTTTTAAAGAGGTTACTATAAACAACTATATGCCAATAACAACTTAGATGAAATGGACAAATTCTTGGAAACACATAAACAAGCTACAATGACTCAGGAAGATGTAGAAGATCTCCACAAACCAATCACAAGTAAAGAGATTCAATCAGTCATAAAAAATCTTCCTACAAAGAAAAACCCAGGGCCAGATGGCTTCACTGGGGAATTCTATCAAACATCTCAAATAGAACTAACACCAATCCTGCACAAAGTTTTCAAAAAAAAAAAATGAGAAAAAAAGGAACACTATATAACTCATTTTATGAGGCTAACACTTTAATATCAAAACCAGGTAAAGATGCTATGAGAGGGAAACTACAGGCCTATTTCCCTAATAAACATAGGTGCAAAAAAACTCAACAAAATACTAGCAAATCGAAAGAAACAACACATTAAAAGAATATATACCATGACCAAGTGGGATTTATACCAGGAATGCAAGGATAGTTCAAAAAAAGAATATCAATTAGTGTAATACAGCACATTAACAAATCAAAAGGGAAAAAGCAAATGATCATCTCGATTGATGCTGAAAAAGCATTTGACAAAATTCAATATCCTTTTCTGAAAACACTTCAAAAGGTAGGAATCAAAGATAACTTCCTCAATATGATAAAAGGCATATATGAAAAAACCATAGCCACATTGTACTCAATGGAGAGAGAAAGCTTTCCCCCTAAGATCAGGATGCCTGATCTGTCACCACTATTATTCAACATTGTACTACAAGTTCTAGCTAAAGCAATCAGGAAGGAAAAAGAAATAAAAGGTATCCAAATTGGAATGGAAGAAGTAAAACTTTCATTATTTGCAGGTGATAAGATACTATACTTGAATAATCCTGAGAAATCTATAACAAAGTTATTTGAGCTAATGAACATATTCAGCAAGGTGGTGGGATATAAAATTAGTGTGCAAAAATCACTAATGTTTCTTTATGCAAGTAATGACCTAACAGGGGAGTTAATTAAGCAAAAAATTCCATTCAAAATAGCAACTAAAAGAATCAGGTATTGAGGAATGAACTTAACTAGGGATGTAAAGGACTTGTACATAGAAAACTACACAACATTGCTAGAAGAAATCAAAGAAGATCTAAATAGGTGGAAAAACATTCTCTGCTCATGGATAGGAAAGTTACATGTAGTTAAGATGTCAATTTTACCCACATTGATCTACAAATTCAATGCAGTACCAATCAAAATTCCAACAACCTACTTTGAAGTCTTGGGAAACCTAGTTAGCAAATTCATATGGAAGGGAAAGAGACCCTGAATAGCTAAAAGCATCCTAAAAAAGAAGAAAAACGTGGGAGAATTAATACTTCCTGATTTTAAAACTTATTATAAAGCCACTGTGGTCAAAATAGCATGGTACTGACACAAAGATAGAAGTATTGACCAATGGAATTGAATAAAGGTGCTGATTTAGACCACAAAATCTATGGTCAACAGATCTTTGACAAGGCCCCCAAATCCACTGACCTGGGACAAAGTGGTCTTTTCCATAGATGGCATGGGAGAACTGGATATCAGTAGCCAGAAGAATGAAAGAGGACCCTTACCTTAAACCCTGTACAAAAGTTTAACTCAAACTGGATCAAACGCCTAAATATAAGAACCCATCCCATAAAGCTCCTAGAAGAAAATGTAGGGAAACATCTTCAAGACCTAGTAATAGGAGGTAGATTCTCAAACTTTACACCTAAAGCACAAGCAGCAACAATGACAACAAAAAACAGACAAATGGGAACTCCTCAAAATCAAATATTTTTTCACCTCAAAAGACATTCTCAAGAAGGTGAAGAGGCAGCCAACTCTATGGGAGAAAATATTAGGAAATCACACATCCAATAAACCTTGATATCCTGTATACATAAAGAAATCATAAACTCAACAACAACAAACAAACAATCCAATTATAAAATGGGTTACAGATATGAATAGGCATTTTTCTGAAGAGCAAACTCAGATGGCTGAAAAGCACATGAAGAGATGCTCGTTTTCATTAGCTATAAGGGAAATGCATAGCAAGACTACAATGAGATACCACCTCATACCTATAAGAATGGCTGCAATTAAACAAACAGGAAACTACACATGTTGGAGAGGCTATGGAGAAAGTGGGGCACTTATATGCTACTGGTGGAATGTGTAATGGTACATCTGCTATGGAAGAGGTTTTGGCAGTTCCTCAGGAAATTAAATATTGAGTTGCCCTAGGACCCAGGAATAGCACTACTGGCAAGGGCTGAAAGCAGTGATATAAACAGATATTTGTACATTGATATTCATAGTAGCATTATTCACAATTGCTAAAAGATGTAAACAATCCAAGTGCCCATCAACAGATGAGCAGATTTACAAAATGTGGTATATACGTACAATGGAATATTATGCAGCAGTAAGACAAAATCTCGTCCTGAAGCACATGACAAGATGGATGAGCCTTGAGGACATAATTCTGAGTGAAATAATCCAGACACAAAATGATAGATACTATATGATTCCACATTAATGACCATGGTAAAGGTAAAATCAGAGGCTTATAGTACAGAATATAGAGGACCTAGAGATACACGGAAGCTAAAGATGGGTGAACGGTTAGCTAATGAGGTTGAACTCAAATGTAAGAGAATAGATAAAAGTGTAGGTGGTTCACTAGTGGATCTATAAGTAATATTACCATATTGAAGGTGAACATGATTGAAAGGGGTTGTATAGACCCTGTGTCCTACTGATTAACACTACGAATATAAATAAGTTCTTACATGAACTATTGCAAAGATATCAATCTTGTACAAAAAGCATATAAGTTCAGGGCATAGGGGGGAAACTGCTATTACATGTTATGGGCTATGTTTAGCAGGGAAACATCAACAGTACCACAGCAACACAAGGGTTAAATAATGGGGAGACAGACAAGAGTTAAGGGGAGGTTTAGATTTTTTATTTGGTGAAGGTGTGTTTATTGGTTATCTTTCTTTTGGGAACAATGAAATTATCTAAAATTGGCAGTGTTGATGGATGGCTGACTTTAAACATTATACATGATGCCCAATAACGGGAGGTGACTGAAGGACGCACTAACCAAGAAGTGGATTTGTGAAGGATAGTGCATACATATGATTGAATATTGTGTTGCTACAAAAAGAAACAAAGTTGTGAGGCATGCAGTTTGAGTAGAATTGACATCCTGACAATACTCAACCTTTCTATCCATGGGCATGGAATATCTTCCTATCTATTTAGGTCATTTTTAAATTTCTTTAAGTAATTTTTTTTTGTAATTTTCCATGTATAAGTCCTTGACATCCCTGCTAAGGTTTATTCCTAGATACCTAATTCTTCTGATTGCCATTCTGAATGGAATTTTTCCCTATAATTGTCACCTCAGATAGGTCATTGCTTGTGCATAGAAACATTACTGATTTTTGTACATTAATCTTGTATCCTGCCACTTTGCTAGATTTGTTTATTAGCTCAAATAGTTTTACTGTAAACTTCTCAGGATTTTCTAAGGATCATGTCATCTGCAAATAATGAAAGTTTTACTTCTTCCCTTTCTATTTGTACGTGTTTTATTTTTCTCCTGTCTAATTGCTCCAGCTAGTATATCTAATACAATGATGAATAATAGTGATGACAATGGGCATCCTTGTCTTGTCCCTGACCTCAAGGGGAATGCTTTCAATTTCTCACCATTAAGTATGATGCTGACTATGGGTTTTTCATATATGCCCTTTATGATACTGAGATAGTTTCCTTTGATGCCTAACTTTTGAAGTGTTTTTATCAGGAAAGGATGCTGGATTTTGCCAAATGCCTTTTCAGCATCAATCGATATGATCATGTGATTTTTCCAGCTTAGTCTGTTAATGTGCTGTTTTACACTGATAGACTCTCTTATGTAGAACCACCCTTGCATTCCTGGTATGAATCCCACTTGATCGTGATGTATAATTCTTTTACTGTGGCATTAAATATGATTTGCCAGTATTTTGTTAAGAATTTTTGCATCTATGCTCATTAGGGAGATTGGTCTGTAGTTTTCTTTTCCTGTATCATCTTTATCCAATTTTGGTATTAGAGTGATATTAGCTTCATAAAATGAGTTAGGTAGCATTCCTTTTTCTTCAATTTTTTGGAAGAGTTTAAGCTTAAGAGTTTAAGGATTGGTGTCATTTCTTTTTGAAAAGTTTGATAAAATTCTCCTGTGGAGCCATCAGGTCCTGAGATTTTTTTTTTGTGAGAAGATTTTTGATGACTAATTGGATTTCTTCACTTGTAATTGTTTTGTTGAGATCTTCTATTTCTTCTGGAGTCAGTATAGGTAATTTGTGTGTTTCTAGGAATTTGTCCATTTCATCTAAGTTATTTAGTTTGTTGGCATATAGTTGTTCATAATATTTTCTTATGATTTTTAAAATTTCTGTGCATTGAAATGTATTGCTTTTTTGTATATATGTTAGTTTTCACAAAAAAAGAAAAAGTCAATGTGATGATTAAAAAATATTTATTCCTTCTAGCTTCCTATATTCTGGAGCAAGTAGAGGGAAAAATCTGAGGTGATGGTATGGTAGCCAATGACAAACCCTGGGATCTGTCCATAATTACTTATTGAAGAATGCTTTGAAAACTATTGTTTTTTTCTTTCTTTGCTTTGTATATATGTTATACTATACAATTAAGAAGTTAAAAACAAATAGGCCTAAGAGTCACCCCCAGAGAATCTCTTTTGTTGCTCAGCTGTGGCCTCTCTCTCCCTAAGCTAACACAGCAAGTAAACTGGACTGCCCTCCCCTTCTACTTGGGACATGACTCCCAGGGGTATAAACCTCCCTGGCAAGAGCGGACAGAAATCCTGGGATGAGCAGGGACTCAACATCAAGGGATTGAGAAAACCTTCTTGACTAAAAGGGGGAAGCGAGAAATGAGAAAAAATAAAGTGTCAGTGACTGAGAGATTTCAAACGGAGTTGAGAGGTTATCCTGTATGTTTTCTTATGCCTTATACAGACATCCCTTTTAGTTTATGGTGTATTGGAGTGGCTAGAGAGAGGTATGAAAAATGGTGGAGCTGTGTTCCAGTAGCTATGTTTCTTGAACATGATTGTATAATGATATTTACGCTGTGACTGTGTGATTGCAAAAACCATGTGTCTGATGCTCCTTTTATCTAGGGTATGGACAGATGAGTAAAAAATACGGATAAAAATAAATAACATAAAGAACAAAGGTTAAAGTAAATTGAGTATATTGAAAAACTAGAGGTCAATGAAAGGGAGGGATAAGGGGTATAGTATATATGAGTTTTTTCTTTTTTATTTCTTTTGCTGGAGAGATACAAATGTTCAATGGTGATGAACATGCAACTATGTGATGACATTGCAAGCCATTGGTTGTACACCATGTATAGAATAGAATAACAAATTGTGTGTTTGTTAAGGATTGACAAAAAATATATTCAAAAAAAAAAAAAAAGAAAACAGGGCCTCGATTGTAAGCTCTTATAACAGTCACATTTAGTCCAAAGTAGTAACTGTTATTTCTGAATTTTGAGAGGCTGTTTTATACATGTATAACCTGGTATTCAGAGATAAGAACAAACCAATCAGGTAAGGATTAAGGTAATTCAGAACACATGCGGTAAGGAAGACATTGTCTGCATTTTAGAATCTCATCTACTCTTTGAGACTTAGATTATTTTGTCCAGAACCCAAATTTTCTGTAGCACATAGTCAAACTAAACGAAGGCCTTTAATCCTGTATACAAGAATGTAATGCCTGGGGCAGGCCACGGTGGCTCAGCAGGCAAGAATGCTTGCCTGCCATGCTAGAGGACCTGGGTTCGATTCCTGGTACCTGCCCATGTAAAAAAAAAAAAAAAAAGAATGTAATGCCTGGATACATCCCAGAGTATCTTAAGCAGATATTCAAAAAGTATTGCCAAAGTCCCTTGAGGGATGGAAAAAAAATACATGAAACTATTAAACTCTGCTGCCAGGGAAACCTCTAATACTGTGTCGAACATTATGGACAATCAAATCAATAGGCCAAGCCCTTGATCTTGAGGCTTTCTCTTATGAAGCTTATTGTATGTAGCAGAGAAGCTTAGCCTACCTATAGGTATGCCTAAGAGTTACTTCCTGAGGACCTCTTTTGTTGCTCAGATGTGGCCTCTCTCTCTCTAAGCCCAACTCTGTAAGTGAAATCATTGCTCTCCCCTCTACATGGGACATGATATCCAGGGGTGAAAGTCTCCCCGGCAGTGTGAGAGGTGACTCCCAGGGATGAGCCTGGCCCTGGCACTGTGGGATCAACATTGCCATCCTGACCAAAAGGGGGAAATGAAGTGTAAAAAATAAGTTATCAGTGGCTAAGAGAGTTTAAATAGTTGAGAGGTTACTCTGGAGGTCACTCTTAGGCAAGCTTCAGTTAAACATTGCTACCAATTATAACTTGCCAAACCCCAACCAAAACCATTCCTGCCAATCCTAAAGAACACCTAGGGCATTATATAAGATTCTACAAAGGTTCCATGCACTAGGGTAACTTTTCAGGAACCAACAACTTCCAGATGGGTTCCTAGGCCATATATATCCTGAAATTCAGAAGGGCTAGCCTCTCCAGAACATCAACTCCAACATGAAATTTTACCGTATTACCAACAGCCCTTTCCAACATGAAAAAGTTAGAATGGGCATAGCCCAAATATCCCCCCAAATTAGGAGAAAGATCAAAGGAGAAGGTGGAGTTATAATAGAGAAGATAGGATTTAACAAATAAGTATGACTGCTGAATCATTATATTGATATTTCTTTTAGTGTTCAGTGTCTTGGAGCAGCTAAAAGAAAAACCTAAATTTGTAGAACTGTAACCCATACTAAACCCTGAAATATATTCTATAACTAATAGTTGCAGTGTGCTTTGAAATTTATTGTTTTTGTGTATATGTTATTTTTCACTATAAAAAAGAAAAGAATCAAATGACAAACAGTACATAAGGAAGAGATATTAGCTACACATAGTATGACAGAGAGAGTGATCATATATAAAAATTTCTTAATAAATAAGAAATCCAGTAGAAAAAAAATGTGTAAATAACATGAACTATCAATTGCAAAGTGAATAAACACCAGTTGTCAATGAACATATGAATATATGTCCAATCTCTTTAATAGTTAAAGAATTGCAAAGTAAAACAATAAGATATTTTCATTTATCAGATTGAAATAGTGTATAGATGTAATGAGGCATGGTATCAACAAAGACCTGACAAAGGAAGCTGTCTTATTCTCTCTACAAGAAATTATATATCAGTATCACTTTTTGGAAGGTAATTTGACAATATGTATTTTAAACGGTATTTTAAAAAATGTAAATGTTATGCATTTCAATCAAGAAATTCAACATCTAGTAATGTATTCTTTTTAAATTCTCTCACAAATTCATGTACCCCCCAAAAAGGTAAAAGGATATTTATTGCAGCCTTATTTATAATAGCTAATAATCGGAAAAACTATGAATGCCTATCAATAGACACTGAGTAAATAAACCACAGCATATCCATATAACCGATATATTGATGTTGAAAAGAATAAGATAGATTTGAATGTAGTGACCTGAAATGACACCCAATGTAAAGTGTAGAAAGATAGAACATGGTTCTATTTTTGTAAACAACAACAAAAAAGGAAATCAATTTAAAGTTATATTGTGAAAGAAAACTTCATTTTATCTTACAATCTAACTCTTCCACTCTGAGGTGTAGACTCAAGAACAACTGTGGTGCATGAGCATCAGGACATGTGTACAGGAATGCTTGCTGCAATCTCTTACATGACAGCAAAATCTGAAAACAATCTCAATGTCCATTGGCAGAAGAAAGAAAAATTTGTGGTGCAGTCTCTCAGTGGAGTACTATAATCATTAAGTACACAAAACATACATCAATCTTAATAAAATTTGAGGGATAAAATTCCAAAATTTAATTGCAAAATTCACTAAAAGCAAAATTTAGGATGTGGTTACCTCTCTGGAGAAGCAGGGGGTGGGATGGGGAGAAGCACATGGGTAGGTGTAATCATGGTGAGTGTCCTAGTTTTCAACTTGGGCGGTGGATTCCCTGGTATCCATTGTATTGATTTCAGTTATCTAGTGATATGTAACAAACTACCATAAAACATAGGGTCCTACCAATTTATTATTCACTCTATTATTTCTGATGATCCTGTGGGTTGACTGGGGTTCATCTGGGAAGTTCTTCTAATGGTCACTCTTGGGATCAAATTGCAGCTAGGACTGAAACATCCAAAATGGCAAGACTCAGCTGCAACATGGGATCTCTCTCCTCTCTCTCTCCTCTCTCTCCTCTCTCTCTCTCCTTACTTCTCACTTCTCACTTCTACTCTCTGACTGTATCTGAATTTCCTTTGCTTATCAGGACTTCAACCATATGGATTAAGGACCACTCCTGATTCAAATGGCCCTTCCAGTGGGGTCGCTGGACTTCTTACATGGTAGAGCAGGCTCCCATGAGTGCAAAAGCAGAAGTTATTCTTTTAAGCGAGGAACAGCCTCTCTTCTACTCTTTCTCCAGGTTAAAGTGAATCCAATACCAGTTTTGGTTAAGTGTGGAGGGGACTAAAGGACATGGGTACCAGGAAGAGAAGTTCACTGGAGTCTGTCTTAGGAGAATAGCTACCACAGTTGTAATATTGTAAAATGGAGCCTCACAAGGACCAATGTTATTCCAAAACCAAGGATGATGGTTAATTCACTTCTATTCAACTGAAGTCCCATTTGATAAAATAGAAAAAGTATTATATCACAGCATATGACATATGCCATGATATTATGCTGTTAACACTGATTACTTCTGGGTTGGGATGACAGGACATCTCTTCTTTCTAAGTTATGGATTTTTCTAAAGCTAAAAATTTTTATTTAATGAGCATAATTGTAAAGTTGGGCAGCGATGTGGTTACAAGCTAAGGCCCTTCTCAAGGAAGCTAAGACCCACATTGGTCTGCTGAGAGAGACATGTCAGTGGGGAGGGATCTGTCACTCTGGTGGCCTGGAAATGCGAGACAGGCTACCATGCCACAGCCGTGTGCTCTTCCACGTCCTTAGTGCAGTCCTGACTTCTGAGAACCAGAGCCTTGCTCTGTTCCGTGTGGGGGATGTGGCCATCGCGACCCATGTGTGGGCTGCTGGACTGACACCGAAGGCCTACATTGAGTGGGCGTCACTGGAGCACGGTGGGGTTGTTGACAGAAGAAGTACAGGCTGCAGAATCTCACATTTCATAACTGGTCTAGGACTCCTTTCAGTTACTCAACAAATAATGTCATCTAGGGATAACAATATGCCCTCTTCTGGCCATGGAGAAAGAAGGGGAAATCTCCTGGTTGGCTAACAGAAGAAAGAAAAGTTTCTCTCTGGTAAAACGAGAGACATGTTTCTACCTTAAATAATAACAGCAGCTACCATTTATTGTAGGTTCTTCCTTGCCAGATACTGGGCTAAGTGTTGCATATATATCACCTCATCTAATTCTTTTATTAACCCTGTGGGGGGAGTATCAATACTCCCACTTTATAGCTGGAGGCCTAAAATGGTAAGTAATTTGTCTAAGGCCACACACAGCTCATATGTGAGCCCAGCTCTGCACACTGAGTCCCTCTGTAGGGAAGAGGCACAAGCTCTGAGGACTGAGGATTGGCCTAAGGTGTCATCCTCACACTTGACATGGATCCTCCAAGAACATCGATCTTTGCTTAGGAAAATCTCCTTTTGTAGCCTAAATCTGAGGACCTACATGCACAGTAGCACTGCCATCCTCCCAGCCGGAGCAGCCTGTGGGCTACTAGTATTGACAGGCAGATTTCCTGAGGCGGAACCCTGTGCTTGGGGCAGACATTGTAGGTAACTGTTACCTATGCTATTTTTATTTCATAAACACTCAATGATGCAGACACTGATTAGGTTGTAGGGCCTGTGATGGTTTAATGTCATATGTTAACTAGGTTATGGTATCCACTGGTTTGATCAATCAAGTACCAGCCTGCTGCTTAGTGTGAGGGTATTTCATACATTTAAATCATCAGTCAATTGATTACATCTATTCACTGAATACAGTGGGATATCAAGCTGGTTTCAGAAAAGAACAATTTTATGCATGTAAAACAAACTGCATAGTCACCCACAGGCAACGTTTAACCAGAGTCTGAAATTGCATACTATGTGCTCAATTTTTTTTAACTTTTTTTCTATTGTATAATATAACATATATACAAAGGAAAGAAAGAAAAAAGCAATAGTTTTCAGAGCACTCTTCAACAAGTAGTTACAGGACAGATCCCAGAGTTAGTCATGGGCTACCATACTGTCCTCTCAGATTTTTCCTTCTAGCTGTATGTGCTCAATTTTATATGCTTTGTGTTTATCCACTTTCACTCCCTGTAGCTTTGTGACCTAGTAATCTTTCTTACTTCCATTTTACACATGGGGATGCCCAGCATAGGGAGCTTAAGAACCTGACCAGGGTGATATTCTATAAGAGAAGTTACTTCACTGGGCTCGGGTCTCCTAATTTGCAGTATACTACTCTTTCTTCTAAGATCACACTGCTTCCTTCCCCTTAGGCCTCAAGACAATGTCTTATTCTTCACCTAGAAGATGGGCCAAGATTAAAAAGCTGAAGAGCCTAAAACAAGGGGTGAGCGACAGACCTGGTCACGCATTGCCTTAAGGAATTTAGCTTGGTACAACCTCTATGAAGAGCAATTTGGCAAAATCTATCGAAATTAAGAAAAAATACACTTTTGATAGAGAAATTGCATTCTGGATAGCCTTGAGTATGTTTCTCAAAGTGAGGACCCTGAACATGCAATGTCAGCTTCATCTGGGCACCAGTTAGAAAAGCACATTCTTGGGTCCTGACACTGACTTACTAAATTAGAAACTCAAGGGATGGGACCTAACACTCTAGATTTTTATAAGCCAGCCAGGTAATTCTATACACACCAAAGTTTGAGAAGTATTGTTCTAGACTTATCCTTGCTCCTGTATGAAATAGACATGTATGAAAGTATATATTTTTTTGCAGTGTTGTTTGTAATTGCACAAAATACAAACAAAAAACCCAGGAAATAACCTAAATATCCATCAACAGGGTATCATTAAATGATTAGGATACGTCTATACAGTAGAATACATTAAAAGAACAAGACAGATTTATATGTTCTGATGTTAAGAGATCTCTAGAATATACAGGTAAGTGAAAAAGAACAAGGTACAGAAGATTATGTAGTGTCCTACCATCTGTGTTTAAATATGTAATATATATGTGCATATTTGTAAATGCACAGAAAGTCTCTGGATGCATACATAAGATCTGATGACAGTGCTGCCTCTGGGGAGGGGAACTGGGTACTTTGGTCACTGGAGCAAGGGAGAGTTACTTTTTACTGTTATCCTTTCAAATCATTTTAATTTGGTATCTTTTGTACCTTTTGATATCTGAATAAATTTTGCAACAGTGGCTAGAAACTGCCAGTTGGGTTCCAGTAACAGGCCCTCAACATCAACGATCACACAGGAGTTAGGTGGAAAATAAAATAATATGACTTTGATTGAAATGCTTTCAGATTGGCTAAAACCATGCTTCTCCCTGGCTCTCTGCAAAAAATCAGAGGAACAAGAAGACTTGGTAATGTCTTATCAGCAATCCCAAAGAAAAGAAACAGGCTCCTTAGGCTTGTTACAAGTTCAATACGAGACAAAATGAACATGTCCTTAAACACACACACACACACAATCATACGCACAAAATAAAAGCTCACATCCTCTTGGGCTCTGTGTTAGTTAGATTCAGTTGTCAACTTGGCCAGGTGAGCATACCTAGTCTTGTTGCTGAGGACATAAGCCAATGGTGCGTGAACCTCATCTGTTGCCAATTACATCTGCAGTCAGCTAGGAGGCGTGTCTGCTGCAATGAGTGACGTCTGACTTAATTGGCTGGTGCTTAAATGAGAGATTGCAACGTAGCACTGCTAGCAGCTTGGCATTCCTCATCTCAGCACTTGCAGCTCAGCCCGGGCCCTTGGAGATGGAGAAAGAAATTACCCCAGGGAAAGTTGTTGGAACCCAGGGGCCTGGAGAGAAGACCAGCAGAGACCATCCTGTGCCTTCCACGTAAGAAAGAACCTCAGTGGAAAGTTAGCTGCCTTTCCTCTGAAGAACCAACAAAATAAATCCCCTTTTATTAAAAGCCAATCCGTCTCTGGTGTGCTGCATTCTGGCAGTTAGCAAACTAGAACAGGCTCCTTTAACTAAATGTTGAAGAATTGGAGGTGTTTAGCTGGAAAACCAGAAATTTAAGGGGACACGATGGTTACCTTGAAATATCTGAAAGGAAGATTGCTTATATGAACCTATGTTCAGTCTCAGGACAGAACTGAAATTATCAATTTTTAAAAAGTTAAGTAAAAGCACATTTCAAATTAACATAAAAATGAATTTCTAACCATAAGAAAAACATTTTTAAGTAAACCTGGATGCCTCATCAAATACGGACTTGCCTGTCACTAGAGTTGTTCAAAGAAAAATTGGGATTATTTTAATAAGGACTAAAGTATTGGAAAAATTATTAGATTATAAAATCTTCTGTATAATTTCATTTCCAAGATACTTGATTTTGCTGTAGGTTGTGGCTGTGGCCACAAAATCACTGTAAGCACTCAAATATAAAACATTTGCTAAGTAGATTGGAAATGCCTTGTTCTTATTTGTTTTGGGACAAGCCCTTGCATTTCCCTATACTGATGGCACCGAAAATACCTCATCATCAATGATTCATAAATCTTTTGGCCACAAAACTACTTTGTTTCTCAACTTCCCTGAAGCCTTGGGAAATGTTTATCTCTACTGAGGGATGATCCTGAGAAATTAATATTCAACTTATACATTGGAACCTCTTCTCTAATGAAAGCGAGGGTCTTACAGAAGCAACATTTTTGTTGTTTTGTCTTTTATATTGAGGAATAATGAGACCATATGAAAATATTCAGCTTTGAGGAGATTATAGGGGATATGCGTGAGATCTTCGAGTGTTCGAAGGACCCATTTAGAAGATCAGGTGGTGCAGAGTACGAGGCTGATGTGTAAATTGAAAGTGGCAAAAAGACAAATTCTGGGAAAGAACATAAGAGCAGTTAGTCATCTGAAATGAGGATGCTCATTCCAGCTAGCTGTCTACTTATAAATCAGAGCTAAAGTCTAGGGGGTTGGACCAGATAGCCTCTAAGATGCTGATTCCCAAAGGGTGGGGCCACAGTGCACTGGTGGGCTTAAGTACAATTAGGTAACATTTATAACCTATAAGGAAGTTATTAAGGGTGTTGGGGATTGAACCATATCCCCTACAAAAAAGCATGTTCAGGCACCAACCCCAGGTCCTGTAGGTATAAACTCATTTGTAAATAGACCTTTGAAGATATTATCAGTTAAGGAGCGCTCAAGCCGAACGTGGGTGGGCCTTGGTCCAATGTGGCTGAAGTCCTTTAAGCAAAGGAAATTGGCACACAAAGAGAAGCCGCGGGGAGCAGCCAGAAGCTGGTGGTAAACAGAACCAGATGAGAAAGAAGACTCTGCCATGTGTATTGCCCTGTGACAGAAAAGCCAAGGACCAAGATCATGGGCACAATATTCAGGGAGAAAGAATCACCTTGCTAATGCTTCAGTTTTGGACTTCTCCTAGCCTCAAAACTGAGCCAATAAATTCCCGTTGTTTAAGACAAGTCTTTGTATGGTAGCCAGGAACCTAAAACAAAGGATGACTAAGATTAATTATTCTTTAAATAAAAAATTTTTTCAATTAAAGTAATATTCAGCTATATCTGTATTAGTTTTCTATTGCTGCAGAGCAAAGTATCATGATCTTAGTGGCTTAAAGCAACATCCATTTATTATCTCGGTTTTTGTAGGTGAGAATTACAAGCAGGGCATGTCTGGGTTCCATCCTCAGGAATCATCTGATAAAGTCAAGGTTTGGGCCAGGCTGCTTATCTTGTCTGGAACTCAGGGTCTTCTTTTAAGCTCTTGTGATTGCAGAAGAATTCAGTTTCTTGCGATTACAAGATTCAAGTCCCTGCTTCCTTGCTAGCTGTCAGTCAGGGAGCACTCCTAGCAATGAGAGGCTGTGGAATTCCTTGATACTTGGCCCGTTCAACAATGCAGAACCTCTGACTTGAGTCCCCCTTGTATTTCGCATCTCTAACTTCCTCTCACTCTGACCTCTAGACCCTGATTTAAAGGGCTCATGTGATTAGGTTGGGCCAGCTGGATAATCTCCCTGTGAAAGGTCAGCTGTGCTGTATGACATAACAAAATCATGGAAATAATTAGAACTTAATCACAGGAGAGGAAAAGCCTTCAAATTCAGTCCCAGGATTATGCAGGACATGTACACTAAAGGGCAGGGATCTTGGGGCCATTTTAGAATTCTACCTACAACCACATTTTTATTGTAAAGTTCAACTATTAGCAAAAATGCTAGAAGTCTTCTTGACTTCTAAACACAACTGTAAGAGATATCTACTTTATCTGTTTCATGTGCATCTTTTAGATCTTTTATTATAGACATATATGTCTATAATATGCAATATTTCTTAAAGAAACATATTATTTTATAGTTGTCATATAGTTTTATAGCTTTCTATTATTACTTAACAGTACACCTTGAAAATATTGTGTCATTGTGTATAGATCTTTCCCATTTCTTTTATACATTGTAATGCTAGGCCATAATTTATATGAGCATTTGTCCATTGATGGACATTTCGATTGTTTACCATTTTGGAATACTACAAACAATGCTGCAGTGAGCATCTTTGTAGGTGCCTCATGGTGTCCAGGTATGAATGAGAAGTAGACTTTTTGAGTAACAATTTCTACACATTTTAAATTATAGTAAATACTATAAAATTGACTGGCATTTTAAATATAAAATCCTGAGTAAATGGTTAAATTTCTCTCTTATAAAGCAATTCATGTATGTACCTTTTGAATTCTTACCATCAAATTCTTTTTCTACTAGAAACTAACACATGAAGTAGATTGTCCAGAGAGCTTGCTGCCCTGACTAAATTTCTCAGAATTCTCCAAGTCTGTGTGTTTTGAATTAGTCAAGTTGGATTTTAAATTTGCGTCCCAATAGAAAGATAGTTTAATGACAGGTCCCAAAGGGAAATGGGTTGACAGGAGATGGCTTGGGTGGTCAGAGGGATCCATGGCTTTGCATTTATTGTGGTGCAGGGATGGAGGTTAGATTTCTTACAGGAGTCAAGGACTGGTTAGTTTAGTGTACCAAAAAGTGAACAGACTGGGAACCGAAGGCAGTACAAAAGGTTAACTAATCATTTGGGACCAGCTGTGGGTTTTGGGAATATTGCGGGGATGGTAGCCACAGATGTGGGTTTGGGCTCTGGAGGAGGTTATGCCACAGGGTCTGAAAGGTGCTTATGAATGAGGCCAAAGATTAGTGTTACTTTTAGCCAAAGTAAGACAGATCTTGAGGCAGTACTCCCCAAATTTTGATACTTGTGATACTATATTTCAAGAACCTTAAAGCAAAACCAAATATGTAGGTTGTATCATCGTATTTAACTTGTGAATTTATTAAAATAAGTATGGATTGAGTATGGTCAATTGTGGACAGCCAATAAAATGCAGGAGGCTGAAGTTCTGCTCACCTTCTCTCTGGGTTGGGACCAGAGGTAGAGTGGGGCAGTAAACTCTTGCATGTAATTTCTCCCAATGCAAGTGTCTCTGGGTGCCGGGTGCCAAGTCTCATGGGAGTCAACTCTTAGCCATCTGCTCAGTGAATCCATAGGGTGCTCTGGTGGGATTGGCAAAAGGTTAACACTATCTTAACCATGACTTAACCCTCTACATGCCAAATTTCAATTCAAAATTTTATAGAATAAATCATATAAAATTTGCTTTACTGTAATAAATCCCTTTCCCCCTAAATTTAGACAATGAAATGTTTGCTTAGTGTCATTTATAGCTTGCTGTGTTGGGAAAATCACCTATACACCAACTGGCCATCAACCAGCCCTCACCTACTCCTCACCCTGCCCCTACCTCCTTCTCTACTGCAGGCAGATGTTTCAGTATGGTTCCATCCTATAGCCCAGGGGAGATGTTTAATGGAGTCCCCTGACCATACCTTAACATGGGAACCAGCAGCCTCAGCTGCTTATCAGGGCAGGAACTCTTCCTGGCAGGGCCTTGTTGGATTGTATAAATACCCCACCTTCTGGAGTAAGCATAGATATATGTCTCCTTTCCAACAAGAAGTGGAGCAGCCATTTATCGACCCTGACCCAAGCAATTGGCCTCCTGGGGAGACTAGCCACGATGGGATCTCTTCTCCTGCTCTTTTGAACTCTGTAATAATAAAGTGGTCATTTGCTGAAAGTTTCTATGGTTGCCTGAGCCTGTGTTCCCATCACCTACCTATAAAAACTCACCCCACATATATTTACTCAGAAATGAGAAGAGAAAGGCTTACCCCACATTAAGAGAGATTTAGGTCAGACATACAATAGAACTTTCTGAAAAAAGAATAATCAGACCATAAAGCTGCTTACAAAAAGAAAATATAAACCTTTCTTCCACCACCCCACTACCAAGAGGCCTTAAGAATCCAGGAAGCACCTATTATTGTATGAGGTAAAGCTGAGGAAAAGGAACTAACAAAAAGTCTTTGATAGCATAACCAGTAATTAGGCCTTGTCCAATTTCATACCCAGCCAAAGTTGCACCATAGCTAATCTGAACTCCATAGAACCTTCAGAGTAAATGCAGTATAAATGCTAACACTCTACCAGCAGCCACTTACTCAAAATGGAAGGAAACTGATACCCTGAGTCCTTTGGGGTTGATGAGGACTCATCCTGGGGCCACACCATTCCTTTGTGAATAAATACATGTCAAAGCACAAATGAGCTCAAGTTTCACTTGTAGTCCCTTCAGGGGGAAAATGAGCATTTTCTGTGAGTTGTATGCTCTAAATATCGATTAATAGAGGTCAATCTACGCCAATTTTAATACTCCCATGAAGAAAAAATAATCCAAGAGTCTCATCTTCAAAGCTGATTAGGAACTATTACAATATTAAAAGACTGTTAAACATCTGCCCATTCTATACATGAGATGACCCAGTTCTAAAATACAAAATTGTAATGTATTGCATAAAAAATAAAATTAGAAAAATAAATAACTCGCAGAGGCTGGAAAAAAATTCTTCGCCACCTTGTAAACAACCCATTTGGACAAAATTTTTAACTCTTAAAGTTCTTTCTCTTTGCCTACAGGGAAGTAGATAGAAGGAGGAAACAAATGTTGAATTATTGGGTCAGTAAACTAGGAATTTGTTCTGCTTGGGCAAGGCACAACTTCTCAGGGACTCTGTTTCCTTTCTTGAATTGTAAAACCAGACAGTGAATAAATTTATCTAAATCACTTCCAGGTTTAATAATCAAGGGTCAAAAGTATACTTCTTCAGCCACTGGGGAAAACTTTTTTTACTACTAATATGTGCAGGATTTCATTGTGACATGCATTTACCTTTGTGTTGCAGGAAAAGTCACGTGTTAATGGTGATAACATTTAAGAGGCCAAAACTGAGAAACATTAGAGTTTTCCTATCAATGCACTCACCATTTTGAGTTCAACCTAGTAAACAGTTTTTTTAAAAAACACTGAATTCTCGCAGATTTCCCTCTCGGGCTCAATTTGTCTCCTAAATGACTCCAAAAAAGATGGTAGAATGATCTAATTATCTTTTTGATGTTTTAGAGATCACTACTTTCAACAAATACCATCCAATTTCCTCTGTGTTGTGGAATGGTCTGTTCTGTAAGATTGAGTGTTGATCATTTGCAGAGGCCACAATTTACAATATTTGACTCTGGTTTGTACACCCCACATTTGAAACATGATTCATGGTTTCTAAGCTGCATTCTGGGTAAGTGCAGTCTGAACGATGACTTTCGTCAATACCTATCAGGCAGTCACAAAACACTCACTTTGCTTTGGAGCTCACTTCACTTGAAAGACTTGGCAAGAGAAAGGAAAAGTGAAGGAAGGAGACGGGGGGCAAATCAGCAACTACAACTCACAGCGTTCGAAGCAGGGCATACAGCTAATACTTTGACTTTGTTACTGAGCCACAGGCCACCAGTGCTTGCAGTGCTCACTGAAAAAAGTACCAGTGCTTTCACTAGCTATGCTGCAGCTTTCCATATTGAGTTCTTGGACATAATCAGCCAAAGTTCTTATAGTCTGTACCTTCATATCTTTTTTATTTACATACTCTACAAGCATTTTTTGGTCTTTCAATTTTTGAAGTTGGACCAAATCAGGGAAAAGAAATCTAGGGTATACTTTAGCTCTCTTGATGAAAATCATAATGAGGAATTTTCAATTATCCATGCTCCTTCTTAAGTTTGTGGTCATAAAATGCACTGAGTTCTGGTCTAGATAGTATTCTAAATAGTTATTCCTAAATAGTTGTCATCAGGGGAGTTATTCTAAAACAAAGATTCACCAACTCCTCCCCAAGGTGGACTATATCTCAGAATATTCCACCTTTGCCAGGGAATCTGTTTGCTTGTTTCATTTCTCACCAGCTCCCCAGGTGTTATGATTTAGCCATATGAGATCTGCTGGCACTTGACTGAGACTCAAAAGACTTGGTCCCTGCCCTCGTGCTTCATGTGGTATGATCTTGGCCGAGGTTTACTGTCTCTGGGCCTTACTTTTCTCATCTGTAAAAAAAAATGAATTACATGTGCTTTACAATCCCTCCAAATCTAACTTTCTGTGGACCTACCAATGCCAATAAGCAGCATGATGAAGAAATCAGTCAGTGCCCTTTTAAAAGCAATGAACACATTTTCAGTGGCAAAGGGATCTAAAAAGAAATCAGCAGAATGGGTGAACATTGATTTACCTGAATTTTTATATTAAAAACATATCTATTGAATTGTGTACATGTACAACACACAATGGAAATCCAATGGTTATACAGAATTTTCATAACAACTCCAGTCATACATTTGTCTTGTTAGATTTTTCTATTTTCACAAAAGTATATATCAGGATATTTTGGATGTTAGTATTAAAGAGCGATTAAAGATGAGAAACAGTGGACATATTTTAGTAGGTCCTTAGCTTGAATTTGGATAGTAGATGAAAAGTATTGCACAGAGAGTTAACTAAATTTAGAGTAACTGAATAGAATCTACGGCCAGTAGGTGAGGCTGGGTGATTACTTATGTCTTACTAGGCTGCTCATAAAAGTTGTTCACCAGTGAGAAGCTTCCAGAGAGTCAACGTTGACAAGGTCTGTGGCAAGGTGACTACTCTGTGGAGACAGCATGTGGGAATTTATTCGGGGAATAAAGCAGAAAGGTCAGGAAAGTATTTGAAATTGGGTCTTAGATGGGAGGAACAAAGCAGGAGAGAAATAAAAAACAAACAAACAAACAAGTAAACAGTGAGCCACAATTTGAGGCATGGACAAAGCAGAATGGGGTAAGGGGACAGGCAAGTCCGAAATCAGTAGGGCAGGTGGGACCTCAGGCAGGATTTGATGCTACAACCTTGAGCAGAGTTTCTTCTCAGTTTTGGCTCACAGGGCCTCACCTGACTGAATGAGGCTATCCACATTGATGAGGCAAAGCAAATATTCTCATGACTCTGTAGCTGTAGATATTTCAAGGAGATTGGTGTGTTTCAGTAAGTTTCTTGTTCTTCCTTCAAAAGAAACAGAGGGTAGTACCACCAATGTGGGACACCGTAGGCTGATCAGCACAAGGGAGCCAGTGTTTATTCTTGGATTCATATTGGTCTAAAACTGGATCAAGGCTCAGTTTCCAAATAGCAATGCTAATTCAGCAGCTGCCTTCAAGGAACTCTGCTCCTCCTAGATGCCTGCTACTAGTAGTGACTCAAGAGATTTTTTTCTTTTAAGGGAAAACAAAACAAAAAAAAAGATAAAAGGGAAAGTGTCCTCAGGGGAGCAGCACAATGAAAGAGAGGGGGTTCTCTAGTAGCATCTACCTGACAACAATCTTCTCATATATGCTCCAGCACATATTGCAGGGCTGGGCATGAATTCCTAATGGTGCTGTGCATGTTAGAAACTGTTGTATACCCAGGAAAAGCCATGTTCTTTAATCCTCACTCAGTATTATTGAGTGGGATCTTTTAACTAAGTTGTTTCCATGGACATGTGACCCACCTGATTGTTGATGGGACCTTCAGATTAGGTGGCTTCCGTGAAGATATGTCTCCACCCATTCAAGTAGGGGTGCTTACTGGAGTCCCTTAGAAGGGAAACATTTTGGAAAAAGCTAGAGAGTTGACACTGACAGGAGACCTTTGGAGATGAAGAAGGAAAACGTCCCAGGGAACCCTTTTAAGGTGAGAAGCCAGGAGAGAAAGAAAGAAAGCAGACGTTACCGTGTGCCTTCCCAGCTGACAGAGGTACCCAGAAGCCAAAGACCCCAGCAGCAACCAGCCACATGCCTCCCCAGCTGACAGAGGTGTCCTGGACCCATTGCCCTTTCTTGAGTCAATGTATCTCTCCCTTAGTTTGGACATCTTAGAACAATAAACTTGCAACTTAATAAATTCCCTTTTTCAAATCCATTCCATTTCTGCTATACTGCATTCCAGCAGCTTTAGCAAATGAAAACAGGAACGAAGCTGGCAGATTAGGACTCAGAAGACCAGCGCTACAAACTTGTTTATTTGAAGTAAACCAGAACAAAAGAAAAAACACATTTATGTAAGTAATTCAGATAAAACCAGAGCAGCCACTCTTTGACATTTAGGATGAAGTGTGAGGATAGCAGAGGTAAGGTCTCTGAAGACCAACAGATGCTCAAAAACGAGACCATGAAACAGCCTGAGCATATTCTTTATATCAATTTCTCCTTATAATTTGTTCTTTAGGCTGAGCTCTACCGCAGACTTTTCTGATTACATAAAAGACTGTGGTTATAAAAGCTACATGTTGTAGCAAAAAAAAATTATATATATATCCTTATGACTATTAGCAATTTATTTGTTCCATTACAGTGATGGATTTCTATAATTGTAGCTTTTTAAATTCTGCCAAAACCTATTTGACAGCCAACTTGCAACCATCAAAAACCAAAAGTGAGTGGATAAATGTAAATTTGGAAGAAAATTTTTTATCTTAAGATGTGCTTTTAACAGAAAATTTGCCTTTCACAAGAGGCAAAATCATCACCTTTATCCCTTTCCCTAAAAGAGATATTTTATTCATTTATTTATATTTTAGTTTAACTATATGTCTTCTTACCTGTCCAGTTGTACCACCCAGGAGTCCCCTCACCCACCTATCCATCATGTATCAGCCACAAGGAGCTACCTATTTCTCAATGAGATAGTCTTCTGCACTTTTGGGCAGAATGTTCCATTTGTTCCATTGGCTCAGATAGTCCCTCCTTCCTTGGTTTTCCCAGAATACTTTATAACTACTCTGTCTCTGTCCAAATTTGTCTAATAACCAAATTCTCATTTTCAAAAAATCCACTTAATTGAAGACTCAAATTTTAGACCCAATTTTTGGATAATTCTAAAAACAATTCTAAATATGTAGCTTGGAGAATATGAGCTCTCAATAGCAAGAAACTGTCTGTCTTGTTCACTGTTTTATCTCCAATAACTAGAACAGTGTCTGAAGGCAGAGTAGGTGCTCAGTAAGTGTTTGTTGAATAAATGAATGGATGAAGACCCATGCTTTACTTGTGGCTTTAATCTATACTATTCTATCTTTAAAGAGGTATGAAAAGACCGTATTTTGTATTTCCCTTTTTCTAAGCTGACTGCTTTAATGATTTGCTTGACCCACCTTCCCCTTTTCTATATAGCCCCCATCTTGAAAAAGTCCCAGAATTTTAGTATTTTACAGGCAAATGATAATAAGTACTAGGAAATTGATAGTTATTATAGAAATGCAAAGTTCAATACCATTAACAGTTTCCTGAAAGGATAAGAAAAGCATGCCTTTAGCTTCCCTGACTAGATATTCTCCTTCCCACTTCATCTGTGCCCCATAGATACAAGTTTGTTTCCATCTATGTCTTTTCTTATAGCGCGAATTGCCCTTCACTACTTAGAGACCCATCACCCAACTAATGCATTTTATTAACATGCAGCAAAACAAAAAGAGATGAATATGAAAACCTGTCAGGCACCTCAAAGCAAAAGAAGTAATTTGCAATCTTCAGCGCTCTCCAGAAGCAGATAATTCTTTTCACTAGAGAAAGGCAATTTTGGCAGGCATTTGTTGGTTCAACATTCCCTTAAACAAAACTTTGACACTAATTTCTCCCTGGCTAACAAATCCATCATGGCAGTTAGTCTGCTCAGTATTTCATTTTTCAAACAGCAAATAGCACCACAACTCGAGAATTTTCTTAGAGATCATTTCTTGAAAGCAAAAATTCTGGTGGTGGGCTTGGGACTCTGTGGAAAGGGAACTCTAAAAGGCATGTAGGCTTGGTACGTGAGGTGGGGAAGGAGTGCACAGGAAGCTTTGGAAGCTTTAATTCCCTAATCCTTGAGTCTGTTTCAGTGTGGGTGCTCCAGATGTATGTTCTTTCATGTCACTCCAACTTTTTCTTCCATATCACTCACCGTTCCTACCCCAACAGAACAATGGAGAAGCAGGTTCTGTGTAGGTAGAGAATTTACTGAGGTCAGTATACAAGGAGGCATTTTATTGCCCATGATCCTCTCTCCTTGGGCCCTGAATGACCCTGAGCATCAGCAATTAGATTCATGAATAGAGCAGATTTCCTGAGAAGGTGAGAGAGATCATACTGAGCTCAAGGCAAGGACAACAAGGAGCAGCAGAAGACTTCAGGGTAGAATTCACAGGATCTATGTTCCCCCCCAAAATTTCATCAATCAGATATCCAATTAGTATACCTGCCAAGAAACCTCAGCCAAGCCACTTAACCTTTCTTGAGCCTTCTCAGCAACTCGTCTATAAAATGGGGATAATCAAACACAACCTTGCCAATTTGTTTTGAGAATCAAGAAGGAACATGAAGTTTAGTAATTCATTAGCTAAGATCCCTGTGATTTGTAGCATCTGCAAGGCTGGTGGAAATTCTGGGAAAGATGTTTACTCTGTTTTATTTGGGTCTTTTTTTTTTTTTAATCGAGAAGTTAAGTTCCATAAAATTCATCTCTTAAAGTGCACAATTCAGTGGTTTTTCAGGATATTCCCAACATTGTGCAACCATCACCAGTGTATTCTAGTACATTTTCATCATTCACAAAAGATACCCATTAACAGTCACTCCCAGCTCCCCTAGACCCCCAGCCACCAATAGTTACTAATCTACTTTCTGTCTCTATAGATCTGCTGATCCTGAAAATGGCATATAAATAGAATTATATAACATATGGCTTTTTTTTTTCTTTTATTGCATGGGCAGGCACCAAGAATTGAACCCGGGTCTCTGGCATGGCAGATGAGAACTCTGCCTGCTGAGCCACCATGGCCTGTCCACATATGGCTTTTTGTGTCTGACTTCTTTCACTTAGTGTAATGTTTTCAAGGTTCATCCATGTTGTAACATGTATCAATGCTCCATTCCTTTTGTGGCTGAATAATATTCCATAGTATGGATATGCCACATTTCTTTATCCATTCAACTACTGATGGATACTTGGTTGTTTCCAGTTTGGGGCTATTATGAATCATGCTGCTATGAACAGTCATGCACAAGTTTTTGTGTGGACATATGCCTTCATTTCTCTTGAGACTATAGCTATGAGTATAATTGCTGGGCCACATGGTATTTCTATGTTTCATTTTTTGAGGAACTGTCAAACTATTTTCCTATGTATGTGCACCATTTTCTATTCCTACCAGCAATGTTTAAGGGTATTAATTTCTCCATTTTCTCACCAGGTTCTTTTACTTTTAGGTTGTAATTTTTGTTAGATTATGGAACATTTCTGTGGGGAATTGAGATTTCTTTTTCTTCTTTCTTTCAATTCTTTTCTCCCTTCTCCTTCCTTCCCTTTTTTCTTTCCCTCCTTTATTATGTCCTCCCTTCCTCCCTCTTACTTACTACAAATCTCTTCCAAAACTAAACTTAACTTGTGTATGAATTAAGCAATTCAAGTTCTCACTGGATTGTAGCTGAAGTATGAAAACTTAACATCACTTACACTGTTAGGCAATTTTCCTAAAAGTTAATGTGGCTGAATGATATGTTCGAGAATTTAGCTACTGAATTCATTGTCTCACAGTTTTGCGGGCCAGAAGTAAAAAATCAAGGTGTAGATGGGTTGTACTTTCTTCAAAGTCTAGCATTCTGGCAGTGGCCAACTGGCAATCAATCTCTGGTTCCATCCCCTGACACTCTATCTCCTTTGTGTTCTTTCTACTTCTGTGTCCAAATATCCTTTGTTTATAAGGACTTTAGTCATATTGGATTAAGGCCCGCCCTGATTCAATTTGACCATATATTAAAAGGATCATTGGACATTCTACTTTCAAATGAGTCCACCTTCACAGGACCTGGGGTTAGGACCTAAAGTTTCCCATTTACAAATAAGTTCACACCCACACGTAAGATTAGAACATGAACAAGTCCTGTGGAGGATACGATTCAACCTCCAACAGCTGCCTCGTCATCTCTGCTATAATCACACATAAAGATAGGGGTGGGGTCCCAGAGACCTGCACTTTCCTCACCCCTACTGGAGAATTACCAGGTACTTTTTTTTAAGACCCCTGAAGGGTGGATGTGAAAAGGTAAAGGAAAATGGTCCTAAACCCTCCACATCATTCCCTGGGAAACTGTGGAGGCCTAGTATGAGAGGGTTGCACCTCCTTCGGGAGTTGTCCCCTGGGGGATGCAAGGATCCTAGGACAGCATGAGTGAGGATCCCTCCATCAATCAGAAACAGAGACACTCTTTACTCTCTACTCCTGATTAGAGCCACCTGTGTGCATAAACTCCAGTAGTGACCAGGACAGACTGATAACCCATGGCCTCAACCCTCCCCCAGCCCCTTTGTCTTGACCTTGGACTTTTGAGCTTGGAATGTGGGGCTCAGAGGTAGAATCTATTAACAATATAAAAGAAGTCATCTTGCACCTTGAGCATCACTGAAGCCGCTTACTCTTGTTTATATTTTATCCTCACTTAGGGTAAAATTATTTCCCAACCTTTCTTTTATAGATGGAGCAAACAAACTCAAAGATGTTAAAGAATTTGCAAAGTTCACATAATTAACAAGTATAAGAAGTAAAATTCACAGTGGGGCTAGGTGAAGAGACAAACACTTTCCCCACATTTCTACCCTAGACCGAGGATGTTAGGGCATGCAATCTACAGCCTGAGACATGGTGCTAATTTGGAAGAAAAAGAACATCTTGTTAAGCAACATTCCCTCTAGCCAAAGTTCCCCTTTCTCCTTCACTTCCGCAACAACCTCTGGGTACTTTTTGATTCACCCTTCCTTAAAAGGGGGCACATTTGGACTTCTTCATAGCCAAAGGACAGCTAGCTTAATTCATCTCTCTAAAGAATAATAAGTATTTTTACAGAATCAGGGAAATGTTATTGCTCTAAAAAAAATAAGTATAGCCCTTTCTCCTCCTACTCCAGCGGCTCTCCAACCACCACCGTGCCCTCTTCCGCCTTCACCGGCTCCTCCGCCACCGGCCTCGACAGCCTTGCCACCCTCACCTTTCCTCCTCCAGAACAGCTACTAGGGGGGTAGAAACGATACAGAACAGCTCCCAGAGCCACGACAGAGATCAAAAAGACAGCGTACCCCATCCTGGAACGGCTGACTGGCTGGGAGAACCAGCTCCGGTGAGATCGCCGAGGGGCGCGGGCTTTTCCGGGCGGGGCGGCAAGCGGCCGGAGTCCCTCCCTTCCTCCTTCCCGGGCCAGCTGGCCGAATTCGGCAGGCGGTCCCCTCAAGCCGCGGCGGCTGGCGCCCCCACCACGCACTGCCCCCCGGACCATCTGAGAGAATTGGATTGGAAATCCCCAGACCGCGGAGAACGGTGACCGGGGGGGTCCCTTCCAACCACGTGACTCCCCGGTCCGGCTGGGAACGGTGCACTCTCCCAGGCTGCAGCGGTTGGCGCCCTCCCGCCACGCTTGGCGCCCCAGGTCGACTAGGAAATTCGGATGGGCGCTCTCCCGGGCTGCGGCAGCCGGCGACCCTCCCCACGTTCGGACCCCCGGGCCGGCTGGCACTCTTCCAAGCCGCTTCGGTTGGCGAACCTCCTCCACGGCGAGAGTTTTCCAAAGTTAAAGGACCCACAGCACCTTTTACTGGTGGAACCCGCAGACAAATATGTGCCACGAGCGCCACCTGCTGGGCAGGATAAGAAAAACAGAACCCAGAGATTTCACAGAAAAATCTTTCAACCTGTTGGGTCCAACACCCAGGGAAATCTGACAAAATGCCCAGACACCAGCAGAAGATAACGGATCACGCTCAGAAAATTGAAAATATGGCCCAGCCAAAGGAACAAACCAATAGTTCAAATGAGATACAGGAGCTGAAACAACTAATGCTGAATATACGAACAGAAATGGAAAACCTCTTCAAAAACGAAATCGATAAATTGAGGGAGGACATGAAGAAGACATGGGATGAACAAAAAGAAGAAATAGAAAAACTGAAAAAACAAATCACAGAACTTATGGGAGTGAAGGATAAAGTACAAAAGATGGAAAAAATATGGATACCTACAATGATAGATTTAAAGAGACAGAAGATAGAATTAGTGATTTGGAGGATGGAACATCTGAATTCCAAAAGAAACAGAAACTATCAGGAAAAGAATGGAAAAATTTGAACAGGGTATCAGGGAACTCAAGGACAATATGAACCACACAAATATACGTGTTGTGGGTGTCCCAGAAGGAGAAGAGAAGGGAAAAGGAGGAGAAAAACTAATGGAAGAAATTATCACTGAAAATTTCCCAACTCTTATGAAAGACCTAAAATTACAGATCCAAGAAGTGCAGTGCACCCCAAAGAGATTAGACCCAAATAGGCGTTCTCCAAGACACTTACTAGTTAGAATGTCAGAGGTCAAAGAGAAAGAGAGGATCTTGAAAGCAGCAAGAGAAAAACAATCCATCACATACAAGGGAAACCCAATAAGACTATGTGTAGATTTCTCAGAAGAAACCATGGAAGCTAGAAGACAGTGGGATGATATATTTAAATTACTAAAAGAGAAAAACTGCCAACCAAGACTCCTATATCCAGCAAAATTGTCCTTCAAAAATGAGGGAGAAATTAAAACATTCTCAGACAAAAAGTCACTGAGAGAATTTGTGACCAAGAGACCAGCTCTGCAAGGAATATTAAAGGGAGCACTAGAGTCAGATACGAACAGACAGAAGAGAGGGGTGTGGAGAAGAGTGTAGAAAGAAGGAAAGTCAGATATGATATATATATATAATACAAAAGGCAAAATGTTAGAGGAAAATATTATCCAAACAGTAATAACACTAAATGTTAATGGACTGAATTCCCCAATCAAAAGACATAGACTGGCAGGATGGATTAAAAAACAGGATCCTTCTATATGCTGTCTACAGGAAACACATCTTAGACCCAAAGATAAACATAGGTTGAAAGTGAAAGGTTGGGAAAATATATTTCATGCAAATAACAACCAGAAAAGAGCAGGAGTGGCTATACTAATATCCAACAAATTAGACTTCAAATGTAAAACAGTTAAAAGAGACAAAGAAGGACACTATATACTAATAAAAGGAACAATTAAATAAGAAGACATAACAATCATAAATATTTATGCACCAAACCAGAATGCCCCAAAATACGTGAGGAATACACTGCAAACACTGAAAAGGGAAATAGACTCATATACCATAATAGTTGGAGACTTCAAATCACCACTCTCATCAATGGACAGAACATCTAGACAGAGGATCAATAAAGAAATAGAGAATCTGAATATTACTATAAATGAGCTAGACTTAACAGACATTTATAGGACATTACATCCCACAACAGCAGGATACACCTTTTTCTCAAGTGCTCATGGATCATTCTCAAAGATAGACCATATGCTGGGTCACAAAGCAAGTCTTAACAAATTTAAAAAGATTGAAATCATACACAACACTTTCTCAGATGATAAAGGAATGAAGTTGGAAATCAACAATAGGCGGAATGCCAGAAAATTCACAAATATGTGGAGGCTCAACAACACATTCTTAAACAACAAGTGGGTCAAAGAAGAAATTGCAAGAGAAATTAGTAAATACCTTGAGGCAAATGAAAATGAAAACACACCATATCAAAACTTATGGGACGCAGCAAAGACAGTGCTAAGAGGGAAATTTATTGCCCTAAATGCCTATATCAGAAAAGAAGAAAAGGCAAAAATGCAGGAATTAACTGTCCACTTGGAAGAACTGGAGAAAGAACAGCAAACTAATCCCAAAGCAAGCAAAAGGAAAGAAATAACAAAGATTAGAGCAGAAATAAATGAAATTGAAAACATGAAAACAATAGAGAAAATCAATAAGACCAGAAGTTGGTTCTATGAGAAAATCAATAAGATTGATGGGCCCTTATCAAGATTGACAAAAAGAAGAAGAGAGAGGATGCAAATAAATAAGATTAGAAATGGAAGAGGAGACATAACTACTGACCTCACAGAAATAAAGGAGGTAATAACAGGATACTATGAACAACTTTACGCTAATAAATACAATAATTTAGATGAAATGGACGGGTTCCTAGAAAGACATGAACAACCAACTTTGACTCAAGAAGAAATAGATGACCTCAACAAACCAATCACAAGTAAAGAGATTGAATTAGTCATCCAAAAGCTTCCTAAAAAGAAAAGTCCAGGACCAGATGGCTTCACATGTGAATTCTATCAAACATTCCAGAAAGAATTAGTACCAACTCTCCTCAAACTCTTCAAAAAAATCAAAGTGGAGGGAAAACTACCTAATTCATTCTATGAAGCCAACATCACCCTCATACCAAAACCAGGCAAAGATATTGCAAAAAAAGAAAACTCCAGGCCAATCTCTCTAATGAATATAGATGCAAAAATCCTCAATAAAATTCTAGCAAATTGTATCCAACAACACATTAAAGGAATTATACATCATGACCAAGTAGGATTCATCCCAGGTATGCAAGGATGGTTCAACATAAGAAAATCAATTAATGTAATACACCATATCAACAAATCAAAGCAGAAAAATCACATGATCATCTCAATTGATGCAGAGAAGGCATTTGACAAGATTCAACATCCTTTCCTGTTGAAAACACTTCAAAAGATAGGAATACAAGGGAACTTCCTTAAAATGATAGAGGGAATATATGAAAAACCCACAGCTAATATCATCCTCAATGGGGAAAAATTGAAAACTTTCCCCCTAAGATCAGGAACAAGACAAGGATGTCCACTATCACCACTATTATTCAACATTGTGTTGGAGGTTCTAGCCAGAGCAATTAGACAAGAAAAAGATATACAAGGCATCAAAATTGGAAAGGAAGAAGTAAAACTATCACTGTTTGCAGACGATATGATACTATACGTCGAAAACCCAGAAAAATCCACAACAAAACTAATAGAGTTAATAAATGAGTAAAGCAAAGTAGCAGGTTACAAGATCAACATTCAAAAATCTGTAGCATTTCTATACACTAGTAATGAACAAGCTGAGGGGGAAATCAAGAAACGAACCCCATTTACAATTGCAACTAAAAGAATAAAATACCTAGGAATAAATTTAACTAAATAGACAAAAAACCTATATAAAGAAAACTACAAAAAACTGTTAAAAGAAATCACAGAAGACCTAAATAGATGGAAGGGCATACCATGTTCATGGATTGGAAGACTAAATATAGTTAAGATGTCAATCCTACCTAAATTGATTTACAGATTCAATGCAATACCAATCAAAATCCCAACAACTTATTTTTCAGAAATAGAAAAACCAATAAGCAAATTTATCTGGAAGGGCAGGGTGCCCTGAATTGCTAAAAACATCTTGAGGAAAAAAAATGAAGCTGGAGGTCTCGCGCTGCCTGACTTTAAGGCATATTATGAAGCCACAGTGGTCAAAACAGCATGGTATTGGCATAAAGATAGACATATCGACCAATGGAATCGAATAGAGTGCTCAGATATAGACCCTCTCATCTATGGACATTTGATCTTTGATAAGGCAGTCAAGCCAACTCATCTGGGACAGAACAGTCTCTTCAATAAATGGTGCCTAGAGAACTGGATACGCATATGCAAAAGAATGAAAGAAGACCCATATCTCACACCCTATACAAAAGTTAACTCAAAATGGATTAAAGGTCTAAACATTAGGTCTAAGACCATAAAACAGTTAGAGGAAAATGTAGGGAGATATCTTATGAAACTTACAATTGGAGGCGGTTTTATGGACCTTAAACCTAAAGCAAGAGCACTGAAGAAGGAAATAAATAAATGGGAGCTCCTCAAAATTAAACACTTTTGTGCATCAAAGAACTTCATCAAGAAAGTAGAAAGACAGCCTACACAATGGGAATCAATATTTGGAAACGACATATCAGATAAAGGTCTAGTATCCAGAATCTATAATGAGATTGTTCAACTCAACAACAAAAAGACAGCCAACCCAATTACAAAATGGGAAAAAGACTTGAATAGACACCTCTCAGAGGAGGAAATACAAATGGCCAAAAGGCACATGAAGAGATGCTCAATGTCCCTGGCCATTAGAGAAATGCAAATCAAAACCACAATGAGATATCAACTCACACCCACCAGAATGGCCATTATCAACAAAACAGAAAATGACAAGTGCTGGAGAGGATGCGGAGAAAGAGGCACACTTATCCACTGTTGGTGGGAATGTCAAATGGTGCAACCACTGTGGAAGGCAGTTTGGCAGTTCCTCAAAAAGCTGAATATAGAATTGCCATACGACCCAGCAATACCATTGCTGGGTATCTACTCAAAGGACTTAAGGGCAAAGACACAAACGGAAATTTGCACACCAATGTTTATAGCAGCATTATTTACAATTGCAAAGCGATGGAAACAGCCAAAATGTCCATCAACAGAAGAATGGCTAAACAAACTGTGGTATATTTTACAATGGAATATTATGCAGCTTTAAGACAGGGTAAACTTATGAAGCATGTAATAACATGGATGGACCTAGAGAACATTATGCTGAGTGGGTCTAGCCAAAAACTAAAGGACAAATACTGTATGATCCCACTGATGTGAACGGACATTGGAGAATAAACTTGGAATATGTCACTGGTAACAGAGTCCAGCAGGAGTTAGAAACAGGGTAAGATAATGGATAATTGGAGCTGAAGGGATACAAACTGTGCAACAGGACTAGATACAAAAACTCAAAAATGGACAGCACAATAATACCTAATTGTAAAGTAATCATGTTAAAACACTGAATGAAGCTGCATCTGAGCTATAGGTTTTTTGTTTACTATTATTATTACTTTTATTTCTTTTCTCTATATTAACATTCTATATCTTTTTCTGTTGTGTTGCTAGTTCTTCTAAATCGATGCAAATGTACTAAGAAACGATGATCATGCATCTATGTGATGAAGTTAAGAATTACTGATTGCATATGTAGAATGGTATGATTTCTATTAAATGTTGGGTTAATTTCTTTTTTTCCATTAATTAATAAAAAAAGTAAAAATTAAAAAATTTAAAAAAATAAATAAATCAGTATATATTCTACTAAGTATATTCCAAACTGGGGACATAGTCTTTAAATATTTTTTTTTCTGTAACTGCATGTGACAACTTAGATTATACATTTAATTTATTTTAACCTATCATTTATTTTTTTCTAAACATTCTAGCACTTCCAATTTTCTTCCATATCTTTTAAACTCAAATTAAAGCCAGAAGTCAATTTTTAAATTGCATTGCTCCATTCTTCACTTTCCTTTTACCTAAGCAAGAAATCAGCTGGCAGAATCTTAACCATGAAGGGGAACATTAATCAAGCCACAAACTTTGAAATGATAGATTTATGATACAACCGCAAATTATTAATAACATCCTTTCCATGAAGTGTATTAGAACATTGATGTGAAAAATTAATGAGAGAAAAATAGGATGGTCTGGTTGTACTGAAATGGAATGTAAAATTAACTTTAATAGAAAATGAAATCTTTTCTGAGAAATTTGCATCCTTATGTATTTATACTATTTTAATGTTAATTCAATATATCTAGAACCTATCTGGGCCCATGTTTTTATTTAGTATTGAAGTTTTAAAATTCCCTCTCATTTCATATTGAATTTTTTTCTGCCCTTTTTCTGGATTTTGAAGATGTGATGTCTCCCCCATGTTGATCCAAGAAATAGCAGAGATTATAATCTCTGTAATCTTTTCACCTGAAGCAAAAGTAGCTCTTGTACCAGGACACCAATTTGAAGCTTTATATCACACATATCTAATCATCATTATGAATTCATGAAGTTTCTACCAGACTTTAAAGCAACCTCATGGTTTGGAAACAAGCCAGAAACAAAAAGACAGATGTTATAATGCCTCATTAATAAAGACTAAATACAGTGTGCAAACTCTGAAAACTGAACTCGAGAGCATAGGTTTTCAGGGGAAGATCTATTATAAAGGGTCCTGGATTGTGAGCTCTAATAGTAGTCACATCTATTCTTGAGTTGTAACTGTTATTTCTAAATTCTTAGATGCTGACCTCTTTGTGTATAAACTGGTCATTCCCTGGATCTTCAGGAATTTGTATGACATTTGAGACACAGTTAGAGTGGAGTTCTGCAGCTACGAGCCAGCATTATCTCATACAGTAACTGTTAAAAACACTTAAAAAGAGACTGACTTCAACTAGAGATATGAAAGAAGCTGATCTGGGTAGGACTAAGGTAAATCAGGCTAAAGGGTAAAGGATGATATTGACCATATTCTAAGACTTCAACATCTGTTATGAGCCCAAAGGAAGATATGTTTATTTAGTGCAAAATTTATATTTTCAATAGCATGCTATCTAATCTAACTAGTATGGTTAGCTTAACTAAACACCCTAACATTATGGAACATTGAATAGGGAATGAGATCTTGTTGGTTTGTACCGGTTGGTGTGATGCCTCAATATATCCCAGAGTAATCCAGGCAGAAGATTAAAAAGTATTTGCAAAGTTCCCTCAAGGGACTGGGGAGAAGGTTGGAAACATTTAACTTCCCCACCTGGGGAAGGCTGGGTATTTTGACAAGCACTGTGGACTGCTAATTTGATGGGAGGCACTCAATCTTGGGACTTGCCCTTAAGAAACTTACTTTGCAAAGGAAAAGCTAAGCTTACTTATAATTATGCCTAAGAGTCACTCCCAGAGAGCCTCTTTTGTTGCTCAGATGTGGTCTCTCTCTCTCTAAGCCAACTCCACAGGTGAACTCACTGCTCTACCCCCTACATGGCACAGTTTGCTTCAGGGATGTAAATCTCCTTGGCAATGCAGGACATGACCCCTGGGATGTGCCTGGCCCTGGCATCATGGGATTGAGAAAGGCTTCTTGACCAAAAGGGGGAAGAAAAATGAAACAAAATTAGGTTTCAGTGGCTAAGAGATTTCAAATAGAGTCAAGAGATCATTCTGGAGGTTATTCGTATGCACTATATAAATATCCCTTTTCAGTTTGGGGGGTATTGGAGTAGCTGGAGGGAAATACCTGGAATTGTTGAATTATAATGCAATAGCCTTGTTTCTTGGAGATGATTGAATTAACTACAGAGTTTTTAAATGTGTAACCATGTGACAGTGAAAACCTTGTGTCTGACACTCTATCCAGTGTATGGTCAGATGAGTATGGAAAAAAAAAGACAATAAATAAATAAATAATAGGGGGTGTGAGAGTATGGGATATCTTGAGTATTCTTTTTTTACTTTCATTCTTATTTTTATTTTTTTGGAGTAATGAAAATGTTCAAAAATTTATTGTGATTATGAATGCACAGTTATATGATGCTACCGTGAACTGAGTATACAATTTGGATAGTTATATGGTATATGAATATATCATATATCTCAACAAAATTGCCTTAAAAAATGATAAACTGGCCAAGGGAAATAAAAAGAATGTTCTGAACTATATTCAAGAACAGAATCTGCCCTGATATTTTCATCCTATTACAAAAGCCCTCGCTCGATGCAATTTCCTTCTCCAGTTAATGTCTTTTTCTTGACTCTCCTTAAGAATAAAACTCAAAAGAATTAACTATCCTTGCTGTTTCAATTTCTCTCTTTGCATTCTCTCTCAAATTCAAGGCAATTCAGGCTCCCTTTGCCCCATGAGAAGATGCTCTTGAGGAGGTCCATGATGACCTCAGATGGAGTCCTTCTCTTCTCTACCTGTAGCCACTTTCTTTATGAACACACCCAAACTCAAACTACCAACTGTATGCTGATGAGTCACAATTTTTTATCTCCAACCTGAACTTTAATTTCTTACACCCAATTACCTACTTGATATCTCCACTGAGATATAGGATGGAGATCTCAAACTTTACATATTCCACACTGAACACCTAATCTTCCCTCGAAAACCTGCTCTTCCCACAATCTTCCCATCCCAGTCAACAAAAACCTCACTACCTCAGTTGCTCAGGACAAAAGCCTTGAAAGTATCTGTATCTGTGAGCATTCCCTGAGTTATGGTACAGTAATAACCAACCAAAAATATCATCAGCTTACACCATTCATTCCTCACTCACATTACACATCAGTTTAGGATGGACTATGACTCTGTTCTACATTCTCTTCACTCCAGGATCCAGAGTGAAGGAATGCTCTCCCTCTCCCTCCCCTGAACTGCCTTTCTCATGGCAGGGGACACAAGAGAGATGATAGAACCTGTAAAGAGTCTGGTAGAAAGGGGCACATTACATCCACCGCAATTCACTAGCCAGAACATGTCACAAGTCCAAGCCTTAGGTTGGTGGACTGCAAGGATACTTCTTCCAGAGGGACAGGCCCAGTAGGAAGAGTCAGCAAATATTTAGACAGTAATACTAGGTACCACAGAATCTTTGGCTCCTCTTTCTTTCAGGCCTCATATACAATCTATCAGGAAATCCTGCGGGTTATAACTTCAAAATGTACTATTAATGCAATCACTTCTCACCACCTTCAAGACTACCTCCCTGCTCTAATGTACCTGGAATATTGCAATAGCCCCAAACTGGTCTTCACACTTCTACCCTTGTTCCCTAATGTTCATTCTCAACACAGTAGATTGGCGGATCATGTGAAAATTAAATTCACATTATGACACTCCTCTTCCCAAAACTCTCTGATGGGGTCCTCATTTCTTTGGAAATCAAAGCCAAAGTCCTTGCAATATGTAATGGTCTGTAAGACTTTACATTTTCTATCTAATGTTCCCCATTTCCTTTCTAACTTTGTCACCTGCTGCTTCTCCTCTACCTCCTCTCTCTTTTCCACCCAGCCACATTGACTTTTTGGCTGCCCCTTCAAATCCCAGAAACATTCCTGCCTCTGGGATTTTGTCCTGGTCCCTTCTACTTGGAGACCTCTTCCCTCAGATAAATTCCTGGTGCACTCACTCTTCTCCTTCAGCACTTAATGCAACCTTCTTGATAAGACCTAGCAAGGCTACCACATTTAAAATTGTAGTCCTAGCCCACTTAAAATCCCTTTAGCCTATGCTAATTTTTAGTCTGTAGCAATTGAGGTATTGGAGTAGTTTGAGGGAAACACCTGAAACTATTGAACTGCAATCCAATATAGCCTTGATTCTTGATGTTTGTATAACTATATGATCATGTGATTGTGAAAACCTTCTGACGCTCTTTTTACCCATTTTTTAACTTAATATGTGATTTTCTTACTTATTATGCTTATCATCACTTCCTACTGAAATATCAGTCTCACAAATGCAGGAATCTTTGTCTGTTTTGTTCTCTGATATATCCCAAGCATCCAGAATGATGCCTAGCACATAGTAGGTGCTCATTAAACATTTGATAAATAAATGAATCAAATGAATGAATGAATCTTGCACAATTTCCTCATTCTGCCTCAGCAGCTTCCCTCACAAATATTGTAAAGTTTACCTTTTTTAATGAAGAAAAACATAATCATATCCTTTAACTTCCCAAGGGAAAAATAATAAGGACTGGATCAAATAAAATTGAGATTCATTTTGGCGGAGCAATGTTTGCTATTTTTCTAACTACATTATAATAGTCAAAATGACACTTAAAACACTTGGGCTTTGTTTGGATCTTTTTCTTGGTTGGGGGAAGAGGTGGGGGTAAGTAAACTTAAGTCTTAGAAACTGAAAAAGAAGCACCAAAATAATTCATCTAGAGAGACATCTTAATTATAAATGTCCTTGAAATTTACAGCAGTTATATACAAAATAAATAGCTTAAGAAAAGTGATAAATGAGGGCGGGCCGCGGTGGCTCAGCGGGCAAAGTGCTTGCCTGCTATGCCGGAGGACCTCGGTTCGATTCCCGGCCCCAGCCCATGTAACAAATACGGAGAAACAGAATACAATAAAAAAACAAGAAAATGTTTCCCTTTCTTCCTTCCTTCCTTCCTTCTCTCTGTCTTTCCTTTAAAAAAAAAAAAAAAAAAAAAAAAAAAAAAAAGAAAAGTGATAAATGAAAATATTTTTCAGATAATACCATGTTATTTTATATTTTGAATAAGATCCCACAGTTCAGCTGAGATATTTTTGCAATTCTTAAGTCTCCTTGGAGGGAACCCAATTTGTTTCATTTGGGGCTCCTTTTTCAGAATAGATTTAGTCCATCTCTTCCTGCTCTTTCATACGGTATCACTGACAAGGTCTCAACTAATTGCTCCATATACTCACAGAAGTCAAAATTAATCAACCAGAGCAGTATAAACATTAAACCAAATAAGAAAAAAAAAAAAGTAGCCCAAGAAAATAAAATTGTTGTAGTATACACATTAGTTCTCAAGTTGTCCCATGGATAGACTATTGTAATTAACTGACCAAGACCAAATGTATGTATTTGTTTATAATCAGAAATAAGTAAAAATGAAACTATTTCAAAATGAGGGGGAATAATTTGGCAAAATATACCAGGTTATCAAAAAAACAGTGATCATACCATTAAAAACTTCTCTATGGACAGAGAATATTAACTGTCTTCCCCAAAACTCCTGTTCCTCCTTTCAGAATATACCCTTGTCACTGAGAAAGGTCTGCCCAGCCAGAGACTAAATTTCCATACACTCCTGCATCTACATGGGGTCATGCAGTTAAGTTCTCCTCAATGGAATGTAAGCAAAAGGGATGGTGTCACTTCTCGGTGACATGGTTAGGAAGCAAGTAGCTTCTCCAACTCTTTCCCCTTCTGATGGCTAGTGTCTTGGGCTGGAAACCCAAAACTTGTACACAAATGTTTTTAGCAGCATTATTTATTTATAATAGCCCAAACGTGGAAAAACCCAAACACTCATTGACTGGTGAATAGATAAGCAAAATATATCAACCATACAATGGAATATTATTCAGCCACAAAATGGGGTGAAGTATTAATACATGCTAAGAGAAAGAAGCCAGTTTCAAAGGACCACATATATATGATCGCATTTTTATGGGATATCCAGAATCGACTAATCTATAGAGACCTAGTTGTTGCCTAGGTCAGGGGGTTGGGGGAGCTATTGGGGATAATTGCTAAAGGGAATGGGGTTCTTTGGGGACTGATTAAAATGTTCTGGAATCAGATAGTGGCGATGGTTACACACACACACATACACCGCACACAGTTTGGATTGGTACATATATAAATTATGCCTCAATAAAGCTGTTTTAAAAAGTAAAAGTAAAAAAGACTTCAATGCATCAAATATCAGTCTTGGGTTTTGGAGGCTGTGTTCAGAGTCATCATGAAAGGTTCTGCGTGAATGCCAGCAATTATTTTGAGGACCTAAAGCGCCTTTCAATGTAACTCAAAGAGAATGATTCACCATCAATTTTAAACCATTTTGAAAAATTGAAACTTGGCATCCCACGATGACTGAAAACTATTTTGTTTTGTTTTGTTTTGTTCAATGGAAGGGCCATTAAAAAGAGTTACCAACCCTTTTTTTTTTCCAGTGGAAATTCAATTTCCAAATTTGCACAGCTGGAACTCATCAATAGACTGAAGGTTTCTGCTTCCCTGACAACTGCTAACAACAATGAGTCAGACAGAAAACAGATAGATCTGTCTTTCTGTCCAGCTGGAATACATTCATTATTGAATAACAGATGAGAAGAGCAATAACGTTAGACTTCTTTCAATGTAGGCCTTAAAGCGAAACAATAAAAAAGAAAGCCCTTATTGGACATTGCAATATGTATACTCAAAAAAATAGTGTGTGGGAAGCAAAAATAAAAATGAAAATTAATGGGTTTTATTATCTGCAGCATTCTAAAATTAAACCATTTGCTGAATTATTATACAGAAGGTCAGAGCAGCCTGCAAGAGAACTGACCATTTATTTATATCTTGGCCACATGCAATTTCCCCAGGTAACAGAGAACGAAAGAACAGGGCTCCATGCCCTCAAAGGGACTTGTGTGCCTGGCATCTCTGAAGCTTTCTAGCTAGCTCTGAGGACTAGCCTGTTTCACAGCCTTTGAGCATTCTAGGCCAAGTAACCTCTTGATCTGTCACTGCATAAGTTATCTATTGCAGCAAGCCCTTTTATTATTTACTTTTTGGTGTAGTTGATTTGCTCTTAACACCACTTCCATGTCTCATTCTGGCAGAGCCTCCTTCCTCTGGGTTCGGTATCAGTGTCTGCTGATTTAGGCTTTGCATACTGCACAAATCTTACTGAAACCTCTTTCCAGAAATAAGCCCACCATCAGGTGAATTTGATCAAACAGCATACTGGCTTTCAAAATTTTATTTCAACAAAAAGGTTCCTTTGGGGGTGTGAATGCTGCACATGTGGCATAATTTCTTTATTGCTATCGGTTAGGAGGAATAAAATCTCCATCTTTGTGACATTCCTTTGTATATATGGCAGAATACTGTTAGAATACTGTTGGTAATAGAAAGGTTGCAGAAATGACATGTCATGTCAGGGTGGCCATGGAATCTGGGATGCTGGACACAACAGTCCTATCTATACACGCAACTCACTATGTGCTCAGGCCAGGCTCTCACCCATTCTGGCCCCGGAAAGGATGGGATTAATTAGATCGTCTTTAAAGCTCTTTCTGGCACCAAAGTATTTTTTCCTTTAAACTCAGCAAAAGTCGGCCTCTTTTTAGAAGGCTTAATTCTGTTTCTTATTAATATGCAAAATTATCATATGAGAAATTGGCTCCTGGTTACTCAGTCAAGGGAAATAGTTCATAGTGAACAACTTCTGATTTATCTTTTGGTATTTAAGATTTTGACTTTAATTTGAGAGTCGCTTCCCAAAATGTAAAATGAAAGGACTTAAAACTAGAAGCAGCCAAAAAATTCCTGACAAGAAATTGATTGAGCAGCATCCTGATTTCCTGAGTCACCTTTTAGATCTGCAGTTGTGTTCTGATTGAATGGGTGTCTCTTTTATGATCTGAAGGTGTCCTTTGGCTTCGTCTATCATCTGTTTTAGAAATAAACCATTAATGCATTAAAAAGAAATTGGGGGAGGTTTCACAACAAGAGATGAGGGGTTTTGGTGTGTTTTTAATTAAGAAATGAGTGTGTTCAATACAAACATTGCCCATACTGGAAAAGCTTGAAATGCAGCAATACCAGAAATTAAAGTCAGTGTCAACCTTAACCTTTGGCAGAATAAGTTGCAGCCCTGAGATTTGAGGAGCAGGCTAGCAAAGACCCTTCCCAGTAAAAACTCTCTCTCCCTCACCCTCACTCAACCTCAGGCCACAGTAGGAAATATCTCCTTTAGATCAACAAGTTTTCTATTTTAAAATGTAAATTTACTGATAAGGTGTCAGAGAGGGAGATGAGAGCAGGTGGGGAGCTCAGAGCGTGGCCAGGAGTGGTGAGGTCATGGTGTTGGGCAACTGGAAAGCTCCCCAAGGACACCAAAGAGCAGGAAAGAAACTAATCCCTGAAGCAAAACTCCCGACATTTTGGGTTTTGTTTCTTTCTCAACAGTCTTGACATTTGCTTTTATTTCAAGCCATCTTAGGTACTTCTGGGAAGCAAACAAAGTATGAAATAGAACTAGACTATGAGTTGATGCTGGCTAAAGTTGGTGCTGGCCACTCTTTTTTTAAAGTTGAGAGGGAAGACTTCACCCTTCCATACTGGAAAGGGTCCATAGTTACAAAAAACAAAAACAAAAACAAAAACAAAAAACAGTTCAAGCCAAAACCTTGACAGAGCAATTTCTTCTCCCTCTTTCCAATCAGACTGGTGACAAACAAACCAACATGACAAACAATTCCTCTGAAGCAGAGGCCCCCATCTCTCTGGATCCTGCCTCTTAAGACAGAGACTGTAAGCAGCCTAACTGGAAGCCTGGCCCTTCCACCGTAAGACAGAATGACTGCACTGGACTTCTCGCAGACTTGGCCCCAGCACAGAGAAGCCCCCATTGCATGGAGGATTCTGCAGTGTAGGGAGTGGCAGCAGATGTACACAAGTCCACTCCACTCTCAGAGATGCTTCCTTTTAGGCCCTCATTGCTTAAGCATGGTAAGCAGATGACACTTAACAGACAAAAACCTTTGCTGTGCTGTTACAAGCCATTGTAACCCAGACCCATCTCCTATGGTCACCTCCCCTCCCACACCTTTCCAAGGCCAATGGTGGTCTCAGCAAGGGGGTGGCTTCGGTTTGGAGGACTCAGCACCAGAATGAAGACAATCAGCAGCACTGCCTCTCTGGACTGGCTTTGAGGCTGAAGTGGTGGAAGACACTCCAGATGGTAAAACCTACTGCTGGTACAGAGTTCAGATCAATTTACCTTCTCCATGAAGCCTTTGCCAACCTCTAAAACCCACATCAGTCAAATCATGACTGTGCAGTTTGAAACTGTCGTGTACCCCAGAAAAGCCATGCTCTTTAATACTCTTTCAGTATTGCTGGGTAGGATCTTTTTGTTTCCATGGAGATGTAACTCACCCAATTGTGGGTAGTAACTTTTGATTAGATGGTTTCCATGGAGATATCTCTCCACCCATTCAAGGTAGAATTGCTTATTGGAGGCCTATAAGACGGAACCATTTTTAAAAAAGCTCAGCGCCAAAAGAGCCCACAGTCAGAGATCTTTGGAGAAGGAAAACACCCCTGGAGAAGCCTTATGAAATGAGGTGAGAAAGCTAGCTGATATTGCCATGTGCCTTCCCAGCTGAGAGTGAAACCCTGAACTTCATCAGCCCTTTCTTTGGAATTACAATGTCTTTCTCTAGATGCCTTGATTTGGACATTTTCATAGCCTTAGAACTGTAAACTTGCAACTTAATAAATGCTCTTTTTAAAAGCCATTCCATTTCTGGTATTTTGTATTCCAGCAGCTTTTAACAAAGTGTGCTGGTTTAAATCTGCAGTGGACCCCAGAAAAGACATGTCCTTAAATCCTCATTCAGTATTGCTGGCTGGGAGCTTTTTTATTGCTCCCATGCACCTGTAACCCACCCAACTGTGGGTGGTAACTTCTGATTAGATGGCTTCATGGAGTTGTGACTCCACCCATCCCAGCATTCCAGGTGGGTCTTAATTAGTTTATTGGAATCCATTAAAAGAGGAAACATTTTAGATACAGTCCGTTTTAGAATGACGAGAGAGAGACAAGAACCATAAGAGCCCATGCTGCCAGAGATCTCTGGAGATGAAGGAAAATGCCCCAGAGGGAACTTCATGAAATAAGAAGCCAGGAGAGAAAGGTAGCAGATGCCATCATGTTTGCCATGCGCCTTTCCAGTTGTGAGAGAAACCTTGAACTTCACTGGCCTTTCTTGAGTGAAGGTAACCTCTTGTTGGTGCCTTCATTTGGACATTATTATAGACTTGCTTTAACTGGGATATTTTCATGGCCTTAGAACTGTAAACTTGTAACTTATTAAATTTCACTTTTTAAAAGCCATTCCATTTCTGCTATATTGTATTCTGGCAGCTAGCAAACTAGAACACAAACTAAAACAGTGACTGCTTCCCCTCAACTTCTTATACTTTCTATACTCCTCTCAGGTGCCAATTCCAGTTGTTCAGTGTGGCTGACTGGAGGATGATGTGGAAAGTCATCTGGGCCAGCCCTGGGCTTAGCACATGTCTTAGTTTCCTAGGACTGCTGCAACCAAGTACCATGAACTGCAGGGTTTAAAACCGCAGAAATTTGTCTCACAGTTCTGGATGCTAGCAGCCCATGCTCCATCAGAAACCTAGAATGGAGAATATCTCCTTGCCTCTTCCTAGTTTCTGCTTGTTTGCTGGCAATCCTTAGAGTTCCTTGGTTTATAGATACATCACCTCAATCTCTGCCTCTCTTCACATGGAGGTCTTCTCCCTGTGTCTGCCTGTCTCTATCCAAATTCCTTCTCATAAAGACACCAGTCATATTGGACTAGGAACCACTCTATACCAGTTTGGCCTCATCTTAATTAATGACACCTTCAAAGACCCTATTCCAAATAGGTCGTGTTTATGGGATTAGGATTTGAATATAGCTTTTTAAGGGACCTAATTGAACTCACAGCAGTAGGAAGGAGTGTCATGATTGAGTGATGATGTTACCATGAGAACAGGAAGCCAGAGCAGTGAGATTCCTAGTACATATCCCAGCAGTGCATTCCTGCATTCTTATTTATCTCATCTTCCCAGCATAGAGAAGTCCTTATACACAATGATCATGCATTCTGCTTCTCTTGTGTTTGTTTTCAGTGCCTAGCACAGAACTTCGCTTAAACTGGCATCACAAACTTCTAGTAATTCTAGAATCACTAATGTAATTCTAGACTCACTGATGCCATCATATTAATTAGCTACACAATCGCTGTAATCACCTAAGAACCTCTCAGTTCACATATTCTCTATTTCTCTCGTACTTGCACATTGTGTTTTTATAAATGATTGGGATGATAAAATGACACACAAAGAACATTACCATATGGTATATAATCAAGTGTTAAATTATGGGGCACAAATTGCAGGAATTCAGGGATAATGAATGTAAACATGTAGACATATCCAATTTGTGAGTGGATCCTCCTATTTTACACTGAGGGACTCCTCTGAGCCATGCACTGCATTGGGTGCTGGAAAACCATGGTGAGCAAAACAGGCTTAGTTCCTGCCTTGGGGAAGTTACAGGCACTTCCACTCCCAGCCATGAATACTTATCTGGTTTCCCAGCATGGAAGGAGCAAGTCTCAGATCTGCCACCACCACTACCCTGAACCATCGAAGTTCAGGGACCTCAGTGCTCTGGTCCTGATAAAGCATCTAATACATGGTAGGTACTGTTTTTTTTCCCACCATAGATTAATTTTGCCTATTCTAGAACTTCATATAAATGGAATCACACCCATTATACATACTTTTTTGTATAGCCTTTTCACTTAGCATAATGCATTTGAGATTCATCCATGTCATTGGTTGCTATAGGAGTTTGCTCCTTTTAATTGCTAAGTAGTATTCAATCACGTGGCTGCAGCAGTTTGTTTTTGTGTTCTAGTATTTGTGGTTACTGGGACTGTATCCAGTTTTATGACCTGTCCCATTTCGCCTGTCATTTTGGCTTCTTCCTGCCTATATGGCTTCCACCCACGAATGAGAGAATGGTCAGTGGAGTCAGGTTGACCGAGGTTAGAGCTACTTGGGTGATTTGAGCAAGTTGTTAAGCCTCTGTGAGCTTCATTGGGGATCATAGTGATCATACCTTGATAATATCTTAGAGAAGGAAACAGCTCTAAAATCAGGACCTGGAATAGAGCCAGTGCTTACTAACAGTAGCTTTGTTGTTTTATGACCTATCTCCCCAACTAAAATTTTAAAACTATTTATTTAAAAGATTGTGTCCTATATATTACACTGCATTTCTTACACAACAGTAAATATTTGATGAAGTAGAAATTGACAGTGATGATGGATTTAAGTTGTACTCTGAGGAGAGGTAAAAAGAAAAGATTCAGACAGCAAGATAAAGCAGAAATTTTTAGCCTTTGTTTCTGCAAGTTTCATTGAATTGTTTTGGAGTTGAGAAAAAGAATGTGCTTCCACAGGAAATTAGCATTTTCACATAGCCAATCAGAGATCCATCTTGTTCTATCTAAGAGATTTGATTAAAATAAAGTTTGAAAAAAGGTAGAAAATATTTTGTGAGTGTACTTCAACTATAGTAACACATTTCTTTAATATTTGTTCTCAAGTAAAACAGTGCTGTGACATTCTCCAGGACCTGGCAAATTCCTGCTAGGAGGCAGAGTGCTGAAAACACAGAAACATTTCCCTACAGAATAATTCATAAAGTCTCAACTGCCTACTTCCCACTTTTCAGTTCTTTAGTTAAGGGGAAAAAAATCAAGTTCAAATTCCTTATTTACACAAAAATAGATGTTAATAGGGATCAAGTCTATTCCAGTTTTCTTTTTATTTTCCTGTTGTTTACCTGACTTTGCCCGGATGGTCTCTGATGTTCTCTAATTCCATCGGAGTAGGATATGTCAAGCACCAGAATCACAATTAGATGTAAATTAGATAATAAATTTCAGTCTTATTATCTATGATATTTGCAGAGTAAGATAATATGAAGCCTGCCTAGTTTCTTCTTATGGTCCTCAATCACTTTTTAGAATAAAACTATAGGAAATCTCCCCAGTAGTATGATTCTTCAGTGATGCTGAAACGTTAGTAGCTTAAAAAATAATGACTATTTTCTTATTGGTAGTATTCTATTAAATACTGCACAAACCTGGTTGTAGCAATATGAATTTTTTCCAATGGATTCATAAAAGTACTTTCACTTAGAAAGTAAATAAGATAATGCTAAAAAAAAAAAAAAGTGTCTGTTTTTCCTGCCCTAGCTATAATACTAAAGCAGTTTCTCTTCACCTCTCTAAAATATTTACCTAAAAGTGACCCGACTATCCCCAACCAATTCCCACACCCTATAGTGGGTAGCAGTAGGGCTAAGTAAGCAAAAGCCAGTTGCCTACGTGGTGTAGTACAGAGTGCTAAAAGGGGCTCCCAGCATCTTAGATATTAACTCTGCCACCTTTCTAGGATAGGATAGGATAAGACAGGACAGGACAGGAAAAAGGAAAAGGAAAAGGAAAAGGAAAGGGAAAAGAAAATCATACATGCACAAGTATCAGATTAAGTCTAAGTAGGAACCCTAGGGAATGGAACTCTAGGCAGGTACATTTTCACAAATGTCATACTTGTATTTGCAATGTGTCCTTCTGCTTTTGCGATGTATATTTCTTCCCAACAATCTGGTGAGGTCGATACACACACCAAACCCCGTTTCGTGTATAAGGAAACTGAAGCTCTCAAAGACAGAAAGGCAGGGAGAGTAAGGCCTCATCCCTGACACCAGCCCAGTGCTCTTTACGCTACTTTATGAAGACCACAGAGAATAGCGAGAGCACCATAAACCGTGAGTCTTTACAGACAGGAAGTGGGTCTTTTCCAACATTTTACCTGCCAAGTGCATGACACTTCTAAGGTGTTCAATAAATGTTGATTCAATGATTGAATGAAGAATACCTATCTCTGTGCAACCGGACTGGATACAAAAACTCAGAAATGGACAGCACAATACTACCTAACTGCAATGTAATTATGTTAAAACACCGCATGAAGCTGCATGTGAGAATGATAGAGGGAGGAGGGCTGGGGACATAAATGAAATCAGAAAGAACGATAGATGTTAAAGATCGAGATGGTATAATCTAGGAATGCCTAGAGTATATAATAATAGTGAAATGTACAATGTACAAATTTTAAAAATGTTTTGGCATGAGGAAAAACAAAGGAATGTCATTACTGCAGGGTGCTGAAAATAGATAATTATTACTTTAAAATGTCACCTTATGTGTGAGACTAAAGCAAAAAAGTTTATTTGTTACAAAATTTATATTTTGACTAGAGCATTTTCTAATATAACTCATGTAGATAGCTTGATTGAATGTCATAAGTACTTGGAATCTCAGGTAGCTCATGAGATTTTGTTGGTTTGTCCAGAGTGATCCCCCGATGAATCCCAGAATGATTTGATCAGTGACTGGAAAAGTATTTGCAAGCCCCCTTCGGGGAATGGTGAGAGTGGGGAGAAATTCAACTTCCCCAAGTTGAATTCTTGATATTCTCACAAGCAGTGTGGACAACCAAAGCTATAGGCTGAGCCCCCAGTCTTGGGGTTTGTTCACATGAAACTTAACCCCACAAAGGATAGGTCAAGTCTACTTAAAATTTAGGCCTAAGAGTCACCCCCAAGAGAGCCTCTTTTGTTGCTCAGATGTGGCCTCTCTCTCCAGTCAACAGGACGAGCAGTCTCACCACCCTCCCCCTCTCTGCATGGGACATGACTCCCAGGGGTGGGGACCTTCCTGGCAATGTGGGACAAAGATCCTGGAATGAGCTGAGACTCAGCATCAAAGGACTGAGAAAAACCATAGAATGAGCTGAGAATTAACATCAAGGGGTTGAGAGAACCTTCTCAACCAAAATGGGGAAGAGTAAAATGAGACAAAATATCAATGGCTGAGAGATTCCAAACAGAGTCGAGAGGTTATCCTGGAAGTTATTCTTATGCATTAAGTAGATATCACCTTGTTGTTCAAGATGTAGTGGAGAGGCTGGAGGGAATTGCCTGAAAATGTAGTGCTGTGTTCCAGTAGCCATGTTTCTTGATGATGATTGAACAATGATATAGCTTTCACAATGAGACTCTGTGAATGTGAAAACCTTATGTCTGATGCTCCTTTTAGCTACTATATCAACAGAAGAATAGAACATATGGAATAAAAATAAATAATAGGGGGAACAAATGTTAAAATAAATTCAGTTTGAAATGCTAGTGGTAAATGAAAGCAAGGGGTAAGGTGTTTTTTTTCTCTATTATAATTTTAGTTTTTTTTCTCTATTATCATTTTATTTCTTTTTCTGTTATCCTTTTATTTCTTTTTCTAAATCGATGCAAATGTACTAAGAAGGGATGAATATGCAACTATGTGATGATAGTAAGAATTACTGATTGTATATGTAGAATAGAATGATATCTAAATGTTTTGCTTAATTTTTTTAATAAAAAAAGTTTTTAAAAAAATACATATATATGTCAGTTATTGAATAATTCGTGTACATCAGTACTAAGCACATTATGAGCACTCTTACTTAATCCTGACAACCACATGCCCAAGATGATTCAGCTAATAAGCTGCATAAACTAATAAGAAAGATTAGAACCCAGGTAGTTGAATGTCAGAGCCAATGTGTTCAGAACTGTGCTTCTGGCCTCCCTAAGGATGGCCAGGAACATTCTAGAGTAGAGAGCTTGGGTGTTTCCATGGGAAGACTTGTGTAAAGCCAGAAGCCTGTGAAGGCACTGCTTGACTGAAGGCATATTGACTAGTAAGGTGAAGGAAGAACATGGTACCGAAAAGGAAGAAGAGAGCAGAAAAGAGGAAGGAGAAAAAGAGATGACAAGCCATCCCTATTATTGAGTCATTCCCTGGGCACCATTTCTCAAAGTGCCCTTTGCAAAACATAAATCAAATGAGATGCTGCAGATAAAAGGAGTTCTGTAGTAAAATAAGTTTGAGAAACGTTAAATAATGTACCCTACGGTTTCAGTTTCCCAGCAAATTATGAGTAGCATTATGCAAGCACAACCAGGAAACAAAAATATACTTTTGATTGTTATATATATATAAAGAACCTCTGTTAAGACACCATCATGTACTCATGGATCCCACCCTTCATTTTAATCAAAGTAATTTCAGAGATGGTCAAGATGGCCTCATGAATTCATGCTTTGATATGCCCTTACCGATAATGCAAAACCTCAACTTAATCATTAAAAAAATCAGACAAACCCAAATTGAGGGTTTGTATATTTCTACAAGACGGTCTGACCAGAAGCTTTCAAAGCTATGACGGTCATGAGACATAAGGAAAAACTGAGGAACTGTTAAAGATTGAAGGAGACATAACTAAAAGTTATGTGGGCTTCGGAATAAGATTCTGGAACTGAAAAAAAAAAAAAAAAAGGACATTAGTGAATAAATCAATGGAATCCAAACAAAGTCTTACTAGTTTTGTACCAACACTAATTTTGCAGTTTTGATTGTTGTAATATGGTAATACAAGATATCAACAGTAAGGGAAGCTGGGTGAAAGATATATCTGAACACTCTCTACTAGTTTTGCAAATCTTCTATAAGCCTAAAATTAGGTCAACAGGAATTAAAATGCAGCTTAAGACAAACAAAAGAAAATACAATGCAATGGAACAAACTCTAGGTAGAATGTCCCCAGATGTGCATTCTAGTTAGAGTAGAGCCATTATCTTATTGGGTGCCTTTTGACAAGTCACTTCCCATCTCTATGCCTCAGTTTTCTCTCTGTCAAGAACCTGACAATTACTTCTAAGAGTCTTTGTTCATTTTTTTAGGGTGCAGGATTATTGTCTATGTTCTACCCACCAGGCTAACAACCATTATTGATTCTCATTATAAAGAAATATTTAGTCATTATAGAAAATTTGGAAAATCAAATCACTGCTAATATTCTAAAATATATTCTTCCAATTCCTTACAAATACATATGTGTGATACAATTTTTAATAAAAGTGGGATCACAGAATACATATTTTTCCTGCCTTTTAAACTTTTTCCCTAGCTTTACTGAGGTGCAATCAACATACAATAAACAGCGCATGTTCATAGTATACAACTTGAATTTTTACATATTCATACAACCATGAAGCTATCACTACAAAGAGATAAACATATTCCTATCACCCCAAAAAGCTTCCTTGTATCTCCTAATAATCTTCCCTACTGACATTCAAGGCCTCTCCTTCTACCTGCCTCTCCACTTCTTTCTGAGGCAACCACTTATCTGCTTCCTATTACTACTCACCATTTACATTTCCTAAAAATTCATATAAATGGAATCATAGCGTATGCACCTGCTTTTTTCCCTGGCCTCCTTTACTCAGCATAATTATTCTGAGGTTCATCCATGTTGTTATGTGCTTCAAGAGTTCACTCCTAGTTAATGTTGAGCAATATTTCACTGTGTGGCTATAACACACTTTTTTTATCCATTCACCTGTTGAGGGACATTTGGATTGTTTTCAGTTTGAGGCTGTTCTGAAGATACCTGCTGGGTACAAGACTTTGTATAGAAATAAGCTTGCTTTTATTTTGGTTAAATAACTGAGAGTGGAAAAGCTGAGTCTTATGGTAGGTACATATTTAACTTTGCAACTACTTGTTTTCTAAAGTGATTATAATGTTTATATTCCCACCATCAGCCTATGAGACTTCCAGAATCTTGGCATCCTCAACAACTGATATGTTTAATCGCTTTAATTTGAGCCTTTGTAGTGACAGTGTAGTATTATCTCATTATGCATTTAATCTGCATTTCCTTAAAGACCAAAGATGTTAAGCCTCTTTAAATGTGTCTATTTTCCATCCTTTTATCTTCTTTGGTAAAGAGTCAGTTTAAATCTTGACCATTTTTAATTGGGTTCTTTCTCTTTGTATTACTAAGTTGTAAGAATCTTTATATATTCTAGATGTATGTCCTTTGGATGATATACATTTTACAGATATTTTCTCCCATCTGACTTGTTTTTTTTCATTTTGCTGTTTTTATAAAAGCATATGTTTTAATTTTGATGAAGTCTAATTTATAGATTTTTCTTTTAAAGTTCCTGCTCTTTTAACATTTTTTAAGAAATCTTTGCCAAACACAAGGTCACTAAGATTTTCTCCTATGTTTTCTTCTAAAAGTTTTGCAATCTCAGATTTGACATTAGGGTTTATATCCATTTTGAGTGAGTAATTATGTGTGGTATAAGGAAAGAATAGAAATTCTTTTTTTTTGTTTGTTTTTTGTTGCTGTTGTTTTACATGTGGCTATTTAACTGTTCTATTTGGTGAAAAGATCATCCTTTCCCAATTTGATTTCTATGGAAATGAAAACTCAGTTGCCCATATATGTATGGGTTATTTCAGGATTCAGTAATTCTGATCTATTTGTCTGTCTTGATGCCAATACTATACTGTTTTGACTACTGGAGTTGTATGGTAAGTCTTGAAATCAGGACTGTGTTAGCCATTCAAATTTGTTTTTATTTTTCAAATTCGCTTTGAGTAATCTAGGTCTTTTTGCATTTCCATACAAATTTTTAAATCAGCCTATCAGTGTCTACAAAAAATGCTTGCAGTGATCTCAGTTTGTTTTTTGATTGTATTAAATCTATAGATCAATTTGAGGAGAATTGACATCTTAACAATTTTGAGTTCTTGACCTATGAACATGATATATTTCCCAATTTAACTAGGTCTTATTTAATTTCTCTCAACAATATTGTGCAGATTCTAGTATACAGGTTCTGAACTTTTATCAAATTGATTCCTAATTATTTCTTATATTTGATACCATAAATGATATTTCAATTTCCAATTGCTCATTGCTTGTTCATAGAAACGTGATTAACTTTTATATATTGATCTGATATCCTGCAACCTCGATAAACTCATTTAAAGAAGTTCCTACAAAGCTGCTCAACATGCCATCTTAGTGTATAGACAGTTTTAATTCTTCCTTCCCAATGTGTTTGCCTTTTACATCTTTAATTTCTAAGCAGCATTGCTCTCCCTGCTTGAATTGAAAAGATATGTGAGGTTTCAGGGGTCAAATAAACATCACTCAGGGTACTTAGGCTTAGGCTTAGTAGCCACCCAGGAATCTCAGTGACAAGAGGAAACCACAACCACTAACAGAATCTGAGCTGAAGAGCCTGGAGCTGAAGCTGGGAGCAGGGAGAGTGGGAAAAGTTGAATGAGAGGCTGATCTCCTATGCCAAGGAGCTAGCATTGGGGATGTTTTCCCTTAAGTCCTCTTATACCACAAGTCAACATTTAGATGCTTGCCATATGCCAAACAGCAGGCAAATGGTCAGGTGTCAGTGTTGGCCAGCAAAGCATCAATAACCTGCAGAGAGAATACCCAGCAGTCACTTAAACTCTTATCTTCTTTCTCCCTCATATCTGTTCCAATACAATGAAAAACCAGATCCCAGAAGAAGGAGGAGAAAAAGTTAAATGAGTTCAATCTGCCCCACCCCACCCCACCCCCCCAGTGAGAGAGAGTGGGATAAGGAATCAACTAACAGGTTGTGCCCCTCCCAGCCACACACACAGACACACTATAATCCCTGGAGCCACAAGCCTGGTCTTTGATAGGGGGAAATTTTGAATCAGATATGAGATTGGATTTTCAAATAAGTCAGATTTTTAATAACCTAAGTGGCCAGGGAATGGTTAATTTTTACCAAGATACCAGGAAGGGATCTGTCCTTCAGTAGTGAAGGGAGACTAACATACTTCAGTGGAGTCTGCGACCACAGAAAACTACTCAATGTCACTTGTTAAATCCTATCAGGTTCAGATAGGTCAATAAACCAATCATATCTGAGTTCAATTTAGGGGAGCAAAGTCCATTAAATTTGTTGTTGAATATGAATAATGAATTTAGCTAGATAAAATGTGTTAGAAATACCTTCGTGTTTGATGTTAAAACATCCTACAAAACTAGCGGTAGACCCATTGACTTTGGACCCTTTGAACACAGGACAGGAGCAAGAGCTGCAAGCCCTGAAGCAGGTGGTCTCACAGAAGCAACTCAGTTACACGCATTTGTTGAAGCCTCCAGCTCCCTGACAATAAAGTGAAAAAGATTAGACTAGATTTTCTCTTAGCCTCTTAGCTTCACTTTCTTTACCTCTAGAAAACGGCCAAATTGTATTTTCTACTTGCTTCAACATAAGTGGGATTTATCTTAAAAGAGTCATCTCTTCTCCAACTACACAATACCTGTTCATGCCTACCAACCTTGGTACAAGTTGTTCCTTCAGCTGAGAATGCCTCTATACCACTCTCCACTTGGAGAACACCCACTCGTCCTTCCAGATCAGCTTCTGAGATGTCCCCACTTTCCCCTCCCAGGTGAGAATAACTGCACTCCCTTCTCTAGACTCCCCAACCTGTCAATTCATTCCTGCGTGGCAAAGATAAGATACAAAATAATGAGTTGTGCCTGCTGTCTTTTCCCTAGCCCATCTCTCCTTTAAGTAGAAAACGCTAGCAGCTTCTGGCCAGTTTCCAAGCTATTCTTCATTATGCAAAACTTGGGTAATAAGAGAACAGAAAAAGAAAAACCTATCAGAGAGGCTAAGTTGATTTATATAAGAAAGAGATGAGACTTCCGGAGAAGATGGCGGCTTAGTAAGACGCGCGGGTCTTAGTTCCTCCTCAGGAAAGCAACTAAAGAAACAGAAATAATACGAAACAGCTCCCGGAGTCACGATAGAGACCAAAAAGACAGCGTACCCCATTCTGGAATGGCTGAACGGGCAGGGAGAATCTGCTGCGGTGAGATACCCGAGGGGCGCGCGTTTTCCCGGCCGGGGCGGCTGGCGACTGGGGTCCCCTCCACGCACGTGGCTCCCCGGTCTGACTGGGAACGTTGGATAGCGGGGCCCTCCCGTCACGCTTGGCGTTTCGGGCCAGCTGGGCAATTAGGACCGGCACTCTCCCAAGCCGCAGCGGCCAGCGACCCCCCCCTCCACGCGCGGTTTCCCGGGCCGACTGCCGTGCAGACAGACGAGCGCCACGAGCGCCACCTACTGGGCAAGAAAAGAAAAACAGAGCCCAGAGATTTCACAGAAAAACCTTTCAACCAGCTGGGTCCCACACCCAGGGAAATCTGATCAAATGCCCAGACACCAGCAGAAAATAATGGATGATGCTCGGAAAATTGAAGATATGGCCCAGTCAAAGGAACAAACCAATAGTTCAAATGAGATACAGGAGCTGAGACAACTAATGCTGAATATACGAACAGAAATGGAAAACCTCTTCAAAAACGAAATTGATAAATTGAGGGAGGACATGAAGAAGACATGGGCTGAACATAAAGAAGAAATAGAAAATCTGAAAAAACAAATCACAGAACTTACGGGAGTGAAGGACAAAGAAGAAAAAATGGAAAAAACAATGGATACCTACAATGGTAGATCTAAAGAGACAGAAGCTACAATTAGTGAACTGGAGGATGGAACATCTGAATTCCAAAAAGAAACAGAAACTATAGGGAAAAGAATGGAAAAACTTGAGCAGGGGATCAGGGAACTGAATGATAATATGAAGCGCACAAATATACGTGTTGTGGGTGTCCCAGAAGGAGAAGAGAAGGGAAAAGGAGGAGAAAAACTAATGGAAGAAATTATCACTGAAAATTTCCCAACTCTTATGAAAGACCTAAATTTGCAGATCCAAGAAGTGCAGCGCACCCCAAAGAGATTAGACCCAAATAGGTGTTCTCCAAGACACTTACTAGTTAGAATGTCAGAGATCAAAGAGAAAGAGAGGATCTTGAAAGCAGCAAGAGAAAAACAATCCATCACATACAAGGGAAACCCAATAAGACTATGTGTAGATTTCTCAGCAGAAACCATGGAAGCTAGAAGACAGTGGGATGATATATTTAAATTACTAAAAGAGAAAAACTGCCAACCAAGACTCCTATATCCAGCAAAATTGTCCTTCAAAAATGAAGGAGAAATTAAAACATTTATAGACAAAAAGTCACTGAGAGAATTTGTGACCAAGAGACCAGCTCTGCAAGAAATACTAAAGGGAGCACTAGAGTCAGATACGAAAAGACAGAAGAGAGAGGTATGGAGTAAAGTGTAGAAAGAAGGAAAATCAGATATGATATATATAATACAAAAGCCAAAATGGTAGAGGAAAATATTATCCAAACAGTAATAATACTAAAAGTTAATGGACTGAATTTCCCAATCAAAAGACATAGAATGGCAGAATGGATTACGACCCAGCAATACGACTGCTAGGTATCTACTCAAAGGACTTAAGGGCAAAGACACAGACGGACATTTGCACACCAGTGTTTATAGCAGCATTATCTACAATTGCAAAGAGATGGAAGCAGCCAAAATGTTCATCAACAGACGAGTGGCTAAACAAACTGTGGCGTATACCTATGATGGAATATTATGCAGCTTTAAGACAGACTAAACTTATGAAGCATGTAATAACATGGATGGACCTAGAGAACATTATGCTGAGTGAGTCTAGCCCAAAACTAAAGGACAAATACTGTAAGGTCCCACTGATGTGAACCGACATTCGAGAATCAGCTTGGAATATATCATTGGTAACAGAGACCAACAGGAGTTAGAAACAGGGTAAGATAATGGGTAATTGGAGCTGAAGGGATACAGACTGTGCAACAGGACTAGATACAAAAACTCAAAAATGGACAGCACAATAATACCTAAGTGTAATGTAACTAGGTTGGAACACTGAATGAAGCTGCACCTGAAATATGGTTTTTTGTTTGTTTGTTTGTGTGTTTGTATCTTTTGTTTTTGTTTTTTTCTTTTTCCTTTTTATATATATATATTTTATTAGTATTATTATTTTAATTCTCTTCTCTATATTAACATTCTATATCTTTTTCTGCTGTTTTGCTAGTTTTTTTCCTAAATCGATGCAAATGTACTAAGAAATGATGATCATACATCTATGTGATGATACTAAGAATTACTGAGTGCATTTGTAGAATGGAATGATTTCTAAATGTTGTGTTAATTTCTTTTCTTTTTTTTGATTAATAAAAAAATTAAAAAAAAAAAAAAAAAAAAAAAGAAAGAGATGAGCCCTAGAGGGGAGTGGAAAGCAACAAGAAAGCCTGCATACACCAAGTTTTTGAGAGTTTGGGGGAGCCTGCAGCGAAACAGGAGAAGATTTTGGGGGGAGGCGTGAGAAGGGGAAGAAGCAGATGCTCTGCTAGGCTTTATAAATGAGATTGGCACTGGCATTCTTAAAGAACTTTCCATAGAGTTTGAATTTGTTTTGCAATCATTCTATTTTCAGACTATTGTTTCTTTGAAGGCAACTGTGTACTTCACTGAGGCTTTATGCTGGTGACACCTCTCTTGTAAGTCTTAGCAAGTCGTAACTCTATTTCCATGTCCTTTTCCCTGTCTTACATTCCTCCATTCCCCAGACTTTCGTTGAGAGCAAGGTCTGTGTCTTATGCATCCATTTCCCCTATCCCTAGCCCAATATCTGATATATTAGTGAATGAATAATTCACCTAGAAAATAAGACTTTCTCTGGAACCCTACCCACCATCCCCAGGGGTCCCCAAGGCATTGCCTGAGGATCAACCAAAATGGATACAGATGGAAGGTTTATAAACTCTGGAGTCATATAGGCTTGGATCATAATCTCAGTTCTGCCACTAACTGTAGAAGCTTCGTGCTCCTTAAATCCCAGTTATCTCAACTGTAAAATGGGGGGTGTGGTGGTTTGGAGCTAAGAACCCCAGAAAAACACATTCTTAAATTCAGTCCATTCCTGTGGGTGTGAAACTATTGGAAGAAGGACCCTTTGATGAGGTTACTTCAGTTAAAGTGTAGCCTAATTCAATGAGGATGGCTATTAATCCTATTTCTAGAGTCCTTTATATACAGAATGAAATTCAGATAGAAAGCAACAGGAAGCAGGAAACAAATTCAATGGAACCAGGAAGAGAACTGAGAGACTAGGAGAGGCTGCCATGTGTATTTCTACATGGCAGATGAGCCAAGGACCATGGATCACCAGCAGCCAGCCTCAGGATGCCAGTCTTTGGAAAGAAAGCATCGTCTTGAAGATGCCTTGATTTGAACTTTCTTTTAGTCTCAGAACTGTGAGCTAGTGAATTCCCATTGTTTAAGTTAACCCATTGCATGGTATTTACTTGAGCAGCCAAGGAAACAAACAGAGGGAAATAACCATGCTTGCTACATAGAGTTCTTATGAGGATTAAATAAGATAAGGCATGTAAAATTCTTAGTATAGTACCTGACACATAGCAAACATGTATATTTTATCAAGAGATATATAGATACAGTATTTCCAATATATTTGAGTGCATAGACATTTTCAGCTTTCACTCTGCATTATCCCTTAGAAATAACCCTATCTCTTAGACTGCTATATTAAATCTGGCATTTTCTAAAAAGGAAGAAATGCGTCAGCAGTAACACTACACAATTATTCATAAGTATGTTTAATTGGCTGAAAGAGAGAACTAAGCACATGAAATCTGAATGCATACATCACGGTAAACTATTAATCTAGCTCATATTGTATCATACACATATCTGTCAAGCAAAGGTTAATAGAGAGTTTATGAAACTCAGAATGCAATTAAGTCTCAGAGGAATCTCGGTTGGAGGCCATGCCAGTTTCTATGGCAACCAAAGGGCTCAGGAAAAATGTTGGGGGAGATTAATTTAAAGGCAAGATAAGCACATAAATATAGCTCTTGTCTACCTTTTCTTCCTAGCGCCAATAAACAAGACTTGCTGCATTTAAGTTATTATGCAAAGAAAAGTATGTCAGATTGGTTTTTAAGCTTCTAGAATACATTTTTTGCAAAAATATTAAAAAGTGATTCCAATTTTTAAAAATGTATCACTTCTCTGAATATCTAGTTTATGAAGTGTATCAGCTATGAGTCTCAAAATTCCTTGGGAAAAAATAAGAGAGGAGATTAAAAGAATGGAACAAGATGTTCAGGATGATTAGAGTACACTGTGTATAACCTTCTCAACACCAGCTAATTAGGTTCTGCTTATGATCTCAGAAGTGCATTCAGGCCAAAGAGAGAATGGAGAAATGGCTTTCCTGTCATGAATTTCACAACACTGTTGAATTGAAAGAGACTTTAGAGATCACCTAGTCCAAAACTGTAATTCAATCATCAAAGACATTTAACTTGGGAAGTTAGCAAAGGGAGCAGGATTCCAGCAGAATCACAGCCGGACTCCTGACTCCTGAATGCCTTTTCTTCATTCTAGGGCTCCATTTTCTTCTCCTTCATTTCTTTATTATATGCCAAATTTCAGAATGTTCTTGACCATTTTCCGTCAGTGGAACTTTCCTTCAGTGATCTCCAGCTTCTTGCATATAGCCTGTTTTTAAAAATCAGATGAAATTTATTTTAATGCACTCAATTGAAACTCTTAATTTTGCTCAGCTAATCCACATTTTCTGTGAACACTGGTTTGTGGCGGTTCTGACCATCGTTCATGTGTTGTATTCCACCTAGCAACCATGTATTCACTGGCAGCAAAGCCTACTTGTATGTGCCTCCATGTAGCCTGGGCAAGGAGAGTCTGAGAGAGAGCCGAGACCGGAGATGTTCACCTTGGAACTACAAGATACTAAGAAAACTAGTTTTGTGGCCATTCCTAACCCAAATCTCTAAGGGAAACCTGTAAGTCCAAATCTTCCTCCATGGTTTTAAATCTGCTTTTGGAGTATATTTGTTGTGAAATTGTGAGTACTTCATGCCTTTAATAGAGTAAAAGAGAAGGAGTTCCAAAATGAATTGTCAGTGACGATAGAGGTCAAGTGAAAACCCTTGGCTTCCTTGACAGGATCCCTTCTCAGGAATGTCTCTTCTGTGTCCACTGGGTGATCGGCTCTGGTGAGGCTTGGACTGGTTTTAAAAGCTCCTGCTCTTTGAAGAAACATGGGGCATTAAATTAGCACCAACCTCACATAACGTTTGAGATTGTGATAGGAGCCCAGTTGGAATGAACCAAGTCTTGCTTAGTTAAACTAAGACTCAGGAGCACAGAACAGCTAAAAACTCTTGAGAGATTCAGGAAAATCCCATAACATAGCCTCAAATTTCCATTCTGTGACCTCAAGTTATTTCTTTGGAAAGGGAAGAGATACTGGGATAAGGAAAGGGAAAATAGCTTTATAATTCAGCCTGTATTGTTATAACTGTACACTCCAACTATTTTCCTAAGGTTTACATTGACTAAAATCTGCAATTTCTAACTTTATTTCAGATAAATATAATAGATAAATTCTATGGTGGACAACTCGTGGTGACTTCTCTGGGTCTCTGCACATCTGTAAAACAGGGTGCTTGGTGTAAGTGAAGGGTGGGGGAATAGTGGCTGGAATGGAATCTAATTTCTGGTCTCTAATCTTCTAAAACTAAGAAAAGATACCAAAAATACAAATCAGATGTTGACTTTACCTATCTCTACAAACTGCATTCTCTCTGAACTTCTCTTTTCTTATGCATAAAATGGGAATAATCTCTACCAAGCCTACCTCACAATACTGTTGCATGCATAAAATGAGATAAGGATTGGAAGTGTTTTGAATTTATTGTGGAACTCACCCTGGTGTAGCAGCCACACACAGTGTTTACCCCAACTCTGTCTCCTTCTTAGGGTGACTTCCCCACTCAGGGCATCTGCTATTCAAATTCTGCACACTTGATTGAACTGCCTGAGCCTGATGTAAATTTGTGTACAGGCAAATAGACAGCAACTTGGCGGGTTGGACCTGACTGATAACAGTAACAGATGCTCTCTCTTACAAGCACAGCACACACACACAAGCACACACACACACACACACAATTGCCTGACAGTTCCAGAATTTTTATATCTATGCTCTTTTTTCCCCTCTCATTTTAGAAGGTAACACCCTAATCAGCTAATCCATTCAAAAGGATTTGCTTATATAATCAAAACTTTTCCTGTCAGAATGAAAATAGTACATGGAATAAAAACTTAGGAAAGGAAGACTAGTTCAGGGAGGGTGAAGAGAGTTTAGAGAGCAGGTCCAAATAATGGTCTGAAGGCAATAGAAACATGTTTTTTACCTTTAGGTCCATTATTCCCCAATCTACAAAAGAGGCAGAGAACAAGGAATCGTAGACTGTTAGAACCAGAAGAGAATTTTGAGATTTCCACCCCAGCCTGAGGTAGTAAAATTGTCACAACAGGAGGTTCATAGGACTTATCCAAAATGCACCATTGCAAGAGAAGGCCTAATGAGCTCAACTCAGGAATCCCTGCTTCCCAGCTGGCTCCCACTGCATCGCACCACGCAACCCTTGTCACAACCCAGCTCCATTTTGCGGTCTCATTTGTCACTTGACAAAGTTTTATCAAGATCCCAAAGACCAACCTTTTAAAAGTAGGTCTTGCTGATAATACTTATGAATATCTCATCTACATGAGCATAGGGGTATTCCAAAAGCTGATGCTGGTTGTTTGAGAAAAACTTATCAAGACCCATGGAGGTTTTGTAATGCCAGATTTCCTAACCTGAACTTTCACAACTAGAGACACCATCCGGGGTAATGGACAGGAGTTAACACATTTAGATAAAAGATAGTAAAGCAAATTCAGTAGCTTGTTTTCCAGATTTTCCACTTCTCCAGATCTGAGCAGAGCTGGCTCTGTCAGACCTTGTTTTTAGCTTGAGAGTAAAAGAGATAGTGACCAGGAACTCTCTGATGATCTGGTTTGAATCTCCCACTCAGCCTTTGTTGACACATTGATGGTTCTTGGCTGTTTTCTCTGCTTTAATTCTTTTATTTCAATTTTTATTATGGTAACATATATACAACATATACTTTCCCATTTTTAACCACTTTCAAATATACAATTCTGTGTCATTAGTTACATTTACAGTGTTTTGCTATCATCCATTACAAAAACTTTTCCATCATCCCAAATCCACATTCTGTATCTATTAAGAAAAAATTCCCCATGCCCCCTCCCGCACACCCACCACCCTGTAATCTAATTTCTATTAATTTGCATTTTCTAGCTATTTCACATCAATGAGATCATACAATATTTGTCCTTTCATGTCTGGCTTATTTCAGTCAGCATGATTCTTTAAAGTTCATCAACATTGTTGCACATGTCAGAACTTCATGCTTTTATGGCTAATATTCCATTGTACTGTTCTTGTCACACTTCACCTGTTCATCCACTGATGGACACTCAGTTGTTTCTCTACCTTTTGGCTATTGTAAATACTGCTGCTATGAACATTGGTGTACAAATACCTGAGTCCCTGCTTTCAAATCTTGTATGTATATACCTAGAAGTGGTATTACTGAATCACACGGTAGTTTTGTTTAACTTTTTGAGGAACTGCCATTGTTTTACATCCCCACCCACAATAGAAGGATTCCTATTTCTCCACATCCTCATCAACATTTGTTATTATCTGTTTTTTAATAACGGCCATCCTAGCGGATGGGGAGCAGTATCTCACTGCGGTTTTGATTTGCATTTCCCTAGGAGCTAAATATGTTGAGCATCTTTTCATGTGCTTATGCTTTAATTCTCTTTCCTTGCAATACACTCAGAATGGCGACTCTCTCCCACAATTGCTTCCATTTTCCTGCCTTCCCTTTCTCACTCACACACATACAAAAAAAAAAAAGACATTCTCATGTTGCCCTGCATTCACAGAAGTATTCAGTAATTGGCTCCCTATAAAAGCGTTCTGAGTATTTCAGGATATTTTGCAGGTGGATCTACGTGTTTCATACTGTTAACGATACTGTTAAAAATGTTCATTGTTCCAAACTTCTTTACGAAAAACTAGGTATAATCCTCCAATTATAACAGCGTCCTCTGAGTTGTAACAACATTGTGATGGCTATCGTGATAGATAAACTGTACTTCGGAAGCTGCAGAGGTTGGATCTATGTTGACCCACCACCCGAGTTCCCACACTCACACCCTGTACCCTCATCGGGCTCATCTGGGTTCAGCTGACAAGGTTTGTGTTTCCCAAAGGACATCATGACATTGGATGATATTTCCCTGATAAATATTCAAGGGCTTCCTTTGATGCTGAAAAGTACCCTTTAACTGCTTGACCTATAAAGGAGTCCCACGGTGCCCTCAACAAGCATGTGGCCAGTTTAGTCTCCATGCTAAAGGCTGTCAGTACTCAGCACTGCCAGCACATCCTCCCTGTGACATTGACCACTTGATTGCAGCTATGAGTCCTTATAAAAGGAGAAAATACCCATTGGATAAAGTTGGAGCATAGAGTGGGTAAACAGGTTACAGAACTGCTGAAGTGTAAACCCACAACCAAATTGCTACTGGAGTTGCCTTATCTGAGCTCCTGCAACCCCGGAGCTATCTCTTGTAGACAGACACACAGAGGCCACACAGGTCCAGAAGTTTCATCCACCAAGGTGGTCTCCATTCCAGGCCAACAGGTTGATGTTAACACTTTCAGTTCTCCCGTCTCTGCAGCCCTTAGATCTTTGAAGACAGCGCCTTTGGGATATCTTAAGAAATGCCGTGGTTGTGGATTTGTGCTTCTTCCAATGTCAGGAACTGCTTGCTGGTAACAGCAGCTAAAACCCTTATACATACTCAGCTTCCATTACTTCTCTGAGAAAATCCTAGCACCTCTAGCCTACATCCTAGATTTCCCCTGTTTCCTGATCCCCACGCACCCTACCCCCACTTGGGAGGTGGGAATAGAATTGTATATCACATTTACTACATTCTTGTGTGAAAAACATAAAGAAGAATTGGACTCCTCGGCAGTTGAGGGTGGGTGGTATCACCACATGTGGTTAACAGCTGAATGTGTTTTAAGGGTCTGTGTTGGGGAGATGGCTTTGAGTTTCTGTCATGAATACAAACGATAGAAAATGGTAGAAAAGATTTGCTCAATACCTTTGGTAGGGTCTCTCTTGGGAAAATACTGATGAATACTTTCAGACATGCATGTGGTTAAGTGCTTCTTGAAATAAAGATCTGAAACCACCTGAAAGGGCAAAATAAAGCCAGATGGGACTAAGGCCAGGAGGTTACGTGGGGTTGTAACAAGAGTGGGGGGAAGCAGTTAGAGGCGACTCCACAGCCCTTTCTAGCTGAAGTGAGGGCTCTCCCATCAGCTTCTGCTGCAATATGGTGCAGGGAAAGAGGGTGGAAGGCTAGGAAGTTGGATTACACATGCCTTCTGCTCTGATCCCATCGTTGCCTCTATGAAAGTCCTCTCTGGACAACCCAGAGACTTAGGGTACTTTCCTAACTTGACATCAACATTTGCCCTCCCTTTCCACCTTGCATGGACAAACTCACTTCCCAGTTCCTGAGAAACATGAGAGGGAAGCTCTTATGCCTGTGTTGCTGGTGACTGAGGATCAGGTATGAATGTCATTGCTCAGAGAGGTACTGGGGAGTGAGGAGAGGCTGTGCCCTGTGGGATACCAATGTTAAAAGACCTGCCGATGAGGAGAAGAACATCCAATAGAATACTGAGAAGGTCTGGACAAGGAGGTCGAGAAAAAGCCAGAGGGAGTGTGTGAAGAGGGAGCAGGTAGTCAGTAGGTTCCACAGAGACCTGTGTGGAAATTGGGACCCAGTGACTTTATATGACCTTATCCTGAAATTCACACTGTATAATCAGTTAATCTTAGTTCAAAACTGTGTTAAAATTGTAAAGGAATTTTTAATTTGGGGATTATAAGTTAAAGGTCAAAGTGAACTATTTGGCACAGTATTAACAGAGTTAATTCTTCGTATATCATGACATTTGTTTAGGCAGGTGACTGCTATTGCATTAGATTTGGCAATGTTTTGTCCAACATTGTATTTTGAAAACTTGGAAGTGCACAGAGTTTAAAAATTGTGTAGTTGATATCTATGTACCCATCACTGAGATTCTACAATTTCCAACTTTTCATTACATTTGCTTTATCCACATCTACCAATTCATTTTATTGTTTTAATAGGTTTTATGACCTCTAACTTACATACCACAAAATTCACCTAAGTGTACCATTTGATGGGTTTTAGTAACTTTATAAAATTGTGCAACCATTACTACCATTTTAAAATATTTCCATCACCCCCAAAAGTTACCTTTCTGTCCACTGCAATCAAGCCTCACTTCCTCCTAGCCGCACTTAACTATTCATCTGTCTTCAGTCTCTACAAATTTCATACCACAAATGGAATCATGCAATACGTAGTCTTTTTGTATTTGGTTTTTCTCACTTAGTATGACATTTCTGAGGTTCATCCAAGTTGGAACATGTAACAGAACTTCATCCCTTTTTAGTGCTGAATAATATTCCATCATATGAATAGACCACATTTTGTTTATCCTCTTTGCAGTTGTTGGACATTTGGGTTGTTCCCACTTTGGGGCTATCATGAATACTACTACTATGATTCTCATCCAAATCTGTATATGGACATAAGTTTTCACTTCTCTTGGATAGATGTCTGGGAGTAGAATTCCTGTTTCATGTGTTAACGTATATGTTGAATGATTTAAGAAACTGCCAAAATATTCCCAAAGTGTTGGATCATTTTACATTCCTACCAAACATATGAGGGCTCCAGTTTCTCCTCATCCTTGTCAACACTTAGTATTGTTAGGCTTTTTTTATTATAACCATTCTATTGAATGACACCTGGTATCTCAGGTTTTGATTTGAATTTCCCTAATGACTACAGATGTTAAGGATTTTTGCCTGTGTTTGTCATTCATATATCTTTTTTGGTGAAGTGCCTGTTCAAATTTTTTCCCACAATTTTAAATTGGGTTGCTTGTCCTTTCATTATTGGGTTGAAAGAGTAGTTGATATATTCTAAATCCAAGTCCTTTATCAGATCTATAATTTAGAAATATTTTCACCCAGTTTGTGGTTGTCTCTTCATTTTCTTAATTTTTTTAAGAGTAAAAGTTTAATTTTGATGACATCAAGTTTATCAATCTTTTTTTATTTTAAGAATTGTACATTTGGTGTTTTAAGAAATCTCTGCCTAAATCATGCTTACAAAGATTTTCTTCTATGTTTTCTTTTAGAATTTTTATAATGTTAGAAGATTTCACATTTAGATCTGGGATATAATTTGAGTTAATTTTTGTGTGGTTTGAGGAGGACGTCGAAGATTTTTTGTTTTGTTTTTGTACAATGATATTCAATTATTCTAGCCCTACTTGTTACAAAAAAAAAAAAGAAAGAAAGAAAACTATCCTTTCTCCCATTGAATTATCTTGACACCTTTCCAAAAATCAATTGACAGCAAATGTGTGGGTTTGCTTTTTTTTTTTTTGCTTTTTTTTTTTTTACATGGAGGTTCCTTTTATTTCTGACAATCTTTAGTTTCTGACTGGTTCTTCAAACCATCCAAGAAGGGGTAAATCTCAGATGTATCTCCCGAGTACACATCCCCCTCTATAGATTCAAATTTGTATTTCTGATTCTATAGGACACATTTTGACCCCTTCAGTTCTGCTGCTCTGCTGGACCACTGGGCGATTGTCCATCCACACTGAACAGTTGTCTGAAACTGTGACCTCTTTGTTCCTTGAAGATACAACTGATGTTTCACTCTCCAATGCTGAGTAGAAGGTCTCTGATATGTGCTCATCCACTAAGCTTGCCTGTGGCAGGGGCAATGTAGGGGTTCTGGGATATAGAATGTCCTGTGGCCACACTGAGAGCAGAGGTGGCCACCGAGCCAGAGTGTGCGGGTCTGCCCCAAGTCCTGTAGCATCGCCTTCAGCCTGGCATGCAGCTCAGCAAGCCTTCCCAGGTGGAGAGCACCATGAAGGTCCTGGTAGGTCTCCAGAGGGGCAGGATACAAGCCGAGGTATAGGTGTCTCAACCCAACAGCATTCTGCAGCAGGTTTTCCAGGACAGGCATGGAGATGGGGTTTCCACAGAAGCTGAAGGACTTGAGCTGGGAGCAGCAGCCGAGGGCAGGCAAGAGGATATTGAAATGGGCATCTGTGAGCCCACACTCATCTAAATCCAGGTTTTGGAGGGTGGCTGAGACTTTCTCCAGCAGAACTTTGAGGGGCTCAGGGTTTATATCGAACAGGATGACACCACTCAGGACCAGTTGCTTTAGGTGACTGATGTTCACACAGAGGGACAGGTGCATCAAGTCGGATTCCTGAAATTGGCAGTAGGTTATGGAAAGCTTTTCCAGGGGGGTCATCAGGCACCTGAGCACGTGGTCCAAGCAGCCTTTGAGGAAGTAGACAGAGTTCAAATAGAGCTCCTGGAGGAGGTGCAATCTGAGCATCTGAGCAGTGAACTGGGCGACATGACGCTCCTCCTCGGCTGGCAAACTGCAGGAAGACACACAGACATGGGCAAAGAGGAGTCTGTGCAGATTGACCATCTGGCCCAGGTGTGGGGCAAAGCTTCCTTGGATGGGCTGCTTCCAGGTGCAGCTCACGTCCACTTCCTGGATGCAGTGTAGCTGCACCATTTTCAGGAGCTTCTTCAAGCTTTTTACTGGCATTGCAAAAGCCTTCAGCTTCTTACAGCAGAGGTGGAGGGAACCTTTCCTCTGCTTGGCCCACTCCATGAGGTAGATAAGAAATTCATCCAGGGTGTTTTGCTTGAAGCAAAGATCTATGAGCACCTCCAGGGGGACCAAGGGTTGCTTTGCTCCCATCCTTGGATGGTCCACTTTTTGCCTCTTAGGGATGGGCTGGGCTGCCTCTGTCTCTGTCAGTGAGAGCAACTGAGCTCTGGCCCTTCCTCCGGACCATAAGGCCCAGAAGTCATGATGCACATTCTCCTGTAAATACAGCACCTTCAATTTCCATCTCCTGGGGTGAACCTTGTGGGTGAGCAGGCCATCGAGTCCATCGAGTGCAGCTTTTAAAGTCTCCTGGTGAGTCTTCCATGTCTTCATCAAGGCCCCCAGCGGGAGGCAAGGGAAGGGCCAGGCCTGCACCATTGCCTTCAGCATCTGGCTGTGTCTCCCGGCAAAGGCTGCCAGAAATAATGGTGGGAAGAGCTCTGTGGGCAGCTCGTCCAGAGCCGCGATGGCCAAGGCCTCGTCCCTCAGCAGGCTCTGACCCGCCAGCTCCAGGAGCTGGGGTGGGGACTTGGGCTTCCTCATCCTGCTGAATCGGCTCCCAGAGGAATCTTTGGGAAGTGATTTCTGATCATCACTCAAGGACCCAAAGCCATGGCATTGGAAGCAGAATGTGCTATGTTCTCAGATCACCCAGCTGCAGGTCACCCCTAAAATGGGGGCCATTATTTTTTCATTTTCAGAATTTTCATTGGGAAACTGTAAAAGCCAAACAGCATTACATAGCACTTGGAAGACGGAGATGAAAGCCTAATTAATAAAATCACAAAACCATAAGAACTGGAATTTCTGGGCACAGACTATATATTTAAAATGCCATGAAAGGAAGATTCAACTGGCTAGATAATTGTCATTTCAAAAAATTTTTCAAAAAAGTCATATTTGAGATCTTTAAAGAAAAAGTATCCCCCCCCCCATGCCACATGTTGGGGCTGGCACCCCGGGAGCAGGACTGAGGGTAGGGAAGACGGCCCTATCCTCCATGGAGGTCCTGGCTTACCCGTGGGTTTGCTTCTTATCCATTAATCTCCATATCTGTCCTTATTCCAATACCCCTGTCTCTATTCCTGGAGCTTTATAGAAGGCTTGAAGTCAGGTGGTGTGAATCCTCCAAACTTTCCTTTTCTTTTTTCAGGTTGCTTTGAATATTCTGGACCCTTTATATCTCTACTAATCTTAAGATGAGCTGTTAAATACTGCAAAAATGTCTGCTGGGATTTTTGCAACCTATAGCAGCACTATTTACCATGGCAGCCAGGAGCCACATTTGGCCCTTGAGCTCTTGAAATACTGTGGCTGGTCCAAATTAAGATGTGCTGTGAGTGTAACATATACACTGTGTTATGAAGATTTAATATGCACAAAAAGATGTAAAATAGCTCATTAATGATTTTTATTAATTATATATTAAAAATAATACATTGGCTATATAGAGTTAGATAAAATATAATACGTTTAAGGGAAAAAAGGGAGAATAATTAGCTGCTCTTACAGTCCACTATAGAAATTCCATTGGAAGGGATGAAAATCAAGCGCAACGCTCTGGGGTCCCTGGAGGGGGCATCGTCGCTGTTCCGAAGGCCAGCTCCATGAGCTCCACTGCCTTCGTAGACGGTTACTGAAGATGTGATGGTTACTGAAGATGTGATGCGCCTTTCCTTTCTTTCAGAGAATTAGACAGCAAAATCAACTTTCCATTTTTAAGCCATGTAATTAATTTGACTCTCTCTTTCCATCAGCTATTAAATTGCATCAAGGAGTAGACATGCTTCTATTGGGGGAGCTGCTTTGGGTCTCTCTGGGGAATAACTCTTCCCCCAGTTCCAATTCATATCGTGTGGGCAGAGCTCCATGGTGGACCCACAACTCACAGCCATCAGGGAGGATGCGGTTATTTCTCTGGGATCCCTTACCATGTGGTGGAAAAAAGATTAGAGTTTCAAAGGTGAAAAGAAGAAATGAATGACATGGAACCTATTAAAGAAAAGAAAAAAAAAAGAATGGTGATTTGCCATGTCTAAAGCAAGATCTATCCCTGGATTTCCCGATTTTGCTAGCCAAAAAATATTTTCCATTTTGCTTAAATTCATTTACATTTCTGTCACTAGCAAATGAGTCCTGACCACTGCACATCAGTTCAAAATTCAAAAACTGACATGACAGACACAAGATTTATGGTGTTAAAGTAATGTTTTAACTTCATTTTTCTTAAGTTGCTCGCAGATTGGGATGAGAATAGAAGGGCTATGTAAAAATAAGGAATGTGCACTCTCCGTGGCTAAAAATGCACAGACTGGAGTGCTGTGTAACTCACTAAATAAGACTCTGGTCTGCTACTCATCACAGATGGTCATTATTTCTCACACTGTGTTGTCTCTCATAGACCACTCCAGAAATATCAAGGCTACTGAAGAATGATCATTGCAAGGAAATAGCTCTCGTTGCATGGGCTGACAAATTTCTCAGCTGTCAGAACACCCAGGAGAAAACCCACATATTGTCTGTGGCAGCTGAAATGGGTGATGTTAATGGGGAGCAAGATACAAGTGCTGAGAAAGCAATACGAGGGAGGGCTGGGGAGACACACCTAGTCATGAAAAACTGCTAGCATCAGTTGTTCTCATGTAAAGAGAAATGGAGACTTGCAGTTGTGTCCCCCCAAGTCTCCCCAGAGACTTGCATGCATGTTCTCTGCCTCCCTGTCCTTCCTCACACCCCTCCCATGCACACACACAACCGTACACCTGTACTTTTTTCCAGAATTAGTTAAAGGTAAATTGCATATGACATGCCTCATTACCTCTCAACACTTCAGTGTATGTTTCCTAAGAACAAAGCCATTCTCTCATGTAACCATAAGACAATTACAGAGGGATCATTTTAACAGGCCAATCTGCTCTTGTCACTCGCTTCCTACCTCCTGCCCTTAAGATAAAAACCAAAATCCTAACATGGCCTGTAAGACCACTGTGATCTAGTCCCTTCTCTCTCTCCAGGTCATTTTTTGCTACTTGTCATTTGCTTCTTGCTCCAGCCACACTGACATCCTTTGGTGCATGTACAGCCATAGTCCTCCCTGCGTTCAGATTTGCCTGTGAGGTCTCTGTGCATGAGCACACACCCACACATGGGACCCACCTGCCTTCCTGTTGCTGATCTCTCCTTATGGGTCAGGTCTCTGTTTCCTGAGCGAAGGAGTCTTTGATGACCTCACTTAGATTACTCTCCTTTCTGTCCCCAAGCACTCTGCACTTCTGATTATTCAAGTGTACAATCACTTTCTAAATCAATTCCTCCACCTAATTATTTTTTCCTTAGGGCAGGGACATATCCCTGTATCCCCCAGATCTAACAGCACTGCTTGGCCTGTGGTTGGTGATGAATTAGTATCCTGAATGACTGAATGAATGACTGAAAAGTTCCTTCTGGATTAACTAGCAGTAATTATTTATTCACTAGCCATTTCCATGGATCATGAGGTCCTTGACTCCAGGGACCAATTTTTATTTGACTTCACATGTTTGATGCTTAGTATATGCTCTAATACATGGTAGGTATTGAATAAATATTTGTTGAATGAATGAACAAACAAGTATTTATTGAATGCTTAGTTTGTACCCAGGTTTCCCTCAGCATAATGGTGGGTAACGCATCCATCATCCCTGGAAAACTTGGAATCTTGTATTCTTTTTTTTTACATGTAGTATTTTTGAGATCTTGATCAGTTTGCAAACAATACATGCTTCTCGCTTTACGTTATAATTTTTTCATTGAGGACTTAGACCAAAAGTAGTATCTGTTCAATGACTTTGTAGATGTACACAAATTTAAATTCCATAATTTGGTTCTGAATAGGATAGTTAGGTATCTTATTTACAAATTTTTAAAAAATTTATAGCTTTTCAGGCAAAAAAAAAAAGGAAAAATTATTTAAAAAATAATTTAACTAACTAAAAAAATTCTCAGAGTTCAAGTACATTCCGAATTCCTATTGAGGATGATATCATAAGTTTCCCAAACTTATTTTTAGTGAATACTTATTAACATCATGTGAAATACTGGGATTTCATGGACCATACACTAGAAAAGTCTGTATTAGAGACAAACCCCTTTATCATTTCTCATTGTCCCACCCACATTATTAATGTCATTGGCATGTGTTTGGACTCTCTGAAATGTTCAAAAAGCAAATCCACCAGATCAGTAGGTGATGTTCTCCAGCTTGTGGGCGGGTCCTGGAACTAGGAATCAGACAGGGAGAAACTGGGGTTTGTCTTTACCTGATTGAGCAACATGATCCAGCAATTATTTCTCTTTGGTTTGTTTGGTTTTGATTTCATTTTCATCATGATTAAGTGGCCCCTACTCCCTGCCGCCGAACAATTTATATAATAATAAATCCTCTCCTCCAATAAATACAGATTTTTGAAGTATATGAAAAATTTAATATGTTTGCATTTAACTTTTAAAAATGGATCAGCATTTTGGTGATCTATTCTTTCAGACAAGGTTTACCCTCCCATCCAAAACAAAAAAACTGGACAAAAGAGAAGATACAACAAATATCTTAAAGATATTTGATATCAGGCATCAAATGACAGTGACCCTTGAAAGAAACAAACGAGGCAACCATACAATTGTCCCAGCAAACTGCCTAGAAAAGAGTATGAGGCCTCAGAAAAAAGGAGGTGACCCAAGCAGAGCCTGGCAGTGTCCAGGAGTCGAGAGGATGTAACAGGGACTGAGGAAATCAAAGCAGGAAGAGCTTGCAAGTCACAGTACAAGAGAGGAGAGCAATGCACAGAATGGAAACTCTGATACTGCAATATAAATTTTCCAAAATGAAACATAGAAAAAAAAGATTGAAATAAAAAAGGATAAGTAAGATATGGAAGAGCTTTATATACCAACTGATATATCTGCAGTTACAGTCTCCAAAGGAGGAGAGAGAACACGGTAAAAACTGAAGAAATAATGGCTGAAATTTATCCAAATTTGATGAAAAATCAAAACATACAGATCCAAGACACTCAATAAAGCCCATCCAAAATAAATAAATAAATATCATAAAGACAACTATGAAAAGGCACATCATCAAATTACTTAAAACTGTGAATATCTGGATACTATAACCCATACTTTTAAATAACCCACTGGTATAAGAATAACTCACAAGGGAAATAACAAATTATCTTTAACAAAATGAAAATGAAAAAACAACAAATCAAAATTTGTGTAGTTCTGATAAAATGGTATTTAGAGAATAATTTATAGCACTAAATGCCTATAAGCAAAAAAAAACAAAGGTCTAAAATCAACTACCTTAGCTTATACCTTAAATAAACAGTAAATGAAGAGCAAATCAAGCTTAAATTCAAACAGAAGAAAGTAAATAATACAGATCAAAGCAGAAACCAATGAAATAGAAAACATTCACAATAGAGAAACTTAATGAAACCAAAGCTTATTCTCTGAGAAAATTAAAGAAACTGAGAAATGTCTAGCCAAGTGATCAGGAAAAAAGGAAGGAAGACATAAACTACCAATTTCAGGAATAAGAGAGATGATATCACTTCAGATCATACAAATACTAAAAGTGCAATAATGGGATAGCTGTGGGTCAGGGTCTACGAAGTCTAGCAGTCATGGCTAATCACATCATGCTCTGCAATGGTGCCAAGACCGCCCCCCCAGGCAAAGTGGCAGAAGCTGTGAAGGTAATCATTTAGGTTAGGTACTGCCACATGGACTGCCACATGTGTACCAGCATGAAATGAAGTGGGGGTGGCTATCCAGGAGATGCTCAAGAAGCAGTGGTGAAGCATGAGGACCTCTCCATTGTCAGCAAACTTTGGTGCACATACCATGAGAGAAGCCTGGTGAAAGGAGCCTGCCAGAAGACACTTAGTGACCTCAGGCTGGGCTACCTGGACCTCTACCCTATTCATTGGCCTACAGGCTTTCAGACTGAAAAAAAGGAGTTTTTCCCATTGGATGAGGCAGGCAGTGTAATCCCCAGTGAAAGTGATTTTGTGGACACTTGGCAGCCATGGAAGAGCTGGTGATTACAAGTCTCTTCCAGTTTTCTTTGCTCTTTTTTTTTTTTTTTTTTTTTTTTTGCCTGACTAGGAAATCCAAGTTGAATATACCTTTCTTACTAAGGAGGAAAAAAAATCTATGTCAAAATAGTATCACTAACAGTTGGATTTTGACTGCTTGGAATTATATTCCTTTTAGTCAGACTTCTCCTTGCCTCAAATAAAAAGTGCTTTTGTGAGCCAAAAAAAAAAAAAAAGAGAGAGAGAGTATTATTGGAATATCGTGACCAACATTATGCCAATAAATTCAGCAACTTGCTTCTGGTTAAACAAGATGGAGCCATTCCCCAACAGAATCTCTGAACAACCAGTAAAAATGATCAAAGCCATTGTCCTCAAACTCCAGAAAATAAAGTGTTACCATAACTAGTTAAGTGCCAAATCAAGAAAACATAGCTTTATCAATAGAAATTCATAGCACCCTTGCTAGCTCCTCTCCAAACCCAACCCCAACACAGTATGGAGTAAGCCTGCACTCTCCAAAGCCACATGCAAGCACAAATACAGGAAAAGACACAGGTTCAAAAAAGATGGGGAAGATGCTTTTACCCTTGGCTGATCTTGAAAGGAGGCTAAACTCTGAAAGAGAGCACCAGCTAAAGCACAGCCAATTTGCAAAGAAATGTGTTTCTTGCATTCATTTGTTTTTTCCAGCTCCTGGCACTCAAAGAAATCCCTGTCGTGTCACTAGTTGAATGCAAAATTAAGGAAGAGACTAAATCCCTTAGTTAACACCTTAAAATATTAAAACACACACTGTACAAAAAAGGTTACAACACAGAAAAACAAAAATGATGGCCCATCAATGAAGAGTACCAGATTTCTGATAAACCAGACAAAGATTTTTTAAAATAAGCTCACCATGCTCAAGGAGATAAAGGATAAAATCTAAAGGCTATCAGGAAAATGATGAATAAACAATCTATCTCAATAAAGAAATAGAAAATTTAAAGGGAACCAAACAGAAACACTTGCATTAAATTCCACAATAACTGAAATAAAAAATTCCTTAGATGGTTTCAACATCAGATTACAGCTGGCAAAAGAAAGACTCAGTGACCTCAAAAACAAGAAAATTGGAATGACTCAAGCAAGGAGCAAAAGGGGAAAAAATGAAAAAAGGGAACTGAGGGTAAGAGACCTTTGGAACACCATCAAACACAACAATATACACAGCATGGGACTCCGAGAAAGAGAAGAAAGAGAGAAAAGAGCAAAAAAAGAACATTCAAAGAAATAATGGCAGAAAGCATCACAAATTCAATGGAAGGCATGAATATACACATTCAAGAAGGCCAACAAAAAACAAACAAGATAAACTCGAAAAGAACAACACCCAAACACACAGTATTCAAACTGTCAAATGCCAAGGGCAAGGAGAGAATTCTCAAAGTTGCAAGAGAAAAGTGGTGTGCTATGTATGAGGGATACTGCACCCCATAAGATTTAAGTGTCAATTTCTCAACAGACACCACCGACGCAAGAAGGTGCTGAGACAAAAAGGACTGAAATAAAAGTTACCAACCAAGAATTTTGTATCTGGAAAGACTTTCTTTCAAATATGATGGGGGAATTAACATGTTCCTAGATCATCAACAGCTAAGGGAGCTATATCACTAGACCTGCCCCACAATCACTGTTAAAGGAAATTTGTCAGACTGAAAGGAAAGGACACTAGATAGTAGATCAAAGCAGCATGAAGAAATAAGGACCTCTGCTAAAGGTAACCATATGGGTAATTATAAACGCCAGTACTATTTTATGGTGTATTTTGGTATGTAATGCCATTTTTTACTTCCAAATAGGTGCTAAAATGCAAATGCATATAAAATAATGATAAATCTAGGTTTCTGGACATAATGTACAGAGATATAATTTATAGTAAGTGCAAATAAGCTATAGGGGGATGGAGGGGTACTGGAACAATGTTTCTATCTGCTATTAAAGTTATCATTTAAAAAGTGATTATTGTAGATTTAGGATGTTACATTTAAGCCTCATGTTAACTATAAAGAAAATATCTGAAAAATATATACAGAAAGAAATAAGAAGGTATTCAAAGTAATATACTAAAAAATAAAAACATGTGAAATAAAAGTTACTGGAAGAACTGAGGAACAAAAAAAAAAACCAGAAAGCAAAATGGCAAAAACAAGTCCTGCATCATCAGTAGTTACTTTCATTGTAAATGGATTAAATGCTCTGGTAAAAAGGCAGAGATTGGCAGATTAAAAAAATAAATATATATTACTCAACTATACACTATTTACAAGAGACTCACCTTAAATTCAAAGAAACAAGTAGGTTGAAAACCTGAGGATGGAAAAACTTTTACCATGCAAATCATAAATAAAAGAGAGCTGGGGTAGCCATCCTAATACCAGATAAAATAGACTTTAAGACAGACACGATGTCATGAGCAAAGAAAGTCACTACTCACTGATAAAGGGGTCAACTGAACAAGAAGCATAATTATAAACACATATGCATGTAAATGAAGAGCCCCAAAATATATGAAACAAATATTGACAAATTTGAAGGAAGGAATACATGGTGCTACATTAATAGTAGAAGACATCAATATGTTGCTTTCAATGACAGATAAAGCATCTAGACAGAAGATCAATAAGGAAATGAAAAGATCTGAAGGACACTATAAAGCAACCAGACATACAGAACTCTTCACCCAGCAGCAGAATACACATTCTTCTCTAGTGCATGTTGGTCATTCTCCAGGACAGACCACACAGTAAGTCATAAAACAAATGTCAGTAAATTTTAAAATATTGAAATCATACTGTGTATATTCTTTTATTCCAGTGGAATGAAGCTAGAAATAATGTTGCAGAAAGAACTGGAAAAATCACCAATATGTGGAAATTAAATGAAAATGAATACTACATGCCAAAACATATGGGATGAAACAAAGGCAGTATAAAAGCTCTAAACACTTACATTAAAAAGAAGAAAGATCTCAAATCAGAGACCTAACTGCACAACTGGAGAACTAGAAAAAAGAAGAGCAAAGCGTACTCAAAGTGAGCAGAAGGCAGGAAGTAAAGGTACAGGAAATAGAGACTAAAAATTTTTTAAAACACCCAAAATATTTATCCTTAAAAAGAAGAAAGTCAAACCTTTTACTTTAGATTGACAAAGGAAAAGAGAGAGAGGATGCAAGGAAGTAAAATCAGATATGAGAGGAGAGAGGCCATTACTACTGACCCCAAAGAAATAAAAAGGATAAGAGGATACTGTGAACAACTGTTTATCAGATTAGATAACTTAGAAGAAATAGACAAATTTCTAGAAACACACAGACCATCTTCCTGATTCAAGAATAGATTTCAACAGACCAATAACCAGGAAGGACACTGAATCAGTAATCAAAAACCTCCCAAAAAGAGAAGCTAAGGACTACATGGATTCACTGATGAATTTTACCAAATATTCCAAGAATTAACACCAACTCTGCTCAAACTCTTCAAAAAAAAAAAAAAAACTGCAAAGAGAGCACTGCCTAACTAATTCTAAGAGCTCAGCATCACCCTAATACCAAAGCCAGATAAAGACTTTATAAGAAAAGAAAATTTCAGACCAGTTTCTCTTATGAATATAGATGCAGAAATCCTTAAAAAAAAAAAGTTCCATATCAAATCCAACGGCACAAGTTATAAACAATGATCAAGGGAAACCCACTCACCCCAGGTATGCAAGGGTGGTTCAACACAAGAAAATTAATGTAAAACATGACATTAACAAAATGTAGGGGAGAAACCACATGACTATCTCAACTAATGCAGGAAAGGCATCTGACAAAATCCAGCATCCTCTCTTGATAAAAACACCTCAAAAAATAGGAATAAAAGGAAATTTCCTCAACAGCTAGCATTATATTCAATGATGAAAGACTGAAAGCTTTCCCTCTAAGATCTAGAACAGAGCAAAGATGCCAACTGTCACCACTATTATTCAACATTGTGCTGGAAGTTCTAAAGTAACACAAGAAAAGAAAATTACTGGCCAACATCCCTTATGAAGATAGATGGATGACAAACACATAAAAGACGTGTGACATGATTAGTCATTAGGGAAATACAAATTAAAACCACAATAAGATACCATTACACTCCCACTGGAATGGCTAAAACTAAAAACACAAACCAAGTGTTATCAAATATGTGAAGAAACTGGAACTTCCATACACTGCTGGTAGGACTATAAAATAATCCCACCATTTTTAAAAAGTTTGGCAGGTATATTTTTTAAAAGATAAATATATACCTACCATATGCTCAACTATTCTATTTCTAAGCATTTACCCAAGAGAAATGAAAGCATATGCACATGCAATGACTTGTACCGGTATGCTCATAGCAACTTTATTTGTAATAGTATAAAATTGGAAACAACGCAATTGTCCATCAATAGATGAATGGATAAACAGGATGTGGAATAGCCTGATGCTGGAATATTACTCAGCAACAAAATAGAATGAACTACTGATACATCCTACAGCATGGGTGATGAATCTCATATTATTCCTTTGAGTGAAAGAAGCCAGAAGGTAAAACAGTACATACTGTACAATTCCATTACGTAAAACTCTAGAAAAATACAAACTAATCTATAGTGACAGAAAGCAGATCTGTGGTTGCCTGGGGGTGAAGGGAGAGCAGGGATAGGTCAGAAGGCAGGAATTACCAAGGTGTGAGAGGAAAATTTTGGAGGCAATTCTTATGTTTATTATCTAGACTTTGCGATAGTTTTACAAGTGTAAACATTTATAGCACTTCTCAAAATTGTACACATTAAATATGGGCAGTTCATTGTACGCCAGTTGTAAAGCTGTAGTTTTTTTTTTTTAAAGCTAAAGATGAGTTCAGAATATACCATTAACTCAGACTGACTGTGTAGAAATTAGTAAGCTTTCATGTGATTCTACTAAAAATTTAGTCAGCGTGCTTCTCACAAATTAAAATACAGAAAGTAAAAGCCTCCAATGTATTTTACTTTCCTAAACATTACTCATCTTACCTCATTTCAGTTTAGTCTGGCTTCTTGACATTGAAATAAATCAAATGACAGCATCAGAGAGAATTAAAATAGGGACAAAGGAAAGATGGGGGTTGTTAATACTAGAGAAGCATAATCTCAGCAGTGTTTTAAGAAGGTTGATACGGAATACCATTTAGGCAAAGAGGAATAATCATTTGTTCTGTATCCTCTCTATAGACAAGAGACCAATCTTGTAGAAGACAAAGGTGAAGTATAAAAGAAAAGAATTGTTTTATAGTGATGGTTTTGAGTCCAAGAATGGGCGACCATAAAAACAATTTATTTATAAACATGTAATGTGGTCCTGACCTAGAAGAGAGGGTTGGACCTCTCACTACTTGCAGCTTTTATTGTCATGGGCTATAAATCTATGGCTTTGCCACAGATTTTCATATCAGCCAAGAAACCCAACCTGAGTACATTGGCTTTTTATTTAGAATTTATATTTGCAAATGACCGAAAAGTATCTCCTGAGCCGGGGTTGGAATGGACTGGATGGCTGTGGTGCTGCATCCCCACTGGTCAGTGGGGGGAGGAGGGGGTTGTGGGGACCCCAGAGAGTTCAGCCACTGTTTCTAAAGAATCCCAAGAATCCCTGCTGCACCCTACAAAACAAGAAGACATGTCCTTTGGCATCCATGGTGACCTGTCTAGAATACACCTCAAAACCCTCTACCACCGAGGCCTTTGCTTTTCTCTGAAGCAATCTATACCTGCCTGAGAGTTAGTTCTGTTTTATTCCTGCAGCTCATCATGCATGCTCTCATCCCCTGTGTGATCTCACTCACCAACAACACCCCACTGCTCTCAGTGGTTATTTCATTTCCTATGAAGTCCTGGATCCTGACAGTCCCTAACTCATTACTACGTCACCTTTGAAGCTGTGGCTGGAACTGTGAAGTCTGACCACAAACCTGTTCCATTCTCTTGATTTTTGGAAGATCCAGCAGGTGGTATTCCAGAAGACAGTGAGTTGGGAATGTGCAATCACTGCTGCCGCTGGTGCAGCAAGGCCTGGAGACTTCGGATTTGAAAGAAGGGAGGGTGTTGTCAGGCTCACTCATCCCTTCATCAGTAAACAGAGAAACCAGGCAAAATAGACCGAAAAGTGTCAAGTCCACTACTTACCCCTCTTTTCTCTCCTAACCCCTACCTACTCCTGTCAGTAGGTAAAGCAGACATTCGCGAAAAATTCCATTCACATGAATAAGCAAGGCCAGCCACCAGGTGGTTGTACTGAACTTACCGAGCCGAGCTTGGTAGAGGAACATTGTCGTCCCGCTGGGGCTGCTCTGACTCCCAGTTTCCTCTCTGGAAGACTGCCCCAGGTCCTTTGAAGAGCAGTTGACTGTACCAGAGAATTTTGGAAAACTGAAACAGCGGCCTTAGGAATCACCATGGGCCTCGACAAGCCTTAGACCCAAACCGGTTCTACTTTCACTTGAGCAGAATTTTACAGCCTGAAACGGAACACTTGATAGGAAGTAACGGCCCCTCCCCTGCCGGGCCACATGTATCTGATCAAGGCAGGAAATTTAAAAGGTTAATCATATGAGGTGCCTGGGTAGCTACGTGACCTGGTTATGTCAGCAAGTGTTAGTGTTTGTCTGTGATTTCCCCCTTTTCACTTAGAAGGTCAGTCAAGTGAGCAGGAAGGAATCTTTATTCCCGGGTACTGTGGGGTTCTGAAGAAATAGCAAAACAGCAACTTTGGCTCTAATGGGAAAGGGGGAGATTATGAGGTGTGGCTGTATTCCCCCCTTCTCCCCCCAGTTTTAATGCTGTCAATGGTGGGAAAATAAAGGAGCGCTCACTTCCTTTTTTCTTTTCCTAGAAATCCTATGGAGAAAGTACATCTGACGGCAGATGTATTTTAGTAATGGAATTTATACTTAGATGAGTTAATAACACTGGTCTGTCTCAAAAGGAAACCCAGCCTTAAGCTGTCTTGGGATTTTATTGTACGAGTTTGGTGACCTCTAAAAGGAGCAGCTGAATGGAACCTGGGTGGGATGGTGGAGGATTTAGATACACATAAGGCTTGAGAAGCTGCTAAGGAGCATCACTGGATTTTGGAGTTCCCACTAGAAGTGGTACCAAAAGAAGGGGGAAGAGGGGTGCCCAGTCTCCCTCATTCTTTCCCCATTTCCCCCCAGCTGCAATGGAAATAACTGCCACTGAATCACCCACCAAACTCCTCTTAACTGGCACTGGGGTGAAGTCATAAGCAGATACTTATGGGAGTCACAATTATTATCAAAGAGAAGAAAAAGGAAGACTGGCCCCTATTAAGAAATGTAGCTTAAGTCAGATACAAGCCAGTCAGAGACCACTGTAACTTGGTTCTGGGTCTACAAAGGGATATGGTACCTCAAACCTTTAGCTGTAAAGAACTATGAGCCTAAATGCTGTATGTCCTACTATTCATTCTGCACGAGGTTACCAAGAAACAAGTTAAAAGCATTCTGAAGATATTTAACACCAAGCAGCTTTAGGCCCTCATGGAAAGGTTTAGAATTTAAGGGAAAAAAAGATCTATTTGGCCGGCTGTTTCATCTCTTGAATGAAGCCTGATCTACCTGTACTGGTAATCTTCAAATGTGGGTGCACATAAAACCCACCTGAGCAATTTGTTTGCATTTGTATCTAGCATGTTCATAAATGCTCATGGAAGCATCTTCAGATAACTGCTTTAAAATCTTTATCAGATAATTACAGCATCTGCATCATCTTGATGTTGACGTCTATTGATTTTCCTTTTTTATTCAAGTTGAAATTTCCCTTGTTCTTGGTATGCCAAGTGATTTTTTAAATTGTATTCAGTATATGTGGGTATGATTATGATACCCTATATCTCGTTTAAATTTTTGGTGTTAGCTGGCCTCTGGACCAATTGGAGAAAGAGAGCATGCAACCTCTTTACCACTGGGAGGGGGTTAAGTCCAGGCTCCCCCTTGACTTCCTCTGATACCATCACAGTCAGGAGGTGAGGAGCACCTCACTACCACCAGACCAGGGAGGACGTTCAGGCTCCAGGTGGTCTCCACTGAATGGGGAGGGGGGTACATAGGGTGGGGAAGGGGCACCTTGCCACTACAGGGTGGAGGTGAAGTCCATGCTCCCCAGTTGGCCTCTTCTAACTGCAACTCGGCATGAAGTTACTCCAAAAACTCAGACTTTGCTGACAGAATGGGGTGCTGGAGCAGGACCTGTGCCATCAGATTTTTCTGTCTTGCCATACTACACCTTTCCCAGCCTTTTGACAAGAGGGAGCAGGCTTTTCTTTGACTTTGTCTGCCCTGATTGGCATTCCTGGGTTGTGTGCTTCTTCAGATACCAGAAAGAAAACCCTGGAAACCACTGACATGACATTTCTCGTATCCCAGAGTCTGTAACCTTCTACCTTCATCTCTCCATCTCTCAGAGATACCTTGTTTGTTTTATATATTAAGCCCAGGATTTTAGCTATGTGAGGGGCAAGGAGAAATACATCTACTCCATCTAGTCCAGAACCGGAAGTCCAAAAATTTGTTTTAAAATATGCATATTCTTACCCACCATCTTCATCGCTTATCTAGAAAATTTTGTTTCCATTATAGCAGCATGAAGTCAAGGAAACCTGGGAAAAGCTAAACCCAGAAAAAGGGAATGGGATGCTGTTTAAACTCCATAAACACAACAAAACTCAATCCCTGAAATGATATGGTTCTAAAAATGACCATAATAATAAACTATGTGACGCACAGGATGTTTTCAAACGAGTAGCACATTTCATGACCTTTGATCCTTATGCCATTTACAGAAGAAGAACTTGAGACAAGTGAGTCGTGTGACTTGTACTAAGTTGCATGGATAACCAGGAGACCTGAAGGAACTAAAACACTGGTGTTCTGATTTCTAGTTCATTTTTAGCTTACGTCAGTCTGGCCCTTTTCTGTACTTACACGTTGCTCCATGTCCTGCAATTTTCGTTTAGGTCAGTGTGCTGGTTTGAAAGGATGTATGTCCCCTAGAAAAGCCATGTTTTAATCAAAATCCCATTTTGTAAAGGCAGAATAATCCCTATTTAATACTGTATGTTTGAAACTGTAATCAGACCATCTCCCTGGAGATGTGATTTTAATCAAGAATGGTTGTTAAGCTGGAATAGGTGACGACATGTCTCAACCCATTTGGGTGGGTCTTGAGAAGTTTCTGGAGTCCTATAAAAGAGGAAACATTTTGGAGAATGAAGGAGATTCGGAGAGAGCAGAGAATGCTACAGCACCACAAAGCAGAGAGTCCATCCACGAGCCAGTGACCTTTGGAGATGAAGAAGGAAAATGCCTCCTGGGGAGCTTCATGAAACTGGAAGCCAGGAGAGAAAGCTAGCAGATGATGCTGTGTTCGCCACGTGCCCTTCCAGCTGAGAGAGAAGCCCTGACTGTGTGTTCATCATGTGCCTTCTCACTTGAGAGAGAGAGAGACCCTGAACTTCATCGGCCTTCTTGAACCAGGTTATCTTTCCCTGGATGGATGCCTTTGATTGGACATTTCTATAGACTTGTCTTAACTGGGACATTATCTCGGCCTTAGAATTGTAAACTAGCAACTCATTAAATTCCCCTTTTTAAAAGCCATTCCATTTCTGGTATATTGCATTCTGGCAGTTAGCAAACTAGAGCAGTCAGTGATTCTCAACCCTAGCAATCCGTGGAAATTTCCTGGGAAACATCTAAAAAATCTTGCACCTGGGTCTCTACTGCCCAGAGATGCTAATCTACTGTAGATTATGGCCAGGGCATTAGGATTTCATTTACTTTTCTTCAGTGATTCTAATGTAAAGGCAAGGATGAGAACCACTGTCTTTATGTTTTCTTCTACCTTAAACAATTCATTGTACTCTCTCAGCTTTGAAGAAAATCCCAATGATTTTTGCGATTAGCAACAAGGACAAACAGCTGGAGGTAAAATATTGCCTTCTAGACTCCCTATTTTGCCAAGCTTTTGACACCATTGTGTAGATGTTAAAATGTCAACTGCAAGTCATGTTGCAAATGTAGTTATGCAGGTGAAAATGTTCAGAAGGTATTAAAAGAAGATGCCAAGAGAAAGGACTCATAATGAATTGGCTACTATGCTTGCTATGAAGTGAGTTTGAAGCTTAGTGAACACGGGTAATAAAGGGATGACAGATGGAGCCAGAGCTCCCTTGCAACTTCCAATTTTGCTACTATACGGATATTTCCACTGAGATGCCCAAATTAGCATTTTAGAGTTACAAAAACAAGAACACAGCAGTGATCTGGAGCACAATGCTGCCCCCAAGTGGAATGAAACCTAAATGACATGTCAACATCCCTGCAGAGTTTAGCGCTGTGGGTTCTAGAAATATATTCTGTATGAAGCTCCTCAGCTCTAAAGATGCTTGCAGGCAACAAATGTGTTGATTTCTTTATCTGTAATAAGGTTTGATATAGAAGACAGTTTTGATTCATAAGGGAATATTTACTTACAGACAACTGTAAGTAAATGACCACAGGGTCATTATGCACATAAATTTCCAATGATCTGTGGGTTATGGGCAAAGTTTAGGTCAAAAACTCAATCTTTTTTCCAAAACACAAAGGCCCATTCTGAGAAGCCTCGTTTCAAAACTCTGCCCTAAATGGAACTAAAGTAATATTTTTGCCAAAACATTTAAAAAGAATTTTGGAACTAGGTTTCTCAAAATTTCTAAAACTCAATTCTGGACTCAGTATTTATGGATAGATGCTGAAGAGCCAAAAAGGCCAAGGGGAAGATGGAATGGAGATGGGAGGCAGAGACTTAGAGAATGATTACATGAGCCTGTAAAACCGCTCTGAAAAGCTGTCTCTTTGTCAGATTTAGGCCAGTGCTGCTCGGTGTCCGTCTCTTGGGAAATGATTGACGGCTGATACACTCTTCCCAAATTCTTTTGGCCAAAGGTCCTGTCTTATTGGTTACCAGGGCTCAAGGAGTCTGCAGTATGGAGGCAGGGAGAACCTCAGCCATGACAAGCGCTGTAAATGAAGATGATACAGTCAGTATCATGCACAAAGGAAGGAAGGAAGCATCGGTTAGAATAAGTGTGATGGAAGGCCTTCAATGAGGAAAGGTTGCTGCTAGGAACCTGCCTTCTTACCCAGATGTTAGCTGTTCTTAGCAGTCTAGATTTTTTAAAAAGCAACCTATAGTAAAGGACAGGATTTCCCACAAAAGACATAAAATTAAAGCAGAAACTGAGTTTGGAAAGCATTGTCTCCCCGCCCCCCCCCCCCCCCCCCCACCACAAAGGTCCTGCCCCAAACCAATTAAACTTGAGTCTGGGGGAGCTAGAACAATGCCAAGTTTCCTTGATGGTAAGAATCACCTGGGTCCTTGTCAGATGCTGAGATTTCCAAGTCCCATTTCAGATTCACATCATGGAAGAAGCTTGGGAGTCTGTATGTGTCATTTTGCCCCAGCTGGTCTAGAATGGGAGACAGACATTTCCTAAATAGTTACCAAAATAAAGGTGTAATTATGAATTGTTCTAAGTGCTATGAAATAAGAGGACAAGTAGCTATGTGAACACCTCACTTACTCTGAGGAGTCCAGGAAGACTTCTCAGAAGAAGCGTCTTCTGAACATTAATCTAAATATGGGTTACAGTGAACTAGACCTGAAGGGCTGGGTAGGAATATTTGCACATATTCTAAACATACAGGAAAATGTATGTGCAAAGCTCTAGGTAACTTGTGGTGTAATAGTGAAAGCACAACATGTACCCCGAACAGTACAACGCAAGGAAACATGTTTTAAGTTTCATGGTGGGAGGAAGCGTGCAAAATGCATTAAAAATTCAGCATCAGAAGAGTGACTGGGAAAGTTCCTGGGTAGGGGGTCCAGAGATTGAAGAACCCATAGAATTTCCAATCTCAGAGAGCTAGACTTTCTGAATTGAAGCGGTAGGATAAGGTAATCAGGGAGACAGGAGAATGCCAGGACTGCCCGTGAGATGGTGGCATAGGGGGTGTGTAGAAAAGAGAGGAAGGGGAAGGGAGGGTGAAGAAGTTTATTGGGACAGATGCAAAAAGTCTTTGAATGTCAAGCTAAGGAATTTCTGCTCTTGAAATTCCAATTCTGGTCTAGCCCTTGGAATAGTTTTGCCTGTTATCAATATTCCTACCTAAAATTTTCTCATCTCTTTCAGTCTTAAGTTTTTCCAATTTAGGTATATTTTATAATCATTTGAAAAGATTCAATTGTGACAGATCTCTCTCCAATTATCTTTGGTTTCCCAGGAATAAGAAATTGTAGGTATGCTATATAGATGTGTATGCATCAGAGTAAAGCAATGGTATAAAGGGCTTTCGCTGGTAATTTTCCACTGTTCCTTATATTTAACTCAGCTTAAATTAACTGTGATTTTATTTTGAAAGTAATGTTCTCAAAGGAAAATATATTAGACGGAGGCTTTTCATTTGGAAAACCATAATATTCTCATTACCATTTCAATATCCATTTAGTTAGTTCATGTTTGTGGATAGCAGCCTTGAATCAAAGACTTTAATATAGAGAAGAGTGTTCTTCCGGCTTCTAGGTCTCAGCTACTAGCCTTTCCAGACCTCACCTGACCTTGCCTGACCTCACTTGACCTCACCTGACCTCACTTGACCTCACCTGACCTCGCCACAGGGAGGAGCTGTCTTCTCATACCACTGGGGCCAGTAACACAGATGCTATCAAAGCTAGTCATGGTATGGCAATGCTTACAAAAGATTTTACCATCTAAATGCATCTCTTGTTCCAGTTTGATTTAAAAGGAATGAATGATTATTGGCCTGAACTATACTGATTTTGTCTGGCTCTTATATTTCGAGGAGCAAATTGATTCAGGAAAAGGGAGTTTGGTTTGCACTTAGAGGGACTGGAATGGACTAGGAAACAGGGATTGAAGTGGTTCTTGTGACCTACTGCTCTCTCCGACCCTCCCCTGGGCCACCTGCTTTCTCAGGGTGGCCAGTTTCTCTCTGTAAGTGCTCTACCTCCTCTCTCCCCCATCCAGCCTCTATCACTCAGTTTCAGCTTCCTCACATCGCTTTGTCTTGCTCAGAGCCCACTCTGGCCTTAACTCTCTTCAAATCCTCTTGAAGATTCAGCTCTCACTGTTAAAGGTCCTACTCTTGTCTTAGTTCAAATTCTTGAGAGAAAATATGATTAGCACAACTCAGAGGAAAGACTAACCGGCTGGGGTGATATTCAACTTAGTGGATTCAGCAATCCACTTGCTGAACAATGCACTTGCACTGAACAATGAGGATGAATGCCAATGTGAGTGCTGAAACAGGGTTCTGGGACCCCCTTCGCCAGCCATGGGTTACCTCTTTACATGCTGGATTGTGGGCAGGTGGGGGAAAGGACGCTGCCCTAGGAGAGAGGTTCAGGCAGCCAAGGCCATGGAGGGGGAAGGGGCAGTACTGGGGCAGCTGCGATTTGCCAAAAGATACAGAAGTGTTTCAATAGCTTACTAATCATATGGTCACACTGGTGTGCTGAAAACTCAGAATTGCCTGGGGTGGGAAAGGACAGAGGCAGGCAGTATAGAATATGGCCACCTTCTAAGGCGTCTGGACTTAACAGGCATCTGAGGCTCAGCCTATGCAGTACTTATGGACCTATTGGAAAGAGTTAGGAAACTTGAGGACAGTAAGGATTCGTTTTTTCACCTCCTCGAAGAACTCTTCACGCCCTTCTTCTCAAGGCAGACGTGAGTCAATCATCCAGTGTGGTCAGCTGCCTGGTCAGTGAGACTCCCCTGGGTAGGACAGCTGGCTGGGCAGTAACCGGACAGGGAGTCAGTGTCCTCAACCTGAAAATGAGGGTGGGTGTTGCGTCCCCCAATTGCATTGGATAAGCCCTATAATTCCTATCCCACCTCAGAAGACTTTTGTGATCAGGGGGATTATTTTAAGATTTGTGAGCAGAGATAAAAGGCAATGCCAGATTCACAAAGGGGAAGAAAGGCAGAAAACCAACCTTTTTCGGAGAAACTCAGCACAGTAAATAAAACCATAGGTAACGGAATTAAATCCTGACTCAGCCAAACATGGTCTGTATAAACTTGGACAAGTTACACGCCTCTCTGCCCGTTTTCTTATCTATAAAATGTGAAAAATAATAATCATAGAGTTGTTATAGAGAATAAATGAGGAAATCTATGTGAAACACTTAAGTCAGTGTTCAGTACAGAGCAATGACTCAATAAATATTAACCATTATTATTACTAAAAGCTGTTCTATGAAATTTCCATTAATTATGTCATTATTATTATTATCATTATCATAATTATTTAAATGATATAAAAACTCTACATAATAGGTAATATTTATCTCATACTACAGATGAGGAAAACTGAGACTGAGAGAGAGAGATCTTGATTCACCTAAACGAGAGGGCCAGATGGTAAATATTGTACGTTTGGCCAGTCACGCAGTCTAGGTCACCACCATGCAACTCTGCTATTGTAGATAAAAATAGTCATAGACAATAGGAAACTAATGGATGGGGCTGTGCTTCCATTTACAAAATAAACTTATTGGGTTTAATATCCAGAATATATAAAGAATTTTGACAAAATAACAAAAAGACAACCCAATTAAAAAATGGGCAAAGGACTAGAATATGCATTTTTCCAAAGAAGATATACAAATGGCCAATAAGCACATGAAAACACGCTCAACATCATTAGCCATTAGGAAAATGCAAATCAAAACCACAATGAGATGCCTCACACAAAGATGGCTATTTAAAAAAAATAAAGAGTCTTTTGAAATAGAAGCCCAGAGCCCTCGGGAGTGCATGGACAGGGAGACGGAAACAAGAAAGTAAGCCAAGCCTGCTTTCTTGAACTCAGTACCCACACATGCGCCGCCCCTACACCACGACCCGCGATTCACTCCACTCGCCATGTACCTGAACCCTGTCACCTGCCCCCACCAGGCTCCAAGTGCCCCCACACTAACCCCCCATCCCACTGTGTCCCCGCCCCACAGCTCTGAACATACGTGTGCACAAGCCTGTCCCAGCCCAATCTACCTCTCCAGTGCAGGCACACAGTCTTGCCCCACCCCTCTTAAGACCCACACACCCACTCTCAGATCCTGGACCCCACCTCCCCCTCCCTGCCCCTTGCAGGCAGTCGCCAGCGCCTCCAGGCTGTGGGTGCACACTGTTATATATATAGTCCGGTGGGTACCCTCCTCCTCCCACCTTGAGCTCTGCGCACATGTGTCTTGGCGTATGGCCTTCTGAAATTTGCAGACGCGTGCACACCCGCCAAGCCTGCAGCTCTGGGCAAGCGCTGACTTGCACATCTGGCCCACACCCACCCCTAGTTCACGAAGGTTCAACCCCGACATGCTGCCCCTGAGCTATGCACACCCGCACACCACAGTCCCGCTCCCTACACCCATGCACACTAGGGCCCTGCCCTCTAAATCCTTGCATACTACGGCCTTGCTCTCCAGACCCATCCACGTGCCAGCCATATCCTCCCCACCGGGCACCCACGCATACCTGCACTGACCTCTCGACTCCTGCCCTACACACATGCACACCCTTGCCCCACCCCCGGAACAAGCGCCCAGCTCCCACACCTGGCAGGTGTTCTTGTGGGCATCTGTGCTACATAGCCACTGCCCTGCACACGTGTGTTCCCTTGCCCCAACCCACTCCCTTACACATGCCTGCGTGATCAGGGTACCACCCACCCAACATCACTAGCCACTGACCCACACCTGTGCCCCACCCATACACACTTGTACATCTGTATCCTGGGCCCCCTGGACCCCTCCCCCTGTTCAAGGACATACCTACACCCTGCCCTCCCTGTGCCCGACCTCTTTGTCACCTACCCCACACTCTGACAGCCATGACCCCCACACTCCACGCGCTCACCCTTATTCTGTCTGTGCACCAGCCCCGATACATCCACACAGACCGCTCATCTGCCTCCTGCCATACCCTGCCTCTTAGTCCCCCAAGCCACACCCTGCTCCTGCACTTCAAGGCCCGCCTGAGCTGCACCCTGTCCCCAAAGCCCCTGTGCTACACCTCTACAACCCCATGCCCCACACCCCAGGCTCACAGACACCAGTGCAGCATCCCCAAACCATACCTATACCTGTGCTGCAACCTGTCACCATACTGCTGTGCCCTGCCCCATGCCTCACATCCTGCTCCACATCCATCCCACAGATAAAAAGCTTTAGTTTCCTGAAGGAAATCAACTTCCAGAGTAACCCTACTGAGATATTTACATGCCTTGAATACAACAGAAGATCACTCAGCTTATGATGTAGGCAGATATAGCCCAGCCTGATGACCAAATTAAAACACCAGAGGAGACATAGACTTCAGAACAACCAGACAAAGATGTTCATATAAATCTACTTAATAAAATCAATGGGATGGCAAATGGCATAAAGGAGATCAAGAAGATACTAGAACTCCGCCAGTCGCGCCCACCCCTACGGGGGCAGAGGGAGTCAGCCCTCCCCCTCCGCGCGGTGGGCCCGTCCCCTTCCCCGGGGATTGTGGAGGACAACCTGGGCTGTGGGCTCACTGCCGACCTGGGTGTGGCTCGTGGACTCGGCCTGGGAGCCATGGACGCCTTTATCCACTTCACCAACCAGACCCAGGGCCGAGACGGCCTCTTCACTCAGTACACATGCATGTTGCTTAGATATTTGTTAGAACCTAAAGCTGACAAAGAAAAGGTGGTAATGAAGCTCAAGAAACTGGAGTCCAGTGGTTCAGACTAGGCAACGTGGTCCATGCTATACAGGCGGCTCAGCAGAGCATTCATGCCACTGACCTGGTGCCCCGCTTATGCCTAACCTTAGCCAATCTGAACCGTGTGATTTATTTCATCTGTGACACCATCCTCTGGGTGAAGAACATAGGGCTTGCCGCTGGCATCAGCAAAGAGAAATGGCAAATGTGGGCTGCCCGACACTACTACTATTCTCTCCTGCTGAACCTGGCCAGGGATCTGTTATGAAATCTCCCTGCAAATGGAAAAAGTCGCACATGACCGGGCAAAGAGGAAGAAGTCACCATCCCAGAATCCTCTTGGGTACAGTGTGGCTGATGGAGAAACAGAATGGCTTCAGTCCTTTCTCCTTCTCTTATTCCGATCCCTGAGGAAACACCCTCCCTTGCTCCTGGACACAGTGAAAACCCTCTCCCATATCCTCATCCCTTTGGACCAACTGGGAATCTATAAGTCCAATCCCGGTGTCATTGGACTTGGAGGTCTTGTGTCTTCCATAGCAGGCATCATCATTGTAACATATCCTCAGATGAAGCTAAGGACCTGCTAGGGTGTTTTTAGGCTGAGGACTAACACCTTCTTTAAAAGGTTACCTCTCAGTGAAATGGGCATTTGTATTACTCATAGAGTAATGTCCCATTGTGCTTAAGGACTTGTTCACACGAGCAGTTAGTGATGTGTGACGTGAGTGGAAGTGGGGGCAGGAAGGGAGGAGAAAGAGAGCATGAAGATTTGTGTGTATTTTTTTGAGAACTGGAGGGATTTCTGAGTATTTCCCCTTTATTTAACATTTATTGAGTATCTCTTATGCACACAGTAGAAGCTTAGTATTTGTTGAATAAATAAAAATTGAAAGAGACTTAATCAGAGTAATAACTAAAGCACTAATATACAGTAACCTTGGGGTTGTATGGATCATTAGTTTCACCTGATCACAGTAAGTCTGATACATAGCACTCTCAGATCTAGTAGGGACCCCCATTTTTCTCTTATCAGTTATTCCCCCCTCCACGGATGTCAGTGGCAGGATGGAGGGGAGCTGGGCTTGTAGCCTCTTAATTTGCACTCCTGTCCTTGCTCTGTCCAGAAGCAGAATCATAAAAGCATCTGACAGCATCATGATTTAAAATATGTCTATAGGAAGAGGTTGTAAAGAAGTACAACGGCTATGCAAAATCAGAAGCAGAGGCTGAAAAAGTTGAAGGGATTTACATTCTAGGCCTGAACCGCCATCCTCTGACTCCCAGTCAGTATTCCTTCCATGATATCTCACTGCCCTCATGTTTAAGTGGAAGTGTGAGACTCCAGAATTCTGTGGTCAATAATTTGCATTCTTTTTTACGAAAATTGAAACCGTATCTAGACTTACCAATTAGATTGTTTTATTTAAAATGCCGAAATAGTTTCGACAATGCTCTTAATTTGCATCAAAATTTACATAGTTAAAAACGTTCATGAATATGAGTATAGGAGAGTCACAATTTTCTATGATAAATTAGATTTTCATATTTATACGGTGGTTGGGTGAGGTAAAGAAGAGTAGGAAGGGGCCAGTGAAGACGACACCAGAATGACTGAGTTGATGCCGTCTCTTCATGTTCTTATTTCCTGGCTTGGTTATTTGTGATCCGTTGACATAGGATTCTTTCATGTAGGAGGCTAGAGTCAGTTCCATCAGTAATGCTCTCTAACTTATTTGAATGGAAATGAGACAAGAAATGTGCACTAAATAAATTAAATTTCCCATAAATATGATTGAGATGCTTAAAAGCTAGACTCAGGTCCTTGTTTCTCTATTTTTAAAGCTATCTATTAAGACATGGGATTTATTTGTGAAAGAACGTTTTGGGAATTCTAAGAGAAATGAAAGATGCTAGATCAGGGAAAATAAAAAGTTTAAGTAACTATTTTTTACCTTGTCTAGATCCTCTATTGTATTACAAATTAATTATGTCTAATAAATTTCTATACAAAATTGAAAAAAAAAGAAGATACTAGAAGAGGATAAAGAGGAATTTAAAAGAATAAATAGAAAAATAGCAGCTATCACAGAGATTAAAGTTGTGGTAGACCAAATCAAAAATATAGTAGAGACACAAACAGCAGATCTGAAGAGGCAGAATAAAAAATAAGAGAACTAGAGGGCAGGGCAACTGATTTCAAACACACAAAAGAGCAAATGGCAAAAAAGATGGAAAATTTGAATTGGATGTCAGGGAAATAGTGAACAAAACAAAGCACACAAACATAAGGATCACTGGTGTCCCAGAAGAAGAAGAGAGGAGTAAAGGGCTAGGCAGAGTAGTTGAGGATATAACGGGGAAAAACATCCCAACCCTTATAAAGTGCAAAAATATGCAAATCAAATAAGCCCAATGAGCTCCAATATAATAAATCCAAATAGGCTTTTCCCAAGACACATACTAATCAGTCTGTCAAATGTTGAAGAGAAGCAAAAAATCCTGAAAGAGGCAAGAGTAAAACAATCTACTATATACAAGGGAAACTACTAAGGACTTAGTTCAGACTACTCAACTAGCACTACAGACATGAGAAGGCTGTGGTATGATATATTTAAGATCATGAATGAGAAAGACTTCCATTCAAGAATTCTGTACCCAGCCAAATTGTCCTTTAACACTGAGGGAGAGATTAAAAATTTCACTAACAAATGCTGAAAGAATTTGTCAACAAGAGACTGGATCTACAAGAAATACTGAAGGAGATCTGCCAGATGAAAAAAAGGACAGGAGAAGGAGGTCTGAGGGAGGGCACAGAATTGAAGAGTACCAGTAAGGGTAACTTAAAGGATAAAAAGAGAAAAAGGGAAAAGATTATAAAGATCTGACAAATAAAATCCAAATGATAAGATGGTGGACTGAAGAAATGCCTTTTCAGTAATAACTTTGAATATTAATAGACTAACTTTACCAATTAAAAGATACAGATGCAGAATGGATTAAGAAATGTAATCTAGCTATATACTGCTTACAAGAGACTCATCTTAGACACAAGGATAAAAATATATTGAAAGTGAAATGATTGAAAATGATGTTCCATGCATGTTGTAACCAAAAGAAAGCAGGGGTAGCTATACTAATATTGGACAAAATAGACTTATCAAGTTAAACAACTTGATAAATGAATTAGACCTAACAGGCATTTATAGGTTGTTACACCCCAAAACACCAGGATATACATTCGTCTCTAGTGCTCATGGAGTATTCTATAGGATATATCATATGCTGAGGCACAAAACATGTCTTTATACATTTAAAAACATTGATATTATTCAAAGCACTTTTTCTGATCACAATGGAATGAAGCTGGTTATCAATAACCACCAAAGAATGAGAACTTTCACAAATACATGGAGATTAAATAATATGCTCTTAAACAACCAACTAGGTCAAAGAAGAAATTGCTAGAGAAATCAATAGCTATCTGGAGATGAATGAAAATGAGAATACAACATATCAGAACCTCCAGGACATGGCTGAGGCTGTGCTGAGAGGAAAATTTATTGTCCTAAATGCCTATATTAAAAAAGAAAAACAGAGCAAAATTCAAGGACTTAATTGCCCACCTGGAGGAACTTGAGAAAGAACAGCAAACTAACCCCAAAGCAAATAGAAGAAGAGAAATAACAAAGATTAAAGCAGAGTTAACTGAATGAGAGAACAAAAGAACATGAGAAAGAATCAATAAAACCAAAAGTTGGTTCTTTGAGAAAATCAATAAAATCGATGGACCACTAGTAAGGCAGACAAAGAAAAAGAGAGAGAGAGGATGCAAATAAACAGAAACGAGAGGGGGCCATTACCACAGATCCTGAAGAAATTTTAAAACTCATGAGATGATACTATGAACAACTGTACACCAACAAACTAGAGAAGTTAGATGAAATGGGCAAATTCCTGGAAACACGTAAACAAGCTACACTGACTCAAGAAGAAATAGAAGATCTCAACAAACCAATAAGAAGGAAAGAGATTCAATCAGTTCTCAAATATCTTCCTACAAAAACAAGCCCAGGGCTAGGTGGCTCACAAGGGAATTTTATCAAATATTCCAAAAAGAACTAACACCAATATTGATCAAACTTTTCCCAAAAAATGAGGAAAAAAGAACACTACCTAACTCATTTTATGAAGCTAACATCACTTTAATACCAAAATCAGGCAAAGATATTATAAGAAAGGAAAACTACAGGTCAATCTCCCTAATGAACATAGATGCAAAAATATTCAATAAAATACTAGCAAATAGAATCCAACAACACATTAAAAGAATCATACACTACAACCAAGTGAGGTTTATATCAGGAAGGCAAGGATGGTTCAGCACAAGAAAATCAATTAATGTAATACAGCACATTAACAAAATGAAAGGGAAAAATCACATGATCATCTTGATTGATGCTGAAAAAGCATTCAGTGGAATTCAACATCCTTTTCTGATAAAAATACTTCAAAAGGTAGGGATCACAGGTAATTTCCTCAGTATGATAGAGGGCAGATATGTCAAACCCACAGCTAGCACCATACTGAGTGGAGCAATCTAAAGGCTTTCCCTCTAAGATTAGGAATGAGGCAAGGATGCCCTCTGTCACCACTATTATTCAACATTGAACTAGAAGTTCTAGCTAGAGCAATCATGCAGGAAAAAGAAATAAAAGGCAACCAAAATGGAAAGGAAGAAGTAAAACTTTCATTATTTGCAGATGACATGATACTCTACTTGGAATATACTGAGGAATCCGCAACAAAGTTACTTGCGCTAATAAACAAATTCAGCAAGGTGGCAGGTTATAAAATCAATGTTCAAAAATCAGTAATGTTTCTATATACAAGCACGACCTAACTGAGGAGTCAATTAAGGAAAAGATTCCATTCAAAATAGCAACTAAAAGAATCAAGTATCTAGGAATGAACTTAACTAGGGATGTAAAGGACTTGTACACAGAGAACAACATAACATTGTTAAAATAAATCACAGAAGATCAAATAGGTGGAAAGACATTCCCTGATCATGGATAGGAAGGTTAAATATAGTTAAGATGTCAGTTCTACCCAAATTGATCTATGGTTTCAACACAGTACAAATCCAAAACTCCAACAACCTACTTTGAAGACTTGGAAAAGTTAGTTACCAAATTCATCTGAAAGGGAAAGATATCCTGAATAGCCAAAAGCATCTTAAAAAAGAAAATTAAGAGAAGGATTACCACTCCCTGATTTTAAAACTTATTATAAAGCCATAGTGATCAAAACAGCATGGTACTGGCACAAAGATAGAAGTATTGACCAATGGAATTGAATCAAGAGCACAGAAAAAGACCACCAAATCTATGGTCAGCCAATCTTCAAGAAGGCCCCCAAATCCACTGACGTGGGACAAAATAGTCTTTTCAATAAATGGGCATGGGAGAACTCGATATCAATAGCCAGAAGAATGACAGAAGATCCTTACCTTACACCCTATACAAAATTAGCTCAAAGTGGATCATACACCTAAACATAAGAAGCAGTACGATAAAGCTCCTAGAAGAAAATATAGTGAAACATCTTCAACCCTAGTAATAGGAGGTAGCTTCCTAAACTTTACACCTAAAGCACAAGGAACAACAACAACAAAAATAGATAAATGGGAACCCCTCAAACATCAAATGCTTTTGTGCCTCAAAAGACTTTGCCAAAAGGTAAACAGGCAGCCAGCTCAATGGGAGAAAATATTTGGAAATCACACATTAGATAAAGGTTTGATATCCTGTATATATAAAGAAATCATACAACTCAACAACAAAAGGACAAACGACCCAATTATAAAATGGACTAAAGATAGGAGTAGACATTTTTCTGAAGAGGAAATACAGATGGCTGAAAAGAACATGGAGTGATGCTCATTTTCATTGCTATAAGGGAAATACGGATCAAGATTACAATGAGATACCACCTTATATCTATAAGAATGGCTGCTATTAAACAAACAGGAAACTACAAATGTGGGGGAAGATGTGGAGAAAGTGGGATACTTATGCACTGCTGATGGGAATGTATCACCACTATTGAAGACAGTCTAATGGTTCCTTAGGAAACTAAATATTGAGTTGCCCTATGACCCAGCAACACCACTACTTGGTGTATACCCAGAAGAGCTGAGAGCAGTGACACAGACATTTTCCCACTGATGTTCATTGTAGCATTATTCATAATCACCAAAAGATGGAAACAATCCAAGCATCCATCAATAGATGAGTGGATTAACAAAATATTATATATACTTATGCTGGAATATTATGCAGCAGTAAGACAAAATGACATCCTGAAGCACATGACAAGATGGATGAGCCTTGAGGACATAATGCTGAGTGAAATAAACCAGACACAAAAGGATAGATACTGTATGACTCCACTTTTATGACCACTGTAAAGGGAAAATCAGAGATTTATGATACAGAATAAAGGGGACGTAGAAGCACATGGAATCGAGAGATGGGTGATCAGTTAGCTAATGAAGTTGAACTCAACTGTAATGGAATAGATAGAATGAAGGCAGTTCACTAGTGTGTCTATAAGTAATATTACCGTGTTGAAGGTGAACATGATTGAAAGGAGTTGTATAGACCCATGTGTCCCACTGATTAACACTACAAAAACAAACAAGTTCTTACATAAACTACTTCAAAGGTATAAATCTTGTACAAAGAGTGTATAAGTTTTGGGTATAGGAGGAAAACTACTATTGCATGCTATGGGCTATGTTTAACAGGAAAACATCAACAGTACCACAGCAATACTAGGGGTGAATAATGAAGGGAGGGACAGCAGTTAAGGGGAGGTTTCGATTTCCTACTTGGTGAAGGTGTGTTTATTGGTTATCTTTTCTTGGGAACAATGAAATTATCTAAAATTGAGTGTTGATGGACTGCTGACTTTGGGCATTATACATAATGCCTAATGATGCAGGTGGCTGAGGGATGCACTGTCTGAGAAGTAGAGTGGTGAATGATGGTGTATACATATGTTCGAATACTGTGCTGCTACAAGAGGAACAAAGTTGTGAAGCACGCAACATTGTGAATGAAACTGGGACATTTGGTGAAGCAAAATAAGCCAGAAACAAAAGAATAGTTATTGTATGGTCTCCTTTAGAAAATGCTTATAAGAAAACAGGGGCCTAAACTGTAAGCTCTTATAGCAGTCACATTTAGTCTGGAGTGGTAATAATTTCTGGATTTTGAGAGTCTGTTTTATATATGTATAAACTGATATTTAGAATTAAGAATGAAACTGAACAGGTCACAATTAAGGTAATTCAGAATACAGAGGTAAGGAAGACATTGTCTATATTTTTAGATCCTCATCTACTCTTTGAGGTTAAAGGAAGAAGGGTTTATTTTGCCCAGAACCTAAATTTTCTGTAGCTCATAACCTAACTCAACATGTCTGGATAGATCATTTAAACAATCCAACACAAGAAGCCCAGAATAAGAATGAGGGCCTTTAATACCATATAGCTTAATGTAATGTCTGGATACATCCCAGAGTATGTTAAGATGATAATGAAAAAGTATTGGCAAAGTCCCTTGAGGGATGGGAGAAAAAATATGGAACTATTAAACTTTACTACTGGGGAAACCCTTGACATTGTGTCAAACATTAGGGACACCCAAATCAAAAGGCCAAACTCTTGATCTTGAGTCTTGCTCTTGTAAACCTTATGTATGTTGTAGAGAAGTGGAGAAGCTTAGCCTACCTATAGAGTTACTTCTGGAGGACCTCTTTTGTTACTTAGATGTAACCGCGCTCTCTCTCTCTCGAAGCCCAACTCTGCAAGTGAAATCATTGCCCTCCCCACTACATGGGACATGACATCCAGGGGTGAAAGTCTCCCTGGTGGTGTGGGAGAGGACTCCCAGGGATGAGTCTGGCCCTGGCATCATGGGATCAACAATGACATCCTGACCAAAAGGGGGAAAAGAAGTTTAACAAGTAAGTTATCAGTGGCTGAGCGAGTTCAAATAGAGTCGAGCGGCTACTCTGGGGGTCACTCTTATGCAAGGTTCAGTTAGACATTGCTACCTATCATAACTTGCCAAACCCCAACCAAAACCATTCCTGCCAATCCTAAAGAACACCTAGGATGTTATATAAGACCCTACAAAGGTTCCGTGTTCTAGGGTAACTTTTCAGAAACCTACAACATCCAGATGGGTCCCCGGACCAGCTAAGTCCTGAAATGCAGAGGAGCTAGCCTCTCCAGAACATCAGCTAGTTCCATCCCCCATTCCAGATTATTGACTGCCTCTTCCAACATGAAAAAGTTAGAATGGGCATAGCCCAAATACGCCTAAGAGTGAGGGAAACATCAAAGTTGATGGTGGAATTATACAGAGAAGGTAGGGTTTTAACCAACAATTATGATTGCTTTATCATTAAATCGATATTTCTTTTGGTCTCTGGTCTCTTAGAGCAGCTAGAAGTAAAAACCTAAAATTGTGGGACTGTAACCTATACCAAACTCTGAAATCTGTTCTACAACTAATTGTTGTGATGTCCTCTGAAATTTATTGTTTTTGATCCTCTCATCAAAGACTCTCGTGAAGGACTAACCCAGCTTGGATGGGCTAGGGGACATCTCAGTTGAAATAGCCTAATCAAAAGGTCCCACCCACAATAGGTCTACACCCACAGGGATGGATTAAAATAACCTAGGCTTTTCTGGGGTACAGAACAGATTCAGACCAGAAAGCACATAGACCTTTCATACTGCAAAGATTAACTTCCGGTTCATTTTTATCTAGACTTGGTACTTTAGAGAGCCTGAGAATGCCTGTTCCCTTCCCAGCCTTGAGTCACTTTACAAAAGCTTCCTTCTGTGTTTATTTGGTACAAAATTTATGTTTTGGGTAGCACATTATCTAATTTAACTTGTATGGTCAGTTTATTCCAACACCATAATTACATGCAATATTAAATAGGGGTTGAGATCTTGTTGGTTTGTAGAGGTTGGTGTGATGCCTCAAAATATCTCAGAGTAATTTAGACTTTGCAAACAAAGAAGTATTTGTAAAGTCCCCTAGAGGAAACTGGAGAGAAAGGAGGAAATAGTTAAACTTACCCATCTGGGAAATTTCTGATATTCTCGCAAGCAATGGGGACAGTCAATTCAATAGACTGAGCCCTCGATCTTGAGTTTCACCCCTATGAAATTTATTCCTGCAAAGGATAGACTAAACCTACCTATATTTATGCCTAAGAGTCACCCCCAGAGAACCTCCTTTGTTGCTCAGATGTGGCCTCTCTCTCTAAGCCAACTCAGCAGGTAAACTCACCGCACTTCCCCCTACATGGGACGTGACTCCCAGAGATGTAAATCTCTGGCGACATGGGACAGAACTCTCAGTATGAGCTGGGACTTGGCATCATGGGATTGAGAAAGCTTTCTTGACCATTGGAGGAAGAGAGAAATGAGACAAAATAAAGTGTCAATGGCTGAGAGATCTCAAACAGAGCTGAGAGGTTATCCTGGAGGTTATTCTTATGTATTATACAGCTATCCCTTCTTATTTTATAGTACACTAGAGTGGTTGAAGCTGTTGAACTTCAGTAGCCTTGATTCTTGAAGATGATTGTACAACTGTATAGCTTCTACAGTATGACCGTGTGATTGTGAAAACCTTGTGCCTGATGCTCCTTTTATCTAGGGTATGGGTAGATAAGTAAAAAATTAGGACAAAAAATAAATACTGAGGAGGGGATAAGGGGAAAAATGGGGTAGTGGTTAATGAGAGGGAGGAGTAAGGGGTATGGGATGTATAAGTTTTTTCTTTTTTGTTTTTATTTCTTTTTCTGGAGTGATGCAAATGTTCTAAAAATGATCATGGTGATGAACACACAACTATGTGATGATATATGGTGAGCAATTGATTGTATACTTTGGATGGACTGTATGTGTGTGATGATATCTCAGTTTACAAAAAGAAAAATTACATACCTTATTACTAAAAATATCTTCTGGTTCAGAAGACCTGGGGTAGTGCTAAAGGATCTGCATTGTTAATTGATTGTGACTCATGGAAAGACCGCTCTTTCCACTCAGATAAAGGAAATTCTGGTAAATGTAAAATAATTTAATGCTTAAAGCTACTTTATTGACGATAACACGAGACAAGAGACATCAAGAAGACACAGGAAAAATCTGAGAGGATCATATGGTAGCCCATGACAAACTCTGGGATCTGTCCTGTAACTACTTTTTAAAGAGTGCTTTGAAAACTGTTGCCTTTTTATTTCTTTGCTTTGTATAAATGCTATATTACACAACAAAAAAGTTAAAAAAAATAAAAAGTGAAAAAGAAAACACAGAGCTCAAATTTCACTGACTTCAAAATTTCGCCTTGAATTGGGGACAGGAATTAATCATTTTTATATAAATAGTATCATTGCCTAAAAGCTTGTCAAGAGCCCTGAAAAGCAATGAGCCACTCTCATTTATGCCATAGAATTTCCTCAGTTCCTGACCTTATTAATGTTAACTTCACATATATAATCTTTCCTTTATCCTGCTGTGACTCTAACAGAATCTAGGACAGCAGAGCAAGAATTCCATTAAGACATTAGGATAGAAGATTGGTGATGGGAAACCCTTCCATAAATTGCCCCTTGAAAAGAATTTTCAAAAGCTGTGATACACCTACAGGAAGTAAAGTCACATTGAATCATATGACACAGAGCCAGTGACAGTTCAATGCAGGTATGGTTTATCCATGGCACCAGAGAGGCAGAGGCCTGAGAAGTTTGGGCTAGTAGCTAGTTTTATCTCTAAAGGAACACTACCAACTGAGCAAAGCAGAGGCAGTCAATTTTTAATATCATTCTTCATGTTGGAATATCCTCATAAAACTGGAAGATATGTGCTTTCTGAGCCCACAAAGGAGGGTCTGCACTTTTCTATGCTATAAATTTACCTGCATGGAGCACTAGTAAGAAAGGCCCATCTTTCCTTTGGCTGGCCTTCCTCCTCCTTGGCCAAGAGAGATTCTGAAATAGCACTGGACATCCTACACCATGACTTGTCCTAGCAGCTGGAACTGCAAAAGACAGGCCCATTAAATAACCACTTTCTACATAACGAAAAGCTATAAATAGCTTTAGAACACTGTCTGTGAGGGTCTTGGAAAATTTCCATCTACTTTGGAGAACTGCCCATCCTCTCCACCCTGCTCAGTCTGAAAGCAGCACAGCTCTGCAGAACTTTGTGAAAAGGCTCTTATCTCTCCTGCAAAACTACTAGCCCAACCCTTCTACCCGCTCCTGCCCACACTCAGGGGCATTATTCTGTATTGCTTTAGGCAATAAAGAAGAGAGAACACTGGTCCGAAAGTTGGAATATAACAGCTACAATTTATTGAAGATCTGCCATGTGTTAGATCATTTGCAAACATTTTATCTACATTAGTTCATCTAAACCTTAGCACACCATAGGAGATTGTGTTATATAGCATCTTGTTACTCAAAATGTGGTCCATGGACCAGCAGCATGAGCCTCACCTGGCCACTTATGAGAGGTGCAGAGTCTCAGGCCCCACATGGACCTACCAAACCAGATTCCAGATTTTAACAAGACACCAGGGCATTAGTGTGCATATTAAAGTTGGAAAAGCAATGATGTAGCTCCCAAACAGACAGCTGAATCATCACTCTTAGCACTGATTTTCTCACCTGAAAAAAATGAGAAACCATGAACAGTCTCTCACTTATTGAGTTCACTGCCATGCACACATTGCCTCTACTCCTCACAACAGCCTGGAGAGGCTGGCGTTCAGATTCCCTTCTAGCAAATCAGGAAACCAAGCCCAAGCTATCTGATAGCTTGTCCCTTTGCACAGCAATAAGCAGGCAGCAGAGCCAGGATGCAAACTTTCTCTGTATGACAACAGAGGCAATGCTTTTTCCTCTCCACCATGAGCCTCTCTCAAGATTACCTCTGATATCGTACTGGCTCTAGAAATCTGTCCATCCTGCAGTCAACATCTGGTTTGACCTATTTGCTGCCTCTATGGATCCATTAACCAGAGGCATTTACTGTCCTCCTTCCAGTCAACACCAAAGATCCCTTGCTCTTGCTCAGCTCCTTACCTGCCTTGGTGCATCTCATCTGTGCACCCCATTCCCTTCCCACCCCCGTGAGGCCCCAGGTTTTCAGACCTCGGATCAGTGGCCTGCTCATGAGTTGACACACCATATGAATTTCTTTAATTTTTCACCACTGACTGCTGGTTACAACTGACTCCCATAACACCTGTTTCTTCACAGATCAAGAACCAGCCTCACTTGAAAATGTCCTAGGAAAGGGCCTCCCATTTCCCATCCCTTTGGAGAGTAGTTCCTCATTAATCCACATAGTCAGAGCCAACTCACTACATTTTCTCACGACATTTGGCCCGTTCCTTGTGAGGGGGAAAATTAACATATGTGAAGAATCTTCCCAAATCTTTAGTTTTATAATATAGCAAAGCATTTAAAAGAGGGCAGTCCATATTTTATTTATCATGATAGGGAGAACTCTGAAATAGTTGCCCTAAGGCTCTTGAAATGAAATTTTAGCCTATCCCATTATATCCTGTACTCTTAGTTATAATTTTTTTTAATCATTCAACAAAAATCGGCAGCATGGCCTTTTCTCTCTAAGAAGCATAAAAGAATTATAAAGGCTTTAAGAGGAGATAGTGGAAGAGGGAGAAACAAAAAGAGAGAGTGAGAGAAAGGAAGGAAGGAAGGAACGGAAGGAGGAAGCAAGAAAGGGAAAGAAAGAATTTTGAATCAGCTTTCACCAATTCAGAAGTATTTTAAAATCTTTCCATGGGGATAATAAAAATCAGCTACCATTTATTGGGCTAAAACAATATCTAAAAAATAACTGGAGATATGTTTATTCACTTGCTGGAAGAATTTGGTAGCAAGGACATATGCGTTAGGCACCCTATAATCATTCTCCACCTATGGCTATATTTAATCCTTACAACCCTATGAATCGAATATTATTACCAACCCCAAAAATGGGAAAGTGAAACTTAGAGGCTCAGTAACTTACCAAAGTCAGTAAGTGCCAGAACTGAGATTCAATGATGGGAACCAAAGCCTACACCCTTCACTCTGACACAGCAGGAACCAGGAGCTCTCTCTTTGCTACAAAATTCCCTAAGTGCCCGAAGTTGTCAGCTTAAGCATGGCCATGCTGGCCCCCAAACCCAAACACTGCAGTGAGGTTCTAAGCAGGAGAGATTTAATTTGAGATAGCTTGACTCTAAAGGCAACAAACCTTCTTATCTTGGATTTATGGGTTGTGGATGTTTGGAAACAGTTTGAACCCTGCCTGACTCCTACCCTTCCCCCATTAGAAAAACACAAAGGTTCTCTTGTTCCACACTAGTTGGTTTCTCATTATGTAGACAGTCAGAGCCATCTTCATCCAATTTATTGCTACATTAGTCCCAAAGCTGGCAAGGGAAATACATTAACTTTAATAACATGCTTTTGATGACTTGTAGAAATCAGTTCTTGCCAGCTCCCTCCTTACATGTATCCTTGTGAATCAGGGAGTAATGGGGGAAAGTGACAAATCAAATCTGAAGTCCTTCTGCAGCTGGGTGAAAGAAAGGAATTTGGAACTAATGGGAAAACAAAACATATCTGGAGATATGCTTATTCGTCTAAGGGAAGAATTTGGTAGTAAGGACTTGTTAACAGGCTCATGGTTCTGCCTATATCTTTTCTCAAAATCCTGGCAATGGTACACACTAGCAACAGGGAAAAAGGAAGGAACTTATTTAGAAGAATTTCTTTGGGAATTACTCTTCCTGATCCCAGTCTTGCCTTCTGAGATAGGGAGCAATTTAAATTTTATTCATTGCTATAATAGACCTGAAATTAATTCAGAGTCTAATCACAACCACAGCCTTGAGAATAAAAACCAACAGGGGCGAATCAATCCAATTTTTAATCAATATCATTGTCATCACCAACAACTGTTTATTGAGCAACTAGGACACGAGATGCTGGGAATACAAAGAAGCCTGAGAAAGGAAGATAACAACACACACTAGAATTCAGCGAAGGTAAAAGGCACTACAGAAGATAGACAGTGACAGGGAAGGAAAGCCAGGACAAGGAGGTGACCTGGGCAGAGGTCAGAATTCAGTGACAGTATGTCCTCATAGTAAGAAGGGCAATTTGTGACAGCCCGAGGTTCAGACTGGGGTTGGTGAGACAGAAGCCTGGAGAGAGGGGCAGTTTGTAGACGGAGCAGGTCAAGAAGATGTTACTTTTGTCTTTTGGCACTAGGGAATCCTGGAGCATTCTAGAACTAGAGAGTATTTATGCAGACTGCATTGTAGGAAGATGCCCAGTGACCCGAATGAGATACAACAGGGAGTGCGTGGTGAGAGAAAGACTCTTTAGGAAATGGTCTCAGGGTAAGGTAAGACACATATAAACTTTGGGGGTGGTTTGTGGGAATATAATGTAAAGGGCAGATGTAGATGCCTACAAAATGGGATAAGAAAGCCACAACTCCCACTCCTCCCCATATCTGCAATTTCCCACTGATCTTCCTATTCATGGCAATATCAGAGCAGTGACCAGATTGAAATATTTCATTTTTCTCTCACTGATCCTATCCTCTCAAATAAATTTCCTTTGCCTTCACTTTCCTCCCGTGGTTTTTGTTTTGTTTTGTTTTAGTCTTACTCTGTATGAAAAGAGGTTTTATTTTAAGCAACCCCACTTTAATAAGACAACTTCCTCACTGAGACTTTGTGAAAGTTGTTTATTAAACTAATAATATCAGTCAAGTGTTTCGTCCTCCTCTAAAGGAAGATGCAAAAGCGACATCAGGCAGTCAGGGTTGGTTTGCTGCCTGGGGCTCTGTCCTTTAATTAGCTTTGGAATAGCTTCGGCCTCTGAGGGCTGACTGACTCTCCCACACAATGATAAGGCGAAAACCATTTAAATCGGATGTCCCCGAGTTATGAATGGGTTATGTTCTAGAAGCATGTTGAGACTTTATAGTCAGGTCGAGCTTTCCCACAGAGAAAGAAGAAGCAGAGTGAAGGCCACTGTTCATTCTGGCCCTGGTCTGCACCAGATACGGCCCTAAGCCCCTTTCATTGATTATTCCATTCATTCCGCACAGCAAACTCGGTAAATTGGTGCTATTATTGTTCCTATTTTCCTGAGGAGGAAACTGGGATTCAGAGTGAGTAAATAACTTGCCTAAAATTACACAGGTGGCAGAGCCAAGGAAGCTGGCCTCATGCTCTTAATCAGCGTCTGGCCCTGTCTTTCCTGTGGAGAAAGGAGATTCCTGGTAGGGTCAGGACTCCCTTTGGGTGCACAATTGAAGGGGCCACCAAAATGCTCAGTAGGCCAGGCCCAAGAAGCTATTTAATCTGTGGGGAAGCTGGCCTGGAGGCTGAAGACTAGAGTACATGGCCTCGTGGGCCAGCAGGACACCCATCTTCCCAGACAGAGGTTCTCAAACATCGGTTCGCATCAGAACCACCTGGAATTGCTTGCTAAAATTTCATTCCTGGGCCACACCTCAAGAAATTGGGATTCAGTAGATGTGGGGCAGTCTATCTTCCCTTCTCCTCTGCAGTTGGCCCATTACCCTTGGTCCCTCTGCCTGGCTACAGCCTGAGATGGTGAATGGAGATTTGAACTGAAGATGCTTTCTCCCCACCTGAGAGCACAGGTGCCCAGTGGGAAAGCAGAGAAGGAGAGATGAGAAACCAAGGACAGGTTGCTTCTGACCTGGTCGGCTGTGTTGATAGTGAGGGCAGTGCTGTTTAGTAAGAGAAGAATGCTGGAAAACCACTCAGAATTGGCCAAGGTGGCATGGCATCATGGAACATCATTTTTAACAGATGCCACCTGCTATTGCCACAAAACACCTTCTATACACTAGTTAAATGCAATCTTTGGATCAAATATCAAATATCAATGCATGTTTGTTTATGCACATGTACTTTTTCATTTGTTTAAATCAGTGATTAACTCTCATTTCTCTGAGTTAACATTACTGAGGAAATACGGAGAAAGAGGAAGGAAAGGATATGGATTTAATGTTTAGTAATCAGTAATACCATATCATTAATACCCTAAGCATATGAAGTATACTCTAACACTCTATGGTAACTCCACTAGGACAAAAGTCCTCTAGGGCAGCACCATGTCTGTGTGATTCATCAATGTACTGCCAGTGCCCAGCACTGCACCTGGCACACAAATTGTAGCTGTCCAATGAATATTCATGAAATATTACGTACTACAGATTGTAATGGAATGCCAAATTCTATCATAGTGATACAAGTGTACATGTAAAAATAGTGAATGTAAAAGGTAAAAATACTGAAAAATAGAAACATAAATACGGTCTAGATAATGAGGGAAGTTTTAGAAAGGAGGTGAGACTTATGCGTTTTAGAGGATTTTAAGCCCCCGCCTTCTGTTCTCTCTTCTTCTTTTCTCTCCTCTCTCTATGTGCAGTCCTATGATTTCTGTCATGCAACAATTCCCAAATTCATATTTGCAACCCTCAATTCTCTCCGGAAACCCAGACTCATCTCATATATCCAGCTATGTATGTGATATTCCCACGTGGACTTCATTCAAAACTGAATTCTTTATATGCTCCTTCCACCACTGCCAACCCGGTCTCTTTCAAATTGTCCCCATTTCAGTAAATGGTAAATGCACTCTTCGAGTTACTTAAACCAGAATCCCTGGAGTCACCATTGAGTCTGCTCCTTCTCTCTCAAAAGTGGGTCTTGGTGGTTCCATCTTCATAACATACCCATAATCTGACCATAGCTCACCAACACAGTCATGCCCTGCTAGGATATCTGCCACGACTTCTTGGTGGCCTCCTGTTCCTACTGCTGCCATTTCTCCACATAGCAGCCAGAGGAAGTCTATAAATAACCACGGGATCAAGGAAATATTCTGTTTAAATCGTCTCACTGGTATCTCACCTTACTCAGAGTCATTTCCATGACATCATCTTATCTCCTCCATTCCCCACTCAACTCACTGGATAAGCTCAAACCACATGGCCTCTCTGCTAGTTCCCAGAACCTTTCAAGCACACTCCTGCCCCAAGGTCTTCGAATTTGCTGTTTCTTCTACCAGGGAGATTCCTCCAGATATACCTTCACATTTTTCAGGTCTTCGCTCCAATTTTCCTAACCACACTATTTAAAATAACACATCACTCCCCTCCATTACTCACCACCTAGGACTTATGTATTTGTTCATAGAAAACAAATGACAGCAGGGATCTCATCATAGTAGCTACTGTGTCCCCAACAACAAGGACAGTGCATGGTTTACTGTAGGTCGTAGATAAATATTTGTGCAATTAAACAAATAAAGAATGAATATAGGATTCACAAATGGTGAAAAAAAGAGGACAAACACTTACAGAGATTTTCCCAGCCTTGCCAAAAGCCACAGAACAGGACTCTGAGTGCTACGGGGAGCAGCTGGGGAAGAATATGACTAAAATATGGCAGAAAGTTCACATTAATACATAGTTGAAACCAGCTGGATTTAAAACAAAGCTCTACCGAGAAGTATTGAGATAAATACAGGCTGGATTATGAAGGAAGATTATTACAAGAGATGCAATTTAGAGAAATGAGCAAAATATTAATAATAGTTTCTTCCATTGGTAGAATTATGGGTGATTTCTGTTATCTTCTTTCTATCTTTCTATATTTTTCAAATGTCCATTATAAACATGAACTAACTTTGCAACTAGGAGAAAATAATGTTTTTAAAGTTGATTTTTTTAAAAAACTAAAAAATAAATTATACTGGAAAGCCATTATTCTCTGTACAAAACATAATTATTTTAGGGAATGCCATATATATTTATAAATAAGCAATAATGGGAGAAAAGCTGTAAGAGAGAAAGGAAAATTTCAGGACCTCTACGAGTAGGAGACATTTAAACTGAGACCTGAATGACAAGATGACCCGGACAAGGAAATGTCTAGAGGAAGAATTTTCCAGATAGAGAGACTAACAAAAGCAAAAGCCCGGAGGTAGAATAAACTTGAAGTGCTTGCTGAACTTACTGAGGTCAGTGAGTGCAGGGAGGGATGTTGAGATATGAGATTGGAGAGGTAAGCAGGGGCAGATCATGTGGGAGCTTGCATGCTGAGATAGCATATTTGGGCATTGTTCTTGGTGAAATGGGAAGTCAGACATAATTTCAAAGGAGTTATAAATCTGATTTATATTCTCTTTCTGCTGTGTGAGTATTGAGAGGGGGTTGGGAGCAAAAATAGCAGTAGAAATGTCATAATAAGGCTAGAACATAAGCCAAAAAAGATATCTTTGTCTGGATTAATAAGAGTGGAGAAGGAGAGAAATGGAAAGAGTAGGGGTATATTTTAAAGGAAACCTAACCAGGCTTGTGAATGGATTGATCGTGGGAGGTGAAGGAAAAAGAGAAATAAAGGAAATTACTGCCAAGACATATGGAATCTATCCTAAGCAACCAATAGCTTCTGGAGGAATATGGATTAGTGTTACAGTTAGAGCATTGCATTGAACCCGCCACGTTACTCCTTCAAGGAGTACTTTTTCTCTTTTTTCACCACAAAGAGAAAAGTGTCAGTTACTCACTCTCATCGATTGTCCACTGGGTGCTAAGACACTGCTAGATGCCCCTGTTAAACAAAGCATAAAAGAAATAGAAGGAAGGAGTCTTTTTTCTTGAATTTTGTGAACTTAAAGGTGAGGCCGGACAGGAGTAAAGATATATATAAACCCACATGCTTGAGCATTGACATAAGCAGGTGCACTGGTTAACCCGGGAGGGTGACATGCTTACTGCAATTTTATCAAGAATTGTAGCTCTAGTAAATTGCACTCAAAAATCCAGCTCATGGTTTATAACTGCAAGATCAGAAAACGACTATAGTTAAAAATATTAGTGCATAAATGGAAGTCAGTTTCACATGCCCATCTTTAGCCTTCATATTCATATAATGGTATGTCATTCTAAATGACAAGATCATCAGTCTATTTTATTCTAGGACTGGATTTACCCAGCACCAAAAAGACAAGGCCGTCTGAATGATGGACTCAATTTTCACTTGTCACACTTGTGTTTTGAATTCTGGAATATAGACAGAGCAGAAGGAAATAGTAGAAACTTGCCTTCTATAGAAGCAACCTAAGAAAAAAATGCATCAGAGAATAAAACAAAGATGGAATTGGAAGAATTTCTGATAATTAGGTGTCACCTATAACCTTTTTATTTATAAGCAGTGTGTTAAGCTGTTTAATGCCTATTTAATTGTTAGTTGGTGTGTTCGGTCTAGTATCTACTTGGACTGTTACTTAAATATAATAAGTGTTAAATGTCTGTTTAAATTTGTTAGTTGGTATCTTACTGCATTTGCATTGGTCAAATGTTCCTAACTGGTTACTGATTATGGAAATTCTTTTAAAAGGGAACCTGAGTACTGTATTGAAAACTAGAAAGATTTTAGTTATGAGTCCTCAAGAAAAAGGTTTATTCCTGTAATATAATCTGGCCTCCATATGATTTAAAATGAAAATACTGTCATTTTAGTTAAGATTAAAGATATTGCAGCTAAAATTGTTCTGTAAAAAGTAAAAAACCAAATGAGATAATATATTTTAATCTTTTATTTGTCCTTCTCAAAAGCACTTCTGTGTTTCTGTTTCTTGCATAACTAACTTTCTATTTATTTCTATCTGCCTGTTCAATGTATAGTCTCATACCTCCAGAGGGTAATAACAAAGTAACAAAAAATTCTTAGAGAGCTCTATTTGAACTGCTTAGAAATAATTAGGTGCCTTATATAATTATATATATAAATTGGTACTTCTGATATAAAAAGAGAAAAGCTCTCTCAGCCACAAGATTCAAAAGTATTAGTTTTGTAATTACTGCAAACAACCTGGACATTAGAAAGAAACCACCCCTAGAATTTCCCTAAGGCAGCAGAAAGTTACCAAAGGGCTGCCTCTGGAAAAAGCAAAGAACTTTTCCAATTTTTGTCCTTGTCACAGCTTGTAATGCAAGACTTAATAATTTAAAATAGTTAAAGGCATAGGCACCAGTGTAACTTTCCAGAAACCTACAACCTCCAGATGGGTCCCTGGACCAGATAAATCCTGTAACCTAGAGGGCCCAGCCTCTCCAGATCATCAGATAGTTCCATCTCCCTACCCCATGTTAGGGACAACCCCTTCCAACATGAAAAAGTTAGAATGGCCATAGCCCATATACCCCTAAAGAGACAACAGAAAGATCAAAGGTGATGGTAGATTATACAGAGAAGACAGGATTTAACGAATGAATATGATTGTCAAATCATTAAATTGATATCTCTTTTAGTCTCCAGTATCTTAGAGCAGCTAGAAGTAAAAACCTAAAATTGTGAAATTGTAACCCATGTCAAACTGAAATATGTTCTACAAACAATTGTGGTGCTGTGTCTAGAAAGTTATTGCTTTTATATATATATATGTTATTTTTCACACAAAAAAAGAAAAAAAGTCGATTGTGATGATAGGAAAATACTTATTCCTTCTAGCCTCCTATATTGTGGAGCAGCTAGAAGGAAAAATCTGAGAGGATCATTTGGTAGGCCATGACAAGCTCTGGGATCTGTCCTGTAACTACTTGTTGAAGAGTGCTTTGAAAACTATTGCATTTTTCTTTCTTTGCTTTGTATATATATACTATATTATACAATTAAAAAATTGTAAAAAAAAAGAAAAAAAAAGAAGGGCATAGGAACTCTCAAATCCCACCCTGCCCTCACTTAAAACTTTCAAATTCAAGTTCAACCAGCAGGTCTTCATTCTTCACCACACTTATCCCTCCCCTAAGGCCTGACCACGTGAAGCAGTTACGGGAAAGGGCGAGGCACAGAAATAGGGGGGAGGTGTGGTTTAGAATTGTTTCTAAGGGATCTGGAGATTAGAAATAGTGAACATAAAAATTGCTACAGAATAGGCTGTTTGTTAATATTTTTTTTCCCAATAATACCTTTGCAATGTAACTGTAGTAATCAGATTGTTATTAAAATATAAATAGCCTTGAGATATTTTGTAGGATCTCTGTCCCTTCTCCCCTTCACGAATTGAAAGAAAGTATACATGTTCAAGAAGCTTTGTGAATTTATTATCAAATCTATTTCTGATTATGTGCAGTCTGGATAAATAAAAACTATAGGTGGGATAGAGAGTGTCTTTATTATTTCCCATATTAAGGGAATCTTATTTTCTGATTAAAAGTGAATTTTGTTTGTATGTCGACTAAAAGCCCTGAATGAATATAGAAAGTTATATGTTTATAAAAGTAAATTCTGTCTTAGTCCATGCTGACCAAAACATAAGCCTGTTTATTATAAATTTCAAAAAATAAAGTTTTTGTGTCAAAGTATTCATGCAAAACTAAAGTTTAGCTTTCTCCCTGTTAAAAAAATGTGAATTGTTAGTCTGCTCTTAATGTGAAGTTTTAAAAAAGTTTTTTTTTCTAAATCCTCTGAGTATTCTGTCTAGAAAACAAAGACTTTACATCAGAAAAAAAGAACATCCTTGTTAATGTTTATGTTGACCTTATCATCCTTTATTTCAGAAGACAAGTCCTCTCACTATTAAGAGAAAAACTGTTACAAAGAATTTGTTCTTTCACCTTGTAAAAGTAAGGTGCTAAAATAGTTTAACATATTGTATAAGAAGTATTTGGGATGTATTATAGTGGTTAAAAGGGATTTTCTATCCTGATGTTAGCTAAATTTTTATGAATAAAATGTTATTCAACAATTTAGAAATTGTATAAAAATTCTTAAAGACTGGGCAATGTACTCACTGCCCATGAGTGACACTAAATTTAGAAATTGTATAAAAATTCTTAAAGACTGGGCAATGTACTCACTACCCATGAGTGATACTAATCTGTGTGATGGTAAACAATGGTATGATATTGTTGGCTATGGTTTAAGTTATTGTTATAAAAAGGCTACTGATCATAGAAACAGACAAATTTACTTGTCAGTTGCACTGCTTTGCCCTAATACTTCTCTGAAGGTATATGTGGTCAGCTATAAGCTAGAGCTTCATCTGCAACAAAAAGAGACTTTAAAAAAGAGGCAGGACATATATAAATTATATTTTATATGTTAATTAACATAACTCTGATAAATGTATAAATGTGAAACAGAACAACCCCCCCACTATGGTTTGCTAATGTAAAACAACTGTCTAATGTTTTTATTTCTGAAAGTAGCTTCATTTAAAAATGCTAATAAAAATTACAGCTTAGATTGTAAGCTTTAACTGTTACTCTTAAATTCTGAAATGCTTTGCTCTTTGTATTATCTAGTAGTTCCCTGGAATGTTAAGTATTTGGGTGACTCCTGAGACTCAGATTTAGTTCTCCAGCTCTGAAAGTCAGCATCACTCCATACAACAACTGTTTAAAAAAAAACTGAAAAACATTAAACTCCAATTAGAGATGTGACTGAAACTGATCTACTTTACCCTAAGTAAATCAATACACAAGGCAAAAATATATATATATATATATAGTCTGTAATTTAAAACTTCAACTTTTGTGTGAGACCAAAAAAAAAATGTTAATTTTGTCAAAAATTTAAATTTTCTGCAGCACACTATCTAATTTACCTTGTCTGGTCAGTTTATTTAAATAAACTAATTCAGCTTTATTTGATATAGAACCTAAAATAAGGAATGAAATCTTAATGTTCTGTACAGGTTAACATTATACCATGATAAATTTCACAGTATTTTGGGCAGAAAATGAAAAAGTATTTACAGAGTCACTTGAGAGACTGGGAAAAGTAGAACTATTAAACTTTTCCACGTGGGGAATTCCTGACATTTTCTTAAGTAAGAGGGGCTCCTAATTTAATAAGCCAAGGCCTCAGTCTTGAGGCTTGCTCTTATGAAATTTATTTTTGTAATAGTAAACTGAACTTACTTATAATTAATGCCTAAGAGTCATCACCAGAGAACCTCTGCTGTTTCTCTACTGTGGTCTTTCTCTAGGCCAAACTCTGACTTCCTCCTACATGGCCCTGACATCATGAGACATAACTCCCAGAGATGAGCCTGGCCCTGGCATTGTGGATTAGGTAACCAAAAGGGTAAAAATAAATAGAGTTTCAGTGGCTAAGAGATTTCAAATCAAGTCAAGATGTCATTCTGGAGGTTACTCTTAAGCAAGTTTCAGTCATATATTGCAAACTGCCACAATATGGTAAACCCCAATCAACAGTATTCCTGGGAATCCAGAAAGATATCCTGGGCCCTATAAAAATCATATTTATAAGTGTGTTTTTCAGAGACATAAAACCTCTGAATTGTTCCAACACCACATAAGCTCTGAAATCCAGCAATAGCAGATTCTCCAAGGACAACAATCAGTATCATCCTTTCACCCTTTAATATCAATACCCCTTTTCAGCCTTGAAGCAGTTAGAAGAGTCATCACCCAGATATCCCTCAAGATTGAGAGAAATTAGGATTTAAGGGATGATTTTGAATATTGAATCATTATATAGATATTCCTTTTTGCTTTCTAGCATATTGGAATGAACAGAGGGAAATGCCTGAAATCCCTGAATTATAATCCAGTTATATAATGATTGTATAGCCTTTCTCTTGTGCCCCTGTGACTGTAAAAAATGTTGTGATCAACTTCATTTGTACCCATTTATCTAGTTTTTCAACTTTAGAGTCTTGTAATCACTAAAGATAGCTCCTAATGTTTGTTAATGTTTGTCTTGGGTCAGGCCAGAATTAACCCACCACAAGCCCAAAGTCATTTTGATAACCAAGACCAGATTGAACCAAAATGGGCCCACCTGCCAAATGCAGTAGCTTAGACTTTAACCTACAAGTCACCTACACCTCATTATAATACTAAAAATCACATCCATCAGCATATTATGGCCACCATTTTCTTCCATACATTCTGTGACCAAGCATGTAATCAATCTGTGTATGCTCAATAATTAGATCACCTCTAATTACATCATCTGGAGCCACTGTGCTCATTATCCTAAAACCTGACCATCTTTTAATTCTATAAAATTCTCAGAATTACCACAGTTCAGGGAGACAGATTTTGGGCCAATAGGCCATCTGCTCTCCTGCCACATGCCTAGTAATAAACTCTTTCTTTGAAACCAGTGTCTCAGGAATTGGTCACTTGAGTGCATTGGGCAAAAGGATTCACCACCTTTGTCCAGTAACATAAGGTTACAACAAAACTGGGAGTATGAAAAATGAAGAGTAAATGGCATTATCAATGACTTAGATGGAATCAACCTAGTTGAAAAAAGAACCTAAGAACCATATTCGGTGGCTAGGTTCTGATCTTAGCAATTTTGGAAAAATACCCCAGCAACAGAAGCTACAGGAGGAACTTTCTGACTTATTAGAAGTAGAAGATGCTTTGGATGAATTAATTAAGGATTGTGCTCAGCAGTTGTTTTTGTGCTCAGCAGTTGTTTGAATTAACAAAGATAATGAAAGACTAGCATATGAGATGGATCAAGATATTCACAGCATTCAGACCTTCCATGAAGACTGTTATTGCAGTTAAAGCTCCAGCAGAAACCAGATCGGATGTTCCAGTTGCCAAAGAAGACTCTATAACTGTACATATAAGGAGCACCAAGGACTATTAATGTTTTCACCAGACCCTGCTCTCTCTAGCACGTGCACATGCGGTCTCTCTCTCTCTCTCTCTCTCTCTCTTTCTCTCCAGTTGATTGGTCCAGGAACAGACATGTAACCAAGCAGGGCTAATTATCCCCTTCTCTAGGATTGTTGATCTTTGAGATTAGCAGGTGTGCTGGTTTGAAACTATTATGTACCCCAGAAAAAACATGTTTTAATCCTGATCCAATCCTGTGGGGGCAGACCTATTGTTCAGGGTGGAAACATTGATGGGATTGTTTCCATGGAGATGTGACTCACCCAGTTGTGGATTGGACCTTTTGATTAGGTGGAGATATGACACTGCCCATTCAAGGTAGGGCTTGATTAGTTTACTGGAGACCTTTAAAAGTGGGAAATTCAGACGTAGACACAGAAATTTTAAAATGCAGAAGCCCTAGGACATATAGTCACTTCAGAGCTGACAGAGATGTGGACATTTGGAGATGCTAGAAGTGCTGACAGGTTGAGCAAATGCCTTGCCATGGCCTTTGGAGATGCAAAGCCTGGCAGACCTTGCCATGTGCCCTCCCATGAGATGCTCAGCAAGCCAGAACCCAGAGCTGTGTCTTAGAAGAGCTAAGTAAAGGCCCACAAATGTTTATAAAGGAAACCACTGGAATCAGAAGCTGGACGCAACAGACCAGGAACACAGACCAGCAGAAGCCAGAAGCCAGCCATGTGCCTTCCCATGTAACAGACATTGGCCTTCCTTGAATCAAAATATCTTTCTCTGAATGTCCTAGTCTGGACATTTTAATGGCCTTAGAACTGTAAACTTGTAACTTAAATTCTCTTTATAAAAGTGATTCCATTTCTGGTATATTGTATTCTAGAAGTCATTAGTAAACTAATACAGGAGGAGAGTGTTATTCTTTCTTTGATGAATGAAAGAGTAAGATAAAAACTCAGGACCCCATCAACAACAATGTTTTATACCATGTGAAGGAAGCCAGTCTATAGCAAGAGAAAATGATAAGGACTTACAGAGAATCCGAAGAAGAGGCAGAAACTGATTCCTGATTGTAATCTCATTGTTTTCTCACCATTAACTTCCTAAGGTCTGGTGGTACCTCTGTTTTCCATGTGACTTGCTTTTCCAAAGAGTACCCCAGTATCCTCCCATAAATTCCTTTTTTCTTTTGCTTAAACTAGTTGAATTGGGGTTTTATCACTAGCAATCAAAAGAAGTCGTTAAACAAATAACCATTAAAAAACTAAAATATTGATTTGAACATTTTTTAAATCTAATTATTCCTCTCAGTTCTGTACTTCAAAGAAAGGTCTCATTTTGTATCAACCATGTTGATAGGTCTTGCTCAATAATTGAAGTAAGATAATGGAAGGAATTCTTCCCTCAGCTCAATCTACAAGAACAATTGTATAGACCAGAACCAATCTCCACTCCCCATCCCCTGAGAAAAGTTTCTCAGAGTGCAATATATTAGTTTGGATAGGGCTGGCAATTAAAACTGTTTCCTTAATTAGCTGCGTCTTTGTGTAGGAATTAGTTTTGAGAAAGGATGACTACTGATTGAAAGCCTCTCCCTAACAAATTGTATAGTCTTGATATCAGTCATCATGAATTATAAACTTTGAAAAATGACTCTTGTTAAGAAAAGATTGGAAAATACTTCTTGAGAACTTGAAAGTCCTGATAGGTTGTTTTTAATTAAATTTCCAGAAACTGATTAATGAAGTTTCCTTACTTTTGTTGCCTTAATTTTATAGATAGAGATCTGTGAAAATTAATTCCCCATATTGCTTCAAAATCTGAATCCTATCTGTTTCAGTTTGCTAAAGCTGCCAAAATACAATATAACGGAAATGGATTAGCTTTCTTTTTTGTTTTTTATTTTGTTTTATTTTATTTTATTAACTTATTTTATTGTATAATATAACATATATACAAAGTAAAGAAATAAAAAAGCAATAGTTTTCAAAGCACTTGTCAACAAGTAGTTACAGGACAGCTCCCAGAGCTTATCATGGGCTACTGAATCATCCTCTCAGAGTTTTCCTTCTAGCTGCTCCAGAGCATTGGAAGTTAGAAGGAATGACTATTTTTTTTATCATCACAATCAACTCTTTTTTTCTTTTTTTGTGAAAAATAACATATGTACAAAAAAGCCATAAATTTCAAAGGACAGTGCAACAATTAGCTGTAGAACAGATTTCAGAGTTTGGTATGGGTTACAATTCTACAATTTTACATTTTACTTCTAGTTACTCTAAGATATTGGAGACTAAAAGAAATATCAATTTAATGATTCAGCAATCATACTCATTTGTTAAACCCTACCTTCTCTGTATAACTCCACTATCAACTTTGATCTTTCTATCCCACTCTTTAGGAGTATATGGGCTATGCCCATTCTTGCTTTTTCATGTAGGAAGGGACTGTCAATAACATGGGGTAGGGAAATGGAGCTAGTTCTGGAGAGGTTGGCCCCTCTAGGTTTCAGGTCTTATCTGGTCCAGGGACCCATCTGGAATTATAAGTTTCTGGAAAGTTACCCTAGTGCATGGAACCTTTGTAGAATCTTATATATTGCCCTAAGTTATCTTTAGGATTATCTGGAATGGTTTTGGTTGGGGTTTAGCAAGTTTTGATAGCAATGTCTAATTGAAGCTTGCATAAGAGTGACGTCCAGAGTAGCCTCTCGACTCTATTTGAACTCTCTCAGGCACTGATACCTTATTTGTTATACTTCTTTTCCCCTTTTTGGTCAGGATGGAACCATTGATCCCGCAGTGCCAGGGCCAGACTCACCCCTGAGAGTCATCTCCCATGCCGCCAGGAGACTTTCATCCCTGGATCTCATGTCCCACGTAGGGGGTGGATTGACTTTTACAAAGGGGATTATTAAGTTACAAGTTACAATTCTAAGGCAGTGAAAATATCCAAATTAAGGCATCAATAAAAAGATACCTTCTCAGAGGTTGCTGGCATCCAGGGTTCCTCTGTCATGTGAGAAGGCACATGGTGATGTCTGCTGGTCCTCCTCTCCTGGGCTGGTTTCAAAATGACTCTCTCAGCTCCTGTGAATCTTTCTGGCTTCTCCTGGGGCATTTTCTTTCTCTTTTAGCTCCTCTCAGCTCTGAGCTGTCTCCAAAATGCCTCTCCCTTAAAGGACTCCAGAATGTAGATTATGACCTTCCTTAAATAGGAGGAGGTCACATCTCCATGGAAACAATCTAATCAAAAAGTCCCTCCCCAAAATAGATTTGCCCCCACAAGATTGTATTAAAGTAACATGGCTTTTCTGGGGTACATAACATTCAAACAACATGCCATCTCAGTTCTCCTGCAGTGGGTGGGGAGAAACAGACCTTTGCCCATAATCTGTTGTGTGTCAGGCACTGTACTCAGGGCTTTTACACACAATATCTCATCGAATCCTAAAAGCTCATTTTATAGATGCAGAGAAACTAAAGTTCAAAATATCACCTAAGTGGTTAAATGGCAGAAAAGGAAGTCTTTCAGATTCTAAAGATCACCCTTATTATCCTTCAATTTCATTACACCAATTATTATTCAAAATAAAGGGGTTCTGACCAGGTCTTGAAAATATTTAAAATTAATGATGATATCATATTTATCCATAAAATGCAAAGACTAAAAATATGCATAACTTTGGGATAGCTTATTAAAGAGCTATAACAAATAAATCACAAAAAGTTTAGACCCAAAATAAAGTGAATATTTTAGCAGGTCAATGATAACTTTTAAAAATTGAACTATGGAAGAGTGGAGGAGGAGATGGTGTTGGTGGTGACAGTGTTTTTGTTTTCTTTTTCATTTCTAGTTGCTTATTTTGTTTTAGGTTATGATATAAGCAGTATTATCTATCTGCTTAGGGACAAAGACTTAACACTAACAAATGGGTTAATTCAACTTCTACCTCAACTACATCCGCTCTGTCTAAAAGAATTGTCACACTGGGAAAGTTGAAACAAATATAGTTAGGAGAGACTTGAAGCCACATATAGATAAAGAAATAAAGAAGATCTAGAGGTTGTAAATTAGTTTCCAGGTAGACAAAAAACAAATGCAGGGAACAGAGAAAACTGCTCTTGGTAATCTTTGAGGAATCAAAGAGAATTTTTGACATATCAGACATGTTATCCTACTTTTAAGCCAAACTTGGATAGAGTGCAATCATGGGAAAGAGATTGTTTGGGTTGTCTTTATCTGTGTAGCAGCTTATCCCAAAACCCAGAGGCTTAAAGCAACAAGTATTTTTATTTCTCACAATTCTGTGTGTTGACTAGGGCTCAGCTGGGCTGTTCTGCTGCTGATCTAGCTTAGGGTCTCTCATAGTTGCAGTCAGACAGTTGCTGGGGCTGAAAATATCCAAGATGGCTTTACCTGCATGAACCAAACACCCGCAGGGTTAGAATCCTGGGATGTGAGGGTCTTTTTCCATGTGGTCTCAGGCCTTTCCCTCCTCAAATAACCAATTTATATTGTTTCTTCAGCAGAGTAAGTGGACTTCTTACCTGGTGGTGTGGTGTTCCCAAAAGCACAAGATGAGAAACTGTCAAGCCCTTTCAAGGCCTAAGCAACAAACTGGCACAGCATCACTTCTGTCTCATTCTATTGATTAACACAAATTATAGGATCATCCCAGCTTCAAACTGGGGTGACATAACATAAGGGCATGACTACTGGGAGTTTGGTTTACCACAGTATGAACTCCAGAATTCCCATGAAATTCTATGTAAATGATAGTGGACAGTGTAGTTATCTTTTGGAAATACTCCATAGAATACTTGTACCAGCAGCCTTGGACATCTGTTATTACTTGGTGTGTGGGTTCAAAATAGTTGAACATCCCAGGAAAGCCATGTTCTTTAATTCTCATTCAGTATTGCTGGGTGGGATCTTTTTTACTAAGTTGTTTCCATGAAGATGTGACCCAGCGAATTGTGGGTGGACATTTTGATTAGGTGGTTTCCATGAAGATGTGTCTCCACCCATTCAAGGTGGGTCACTTATTAGAGTCCATTAAGAGGGAATCATTTTGGAAAAAGTTTCAGAGCTGACACAGACAAGAGACCTTTGGAGATGCAGATGGAAACCCCCCCTGGGGAAGGTGTTGGAAGAAGCCTAGAAAGAAAGCTAACAGAGGTCGCCAGATGCCTTCCCAGCTGACAGAGAAATCCAGAACCCATATACTTTTCTTGAGCCAAAGGTATCTTGAGCCTTAGTTTGGATATTTTTATAGCCTTAGAACTGTAAACTTGCAATGTAATACATTCTCTTTTTAAAAGCTATTCTGTTTCTTATATATTGCATTCCGGTAGCTTTAGCAAACTAAAACACTTGGTATAACACCTGGTGACCCAGCATGGTGTGCCTAGAGAAGAGTCCATTATATAGTGCATTAAGAACATTCTAGATACATTAGTAAGGGCATGATTTATAAGGGAAGCAGTGATGATGACTAGAGAAGATGATGACTGACCTCATTTTTTTCAACTTTTTTTATTGTATAATATAACATATGTATAAAGCAAAGAAATAAAAAAAGCAATGTTTTCAAAGCACTCTTCAAATGGTGGTTACAGGATAGAGTTTGTCATGGGCTACCATATATATAATCCTCTCATATTTTTCCTTCTAGCTGCCCCAAAATATGGGAGGCTAGCAGGCTTAAGTACTTTTTTATCATCATAATCAACTTTTTTTTTTCCTTCTTTTTTTTTTGTGAACAGCAACATATATACAAAGTTATAAATTTCAAAGCACAGCACCACAATTAGTTGTAGAACATATTTCAGACTTTGATATGGGTTACAATTTCACAATTTTAGGTTTTTACTTCTAGCTGCTCTAAGATACTGGAGACTAAAAGAGATATCAATTTAATGATTCAGCATTCATATTCATTTGTTAAGTCCTGTTCTAGCTTGCTAGCTGCTGGAATGCAAAATACCAGAAACAGAATGGCTTTTAAAAAGGGGAATTTAATAAATTGCTAGTTTACAATTCTAAGGCTGAGAAAATGTCCCAATTAAAACAAGTCTATAGAAATGTCCAATCAAAGGCATCCATCCAGGGGAAGATACCTTGGTTCAAGAAGGCCGATAAAGTTCAGGGTTTCTCTCTCAAGTGAAAAGGCACATGGTGAATACAGTCAGGGCTTCTCTTAGCTGGAAGGGTACAGGGCGAACACAGTGTCATCTGCTAGTTTTCTCTCCTGGCTTCCATTTTCACAAAGCTCCCTGGGAGGTGTTTTCCTTCTTCATCTTGAATCTTGCTGGCTCATGGACTCTCTGCTTCATGGTGCCGCAGCCTTCTCTGTTCTCTCCGAATCTCCCATTCTCCAAACTGTTTCCTCTTTTATAGGACTTCAGAAACTAATTAAAACCCACCTAAATGGGCAGAGACACACCTCTACCTAATCTAGCTTAACAACCACTCTTGATTAAATCATATCTCCAGGGAGATGATCTAACTACAGTTTCAAACATGCAATACTGAATAGGGATTAGAAGAAACAGCTGCCTTTACAAAATGGAATTAGGATTAAAACATGGTTTTTCTAAGGTACATACATCATTTCAAACCAGCACAAGTCCTGTCTTTTATGTATAATTCCACCATCACCTTTGATCTTTCCATACCTCTCACTGGGGTTGTTTGGGGTATGGCAATTCTAAATTTTTTATATTGGAAGGGTCTGTCACTAATATGGGGTAGGGAGATGGAACTATCTGATGTTCTGGAGAGGCTGGGCTAGGTTTCAGGATTTATCTGAACCAGGGACCCATCTGGAGGTTGTAGGTTTCTGGAAAGTTACTCTATTGCCTGGAACCCTTGTGGAATTCTATAAATTGCCCTAGGTGTGCTTTAGGATTGGCTGGAATGGTCCTGGTTGGAGGCTGACAGGTTATGATAGGTAGCAAGGTCTACCTGATGCTTGCACAAGAGCAACCTTCAGAGTAGCCTCTTGACTATATCTGAACTCTCTCTCTGCCCCTGATACTTTTTTTATTTACACTTTTTTTTCCCTTTTGGTCAGGATGGAATTGTTGATCCCAAGGTGCCAGGTCTGGATTCATCCTTGGGAGTCTTCTCCCATGTCGCCAGGGAGACTTTCACCCCTGGATGTCATGTCCCATGTAGGGGGGAGGGCAATGATTTCACTTGCAGAGTTGGGCTTAGAGAAACTGAGACCACATCTGAGAAACAACAGAGGTCCTCCAGAAGTAACTCTGAGGCATGCCTATAGGTAGTCTAAGCTTCTATATAAGCTACCTACATAAGCTTCACAAGAGTAAGCCTCATGATTGAGGACATGGCCTACTGATTTGGGTGTCCCTAAAGTTTGACACAGTATCAGAGGAAATCCCTAATGGTAAGGTTTAATAGTTCCATAGTTTTTCTCCCCTCCCTCAGGGGACTTCGCCAATACTTTTTGATTATCTGCTTAACATACTCTAGTATGCTTCCAGGCATTAAAATAATCTATACAGGATTAAAGGACCTCTTTCTCACTCTGTGCTCTCTGTGTTTCAGTTGTTCAAATAAGCTATACAGATAGGCTGAATTAGATTATGCACACAGAAAATTACAGTTCCAAATCAAACAAGCCTTTCTCCTATTGATCTCAAAGAATATGTGCGTTTCTAAAATATAGACAGTCTTCCTTACCCCTATGTTCTGAATTACTTTAACTCCAACCTGTTCAGCTTCATTCTTATCTCCAAATATCAGGTTACATATATAAAACAGCCTCTCAAAATTCAGAAATAATAATCGCTACTCCGGATTTAATGTGTCTGCTCTAAAAGCTTACAATCTAGGGCCCTGTTTTCTTATACGCATTTTCTAAAGGTGACCATACCATTGTTGTTTTTTTTGTTTCTGGCTTGTTTTGTCTCACCAAATGTCCTGCATGTTCATTCACATCATTGCATGCCTCATGACTTTGTTCCTTTCTGTAGCAGCACAGCCTTTGTTCATAAGTATGCACCATTGTTTACCGGTCTACTTCTCCATCAGTGCATCCTCCAGCCACCTGCATTCGTTGGGCATCATGTAGAGGGCCCAAAGCCCACAGTCCATCTACATTCTCAATTTTAGATAATTTCATTGTTCCCAAGAGACAGAAAACCAATAAACACAACCTCACCAAGAAGGAGATCTAAAAATCTCCTCTTAACTCTTGTCCCTCATCCCATTATTTACCTCTGCTGCTGCTGTGGTAGTGCTGATCGTTTCCTTTTGAACATAGTTCATAGCATGCAATAGCAGTTTTCCCCCTGTACCCTGGACTTAAACACTCTTTGCATAAGAATCATATCTTTGAAGTGATTCTTATGAGAACTAATTTATATTTCTAGTGTTAATCAGTGGGACACGTAGGTCTATACAACCCCTTTCAATCTTGTTCATCTTCAATATGGTAATATTACTTCTAGACCCACTAGAAAATCACCTTTGTCCTATCTATTCCCTTACACTGGAGTTCAACCTCATTAGCTAACAGTTCACTCATCTCTAACTTCTATGTATCTCTAAGTCCCCTGTATTCTATATTATTAGTCTCTGATAATACTTTTATGCTGGTCATAAAACTGGAATCATACAGTATCTGTCCTATTGTATGATGGCTAATTTCACTCAGTATTATGTCCTCAAGGCTCATCCATTTTGTCATGTGCTTAAGGATGTCATTTTGTCTTACTGCTGCATAATATTCCATCGTATGTATAGACCACATTTTGTTAATCCACTCATCTGTTGATGGGCATTTGGTTTGTTTTCATCTTTTGGCAATTGTGAATAATGCTGCTAGGAACATCGATGTGCAAATGTCTGTTTGTGCATTGCTTTCAGCTCTTCTGGGTATATATACAAAGTAGTGCTACTGTTGGGTTATAGGGCAGCTCAATATTTAGTTTCCTGAGGAACTGCCAAACAGACTTCCATAGGGGCTGCAACATTGTACATTCCCACCATCGGGACATAAGTGCCCCAGTTTCTCCACATCCTTTCCAACATTTGTAGTTTCCTGATTGTTTAATAGCAGCCATTCTCATAGGTGTGAGGGGGTATTTTATTGTAGTCTTAATCTGTATTTCCCTTATAACCAGTGAAAATGAGCATCTCTTCAGGTGCTTTTGAGCCATCTGTATTTGCTCTTCAGAAAAATGCCTATTCATATCTTTAGCCCATTTTATAACTGAATTGTTTGTTCTTTTGTTCTTGAGTTGAATGATTTATTTGTATATACAGGAAATCAAACCTTCATCTGATATGCGATTTCCAAATATTTTCTCCCATTGAGTTGGCTGCCTCTTCACCTTTTTGACAAAGACTTTTGAGATGCAGAAGCATTTGATTTTGAGGAGTTCCTATTTATTTGTTTTTTTTCATTTGTTGCTTGTGCTTTGGGCGTAAAGTTTAGGAAGCTACCTCCTATTACTAGATCTTGAAGATGTTTCCCTACATTTTCTTCTAGAAGCTTTATGGTGCTAGTTCTTATGTTTAGGTGTTTGATCCACTTTGAGTTAATTTTTGTGTAGGGTGTAAGATAGGGGTCCTCTTTCATTCTCTTGGCTATTGATAATCCAGTTCTTCCATGCCCAATTATTGAAAAGACTATTTTGTCCCAGTTCAGAGGATTTGGGGGCCTTGTCAAAAATCAGTTGACCATAGATTTGGTGGTCTATTTCTGCACTCTGAATTCGAATCCATTAGTCAATGCTTCTGTCTTTGTGCCAGTACCATGCTATTTTGACCGCTGTGGCTTTATAATAAGTTTTAAAGTCAGGGAGTGTTAATCTTCCCACTTCATTCTTCTTTTTTAGGATGTTTTTAGGTGAATTTGGCAGTTAGTTTCTCCAAATCTTCAAAGTAGGTTGTTGGAATTTTGATTGGTACTGAGTTGAATCTATAGATCAATTTGGGAGAAGTGACATTTTAACTATATTTAGCCTTTCTATCCATGAGCAGGAAATGTCTTTCTATTATTTAGATCTCCTTTGATTTCTTTTAGCAATGTTATATAGTTTTCTGTGTACAAGTCCTTTACATCCCTAGTTAAGTTCATTCCTGAGTATTTGATTCTTTTAGTTGCTATTTTGAATGGAATTTTTTCCTTAACTGACTTCTCAGCTAACTCATTGCTTGTGTATAGAAATGTTACTGATTTTTGTACATTGATTTTATATTCCACCACTTTGTTGAATTTGTTTATTAGTTCAAGTAACTTTGCTGTTGATTTCTCAGGATCTTCCACGTATAGTATCATATCATCTGCAAATAATGAGTTTTACTTTTCCTTTCCAATTTGGATGCCATTTATTTCTTTGTCCTGCCTGATTGCTTTAGCTAGAACTTCTAGCACAATGTTGAATAATAGTGGTGACAGTAGGCATCCTTGTCTTGTACCTGATCTTAGGGGGAAGGCTTTCAGTCTCTCTCCATTGAGTACAAGGCTGGTTATCAATTTTTCATATATTCCCTTTATCATATTGAGGTAGTTACCTTTGATTCCTATCTTTTGGAGTGTTTTTAACAGAGAAGGATGCTGAATTTTGTCAAATGCTTTTTCAGCTCATTTTTTTTTTTATTACCATACTGGCAGAGAATAACATTCTACAAACATTAGTTTGAATATTATAAAAATTGTCATTATTTGACCTTTTATGACCTACATAAATGATAATTTCCAATAATTCAATCTCATATACTATATTTGGATTTTAGCAGAGCAGTAAATGAAGACTTCTATAATACGCTAGTGGACAAAATGAAAGAACAAAAGCTATAAGATGATAGCATTTAGATGATTTCATAACTAGTTCACCCACCAAATGCAAAGTATACTACTATCCTAGAATATAAGCTCCATGTACTCCATGTTGGCTGTATCCTTAGCCCTGAATATGGTGTCTAAAGCCAAGCAAGAGCTTGATAAATATTAATTGAATGAATAACTAACTAATGGCTCCATTTCACCTTAGAAAGAGGTCTTGCATCTCTGTTATTTTCCCCCACGTTTTAATTAATACGTTTGATTAAAATTTAATTAACTATTAAATATTAATCAATATTTAATTAATAATGTTTAGCCTAGCTAAAACACTGATAGAATACTGATTAATCAAATTTTCATGTGGCTTGTAACTTGGAGTCCTAGATTTGCTTCAAAATAGGCTGGGAAATAGGAGGAATGGGTGGGGCTATAGATAAAACAATATTGGTAATGAATTGATAATTGTTGAAGCTGTGGGATGGTAATATGAGGATTCTCTCACTATACTGCCTATTTTTGTATATCTTTGAAATTTTTCATAAAAAAGAAATGATCACTATCTTAATGGAATATATAGTCTAGAGGGGAAAACATATTAAAACAAAGAAATAATTACATAGGAAAGGTAAAATATAAGATACTTTAGATTTATAATGCGGTTATTTATACTAGTCTAGGGATGGTCAGGGAACACTTGACCATATAGCTGGGAACTGAGGATGAGTTGCATTGGTCAAGTAAATGGGGAAGGGAGTTGGAAGGAAAAGAATGGCCCAGCCAGGGGGAACATACTTTCAAAAGTCCAAAGACAGAAAAACAGAACAATATGTTCAAGGAACTGAAAGAATTCCAATGTGTTGGGAGATCCTTGGGCTCTATGATTTGCTAGAAGGACTTACAGAACCGAAATAAAAAGCTAATATACTCATGGTTATGGTGTATTACAATAGAAGGCTACTGATTAAAATCAGCAAAGGTCAAAGATGCATAGGGCAGAGTCCAGGAGAGACTAGGCAAAATCTTCCAGTTGTCCTCTCCAGGTGAAGTCATACAGGCAGAGCTTAATTTTCTCAGCAATCATATATTACATGTGCAGCATTTTGCCAACCAAGGAAGCTCATGGCCATCCTGGTTTCAGGGTTTTTACTGGGGATAGGCCACATATACATGAAAGGCTCATGTGGCTAACCTTAGTTATTTAATCTCCAGCCCCCCACCCAGGTCAAACTTATATAGCATGGCCCAAGATTCCCACCATAAATCTCATTGTTAGCATAAACTATCTGGGGTACCTCTAGGCATACAAAGACACTCTTATCAGGCAGTATATTCCAAGGGTTTAGAGGTCATCTCTAAGTGGCTATTCAAGGACTAATCCTTTCTTTGGAATGTGCAGTGTTTGAACAGTGAAGACCTGGGGAGTTAACCCTTTAAAGCACATCCACCATTACAAAGGTAAAAAAAAAAAAATGAGAAGAGATCAAAGATAAGGCTGAGAAGTCAATGGGAGGGCCTTATAGCTATGGTAAGGGGTTTATATTTCACTTTAAGATATTAGCATGCCGTTAATTCATTTTTAGTCAGAGAATGACAGGATTCTGTTTGCAGTTTTAAAACATCACTGTTGCATCAGGGTGGAGAACTGATTAGAATGGGGCAACCAGGTATGTGGAGTGACCATGTAGAGACTACTGTTTCAGGCTAGGCTAAAGATGATGGTAGCTGGACTAGAGCAGTAGACCTCAAAAAGGAGGGAATGAGTAGATTCAAGAGATATTGAGAAGGCAGAAACTACAAACTGAGTAGAGAATTGCATGGGGTGGGGGGTTGAGGGAAAGAAGAGGGTCAAGGATATATTCCTAGATTTCTGGCTTAGGTGACTGAATGGATGGCTACTACCATTTATAGAGCTCAGGAACACTAGCCAAAAATCAAATTCAGAAGAGAAGATGGGGGACAGTTAGTAAAGCCATGAAGGCCCAGGAAGTGAGTGAAGAGTGAAAATGAAAGAGGGCCTTTTGCAGGAATCACAATGGTGAGGAACCTTAAATTAGTATCTCTTAAGAAAGACATAGAGTTGGCCTCAATGAGAGCAACCTCCTCATATGTACAGGGCTGTAATTCAGAAGAAAGATTAGATTTTCCATGGATATACTTCTGAAATCTGATCAAGGACCAATGGTTCAAAGTTAGAGAAACATTTTCAATTTTCTAGCAGTTAAAGCTCCCTAAACTGGAATGGAATGAGTAGCTTCAGGAAATAGGGAGTTTCATTACTAGAAGAATGCAAGCCTCATTTGAGCATTGATTTACTGTGCATTTAGGGTGTTGGCTACAAAGGAAACATTTTAGGGACTAATGCAATGTGCCAGGCACAGTGATAACCAATTTATATATGTTAACTCATTTTGTCTTCCCATCCTATGAGATAGGTGTTCCTGTCATTGTTTTGCAGATGAGAAAACTAAGTGACCAAGAGAGTATGCAATCCATTCAATAATAGGCAGGTATATAGTTGATACTGGAATTTGACGTTAGGCCCCTAAACCTATATTCTTTCTATCCACAACTGAGACAAGTAGATTGAGCTAAATTTTATAAATCTCAGAGTCTATGCCCTAAAACAAGGAGGGAAATGTGACTTCCTTCTAGATGGCTTGTATCTAGTCTATACAGTCTGACTGTACACAGTCATTCAGTCCCAATCTTTTACCTCTAAGTGCAGAATAGATACGGCACTTGGAGAAATCAGTTTTCTACTCACATATTCCTGCTACACACACACAACATACATATGTAAATATACATATATACATACACACACATATGCATATACACATATACATATATAAATTTCTTGGTAAAACTATGAATAAAGTTTTGGCATTTTGAGATTTGCAGCTGGTGCACAATTCTCCCAGCATTCTATATGGGAATATAACTAGAGGTATGCTACAGGACCATTTATTATAAAATACCCTTGAAAATAAAAATTCAGTAAGAACAAATTGGGTATTAATAAAATGACTAGTGATACCTTACTGTTGGGAACAGACTAGCAGAAAGACATTTCTGTCGGGCTATAGATTTTGGATTCACTCCTCCAACAAGAGGTCCTAAATTTCGTGGGTCATTTGTGGTAGTGGGTGCAAGACATTTATAATGTGTGACATGAGAAAAATTCTATTGTGTTTATGCTAAATGCTGGAGAAGAACTGTCAATCCCATCATAAGGGAGCATTGGCACATGAAGTCTGACTCATGCTAAGAGAGTTGAAAATTATAACCTTTTAATTTCACAGTCTTCATTTTCCAATTTATTCACGGTATTTTCAGACTGCAAGGCATTATTATATATATATATATTACTGCACTTACATAAAAATCACGTTGCCTTCTAAAGCAAAGATGGATGATAGATGGCCTGTCATTCTCCATTCCCCAAGAGAAAACAGATTGTGGAATTTGGGCTTACCAGTATAATTTGAGATAGCAATTGAAGTGAGATAAAGAGTGGTTTAGTGAGTTTCAGAATACTAAACTGGGAATCAAGAGATGCAGTTGTATTCTTAAGATTCACAGTGTAATCTCAACCACATTAAATTTATTATTATTATGCATCTTCCTTTCTGATAAAGTGAGAATAATATTCAAATCATGGGTACGTTAGGATGCTGTATGTTAGATGAGACCAGAGACCAGGGAATCAGTAGAGATGCTCCAGGGTTCTCCCGTTTCCATCTCCTAACTTGCTCATCAGAATAATGATTTTCTCTTCTGTGCTCCCATAGCTCTAAGCCCATGTCTTATAGTGGAGTGTTTTCTCAATGATCATATGTATAGCTTTTATAATCATTAATGAGTTTTTAAAAAAATTTTAGAGAAGGAAACAAATCCTACCTACAGTCTGTAAATGTAGATTTTAGGGAAAAGTAAATCCCAAAGTTAGCAGATCCCCAACCCACTGAACTCTCTGCTCCCTGTGAGTTTGTCAACAATGTGGTTGGTGCCCCATATCCCATAATCCCTGGGACTCACCATTTCCATTTATGCCTGCCCAAATTCCCATTGGCAATGCCAGCAACTCTGTCTAAGATTTTTCTCTGACCACAGTAACCTGCTTTGCTCCTGCTGGGCAGCCAGCAGTTCCAGGAAATCAATGCCCCTGAGAATAGCCTTCATCCAATGACTGATGAGAGTTGATGGACAACACTCCAACTCCCTCACCTACTTTCTAAATCAGGGTCAGTTCTCAGATCCAGAGCTTATCAATTGAAGTTGCTGCAGACATTTCTATTGCAATACCATAGCAAATACACATAGAAGTAATTCTCCTAATCCTTCCCTGTCATGGTTAGGGACAGGTGTCAACTTGGCCAAGTTGTGGTACCTGTTCATCTGATTGGGCAAGCGCTGGCCTGTCTGTTGCAATGAGGACATTTCATAGGATTAGGTCATGATCACATCAGCTACATCCACAGCTGATTCCATTTGTAATCAGCCAAGGGGGAGTGTCTTCTGCGATTAGTGATGCTAAATGCAATCATGGGAAGCCTTTTAAGGAGGACTCAGAGGAGACAGGTTGCATTCCTGCTTTGGCTGGTGAGCTTCTCCTGTGGAGTTCATCCAGGCCATCCATTGGAGTCATCGGCTTCGCAGCCTGCCCTGTGGATTTTGGACTCTGCGTTCCTACGGTCATGTGAGACACTTTCATAAATTTTATATTTGTAAGTGTTCCCTGTTGATTCTGTTTCTCTAGAGAACCCTAACTAATACATTCCCCAAAAGGACCTACAATCATTTGCCCATATAACTGTACACTGAGGAAAGGGGAATGGCACGATTGCTTGAGGATTGTTTGATACAGGTTCTTAGAGGGTACTTATACAGAGAATGAAATTTGCCATTACGGCACCTTATAAGAGTGGAAGGAGACGAGGTGATCCGTGAAGCCCTGGCCCAGGTCTGACACAGGGGGTCATTTCTCCCAGTTCCTGAGTGTATAATAGAGAAGATGCCCTTCCTATAGGTAAAGCACTTTACATAGGCTTCCTGATCTGTGGAATAAGAGATATTTGGGAGGAAAGACTAAGATGCTGCCCTTTAAATTGTCCCAACATGCACACACCATGGCCAAGATAGTAAATTAGAAGAAATACTGCATCCTGGGTGCAATGACAGAGATCAGAACCATTGTTAGAAAAGTAAAGGATGCCAAAAAGGTCTAATTTAATTCAGCTGTCTGGGGCCCCGGAGGGGAGTGGGAAACAGACGGATCGTGGTAGATGATGAGAGCCATACACCTAATCAAGCTGTAGCTTCAATCGCAGGTGCTGTGCCAGATGTAGTGTATTTAATAGACTAATACAACTTGGCACTTGATATATGGCTAGTGATCTGTCTACTGTGTTTTTTTTATTTCCCATAAAGAGAAGGATCAAATGTAATTCTCATTTGCATGAGACAGAGCAATACACATTGTCTGTCTTGCCACAGGATCTGACCACGGTGTCTGTTCTATGTCACAACGCCAGGGAATGATGTTCCCTGCTAACATAAATATCAATGAAAGGAGTCCTAGTGCCCAAGTCAAAACCAGAATCAGTACTCAGATCCAGAGCTGATTTAAGCCTTTGAGTCTTTTTTTACCTTCACTTCCAATCACCACACAGTCTGAAGGGACTCCTTCCATCTTGAAATTCTGTAGAATATCACACTGGTTCACTGCATTGATGCCAGCGTATAGGTCAGACCTGATAAGAAGGAAGTTATCATAATTCTGGGTACCCTGGTAAAACACATGCATACCAGAGGGTAGGAGATGCACCCAACCAATCTTCAGAGGCCTGCCACATGGGCGAGGATTTCAGGAATCAGTTGTCTGCAGCATGCCAGCAAATGCCCTCCAAGTAAAAAGATGGTTATTGTGCCTTGCACTTCCTACCACTCACTAAGAATGAGGCACAGGACTTGGAAGGCCTCTTTGGATTTTGGAGAACTATTTACTACCCTTAGAAATACTACTCCAAGCTAGTTATTGGTTGCAAATAACTGCAGGTTTTGAATGAGCCCCGGAACAAGAGTAGGCTCTATCATAAGTTGAGGTGAGGGGTCAAGCAGTCTTATGGCTGAAGCTATATGGCACAGGAAATCATATGGATTTGGAGGTATCCGTGATAGATAAGGATACCATGTGGCATCTCTGGCAAGCCCCAAAATGAGACTCACAGAACAGAGTCTTAGAGTTCTGGAGCAAGGCTCTGCTGTCTGCAGCAGAAAATTATTCACCATTGAAAAGGCAGCTCCAGATCCAATAGAATGAGTTCCCGACTGTTAAACATCAAGGGACTATGCAATTGGAGCTGGCCGACATGACTAGGCATTGTGAGACCCGCCAAGTCATAAGGATGGGTAAGACCGGCAACAACCCTGGCTACATGGGATCGATATTTAAGTTCGGTCTAAGCAGAGCCTGAGAGTGCAAATAAGGTACATGAATAGATGACCCAGACACTCACGCCATCTGCCTCTGTTGTGCTGGTGCCTCCGCCTCGACTCACATCCATGGGGGACTCCCTGTGACCCACTGATGAAAGATGAAGAAACCTGGGCCTGGGTCACAGATGGATCCAGTTATATCTTTGTGTGAACTGAGAATGGGCTGCAGCCTCATTACACCCACAATCAGCGGCAGCTCTGAGAGAAGATGCTGAGGGGAAGTCCTTCCAGTAGGCCGAGTTTCAAGCAGCTCATCTGGCCATCAACTTGCTATGGAAGGGGAAGTGATCAGAGATTAAGGGTTTACAGAAACGACAAGGCACTGGTTTGGCTGGTTGGTCAGAAGCCTTAGGAGGCACAAAGTTGGAAGACCATAGACAAAAAGTCTGGAAAGGACCTCTGGTGGGGGGAATGTTTCCACCAGGAAACCAGTGAGTGTTCCACCATACCTCTCATTTGTGGCAAGTGAAGAGAGGAGTTTCACATTGCCAGAGATCATTGTCTCTGGTAAGTTTAAGGAACAGTGTTGCCGCTATATAATGGGGCAGAGAGGAGTAGGGCTGAGACCCAGAGAAGTCACTGGAGCCCCTCTTGATGCTTCCATACCCTGTGGTAACTGGATATGAGAGAAAAAAAATGCCAGTGCTTTTCCCTTTAGACCATATGTTTTCCTTAAAACCTTGATAAGGGGATGGGGAGCAGCTCTGGAATTCTGAAATTCTTCACTTTGTGTGGAAATAATCTGAGATGAATGTGTACAGAGGAAAGATTATGATCATAATTAAGTAATATTTTATTCAGCACCTCTCTATGCTGCACCTTCTGCAAAGTGCTTTATATACATTGTTTTCTTTCATTCTCATAGCATTTTTATAAAGTTGTTGAGATTGTTACCCTCATTTTACTGGTGAGAAGACAGAAATTTGAAAGGTTTATATACCCGGAAGATCTGAGCTTGGGCCTGGCTGCTTTGAATTCCACACACGCACTTCCCCCATTCCCACATGGACTCCCTGCAATAAAATAAAGTAACCTTTGTACATCTAAATAGCTTGGAGCATATGCCAACTAGTGCAACTCCCAAGCCAGAGCCATTACAAAGCCTGAGAAAGAACATCAATTGTGGGAATAGGAAGGAAAATATCTTAATAAAGAAATGTGGCATGTACTTACCAGGACTGCAGCCCATCAGCTGTAGTGCTCAGCTGACGGTAAAGCAAACTATCCACATTCACCCAAATGAGATCATTGCTGAAAGTGCAAAAATATAGGGAACTCATAACAATGTCTACTCACAGTTTTCCTTTCAGCTGCTAATATGCATGCTTAAATAGATATTGTTACAAATAAAGTAGGATACCAAAAGTATGGACAATAAAAGAAAAAAAGGATAAATGCCCTCAAAAATGAAAATTTTGCTATGTGACTGGATCCTGTGAAGAGGATGAAAAGACAAGTTACAAACTGAGAGAAAATATTTGCAAATCATATCCAACAAAGGACTTGTATCTAGAATACATAAAAAATTCTCAAAGCTCAACAATTAAAACACAAACCATAAGGAAAAAAGCATTGGAAAATGGTCAAAAAGCTTGAATAGATATCTCATGGAAGAGATATACTGTTGGCAAAAAAAAAAAAGATGCATGAAAATGTGTTCAACATCTTTAGCTAATAGGGAAATGCAAATTAAAACCAAAGATACCACTCTGGCTGTAAAAACTGGCTAAAACAAAAAACAGTGATAACATCAAATGTTGGAGAGAATGTGGAGAAATGGATCATTCATAAATTGCTGGTGGGAATATAAAATAGTACAGCCATTCTGGAAAAGAATAATGCTGTTACTTACAAAACCAATTATGCACAAACCTTAAGATTCTGCAGTTAACACTCTTGGGCATTTATTCCAGAATAATGGAAAGTGTGTTCAGCTAAAATCCTATACATGAAATGGAAAAATTTGGATTTAACAAATTATTATGACTACTGATTCATTAGGTAGAAATTTCTTTTTGTTTCTAGTGTATTAGAATAGCTAGAAGGAAATACCAGAAATTGTTTGAGCTATAATCCAGTAGCCCTGATCTTTGATAATGATTGTATATCTATATAGCAAAGAAAAGTCCATATTATCCGTATAAGCCCATGTTATATGGATATACTCCTCGATATTTTATTCTGTTCCACTGATCTATATATCTATTGCTGACAATACTACACTGTCTTAGTAGCAATTACATTTACTGCAAGTCTTTAAATTGAGTAAAATGCAATACAAGGTGCCAATAAGGGGTGAGTGATGTGGAATATGGGATGTTGGGGGTTTTGTTATTTGTTTCTTTTTTTTCTGAAGTAATGCAAATGTTCTAAGATGGATGATAGTGATGAATGCACAACCATGTGATGATACTGTGAACCACTAATTGCATCCCTTGATATATTGCATGGTATATTAATATATCTGAATAAAATTACATTTGATTAAAAAAACAAAACCAAGTTTCACCTGTAAAATTTTAAAAATTCTGTATCCAAATGTCATAGCAGCTTCATTTATAATATTCCCAAAATGGAAACAACCCAAGTGTCCTTCAAAAGATAAATGGTTAATTAAACACATTGTGGTCAAACCAAACAATAGACCACTACTTGGCAATAATGATATATTATACACCCTAACAGATTGAATTGATCTCAAAGGAATTAGACTAAGTGAAAAAAAATCTCAAAAGGTTATATACTGTATAATTCCATTTATATATCATTCTTGAAATGATAAAGTTATAGAGATGGAGAGCAGATTAGTGGCTTCCATGAGTAGGGAGTGGACAGGGAGGGAGGTGGCTGTGGCCATAAAAGGATAGCAGAAGAGATGGAACTGTTCTGTGTCATGACTGAGGTCATGGTCACACCAATTGTGTTGGTTTGAAAGGAAGTATGCCCCCTAAGAAAAGCCATGTTTTAATATAAATCCCATTTCATAGAGTGGTTGTGTTAAACGGGATTAGGTGATGACATGTCTCCACCCACTTGGGTGGGTCTTGATTGGTTTATTGGAGTCCTATGAAAAGGGAAGGAGAGATTCAGAGAGAGCAGAGAATGCTGCAGCACCATGAAGCAGAGAGTCCACTAGCCAGCAACCTTTGGAGATGAAGAGGGAAAATGCCTCCCAGGGAGCTTCATGAAACCGGAAGCTAGGAGAGGAAGCTGGCAGATGATACCATGTTTGCCATGTGCCCTTCCAGATGAGAGAGGAACCCAGAACTTCATCGGCCTTCTTGAACCAAGGTATCTTTCTCTGGATGCCTTTGACTGGACATTTCTATAGACTTGTAATTGGGACATTTTCTTGGCCTTAGAACTGTAAATTAGCAACTTATTAAATTCCCCTCTTTAAAAGCCATTCCGTTTCTGGTATATTGCATTCCAGCAGCTAGCAAACTAGAACACCAATCTACACATGTGATAAAATCACATAGAACTAAATACACACACACATACACACACGAACATGTAAAACTGGTAAAATCTGAATAAGGTCAAAAGTCTCTATCAATGTTAATTTCCTGGTAATGATATTGTTCTATAGCCATGCAAAAATCTTACCACTGGAGCAAATTTGGTGATGAATATTTGGGATCTCTTTGTGGTATATCTTAAAACTGCTTTTGAATCTACAATAACTCAAAATAAAAAGTTTTAAAAAATTAAAATCAGGAGGAATGGTGCTTTTGTTTGCTAGAACTGCTAAAATGCAGATACCAAACAATAGGTTGGATTTCACAATGCGGATTAATTAATTTACAAGCATACAGTTCTGAGGCCATGAAAACGTTCAAATCTAGTCATCATCAACAGGATACCATCTTCCTGAAGACAAGCTGCCAGTGATCTGGACTCTGTCACATGGTAAAGCACAATGGCAGCGTCTGCTGGTCTCTCCCTTCTCTTCTGGATTTTGTTGCTTCCATCTTCCAGCTTCAATGACTTCCTCTCTGTTTCTGTGTGTTTCTCTCTGTATTTCATCCTCTTTACAATGGACTCCAGTAAAAAGATCATGTCCTACCCTGAATGAGGTGGGTCACATCTCAACTTAAGATCCTACTCACCAAAAAATCTACTCATAAGGGATTCACACTCACAGGAATTGGTCAACTTTAAGAACATACTTTCCTGGGGTCCATAGAGCCTCCAAACCATTACAAATAGGATCATGTAATATAGTAATTCTAACACTTGCTCATAATGATTAAAATATAATTTACCCTCACAAAATTATGAATGGAACACATTTACATTCTTTTTTCAGGAAGTAGTTCCCCCCTGATTGTATACGCATTGCATTACCAGGAGGACCACATTGGGAAAGGTGTCGGATTTGGTGGGGGGTGGGGAGCGTAAAACTGTACATGTGTTGAAGGTCAGGTGGATTTGGGAACTGTTTCCCTTTTTAGGGGTTATGGCGATAGTTTTGCCATCCTATGGTAGCGAAAACAGCAATACTGAACCTGGTGAGGTGGGATTATAGTATACTGGGGGCTTTTCCTTTAGGATGCATACAGAATAATGCAGGTCTGAGAACTGCCTTGGCATGAATGCTGGTTATAGTTTTCACCTTTTTCCCAACATAAGTGGTTTTGAGGCATGCCTGGCATGCATCATTCCCTTGGAAGGGCTTATGACCATGCCGAGCAGAAATAGAGGAGCGAGGTGCATGGTGCTGACTGTGGGGAGTGCCACCACATGAATGTACAGTTAGCCTCAGGAAAGGAATGGAGACACACACTCTGGGCAGCAGCTAGGAAGGGGGAAGTTACCTGGGTACGAGGGATCCCACCAAATTAGAGGAAAGTTGTTTTTTGGGGAAGAACTTCAGGCAACCTATTTCTAGGAGGGCTGAAACTGCTAAATGAAAGACAAATGCAAAGAGCAAGAAAAGACAATTAGTCCACAGACCCGGCAGGCCAGCATGTCCATGTGTTGGTTTTTCAATCTTCGTCCGTGCGTAGATCAGTCAGCTTCTGGGGTGACTGAAGCAGGACTCGGAGGTCTCCTCAGCCTTCCGCCATACGTGGACTAGCTGCTTCCAGTGAGCTAGAGCAAGGCAACGACGGTCACTCTGGCCTCAGTTGCGGACTGGTCAGCTCATCTCCTCTGCGATGGAGAAGCGCACAGTGGCTTCTGGAGAATGATGCGCGTCAGGTGTGCAGGATCAGGGCTGCACTCCCAGGGGTCGTCTGTGGTGGCCCTCTTGATCACAGAATGATTTCAGCGGCTCTGACAGCAGTCGGACGGGCGGTGCTCCCAGACACCTGGTTCCAGAAACTGTCCCGGATCCATTGCCGCTGCAGTGGTGATGGGCGCCCCACCCGGGGAGATGAGGAATCCGAGAGATGGCGACGCCCCCACCACCACCACCACCACCGGCGCTGGATTCCGTCGGGTCTCCTGTCCAGGTGCCACCACGGGTGAGGGAGGTGATAATTCACTGGCCTCATATCCCAGATGAGCCCTCAGAAATGTTGCACAGAAAAGGGACAGGGCTTCAAGCCTCCTGGAATGTTCCTCGGAGACAGAACAAACTGGGGTTGAGGCTCTGAAGTTTCAGGAAGTAGGTTTTTTTTATTGTCTATGGCCATTGGGCTTAGCCCAGGAGCCTCTGAAAGTCTGAGCCGGAATGCGTTTACACTTTTGATGTTTGTGTTAGTCAGGGTTCTCTAGAGAAACAGAAGCAACAGAAGAGATCTGCCAATAGGAGGCTTAAAAATGTGTCTCACACAACCATGGAATGGAAGAATCCAAAATCTGTAGGACAGGCTTTAAAGCTGGTGGCTCTGATGAAGGGTCTGGACGAACTCAACAGGAGAGGTTGGCTTGCTGAAGAAGCAGTGAAAGTCTTCTCTTCTCCCTTAAAAGCCTTCAACTGATTGGATTATTTCAATGTGAGAGGCATGCTTTAGTTGATCACAGATTTAATCAGCCACAGATGCATTCAACTGACTAATGATTTAATACACCAATCTTCCAGTCCATCAGCCAGCCATAAAATATCCTTGCAGCAATGGTCAGGCCACTGCCTGCCTGACCAGACAACTGGGCATACTCACTTGGCCAAGTTGACACCAGAACCTAACTATCACAGTGCCCAAGGTTGATAACTTATTTTCTTCAGGTAAATAGAGCAATGGATACTTGCTCTATTTTAAAGGATACTTGGGTCTCCAGCAAGAGCGTTTAATTTTTTTATACCTAATATGTCAGCAGGGTATAATGAATAAGATACTGTTTCTAGCAGTAAACAGCCTAAGTTCTAGGGCTAATTCTGACTTTGCCTCTTTCTAGCTTAAGCCAGGTTTGACTTTTATTAATAATACAACAAAAATATTATTTTTTAAAAAAACATCAATCTTGGTTTTTCAAGGCTGTTATGACGAATCACACAAACCAGTTGGCTTAAACAACAGGAGTTTTCTGGTTCACAGTTTGCAAGCTGGAAGTCCAAAGTCAGAGCGTTAGCTAGATCAGTCTTTCTCTAGAGAATGTAGCCTTCTGTGTGTGTGTGGGGGGGGGGCTTGCTAGCAATTCATAACTCAATTCTGCCCCCGTCATGTGGTGTCCTGTCTTTCTGTCTCCCCCTCTGGCTTCCACTTCTGTGTCCAAATGTCCTTTGTTTATAAGGACTCCGGTTATACCAGGGTAAGACCCACCCTGCTTCAGTGTGGCCTCATCTAAATAGGGTCTCTGAAGATCTTCAAAGACCCTATTTACAAATGAGTGCACACCCACAGAACTAAGGGTTAGGACTTGAACATGTGTTTGAAAAATGATTCAATTCCAACAATCTGTATTTGAAATGCCTTCTGACCTCCTTATTGAATTTTCTTAACGTATACTGCTAATACAAAGCATGCTGCTAACTTCAATCAGGCAAGGACAATTTTTCTCATATTTTTCCTACTGAACTCATTACCCACGATCCAACTTTTTTTTTTTTTTAACAAATGGATGGAGGGCCTCAATCTGTACTCATAAAACTTAAGACATCTGTTCAGGGGACAAAAATGCTCCCAAGCTAATACTTCTTAGATCTGCTGGCAGACCTCATACCTTGCATACACTGCTAATGACTAAGTAGAGCAGACCTTTCCCATAACTCACTCCCTCTTCAGCCAAAATAAAATTCAGGCTCATTCCAAATGGCTGTGTCATTAGAGGAACATTTAGTAGCGGAACACCGTGACTTCCTATACCTTTTAACAAAAGCATAGCATGATTAAAAAGACAAGAGGCACATGCTGACATGGTGATTCTATGAAAGGTGTGCAGAGCATTTTTTCCTTTGTCTTTGGTTTATATCCTGACAAGATGGTTATGAGCTTTCAAATGCCAGACTGGATTTATCTTGCAATTAAGGTAGCTGTGTTCACGTTCTAATATATATACCTATCCCTCTTGGGTATGAGACAAAATGTCATTCATATAGATGTCTGCTTTCATGCTAACAAAAGGCAGAGCTGAGCAGATGTAACAAAGACCATATGCCAGCAAAGCCTAAAATATTTACTACTGGCCATTCACAGAGAAAATTTGCTGACCCCTGATATAGAAAGTAAAAAGAAGAAAATGAAAATAAAGTCGTATACTCTGTACTCAGCTTTCTGCAACTCCTATATATATATATATATATATATACACACACACACATATATATCCTCTCAATATGCCCTGTTTGGTTTTCCCACAATAACCCTCCATGAGAAAAAAAATGTTTAAAAAAATATTCAAATATGCACAGGACTTTAGGACACTCTGTAAAAATAATCTATTTGCTATCAGTTTTCACTCATTCTGTTTGTTATAAAGGGCAAATGCTAATCATATTATTAACAATTACCAGCCTTTTCAGATGGGAAATAAAATTAACAGCAGGTAATTTAACTAGCAATTATACCCCTGAGGCTAGGGAGGAGGAGCTGAGCACAGGACAGAGGGGACAAGGACCTTCCCACACCCTGAAGGCTGCAGGCTGCCCTGTCAGCCCCAACCTGTGAGAAAAGCCAAGAGTGACAGCCACTTTAGATGGAACCGCCCATGGAGAGAGATGCAGCTGCCTACTGATTATCTTCGCTGTCTTAGCATGTGATTGCTTTTTTGAAATGAATTCATTTTTCTTCTTAGACTTATTTTATATTTTTAAAATTTTTGAATCTATATGTTACATGTTTAATCAGAAAAGAAGCTATTTAAAAATAAATGGCAGGAAAAAATGAATGAATGAATAAATAAATAAATAAATGTCAGGGTGGTGTAACGGTGGCTCAGTGGCAGAATTCTCACCTGCTATGCTGGAGACCCGGGTTCGATTCCCGGAGCCTGACCTTGCCTAAATAAATAAATAAATAAATATAAATCAATAAATGGCAGGGGATGCAAGGGTAGTTCGGTGGTAGAATTCTCGGCTGCCAGGTGGGAGACCCGGGTTCAATTCCCAGTCCATGCGCATCCTGAAAAAATAAGCAAACAAGCAAAAACAAACAAAAATTCAACAAATGCTGCTGCAATAACAGGATACTTACATGGAACAATAATGAAATGTGACCCTGCCATACAAAAAGAAATAATAAATAAAATAAAATAAATAAATGGCACAGGGTGCATGGGTGGTTCAGTGATGGAATGCTCACTTTCTGTGCAGGAGACTTGGGTTTGATTCCCAGATCATGAACCACCCCCCCCCCCAAAAAAAGCCCAGGAAGGACATTATATTTACATGCATTGTTTAAATCAACATTGCATGTGAAAATTATTTATGAAATAATATATGTATTGATATCTATACATATATCATCCCACAAAGTGAATCTTCTAAAGAAATACCAATTAACAAATGACTCTGGTGTCATACATAGTGTTCCATGGCCATGGAACTATTTAGTGTTTATCTGAGAACAGTTGTCCCTAGGGCTCAGCTATAAAATCTAATACAAGTGCTCCCCAGTCCTCTTTGGTATGAAATGTATTTTTTTAGTACATTTTATTTTTTTAGAACAGTTTTTGATTTACAGAAATATTGATATAATACAGAGTTTCCATACACCCCTTCTGTCCAGTGCATAGATTCCCCTATTATTAACATCTTACATTAGTTTAGTAGAGTTGTTACAATTAATGAACCAATATTGATGCATTATTATTAACTAAATATAGTCAGATTTCTTTCGTTTTTACCTAATGACCTTTTTCTATTCCAGGATCCCATCCAGAACACCACATTACATTTGGTTACCATGGCTCCTTAGGCTTCTCATGGTTGGGACAGTTTCTCGGACTCTCCTTGTCTTTGATGACCTTGACAGTCTTGATGAAAAGCAGTCAAATAGTTCCAATAGAGGTCAGATCTGCTACTGGAATTTTATACTTCCCCCATGATCAGGCCAGGTTTATTGGTTTGGGGGAGGAAAATCAAACCGGTCAAGTGTCATTTTTATCACATTATATCAAGGGCATGTATTATCAACATGATTTATGTTGATCTTGTTCTCTGTCAACTGGCTGTGGAAGTGTTCATCAGGGGTTTCCATCTTCATCCCCTCTTTCCATACTAGAAGGAAGTCACTCTGCATAGTTCAATCTTTTTTTTTTGTAATGTTCTTTATTTTTAAATATAACATATATACAAAGAAAAGAAAGAAAAAGCAATGATTTTCAAAGTACACTTCAACAAGTTGTTACAGAACTGATTGCAGAGTTTGTTATGTGTTACCATTCCAGATTTCAGATTTTTCCTTCTAGCTGCTCCAGAACGCTGGGGGCTAGAAGAAATATATAGTTTTCTTCTTTGTGAAAAATAACACATATACAAAAAAGCAATAAATTTCAAAATTTATTGAAATAAATAATAAATTTCAAAAGCATTACAATTCCACAATTTTAGGTTTTTACTTCTAGCTGCTCTAAGGTACTGGAGACTAAAAGAAATAACCATCTAATGATTCAGCAATCATACTCATTTGTTACATCCTCCCTTATCTGTGTAACTCCACCATCACCTTTCCCCTGCTAGGTGAGGGGAACAGCACCTGCTTCTCCATATCCCCTCAGTACCCACATGTAACAGATAATAAATAAATATTTGCTTAATTAATTAATTGGATAAAATAAACGCTGGATCAAGCACCAGAAGACCTGTATTCCTGTCCAGTAACTAACCAACTGTCTGCCTTGGGAAAGTTGACTTAGTTTTTCTCGGGCAGGGGTCGAGAGAGTTGGTCCATTCCAACAATTTAAAAGCAAAAACATTCTGCATACTTTGTACTGAACCTTCTTAGGCTTTAAGATATGTCCCAGGAAAAAAATAGCATTGCTAGGTGGAAGTGACCAGACTGACTACAATTGTGTGACAGTCACAGAAAACGATTAGGCCACGGCTGCTTCAACAATTGCTCCTCAGGTAAAAGGGAAAGTGGGAGTAAACAATGCAGTAATTTTATGCTGAGCCAGATTTCAGCGAAATTGAGAATTTTTCTCTTTCTCCCTCTCCTTTGTTTGCTTTGTTGGAAACATCCTCTCAGTTAAATCTTGGGGAAATGTTAAGGAAGGGACAGGTGTTTAATGTGTTATTTCTCCCGAGGTTTCTCATGGACTCAGAGGACAATGGCTTACCTTAGGAGCGAAGCCTTTGTGGTGAAATCTCAGAAGAGGACAAAAAAGATGATTAGATGAGGTCAGTGAAGCCGCTCCACAGAATGTCTCCTGGGCCTGCTTCAGAAATGGCATTTAATCCTTTGAAGAATGTCATAAAATAGGTATTAGATGTCATTACCATCATCACTAGCGCCAGGATTAGAGTGAGGGGAGTGAGGCTCCCGAACTAACTTTCAGAATCATGTGTTACCCTCACTAATCCCTGCTCTGTTCACCATCCCTGAGTGTTCAGCAGTTCCCAGGCTCTGTTTAAGGGCTTTATGTGTTATTAACTCATTTAATCAGTTGAGAAAATAAAGCCACAGAAATCTCACCTATAGACAATTTGCCCAATTTACACAGCCAATGAAAAGTAGAGCTTGGATTTGAACTGGTGATGATAAGCAGGCCTCCTGTTTGCAGATTGGGGGCCTCTGGATATTGCCTCTATACATTTAGTCTGGGTGCCAGTAAATCTCTGCAACAATCTGGTGACATACCTTTAATAGGGAGTCAGTGGGATGAAGTGATCCATCATTAGGAGCAATAAGTTAGTCAAGAAGGTTCTGCCAAAGAGCACAGGCAAAGCAACCAACCTTCCTGGACTAGTAAGGGAATTGCAAATTCATATGTCTTCAGGGTAGAAGCAAATGATAAAAAAAAGTAAGGAGTATGGATATAAGATAATAGGGAAGTGAGTGGGGTTACAGATACTGATAAAATTTCCACCCTTTCGAATGGCTTTCTAATTCCATTTATGTAAACCTTTGCTGGCCAAACTAATACGTCTGTTGGTAAAATTCAGTTGCAGGTTGGGTTGTGGGATCCATGAGGTGTGTTGATTTTCCAAGGTGTATCACCAATGGCCAAGAGCCAATTCCTAACTTGGAATAACTGAAAACATTAGCTCAACATTTTACAGTAAAAAAGCAATGCCAAGGTCTTTGGCTAAGCTGAGTCATCTGTGAAATGTGGACACAATTCAATATAAATCATAGAACAGTAGCAGCCTGGATTTATATTTGTGCATGACTTGCTGCACAGTTCAAACTGGACCCACTCAATTGCCTGATTTCTCAGCAAGCAGTTTAGCCTGTAGGAGACATTCCATATTCAGTAACAAATCTCATTTCTCTCAGACTGAAAGAGGCAACAAAAGCCAGATGGCCTTTCATGGCTGTTGATTATGCTCAACGAATGGACGCGGCCTATTCCTGGAATTTTCTTTTGAACCACAGGGTGGTGCTGAAGTACAGGAAATGCTTCGGAAGGTTGCCCGTGTCCCCTGCCACAAGGAAGCAAAATGGGAGGATTCGATCCACTATCTCAGTGGCTGAATAAAAAAGAAAAATATAGTCCTAGAACGGGAGAACACACAGCAAAATCCCACTTATTCCCAATAAGCTCAAGGGTGCTGCATTTCAGGAGTTGCAGGCTGCAGGTAAGTTAGGTCTGAAAATTCAAAGGAACTTAAAAGAGCAATTAAGCAATACTTTGGCTTGGCAATGAAGGCAGCTCCAAGCAATAGGCCAGATAATCAATGTAATTGAGCTCAGAACTGGAAAAGCGAACCGTGTCTTAGTCATAAATGCTGTACTTATTAAGGGCTGAGTCTGTCCTCAGGTGGGCCAAGTAAATAAAGAAACCCCAGGTAGATCTGGTAGGAAATTTCAGACACTTAATCATCATAACCAACCAAAAGAGAAATACTATTATTAATCTCTACTTTACAGAAAAGAAAACTGACATTCAGAAGGGTTAAGTAATCTTCTCACTGTCACACAGCAAATAGGTGCTGAATGCTGCCCTGGTATATCTGAACCAAAGGTCATGCCCTTAATCACTACAAAAACCAATCCCTCATATTCAGGAGATATTGATTATTCAAGAAGGGGCTGTGCCTAGCAGAAAAGTTAAGTCTCACCAAGTTCCTTTCTATATATGCAATGCAGAGGGGGTGAAGACTTGGCACTGAGGGAAGGGGATACCACCTGCAGTCCATGGACATAAACTAACACCTGATCACTCTTCTTTGAACTGAAGTGGCCAACTGGATGCACACAGTAACTGTCAATAAATTGCGTGTGAGAAGGACACACCTGTTATTGAAAGGTGCAGAAAGGAGCAAGAAAGAGAAAGTTTATTGATGGAAATATAAATAGAGTTAAACTACTATACCACTATGAGCTCAAAGAGTTCCATCTGAAGACCGAGCGGCTGAGAACTGGCTTTGGGAAGAACAGGTTCTAGCAGAGCCATAGTTGCAGCCTCTCCTCCCCTTGGAGGAAAACGTGTGAAGTGGAGTTTGAGGACTGAAACATGGAAACCAGTAGCAGTGAAACACCAGATGATGATGATGCCTGGAAGTAGGCACATAAATGCATGCAGTTAAATCTGAGCCAGGAAACACAGCTTGTGTATGTAGGGAGTGAACAAAAGAAATAATTCTTTTGTGTTTCCTATGTTGTTGAATTTCTGCAAAAGGGAAATAATCATATCCCAAAGAGAGAAGGATTGGCTTGTTTAGTGTGTTGTTGTTTCTTCCTATTTTCTGCTTAATAGAGAGCAGTGTGCAGTGGGAAAGATTTTATAAAATACATGCAGAATATATGCAGTGATGCACATGTGGGAGCTGGCAGCAAAGAGAAGTTGAAAAACTGGTCTGCAGCAACAGCTTGTCCTACCAGCCCTTGGGCACTCACCCCTATGCTCAAGCAATCATTGTTACTGACAAAGTGACAAAATAGAAGTTAAAATTCAATTAAATTAATGCTAATAACTTGGATATTTTATTTTATTTTTGGCTGCCTGAATAGCTTTAACTCTTAACCAAGCATATGTGGTTTTCTTTTTATTTCTTTTTGGGCACAATGTGAAATATTTGGATATAGGAAATGCTGTGTTATTCTTTCAGCCCTGATATTCAGGATGGATTGTAAACTATAAATTTTTGTGAGATTTCAAAGATTAAGACTATTTAATAATATTATTTACATATCTACAAACTGTGGATATCACAGATCTATTATGATGTGAAAATAGCATAAAATAACCAACTTGGAATAAGTATTTTGCATCAGTAAAAAACCCAACAATAATCTAAAGCATCTGAAGTCTTTTCTCTGTTAAGTCATGGGACATAAGAGTCAGGCAATAAATGTCAATTTGTAGCACCTTGTTTTCAGAGATTTTAGTAAATAAAGCAGACATCATCCATGCCAATTCTAGGTAATGATCTGGCAAAGATATGGCGGATCTGACTTCTCCTTCTCCCTGACTTCACATTGACAGCCCATCAAGAAGCCTTCCTAAGTCTGCCTCCTAAATGCCTCTTCTACCACCGCGATGCAAGTATTCATCAACACTCACCTGGAACTTTTAAATGACCTTCTAGGACCTCCCTACCTCTCGTCTTGCCCCTGCCATCCAATATCTCCTCAAGATTGCTACCAGAGAGCTATTCTAAAACACAAACTTAATCAAGTGGCTTCCCTGCTCAAAATTCTCCCATGGATTATAAAACATACAGATACTTTGAAAAACTGGAAGTTTAAGAACAAAAAACACATGTGCCTATAACCTAACAGTTCTAGGTACTTCTAGGTACTTCTCCCCATAGAAATATAAACATGTCCACAAAAAACTGGTGCAAGAATATTCACAGCAGCTTTATTTATAATAATCAGCAATAGAAGAGATAAATTGTGGATTAAGATGACCAGATTTAGCAAACAAAGATACAAATATTGCATGGGACATATTTTTTAAAAAATAATTTTTTACTGAAAATTATTTGTTGTTTGTCTGAAATTCAAATTTAACTGGATGTCCTGTTCTTTGTCTGGCAACTTTAAGATGGACGAATCTCAAAAACATTTCACTAAATAAATGAAGCAAGAAACAAAAGAGAACATCCTGAATGATTCCTCTTACAAGAAGTTTATGAGCAGGTGACACCTGGTGAAACAAATTAGAACAGTGTTGCCTCAGGAGTGTGGGAATTGAGTGGAGGGGGCCCAAGAAAATTTTCTGGGGTAATAGAAATGTGCTATATGTTAATTGGGGTGATGGTTTCTTGCATATATACATTTAAGAAAATTCATTGGTTTCACTTAGTTTTACGTCAAATTGAAAAAAACCAAAACAACACACCTACTTTTCCATGGCTTTTCAAAATTTTAGCTCTTGAGTATAGCATATGTGTTGGATTGAACCTGTTATGTACCCCGGAAGAGCCTAGGTTCTTTTAACCCAGCACTGTGGGTGCAGACCTATTGTGGGTGGGACTGTTTGCTTAGGTTGTTTCCTGAAGATGTGACCCAGCCCATTCAAGGTGGGTCTTAATCCCCTCGATGGAGTCCATTATGAAAGGATAAAAGGCAGAGACATTTTAGAGAGTGCTCAGAGAGAGAAAATGCTCCAGGAGAAGCCAAAAGGAGCCACAGAAACTGAGAGAGATGTTTTGAAACCAAAATCCAGGAAAGAAGAACCAGCAAATGTCATCATGTGCCTTCCCACGTGACAGAGGAACCCCAGATGCCAGCAGCCTTTCCTCAGAGAAGGTATCTCCCTCTTGATGCCTTGATTCAGACATTTCATGGCCTTAGAACTGTAAATTTGTAACCTAGTAAATCCCCTTTGTAAAAGCCAATCCATTTCTGGTATATTGCATTCCAGCAGCTTTAGCAAACCGAAACAGCTTACAAGGCTGTATTTCCCTGAGGCATCTTCCTTGCCTCCTATTCTCCTTCTAGAATCCTACTGGCCAGGGGTGGTGAAACTCAGACATCCTTTCAGTCTCAGCCCTGGCTCTCCCCCCTGTAAGCTGAAGACATGTAGGGGCCCTCTAGAAAGATTGAGACCCCCTTTCTTCTCTAGTCCACTATACCTTGCAATCCATTTCACGTCATAGCTTTGTCCCACCACATATTGTCACTGTCTGCAACTCACCAAACAGTAAACTCCTGGAGGGCAGGGACCTTGCCTCTTTGTATTCCTACAGTACAATGCAAGGCACCCTAGTAACCATTCATACACGGAGGAACTGTTATTCATCCCAAACTCTCTCCTGAATTCCTTACCAAGAAGGTCAATACTTTAATTTTAACAGTTTTAAAATACGATATTAAATATGACCTTATATAAAAACATTCAAATGATCAGAAGAGAATAAATGAAAGGCAAGTCTCCTTCATGTCTTGTTTGCACAGTTGCCTTTTCAAGAGGCAACCACTGTTGCTATTTTCTTCAATATCTTTCCAGAGATTCTCTATGCATAAGCAAGCACATTTTACATGTATATATATATATATATATGTATATACTTACATATTCTTCTTTTTTACTGTGCTGCTTATCCTCCCTTTTCACCCACCCCCACTCCCAATCCCTTTTCTTTCTTATTCTTTGCTCCCAGAGGTGCAAACTCATGGCTGGTTTCCAATTGCATTCTTCCAGTGACAGACAATGGAAGGAGGTTAGAGAGTATGAAGAGAGAAGGATTTGGACACCTCCTCTTCTGCTTTAACCCTGAATCCCTGGCAATTGCTGCATCCCTCCACAACTAGCGCTCCTGCATGTAGCCCCTACTTCATGGATCCAGCTCTTTAGCCCTTTCACCTCCACGGTTTTCTGGAGACAGACCAAGTTAGAGAGGTTCTGTGAAGAAAGTTTGTTGAAGAGTGCTCTTTGGGAGATACTCCTGTAAGGAACGGAGGATAGCAGGACTGGCCCAAAGGAGAAGCTAACCTGAAATGCAGTTCAGGGAGACCTCAACTGATCCTACAGGGGGCTGTGGAGCTGGAATGGCCCTTCAGAGTTGTCCCAAGTTGGGCATGGGGGCTGGGTTTTTGTATTCCTGCATCAGCCAGTCATTGGCCACTGCCCTTCTCCACAACACTCCCCAGGAGGAGGCACAACCTGGACAAGGCTGACCCTTGTGTTGGCTGCGGGCAATTCCCAGTGTGCCAGCAACAGCTGATATAACTGCAAATGGGGACATTGCCTTGAAAAGGAGACCTGGGTACAACACCACAGTATCCACTACAGAGTGGTAATGGCTTCTCACCGATTCTAGTGTCTGAGGACCTCAACATGCTCTACCCACACCTCTGTACACAGTTCACTCATTAAAGTCTCAACATTTGAACCATCTGGGGCCAATCTGGTTTTCTGTTGGGATGCTGACTGATACACATGCTCTACACAGATACCATGCTTACCACACACACACACCTTCACTCAGCATGTCTAGAAGCTCATTCTATATCAGCAGATCTGTTTTTCTCATTCTCTTTAATGGCTGCACAGTACTGACTCTACCAATATAATAGTGTTTTTATTGAGTCCCCTATTGCTAGACATTAAAATTGTTTCCAGCTTTGCCATTACAAAAAAAAATGCTGCAATGAGCATTTATGTAATCTTTGCATACATCTGCAAAACTAGTATAAAATCTTGAGTGGAATTGCTGATAGAAAATGCTAGGCTTTCTGTGAACAGTTTGATATCTGTCATCTTAAGCATAGGAATATTCCTTTGTCACTAGATATTCACCAAATGTATGCTTGCTATTTCTTTTTCCCCACTTGAAATCTTTTTTTGATATATTTTCATTAGAAAAGTTGTAGGTTTATAGAAAAATCATGCAGAAAATAGAGTCCCCATATACCTTGCTGTTATTAACACCCTGGATTATGTGGTACCTTTGTAACGACTGATGAAAGAATATTATCATAATTGTGCTATTAATTATTATCCATAATTTACATTAGGGTTCATTGTTTGTGTTGTACAATCATATGGGTTTAAAAAAATTTTTCTAGTATTATATATACAACCTAAAATTTCCCCCGCTTAACTATATTCAACTGTGTAGTTCAGTAGTGTTAATTATGCCCACAATGTTGTGCTCCCATCACCACCGTCCATGACCAAAACTTTTCTATCATTCCAAACAGAAACTCTGTACCAATTAATAAGTAAATCCCTGCACTGACTACTTTTAAGGCAACCTATTTGACTGAAGGGCTTCCAAGCACTTGCCGTCGGCTTAGCCTCCTATTCTTCTCCCTCCTCATGCCTCCTGTGCACAGATTCTTATGGCTGGACTGGAAGAGGAACACTGTTGGGCTATGGATGACTTACCCTGTTTTTCCCAGTCTTTTTGCTTTTTCTCCATCTAGACTCTTATGATATTTGGCTCTCAGGGCTACAGTGTCAAGTGTGATTAGTGGAAGAATTTCCATCCTCCCTCTCTTCTCTCTGAGTTCAAGATTGTCCATTATGTGTCCACAGCTAGTAACCTGTAGTAATGAAAGCTGTCATATGTAAATGCACGTTATTGAATAATCAGTAATCAAACCCTGCAGACTCCCGGACACTCAGTATGTGTTTCCTGTTTGAGGATACTGGCAACCTTACCAGGGTGGCTTTTTAAAGCCGTTGTAACAACTTAGAAGAGGAAGAATCAGCTGTCAGAAAAACTCCAGCTTCATTATTTCCATCATCTCAGTTCCAAATTCCCTTTTAATTCCTTCTCATCCAAGCATAGCTTATTGACAGGTTTCATTTATTTTCACTAAGAACATTAGGATGTGATTCTCTAAAATTAGTTCTAGAATGTTCTTAGATATGGAAGAGAATTCATATAATTTCAGGAGCACAAAATGAAAGACCACCTGTTGGGTTAATAGGTCATTTCATTCAATGTTTTATCTGTTGATTTTAAAGGAGCCACATTTGACTTTAATAGAAGTGGATGTCATCCAGCACAATCTGATAGGCTTGTCACCTCCCATTAAACTTTGAGATACAACCTATGAATAGCAGATAATCTTAAAGTTCCAAAGAGAAGAGAGCAAAGCTCAGGCCAGAGTCAACAACTTTCAGACACTGTGAGGCAGGGCATGACTAATACCCAGGGTTGTTGATGTGCCATGGTGAGAGCTAAATACCATTCCTCTCTCCCTTACTGTTCCCAGGCAGACCTGGCACAGGAAAGCAGATGTGGGCTGCTCACTCTAATTAGCAGTGATGGGGCTGAGCCAGCTGGGAGACCCTGACCACTGACCGCTGACCAAATGGGAGCAATAGGAGACAGTGGACAGAAGTCCTGGCTTTTATCCCAGCTCCACGACCTAAGGCAATTTCCTTAGCCACAAGAATCTTCTCTTTCCTCTGCTATAAAATGGTGATAGCATCATCTGCCTGGCCCACAGCACATGGTTTTAATGAGGATTTAACAAGCACTTCATAAACCAGGAGGCACTGCTGTAGAATCAGAGGGAGTTATTATTTTATACCCTTTTTCACAGCACCTGCAACCCAACTGGCCCAACCAGAATGACCTGTCACAGTTACCTCCAAAGGGAGTAAATGTTCAAAACAAGGAAAGTCAACCAGCACCCTTCAGTCAGATAGGCATTTCAGGTTATTTTCTGCTGGACTGCAGGTGGATTTGTAATGAATTGTCTACACTCTCTCAGATCATTCCTAGAAGTGAACAGATGATCGAAGTTAGGAATTAATTTTTGGCCATAAGACAAAGCAAAATCAATCTGCCTTTTAGGCAAACCACACATAGGGGCAAAAATAATAGCTTTGGGCACCATGCTCAAGTTGGTCCACAGAGTTAAAAATGTTTGCATTATATATGAGAATAAAACTCCTCACGAGTTGTTTGTATTCATGGCCTCCAATCACTTTTCCCCCCCATTCTCTCCTGAACCCATTCAGAGGAGACCCCTGTATTGCCCTCTTCTCCAAGCTACTCATTAAGATCACCACCAAACTAAGCTGACCATCTGTTTGCAGTCCTCGCCACATTTGACCCCAAAAGCATCACTTAACAGGGTTGATCACCACCACCTTCTTGAATCACTCTCTTCGCTTGGCTTCTGGGACACTATTCTCTCTCCTTCTTCCTACCTTACTGGCTGGCTCCTGTTCAGTCTCCTTTGTTGGTTCCAAAGTATCTTCCAAATCTCCAAATGATAGAATGCCCAGACCTAGTCCTTAACCTTCTTCTCAGCTCTACCTATCCTCACTTCCTAGTGATCTCATCCAGATTCAAGGCTTCAAACACCCTCTATGTAACAGAAAACTCCCGAATGTATATCTAATGCACAGACAGCTCCCCTGAATTCTCTGCCTGCATATCCAGTTGCCTTCCAACATCTCCACGTGGATGTGTGATAGCTATCTCAAACTTAACATACCAGTGGTTCAGTGTAGGACGCCCGCCTTCCACATGAAAGACTGGGGTTCGATTCCCAGACCATGCACCAAATAAATAAATAAATAAAATTAAAACTTAACATATCCATAGCGGAACATCTGATTTACCACTTGCAAAACTTCTCAGCAAATGGCAACTCCATCTTTTCAGTTGCTCAAGTATACCCCACACCTCTCCCATACCCCACATCAAACCCATCAATAAATCTTGTTGGATGTACCTCAAAGTCTATCTAGAATTTGGTTGCTTCTTGCCATCTCAGATTTACGCCAAGTCACCTTCAACTCCCAACTGAATGACTGTCATGGCTTCCTACCTGGTTTTCTGGGTTTCACCTTGTCTTCCTATAGTCCATTCTCAACACAATACCTAGAGTGATCCTCTTAAGAAATTAATGAGATCTATCATGACTTCTATCTATCTATCTATCTATCTATCTATCTATCTATCTATCTATCTATCTATCTATCTATCCATCATTTATCATCATCATCATCTACCTATCTATATAGATATCTAATCTATCTATCAACCATTACTGAATTGTCTCAACCTCATTTAAAATAAAAATCAAAATTCTTACAATGAGAACATTCTCATTTCTTATCCCCACCCACATCTCCTCCCCCCCACCCCAAATCCTTACAATGACCCATAAAGCCCTGTATGGTCTGGAGCTGCTTAACTTCTCTGACCTCACCTCCTTATTCATTCCAATTCACCCCTAGTGCCAAGTTCACCCCTGCTTCAGGTCTTTTAAACTTGCCCTTTGCTCTGTCTAGACTCATCTTGTTTCCAGACAGCCACGTAGCTTGCTTTCTCCTTATATTGTCTCAAATATCAGTTTGTCAGTGAAACCTTCCCTGACAATCATGAAAATTCACCCCTCATACCCTGGTACCAACAACCTTTTTACTCTGCTTTTCCTCCAGTGTATGTATGTATATAAATGCACACACATACACATTGTCTCTCTTCGCTACCTAAAATGTAAGCTCCTAAATGCTTTGAGGCTTCTATGTGCCCAGAAAAACGTCTAACTGGCACATAGCGGACATTCAGTTATTTTTGTAATAAATAAGAAATAGTTGCATTTCAGCACTCAATTTCAAAAATAGAAACCCAAACTTCAGTCCTGTCGTGTGAGGTGAAGGGCGAGACTGTGCATTACATAGAGATTGAGCAATCTGTCAAATTCTTACAGTGTGGATTTAGTACGATGTGAAAAATATGATTTGAAGGAGCTATCTTACAGGAGCTATATGAGATAGTGAACTTAAAAGAACTTGTCAAAAAATTCCCACAGTATAAGCAAATTTTCCTCAATATTTTCTTTTAGAAACTGTTAGAAGAGAGTTAATTTAAAAAGATGAATTATTCAACAAATAGAACATCTAGCTAGTTGTTTAGAAAAACAATAAGCTAGATTCCTAGTTCATTGCTTACACCAACATAAATTCCAGGTGGATCAAAGGTTTATATGTAAAATGTGAATCTATAAGAAGTATGATGGCAGACACTGCTAATTGCCTTCCCAATAGTCGTTTCTTGCTTCTTCCTTGCTCACAAACTGCAGATTATGCTCAGATGTATGGTTATCATTTACTCCAGGCTCCTCCCCAGTTCTAGGATAGAATCTACACTAGTCATTCTTGGCAATGTTATCTCCAAAGCCAGTGATTGCACTGGAAATGGGCATGGGCCACAATTTGAATGTGTGAAGTTTGCTGTGGATTTCTGAAAAAGGTGTTCCATGCTCTCAAAACCTGAAGCCAGAGGGGGAACCTCCATTTTCTAAATCTGTAACTGTCTGCATGAGATACCTGGAACAGTGGCAGCCATTCTGAGACCATGAGGAGAGCCAGCCTAAGTGGATAAACTATTCTTATGATTGCAGAACAAAAAGATGAAAAGATTCTGGATCCTTGCTAATATTGTTGAGCCACTAAATTAGCTTTCTTAGTGCCATATTTTTGTTATGAAATAAACAATATTTCATAACAAAAAATAAATATATTTGCAACTTTTTATTTGATATTCTATAACTTGGGGCCAAAGGTAACCTAAATGATGCAGTATTTAAAAAATGATCTTGGGGTTGAAAAAACAGTTTTAAACATGACATGAAACTCAGAAGGTATAAATGGAAGTAAGTATTCATAAAATTCACTCCCTAACATGTAAACTTTATAAGCACAATAATATGTAAATAAATAAATAATAAATTATTTAAAAACCCACTTGGAGCGGACCACGGTGGCTCAGCAAACAGATTTCTTGCCTGCCATGCTGGAGACTGGGGTTCAAGTTCTGGTGCCTGCCCACGCAAAAAAGAAAAAAAAAACCCACTTGAAAAATATACAATAAAAATGAGTCACACATAAAAATTAAAAATGCTTTTATGGAAAAAGATACCATAAACCAGTTAAAAAGACAAATGACACACTAGTAAAAATCATTTTCAGCTTGTATTATAAATAAAAAGTAAACATCCCTAATCTATGAAAGGTCTCTAAAAATAGAGAAGAAAAAGGCCCACAAGCCTAAAGAAAAAGAGAGTTCACAAAGAAAGAAATTTAAAATGTCCCTTACATATATGAAAAGGTGTTCTACCTTGCTTATATTAGGAGAGATGCAAACTAAAACTACACAAATAAACCAAAGTGAGGATCAAGTTGGTGTCTTAATCACATGGAAAGGAACTATTTCAAATGATTAAAATAGCGTAACCTGACTGCACATCCCTAATAGGTTATCCTAAGGACAACAAAATTGCAAAGCAACCTTCAACTGTTTTCAATAGTCATGGTATTAGTAATACTAGTGTTTTAGTTTCCCAGCTGCTAAAATGGTACTATACAACGGGCTGGCTTAAACAACAGGACTTTATTGACTCACAGTTTTGAGACTAGGAGAAATCCAAAATGAAGGCATCAGCAGGGCCATGCTTTCTCCCTGAAGTCTGCGGCATTCTGGGGCTAGAAGCCAAGCAGCTTTCCTGTCCCATGACAGTGTACATGGCAGTGTCTTCTCCTTTCTTTTCTGTGTTCCATTGACTTCCAGCTTCTGGATACTCAGCTTGAACTTCCTCTCCCTCTGACTTTGACTTTGCTTATAAAGGATTCCAATAATCCAGACTAACCCCAACCCGGTTCAGTCAGCCACACCTTAGCTGAAATAATAGCTTGAAGAAGACCTACTTACCATGTGTCCACACCCATGGAATGCACCCAAGACCAAGAACATGTCCAAACTGCGGTACCCAATTCCATCCATCAGAACTAGTATTATTATTTTGACAGCATTATATACATAGTAGGATCGGGCAAATAATTATGTTAATGCATTAGAAAATCAAAATTTTCAGCATAAAACAAAAGAGATTTAAATATAAAATCAGTAAAGTCAAAGTAAAATCATGTGATTCTCAATTCAGATTAGAGCTCTCAGCATGAACTCAGAATGCATTTTCGGTTTAAAAAACAAAAATACCTATTTTGTAGGAACAATCTCCAACCCAGCAGATGAACACTCGTACTGCCCAGATTGTAGTCTAAAAACTATTCATACAAAGCTCCCTGTAGAAATAGCTGACTACAAATCTGGGGCAGGAAATGTTCAAGATAAGCCTAAAATATCTTGTCAAATCACAGAGTAAAGAAACTATCAAAGACTACTGAGGTTGTGTTAATAGGACTTAGGAGTTAACTTGATGGAAAAATCTGAGCATCAAAAAAAAAAAATTGCAATTGCTTGAAACCTCCCCAAATTTAAGATCCATGAGTTCATAAAGATCCATGAGGTATATGCTCCCACCCTAGGAAGAAAATAAAAGCACCTCATTGGTAACATTTGGAGAATGCCAGAAGATCAACTTACTTTTCTAAAATCTGGTAAAAGGAAAAGAATCAAATATTTTTCTTATTTTTCTTGTACAAACTGTTCTTTAGGGAAATCAATAGATGTTGAAGGAAATTTTCTCTTTATAGAAGTATGTCATCTAATGAATTAGGGAATGAAAGGATCAGAATATCAATATTTTTCAATCTCTAATGAAATATTGAGCATAGGCAGTGTTCACAAATGCCTGCAAAAGGCATTAGGTGAAAATATGATAGGCAAATTTATAATGGGCCATCGTGCTGACAACCTGAACCTACTGGTGAATTTGAAAACCACAAAAAAGAGACAGACATTTAGTGCACCTTGATGGAAGTACACACCCCATCAGTGAGTTTTTCTTACCAAAATATTACAACCTGAATGTGATCAACATTCTAGATCTAACTTCCAGTTTACAGGAAATACATGGTACAAAGGAAATGTTAAATGACACCATAGGGGTGCCGTCAGCAAAATCTAAAATGTGAGAAACTCTACAGGGCAAATAACCTGATTTCTTCAACAAGTTAACTGAGGGAAAACCTATACATTAAACGACTCTTCAGATTCAGAGGTGGCTGCTGAGGCTGACTCTGAGTCTGAATGCTCAGTCTGGCTGCTGAGGCTGCTGAGGCTGCTGAGGCTGCTGAGGCTGCTTGATGCCTCTGGTTCACACCACTTCCCAGAATGTGAGGAATGAGGCCAGCTCTTGCTGCTGCTTATGCCTCTCAACTGGTGTTGGCTAAAATGCCCATTGGACATCATAGTTGTTTTCAACTTGGGCAGAAAAAGGTCTGACATATTATCCCTTTTGATCTCAGAAACCAACTCTCCACTTCTGTCCAGGCCCCTGAGCTCGTCCTGACTCCATGGGTAGCTCGGCACTCTTATTGGCCTCAATTGATCCCTCCAGGTCCGGAATGCATCCGGCCCTAAGAGTCCTCAGAGTGGCACCCCAATCCCCAGCAGCTGTATGCACATGAGCTGCTACCATTGGCCCATCATCTCATACAGGTGGTCATAACCAGTTCTACCTAGTCTCCTTTGTTGTGAAGGCCCTGCAGTCATTTCGGTTACTCTTAGAAATGCCCTGTTAGTGATGTACAGTGTTCGGATGCAAGCTCGAAGAATGGTAACTTGCCTTGTCACATCTGGAACTTTCTCCAGAAGAAAAAGCAGGTGTACCTTAGTGGCTATTTAGTTTCAAAGACTGCACCTTGACCACGATTAATTATTCTTATTTGAAAACATGCTACTTACCAAAGGTTTTAGAATACCACCTAGAAAAAGAATGAATTAATTTTTTCTTTTCGCACAGGCAGGCACCGGGAATCGAACCCGGGTCTCCAGCATGGCAGGCGAGAATTCTGCCACTGAGCCACCGTTGCACCACCTGGATTAAATTTTTAAATGCCTTTTTATTTATCTGCAAAGAGAAAAAATAAAAGGAAATGATTCAAGACAAGAAGTGCAGGCAGTAAAAAAGCAACCAAATATGGGCTGTGACCTGCCAGGAATGGAATCCCAGAAGACCTGGCAAGGAACTGCACTTCCTAAAGGCTAAACCTCAAAGGTGTACTGGGAAGGTGATGAGGGAAGGGCCCTCAGCTGAAACCAATCAGTACTTGATAAACAAATCGGAGCAGTTTGCTTTCTGCCCAATTTCAGGCCCACATCCCGAGCAGCTTGGATGAGAGTTCCTAAAGAAAATATAAAAGTTCAAATTTCCAGGGCAGTTCATTTACAAAGTAGGCTCTATTTGAAGTGTGGAGGAACAGCATGTGTTCTGTTTTGTTTTGTGTCAGAGCTTCTGAATGGTAATTCCAGAAAAATGTGCTGAGTCATGAGTCCCTAAGGGGAAAGATTGTGACAAGAACATGCTTGGGGGAACAAGCTGTGACAGTTATACAATTTAAGGATAACAGAAGGCTCATTAGTCTTTCATTAAATGAAATTCTTCAAGATGAACATTTACTTCACTATCATCTGCACTCAGGAACACTTGGAGCCTCTTCAAGTATTGAGTACCACACACTTAAGAATAACAACAAAATTAATGGTAGCTAATATTTATTGGATGCCTACCATGTGCCAGGTATATATATATGAGGATTTTATATATATAATATATGAGGATTACCTCTTTTACTTCCCACAATAGTCCTATGACATGTTTTACAAATGAGGAAACCGAAGCTTTGAGAGGCTAAATAACCTGCTTTCAGTCACACAGCCATGGGGAATGAGCTAGGATTTGAACTCAGGTAATCTGGTTGCTGAATCACAAGCTTACTGAGTATGTCTACTGCATCCCCAAATACTATCCATGTATTCAGAGATCTCTGCTCATTTGAACTGGTTGTGCTTTAACTCCTTATCCAAAGAAGGCTTAGCCTCCTGCCAGCCTTCAGACACAAATGACTATAAAGAAAAAGATTCCAAGGTTATGGACAGATGAGAAATTGAATGGCACTGTTAATGTAAATTTTGTATTTTATGTGTTCAATGTAATAGCCATCTAAGTAAAGCAAAAAATGAAGCATTATTTCCCTTCAAATAGCAGCCACCCTTTGTTTCCTGGAACATCCTGAGTTAAGTCAATCATAGTTTGCCTGCTAGAAGTTGAGACTATCTGAGGTTACATTTCAGAGCCCGCACAGCACATCACAACTTTACAATACCTGGAACTCCTGCTTCTTGGGAGCTCTTCTTCATGGGGCCTGTAAAAGTTGATGGCTGAACCTTGTCACATGAGAAATTAGATCATCAACTGGTTCATCAAAGGCTCACTGCAGGAAGCGGGGCAGGAGGCTGGAAGGTGCTACTAAAAAAAAGTTATGGAGAAGACCGGGTAACCAACTCGCTTCCTTCACATCTGTCCCAAACTCAGCGTGAAGCCCTTCAAATGTGAAAAAGTATCTCTGAATCATAAAAGATGACATTCTAATCAACATAATTTCATTCTTAGGTGTGTTTTCTAAATGCTAATTGTTGGGAGATGAGCAAGTCATGTGTAATTATCTCTCTAGTCACTAATGGATTGGCTTTATACACCCCTCTCCTTAGCTCCATTTCCAACCTTGCTAGAAAGCACAGGTTTCGCTAGAGACCTTTCTTGTTTTATTTTTGGAAATTAGGTCGACTTCTATAATATGCTCTCCATAGCATCATGACAGTCATGTTTTATACTATAAAATAAAGATCATAAACCACACCTCACAGGGTTTTTGTGAGGGTTAAACAGTATAATGTGCTTGGAACATATTGAGAATTCAATAAGTGGTTGCTGAGATTGTGACTGAGACTCTCAGTGAGAAACCTGTCTTCTTTTTCTCAAGAGAGTGCTGTAGGATTGGCATTAGCATTTAGGAAGGCAATGCTTAATAATTTTAGCAAAACTACCTTTAAATATGATGTTGTACTGTCACTAAATCCTGGAGCTTGAACTGAACATCAGGTAATTTATAGTTTTACACTCAGATGAAGTAGTACTGTAACTGGGTGTAGGGGTGGCGGTAGGGCTGGCAGAGATGAGAGAAAGCAAACAAGTTGATGCAAAACAAACAAAAAATATTTTATTGTAACTGAAAGTTCATTACAATAGATAATGCCACATTGGGTGAAAATAGTAGACAACAGTGAAGATGCATTTGGACAACTGTTAGCATTGACGAATGTGGGGATGCCATAGGTTAAATATTTTTAGGTTGTGGGGTTTCCTGAACATAACATTGGCAAAAAAGGAACTTTCAGCACAAACATGGAGTTGGTATTTTTTAGTGTCAATTTATTTTATTTACAACCTTATGACAGATATTAAAGAATGAGGTACAGAAAACATCCCAGAAGACTGAGTGTGAAGCAGGAGTCCCAGAGCGGCTGGAGCCCCGTTATTGCATTACTGAGGAGGCTGAACTAGGTTCTGAAATTCTCCATAGCCCGGGTGTCCCACATAGGGAAGTACTACCGGCCTGCCTCACAGAGGGGCTGTGAGGTTGCAGGTTTGTAAAGTGCTGCAGGCGCCTTCAAAGAAAGGCAACATAGAAGTATAAAAAAATCTTAAATATTTCAAAAGAAATGAAAAGACAATTTTGGCACAATGGAAAGGGTGCCCCCTATTTAAAGAAACACACTTGACTGCTTATAAAACCCCTTACTCGTGGTTTATTGTTTTGTTCTGTTCTTTCTTCTTTAAGAGAATAAATATTCCTCTATTGAAAATCTTCTAACAGCCATTCTTAACGCAGGCTAGATTATCAGATTCACTCGAGGAGCTTATTAAAAACATGTATGCTTAGGCCACAGCCTAAACCTACAGAATTAAAATCGCTCAGGGTGGGACCCAGGCACCTACATTTTAAAAAAGATCTACAGAAGAAAGAAAGAAACTATATTAGTGTATCAATTGCTTATTGCCCTTTCCCCTTCCCATGAAGACATAGGGCATAACACGTGCACACCACACACACACACACACACACGCACACACACACACACACACACTCTCTCTCTCTCTCTCTCTCTCTCTCTTTCTCTCTTTAAGTTTTACCCTTAAATTAAAATGTAATAGTGGTAAAATCTGATCCTGGCAAATAAATGTTTCACTGGGCAGATGTACAAGGATGTGCAATCTATCCCTGCTGTGCCCAAAGCAAATGGGTGTTTCCCATTTGCAGAATGGAATGGGTGATAAATGCATTTCCAATTTGGAAACAGGTAAAATCAGCACTTGTTGGGAGACATCAGCTGAGCTAACAAACAAAAGTGTGCGAGGTTCTAGTGGCTCACCACAAAGAAAGGCTGCAGGGACTGCTCCCTGCTTGGGGCTCGTCTGCATCTCGGCAAATGTCTTAGGAACCGAAACTGGTTATGCTGCTCAGTGAGCATCAAATAGGTGGGTGCTTCAGCAACATAAAGAGTAAAGAAACCTGGTGACTGTAATTTGAAAATATCTTTTTAAAAAATTATTACTTTGCTTCACTGCACTTCTTAGTGCTCTTCTAGATTTCGCATTCATTTCCTGGTTGGCTTGAAGTCTTCTATTTCCTAGTTAGCCTAGCATACAGAAGAGGGTTATTTATTCCCCAGTGGCCTTCACACATTTCTCATCAAGCTACTTGCAGCAGTTTTAAAATAGAAACGCTGCCTCTAGAAGCCTTGCAGTGGAACTAACGGAGTCTGTAGAGAAGCTGCACTTCTTCACTCAGCAGAAGCTTTCTGAGGCTGGCCAAATTTTCTACAATTTAAAAAACTAAAGGAATACAGTAGAACAGAATAGTGCCACTTCTTGGAAAAAAGAAAAGGGAGGGAAAAAAATACAGTAGATAGAAGCTATATATATATATATATGCAGTATGCGGAGAAGAGGAGCACGTAAAAAAGAAAACATTGCTTCATTCAAAGCCAGCCACTGTGAAATTTTATAAAGAGAAAACAGTCTTGACTCTTGCGAATTTAAGAATTTGTTAAAAATATTTTTGCATTATAGTATAAAAATGGCAAAATAGTGCATTCCAATATTCTTCTAAGCATTAGAGGCGACTTTGTATAAATACATCGTCGGCGCTGGCTTGGGGAGCTTATTGCATGTGCCCCAGAAGGGTAAGGCTGCCAGCAGGAGAATGAGACCTCCTATCAGAACGCAGAAGCCACTGAAATAAAATGCGATATCATAGGTCTGTGTCCAGTCATAAAACCAACCTGAAAAGAGAGTAAGAACAAAAATTAGCTTCTCAGAAGTAGTGTGATTATGAAGCCCACGCCCTACACGCCTCCGTATGCAGTTAGGATTAGGACATGTCATAAATACCCCCACCTACTTCCAAAGCAATCTATTGAGAGAAGAGGAGACTCAATTCTCTGGATAAGGAAAGGAGGCATGTTGAGTTTCTCTCAAATAAAGGCTGAACATGAATTCCGGAGCAAGAATATTGGGTCTTTCAAGTATATCAAAAGTGATTTTCAAGAAATCATTAGCATGAGACAGTCCACACAGATTTATTTTGTGCAAATCTGTGCCATTGTGACAAACTTCTATATTTTTCTATTTATGTTTTCTGTATTTCTCTATCTGGAGGTGTATAATGGAGACCAGTAAAATGGGTTGACGTTCAGATAAATATCTTACCGACAATTGGTGGTCCAAGGCTATTTCCAAGTCCAGCAAAGAACATTAATATCCCATAGGCATGGGCTAATTTTTCAATCCCCACAGTCTTGGTGGTCACATATGGGAAAATGGACCAATTACCAGTAAGAAATCCTAAGATTGCAGAAAGTATTGCTAACGTGACATAACTTTTGGCAAGGGGAATTGCACACAAGGCCAGGCCCATGATGATTAAGGTAGCTATGTAGAGATAGAGGGTATTGATCCACTTGAAGTCAGCCAGTATCCCTAAAAGGAGTTTACCAACTGCTGTCATGATGCCAAGAATGGAAACGAGAGGCATAATAAAATCTTCTTCGTTCACATTTGAACTTCTTGCTACATCTTCCATAAGTAATGAAGGTGGAAACCCTCCAATGTCAAACAGTAAGATGGCGATAAAAAGTGCTGAAAATACTTTGTTTTTAAAGAGCGCCACAGTTTCTCCACAGTAGTTTTTATACAGTTGCCACTTCCTCTTGGCAAGCTGTTTGCAAAAATACGTCTGTTCTGCAACTTTCTTTTTGTATGTTTCTGTCTCCTTTGTGTGTGCCATTGCTGTTGAATTTTTAGGAAGTGGACTCTCCTGTTTCCAGTCACCATTGGCTAAAGTGCTCTTGCATTTTTCTTCATTACTGTAGCTCTTTTCAAGAATGCTTATGCTTTCTTCCAGGTTCTTTTCTTTTTCATTGTAAATGGAGTATCTATCTGGAACACTTTCCAGGGCTGTTTTTTCAGGCAAAGGACAATCAGAGGACTGGAGGGGTCTCATCAGACTGCCACAAGCTAATATATTTAAAGCTAAAGCTCCCACAATCAGCAAGCATCCGTCCAGTCCATAGAATTCAATCAGCAACCTCTGCAGAGCGGCATATATAAAAAGTCCAATACTTGAACCTAAAATGGAAATGGTAGCTATTCAGTCTTAATAATCGCTTATAATCTGGGGCTCTTAGAACATACCTTAGTAGTACCACAATTCAATCACTTTTCACCTGGCATTCATATGTACCTTCATATTAAATTCACAAGAATTCTGAAGATGATAATAACAATAATAACAGTAATACTGATAGAACATTTATTTTAAGAATTATCATTTATAGTTCAGACACTGGCTAAGCACTTTACATTTCATGATTTTGTTTAATCCTTCTACTATTGTATTGAGTAGGTCCTATTATTATTCCCAATATGCAGATGAAGCGACCTAGGACAGAAAAGGTTGAGAAATTTGTCCCAGATCACATACCTGTCAGTGGCAGAAATAGAATTCACACTCAGTCAATCTAACTCAAGAGTAGAAACCAACATAATTAGGCAACTACTTTCTTCGTGCTTATTTTGTGCCAAGCTCTATGCTACATATTTACTCCTTTTAGTAAAGTAAATTTTCATATTTTATTTTTTAAAGATTTAGTTTTAGGGTATTTACAATGGTTCAATAATTCAAATCCATTGCTGAATCACCAAAATGACTGATCCATATGCTTAATGCATTAAAAAAACATGAGAAGAGTTAAGTGAAATTTGATGGAGATATATAAATAATAAGGTATGACTGATTTGTATAGCCATGAAACAGTGTAAATACGTCATCTTTTTAGTACAGGTCACAGAAGATGCAATGGAAAGGTAAGTGATGTCAGCCTAATCAATTTACAAATGTTTCCATCTGGTTCTGAAACAATATTTAAAAAAAATAAGTTTTCTAAAATTTAAATCTCATTGAGAAGTGACATGAAAAAGCAGGAAAGCAATAAGTACATCTATAAAGGATTTGTCTAAATAAGCTGTTGATCATACTTTCAACATGGTTTTGGTCAAGCTGCATCAGAATCTCAGCAAGATGCCAGTCGGACCAAATTTTGGAGGCTTAACTAATGACATGGACAGGTTTGCTGTGAAAAACCCATCTTATAAAAAGTCTTAACAACCAGTGGCTCTGGGTCTTGGAGATGTAAGAAAACACTTTTCTTTGGGACGTCAATCCTCTCTTTCTAATGTTTTAAAAGTTAACTCGTTTATTGGAAAATAAAATATATCTTTGCATCTACATGCTCATTAATGGTTAACGTTAATAATGGCCACTAAAATAGTATCTTTGTGGCTATTTAAAGGGGAAACATCACTTTGTGATTACTGAGAAGTAATAATGTGTTAGCTTTGTTTTCTAAAGCATTTGTTCTTTTGAAATATGTGCCACTTACATAAAAAATAACTGAAAGAATAAAAAATTGAAGGGCTACCGCATGTACTTTTATCACGCAAAAGCACCCTTGCCTAGTCATTTCATGATTTTTGTCTAGATCATTTCTTTATACGGATTTTAACAAAATGCCACACTATTAGGTATGTATAAATGCCCTTGGTGTTATGAAGTTCTATGTTTTGAGAAAATAAACAACTTCTCTCTTGCTCACCAACCGAGTTCATCTGTCAACATATCAAAACAATCCAACAGATACGTATTGAACATCTATGATATGCTTATATTATAGTGCAGGCAAAATCAAATTACACATTGGATTATAGTTCCCTCCGAGCTTAAATCCTGTGAGTACATGACCAGGCATTATGAAGATGCAAGAATTCTGTCAGGGCAGTGAGAGTAGTTTAGAATTTTACTGTAGAACCTTTTAAGCTGTAAAACTATAGTTTTTAATCTTTAGAAGGAAATTCTCATTTCAAAATGATCAGTGTAAAAGACAAAGTAAAATAAAATGCTGAATTATGCTTCCATGCATATCTAGATCAATATATCATTACAAAGAAGGAGAATATTAATTCATGCCCAGGGGATCTGAAACAATAAGAGATTCACTCGCGCTTTGGTTAACTCATTAATACCAGAATTAGCAAACGTTTCCATAAATCACTAGCATGTAGATGTTTTGGGCATTACAGCTCATAATGCTTCTATCTCAACTACTCATCTCTGCCCTTGTAGTATGAAAGCGTCCAGAAACCATTTGTAAAGGAATGAGCATGCCTGTGCATCCAATAAAACTTTATTTATGGACATTGAAATTTGAATTTCACATTACGAAATATTATTATTCTTTTTATTTTTTTAACCAGTGCAAATGTAAAAAACATCACAAAAATAGGCAGTATATAGAATTTGGCCCATGGGCATTACTCTGCCAACCTTTGTTCATCGTAGAGTAAGACCACTTCCCCGTAACTTTGGTTTCATGCCCACATTCCTTTATTTCCATTAGATCACAATATTACAAGGATTTTAATTTTTAGTTTCTTTTTAGTTAAAAAAAAAAAATTTGTGTGTTTTGCTTTGCTTGTCCTATCCTTCCCTAAAGATGGAGATCCATACCTCTCCTTAATTTCACCTCACCCAGTCCCCATGAGTTGGATTAAATATATCTAACATATCTTGACTGCAAACTCCTTGATTCTGCCAAACCTGACTGTCCACAGTAGTTCCGTTTTTTATTCAATGTGCACGGCTCAGGTTTGTATTCACTACCCTCCAGACAGTGAAAAGCAAGAGCAGCTCTCTCAAATTTCCAAAATCTTCAGCACCAATAAATTTGGACAGTTAGGGAAATCAAGGTCACAGTTACAAAAGGCACTCACAGAGCCTCTTCCATGGGCTTTACACATGTATTCATTTAAGACTCCCAATAACCTGATGGGATGGGGCTGCTGTTGTCCCTATTTTATAGTTCAGAAAACTGAGGCACAGGATATGAAGTAACTTGTCCAACACTAAACAGGGTTCAAAAGCAGGCAGTTTGGCTCCAGGGTCTGTACGTATAACTTTACATCATTCTGCCTCTGTGAAAACCGTAGCCCAGGGAAGAGTAACTGTCCTTTAAGCTGCCATGCCTGCTCTCACAGTGCCTCCCACACTTGTGGGAGACCATGGCAACTCCTCTAAACTGCATTCCAACTTCTCTGGAGTCCCTTCTTCTGATCTTTGTGCTCTCTCTCCTTTTTCTGAACCTTAGCCTCACCTCCTCCTAGGTCACGATTCTCCTCTACCACGGGGAATGCTTCCTTAAACTAGCCTGGACCAATATCCAGCTTTGTTCATTTCCACCTGGAATCACCTTGTTGCGACTAGGTCAGCCTTAGGGAAAAAACTTTGCTTTTGGATCCAGATACACTTCTGAAGTTATTCAGCCGGATCTAAATGTCCTGACCTCCCAGAACCATTAATGACTGGCATCCTTAAGCTTGTTTAGAAACCTTGGCAGCTGTCTCTCCTATGTAAACTCATAAAATTTTGGTCATAGAAATTCTTGTTCTGAAACAGCTAAAAAAAAAAAAGCCACTGAAAAGTGAAATACCACTTTAAAACATCAGTGGGAATGCAGAAGGCTTTTATATTTAGATTAATTCCTCAGTGATCATTGCTTGATTAATAACAGAGCAAACTGCTTCTCGTTTGGATGTGCATGTGGGCCACTGAGATGTACTCAAGAATCAGTACATTAGAAAAAATAAAATTTCCACAATAAACTAGGAGGGAGATGTCAGCCATCACTCTTTCAGGCAGAGGTCTCGGGGGCCTCCATTTTCCTTCATTTCTCTTGTCTTTCCACAGACAAGGCCTTTACAGTGTTCTCTGCTTCTTCCAGCTAAGGCCTCACTCACCACCATGTGGTTCTCAATTAATTGGGTCCGTAACCTTTTTGTCTTATTGTAAGTACACTGGACCTCTCATGTCCAAGATTTTTTTTTATAAATGTATCTTAGGATTTTTCAAGTGCTATCCCATATTTACAGTGGAAAATAAAATTTCCTTTGGAGAGTAGACTAAAAAGTTATTTTGCTACCTGGGTGCTAACTGGCAAATGGTTGATTAACCGTCTCTGGCTTGATAACTTTTAGACTTTTATAGAAGGCTGAATAATGACTGTACTGAACTTATTTAGAATATGTACCTGTTGAAATCAGGCCAAGTGCAAGGCCTCGGCGGCTGTCAAAATACTGGCATGTAATGGTCACTGTTGCAGTGTACAGTAAGCCACATCCAAGACCTAAACATAAGAGACATTGCATAAGTTACTTCAATGCAAAATCTAAAAAGAAATAAGTATCTTCAATAGGACATCCTTTTACTGACTGACTGACCCTATTCAGAGCCCAGATTTCTAAACTCCTTCCATGTTAGTTATACAGCCTGATGGATACATTTGGGCAGCCTCGGATTTTACCCCACACCCACCCTGATGCCAAGGTCACATAAAGAATAATCCAATTTCTAAAGCATTAAAGAATAACGCAAATTTAAGGTAAGACATCATGGAGACATAGAGAGGCTGGTCAAATAGTACACTAAACAGCAACATTTTAAAAAACATGCCCATTAGGTATCTCTCTCTCTCTTCCAAGCCCGTGCCCTCAGCCCTGTGTTCTTCTTCCTGTAAGTTCTCTAAATAATTTCTTAAATAAACAACAACAAAAAATCCCCTTTCTCATCCCAAGGTATCTTGCTAGCCCATAATTTGCACACTCTATTCTGCAAAACAAAAGCTCTCAAGTGGGTTCACTAAGGTTCTCAGATCATTTCTGCACAGTAAAATTTATATCTGCAAGGCTATATTTTTGAGATAAATACCACATAATTTAGGAGTAAAACGTTATGATATCTATCATTTAGCTTAAAATCCTTTCGCAAAAAAAAAAAAAAAGGAGGAAGGGCCAAATACAATAAAATATCAACTGTTAAAATCAAGTGGTGAGCATATGGTGTTTGCTATACTATTCTTTTCACTTTTCTGTAATTTGAAATCCTTTTATAATTTAAAAAATCTTACTATAAGTGCCCAGAGTCCCAATGGCAATATGTATCTCCAGACATATATCTCCAAGTCTTTTGTTAATATCTTAATATTTTCCTCTCTATTAAGTACCCAATAACCCCAGTTTGTTTATCTTACATTTTCCCCTTGCTCATTATGCTCTGCTTTTCTTCTGTAGTATTTTCTGTTCCTGAGGCTAACTCTATAAACCACATACAAGCTATACTCCAAAGCAGAGTTGAAGCCATGGTCTATTATCCACGCTCCAAGTGGACGATTAAGATCACTTTCGTTAGCTGTTCAGCTATCTGGACCATGATCAGAAAGAATACATTTTAGGAAGTTACAATTTAAAACAGTTCAACATTGAGATGATGATCTGTGAATGCATAAAACGTCTAAAATATGAGAGAGAATAAATCAATTACACTTTAAATCTTTTAACATAAAGCACTCTTTTTGATTAGATAAGGGAAAATACTATTTCACTAACTTAAAGCATGAGTTAGATTAATTTACACAGTAGTCATTACTATGCAGGATACTTCAAGACATGAAATAAGAGCTGTTCTTGGACAACCAATTTTGTGGAGCTGAAAAATGTCACCTTTAACTATGCTGCTGAAAGCCTTGGGAGGGGGAATGAATTTATTTCTCTGTGATTTAGCTGTCACGGCTTTGTTAAATGTTAGGCACTGGAGACATGAACAAAACACATTTCTGGTTGCTAATGTCAGAAAAGTTGAAACAGAAACTCTTAAATCTTAAACCTTAGACTAAAAAAGCAGAAGTTCAATTATCTGGGTTTCAGATAAGACTATTTCACTTTTTTTTTAATGTAGGAGAAATTTGAGGTGACTTTTCTTTAAAGTTTGCAAAATGCAAAAGGTGGCATGATGCCCACATCTGTATCAGGATGACCTTTAGCCAGCAGTTAGTAAAGAGAAGTCAGTGGATCCCCAGGGACTCCACGACATTTCACGGATTTCAAGTCAAAACCACTTTCATAATAAGTAAGATGTCCTTTGCTTTTTCCATTGTGTTCACATGTGGGCTGATGGCACAAAAGAGGTGGTGAGCCCTGCCCTCCCCTCTACATAGGACTTGACTCCCAGGGGTGTAAATCTCCCTGGTAACATGGGACATGACTCCCCATTTGAGTCGGGACCTAGCATCCTAGGATTGGGAAGGCCTTCTTGACCAAAAGGGGAAAGAGAGAAGTGAGACAAAATAAAATTTCAGTGACTGAGAGATTTCAAACAGACTCAATAGGTTATCCTGGAGGCTATTCTTAGGCATTATATAGATATCCCTTTTTAGTTTATGGTGCATTGGAGAGGCTGGAGGGAAGTACCTGAAACTGTCCCAGTAGCCTTGATTCTTGAAGAGTATATAACTATATAGCTTTTACAGTGTGACCATGGGATTGTAAAAACTGTGTACTGATGCTCCTTTTATCTAGGGATAAAAGGATGGTCAGAGGGTTAAAAAAATATATTTAAAAAAATAAATAAATAATAGGGAAGATAAACGGTAAAAATCGGGTAGATTGAAATATGGTGGGTCAATGAGAGGGAGGAGTAAGGGGTATGAGATGTATGCATTCTTTTTTTATTTTTACTTCTTCTTCTGGAGTGATGCAAAGGTTCTAAAAATGATCATGGTAAAGAATACACAACTATATGATGATGCTATGAGTCATGGATTGCGTATTATGGTTCAACTGTGTGTGTGTGGATATTTCTCAATAATAATAATAAAAAAAAGCTTCAGAGCTGACACTGAGAAAGATGTTTGGAGATGCAGAAAGAAAACATCCCCAAGGAAGCCAATTTGAAATGAGAAGCCAAGAGAAAAAGAAGTGGTGAGTCAAATTATGAGAGTCTTAGCTCAAATCAAGATATTTGGTATACCCCATATGCTTTACCTCCACACACACACACACACACACAGAGTAAGAACAGACAAAATGTCCGAAAAATGCTTCATCTGAATTATGGTGATTGTTGCAAAGAAAGCAATTTTGTGATTGTTTGAGTAACCAGCTGAACTAGCCATTTTTTCATGTGACACTTTTTATTTGAAAGAATGGCTGACAAACTATGGTTATTCAGACTTGGGTATTGGGAAGATATTTTATTAAATATTCATATTATAAATTTATATAATATGAATTTATTATAAATTTATATAATATTTCATATTAAAGAAAATGAACAAAGTGAAACTGTCACTTCAAGGAAAACTGATAGTAACTGTTGCCAATGAAAAATTTGAGATTTCCAGCAAAATTTAGAATTTTAGAAAACTTGTATCTGCTACTATGAGTTTGGCAGCTTCCCAATAAAAGATTTTCTGACAAGATTGGTAGTGATATTAATAAAAGGAATTTTTTGATGTTGTATAATGAAATGTATCAATATTGATAAGTTCTTGCATAACTCAGTGAACCAATAGTTTTCAAATAACTAATGCATCATATTATACACTCAGACTTGAATAAAGATTCACTAAAAGTATAGGATAACCAATGGATTTTAATGGAACAGAGCATAAAAAGTATATTGATGAGGTGTCAGGTTCTACCTTGCAATTAATCTTTAGCAAACTATCACTTGTCAAGTTTAGGTAGAGTATCAAAGAAGCATATCTACAATTATCTAAAAAGTCCATTTAAAACTCATCCTTTTTCAAACTACACATTAGTATGAGACCAGCTGTTCTTCATAAACTTCAACTAAAGCAAGACATTGCAACAGATTGAATACAGAAGCACTTATGAGAATTCAGATGTCATCTATGAAGCCAGACATTAAAGAAATGTTCAAAAATATAAAACAATGCTTCTCTGGTCACTAAAATTCGTGTGCTCTGGAAAACATAGATATTTTTCATTACCAATATCTTATTTTTGTTAGCATGTACTAGGTTTATTATTGTTTTAAATTTAATAAACATTTTAATTTTAACACAGAAAATATCAATAAATATAACCCACATAAACAAAAGCTCTTTGGGCTCCTAAATAATTTTTAGGACTGTAAGGATCCCAAGACTAAAAAGTTTGGAAATTGCTGCTTTAAACTATTCCTTGGTCTTGAACTGTTTTTGATCAGACCGCTACCAGTGAAAAAATTCTTAGCCTCAAGTTCCAACATATGTATATATATTTTTAAATTAAATATCCATGCTACTGGCAAGTCAAATCACAAACATTAGCAAAACAGATTTTTTCCTTTATTTAAATAGGTATATTTAGATGTTCTGACATTTCCTTTCCATACACTAGACACCATTTCACACACTTCTAGGTGAGACCACAACTTTGGAGACCTCTTTTCCCTCATTTCCTTACATCAAGTCAGATTTCATATCAAGTTCTTGTCACACCACCGCCTAAATGATCTCTCTCTCTTTCTTTCTCTTATCTTCACCTCATTTCACCTGACTGAGCCTAATCTGAACTATCTCCTAATCACTGACTCAGCCTCCAGTATCTCTTGGACTAATCTATCTTCCAAACTGCTATCAAGCAATTCTCATTATACCACTTTCTTGTAAAAAAGTCCACATAAAGGGCGGGCCACGGTAGCTCAGTGGCAGAGTTCTCGCCTGCAATCACCGAGTTTGATTCCCGGTGCCTGCCCATGTAAACAAAAAGAAAAGAAAAAAAAAGTCCATATAAAACCCTTCACCACCCAGCCTCTGTTGTATACCATGCTCTGATATATTTGCAACTCCCAAATGATTTGAGTTATCACTTAAACATATAAAAAGTGATATAAACATATAAAAAGACATATAAAAAATTGTTTATTATCCATGCTATCTCACGCCTCTAAACATCTGAAATCCACCCTTCATCCTCACAGCTCTCCCAGCCTCTATTCAAATGGCCACTTTCAGCCTGTCATTCGAGAATCAGCTCAAGCGTGAATCGTTGCATGAAGCCTCCATTACCCTGAATTTAAGAATGCTGGTTTGATTTTATTATTGCACTTATTTTCCTGTGTCACAAGATATATATTTACAAGTCTATTCCTTCAACTTGATAATGAGCTACCTGAGGGCAGGTTCTGCTTATACATCAGTATATCTTGAGTCCAGGTCGGAGCCTGGCACAGAATGAGCATTTAAAGACTGTTGAATGAACAGCCCCATTATTCGATTACCTTTTCCCAATAATCTCATGTAAGTCCCCTAAATTTTAAGTTGCACTTAGGTCATTTCGATTGTTCCTATTTATTTTAATCTGGGCTGTCACTAATTCTTGCATTTTTCTCTTCTTCCTCAGGTCTCATTTCATCCATACACATAACACACACAAACATTAAATATATATATGTGTGTGTGTGTGTGTGTATAGATAGATAGATAGATTTAGCAGCTTTCCAATTAAATGATCATGATTTTTTTCTTAGGTCAGAAATTAAATCTTAGCTTGAAAATATTTAGGATTATTTTTTATTTCCTAGTAATTCATATAACAGAATAGCATCATTAGATACATAGAATTAGAATTATATTTGAAGAAAAGATGCAACTAATTGAAAGCTGCTATGCTTTATAGAGTGACATTTGGGCAAATCACACTGAACTGTCTTATTTCCTCATTTTTCTCAATCCTTACCTATAGACAGAAAAATGCCTGGACCGATTGAACTGATAGGAGAGCTATAAGGAGAAAATGAAACAAACAAAATGCTCTAACATTGTAAAATCCTTCTTATTCAGAATATAAAAAGCTCCTCTAAAGAATTAGCATGCAAATAAAATCATGCAAATGGAATCTATTCATTTTAAAGGGACAAGCAATAAACATTTGAAATCTTGCACATAGTTTAAAAAATGTCTATGGATTATTATGTTTGTTTGTTTTTCTATGGATTATTTTTCAATATCATTTTCTCATATACATGCATTTGTGTGTAACTGAACAGACATCTAGTCTATTGGGCTCCTATTAAGTACCAGGTACTTGTCCTGGACAGGCTGGGCATCTCTGGGGTGGAGGGTAGAGACTGAGTTTACATTTAGACAGTTTGCTCTGTGCAGTAACAGAGGTGTGGGGCACAGGGAGAGAGGTCTTGGCTAAGGGTTGCATGCTAAAATCTGAGCTAACCAATATTGTGGAGCTAGGCAAGATGTCAGTGAATTCCAATGAAGTCAGACCACATGGCACTTAAAGATCTAAAGAAAGAGTGTCAAATGTTTAAAACTTGTCTTCAAAAACCTAAAGACAGAAAAAGGTTAATTTAAATACCGTAAACAGGAGAAAGTAATAACAGTGACGGATTTTGTTCCTCTTTAATGACCCTCGTGGCAGCAAATGGGATTTCCTTTCTATTAAACAGGAGACAGCACTCATGGGCACCCCAGTTTAAACAGGTTCAGTTCTCAGTTCTTTGTATTTAATGTCTCCAAATGGACTATGCGTTTACTCTATAGCTCATCACGAAATAGATACAGAAGAAAAATTCACCCATACTTATCATGTAAGCATTTATGTATGAAAACCTCTCCCTGCAATATTACCTGTATGCAAAGTAAACATTTTAGAAACAGTGCATTCTAATGTAGCATTATCAACAAGTGGTAAGAATGCGTCCAGAGTTCAGACTTTTGCTTTTGGAGTGATCAGCCTGTCCAAGTGTGCCTGGGACTCTCCCGGTTTGGATACTAAAAGTCTTACATCCTGGAAACCCTTCTTCAGTAGGAGGATGTGCCTCTTTGCTGTTTGGGAAAATTCTATATGTTCTGAAATAAGCATTTGGACAATTTCTTACAATAGCTGAGCCAATATAGTTTATTCTCTTCACCAAAGTTATGATAGGCAATTACATACAATGTTCTAGAAATATCTACTTCTGGAAATGAAATTGAGCTCATGCAATTTAGGATGCTGAAACAAGTTTAGAATGTCCAAATGTAGGACCTGTTTGTGCTTATGAGCACGGAAAGTTAATAAGTTCAAGCAATTGGCCACATTTCTTAATAAATATGTGTAATATTAATATTATATGCTTAGCATGACCCTGAATGGGATGCTGGCTGATTAAGAGCACAGGCTTAGAAATCAGATGAGCTTGAATTAAAATCCTGATTCTCTTGCTCACTGGCTATGTGATTTGAAGAAATTTATTTCCTCTCTCTAATTCTTCATTTCCTCATCTTTAAAACAATCTCAGAAGATAATTATAAGAAGAGGCATAAAAAATGTAGATGATTTCACTTCTCTGAGCCGCATATTCCCTAACTCTAAAATAGGTTCTTGTGATGATTAAATAATGTAAAGCACTTAGCATAGTCCCTCGCACATAGGAAGTACTCAATAAATATTCAGTAATATTATTTATATTATTTATTATTAGAGAAATATTCCCAAATTTAAAGGAGGAATATCGATAATCAACCAAATTAGGTTCTCTCAGATGCTAAAAAGAAGCCTTTGAAAGCTAGAGATCACCTTTTCTAAATTCCCTACCTACAGCTTCTAGGACTATCAGTCTGGCAATTTTGGTCATTTAATCCAGTCAGCACATTACAGCACAAAGGTATTGCCCCCATAACTGTCAGTGCTTGCAGCAGCCCTGGACCCTCTACTCTTCTTGCACTGTAACCCAAGATCACTGCCCCTCATCCCCCACCATTCAGTTCTCTTCACTCAAGCCCCTGATTGTAAAAGAAAAAAAAGAAAAAAAAAAAGACAATAATAATAGAGTGCTTCAAAATTTACTCTTTATTTCAGCTGCGACTTTTTGAGATGGGCCCTGACCACAGGTGCTGTGGGACAGAGGTTGGTCAGGAAAGAGACCATTACTCCCCCGTAAGAAAGGCACTGCCTCCTGTGCCACTGAGAACGTTCTAGCACCTAAGTTTCGGGTTCCCCCACCTTCCTTTTCCTTTTCTGTGTCCTAAGACAAGTGTTCAAGTGGAAACCATTTCTGCATCTTGCAAGAAAATATAATATTATTGAAACATAATTATCATTTCAAACATCTTCATTCAATGCATAGGATATTTTACTGAAGTAATTCTTAGTGAAGTTGTTATTGAAAGTAAATAAGTTAGCATATTCATTTGTTCTAAGAACTGGGCAACAAATCTGACACTGGTGAAACGCCATCTAACTGTCGATGGCTGGATAGGCCTCAGCGGCCAGTTTCCTCACCTACAACAATGCCATAGGAAAAAAACAGGAAGTAGATGTTGGGAGCAAAACTGCTCAGCATCAGGCCCCCAGCCACCATGAAGCCACTGAAGATCGTGACAGGTCTTGCTCCAAAAGATGAGACACAGAAGCTGCACACGGGACCTGAAAAGAGAAATGAAACCTTCACTAACTTAACAGTAATCTCCTTCCCACGATAATATGATCCACCCCATCTTTCAAAGCAATACTTTCTGTTATAAAACAAACACAATAATAAAATAGATAACAAATGAACACCAAAATTAAAAAATAATAAAATTTTAAAAACATAATAATTATAGTGCTGAGTATTTACTATGTGCTATGCATGCTGCTAGGTGTGTCCCAGAAATGATCCCATTAAATTTTACTCTCACCATAGCCCTCCCAAGGTAGATACTCTGGTTTTTTTTTTATGAGGAAACTTAAGACTTCAAGGTGGTAAGATCACTTGGCTAAAAAAATGAGGGCTCTGGAACTAGACTGTACTACTCACTAGCATTTGCTCATAGGCAATTTAAGAAATCTCTCTGCGCTTTAGTTTCATCCTCCGAAAATTGGAATAAAATAATAGCACCTACCCCACAGTGTAACTGTACGAACGAATGTAAAACTGATCACAAGATGTGGTCCAGGACAGTGCCCAATCAATGCTAGCTCTTCAGTGATGATGATGGTAGCAGCAGCTACCACAGTAGTAAAAGAAGAAATGAAAAACCAGGCAGTTTGACTCCCAGGCTACAAAGCCACCCACTTAACCACTCTACAATTCTGAGAATTTTTTGTCTCCTGGCATGGCATATGCATCTTTCATCCTTAGAGCTTCTTTACTGCACAAAGCCAGAATATTACTGACGATCAAAATAAATTTGGGGGTTGACTAGATACAACAAAGAGTAACCCCAGGGACTTCCTGGAAGATGGCGGCTTAGTAAGACGCGCGGATCTTAGTTTCTTCTCCAGGACAGCTACTAGGGGAGTAGAAACGATACAGAAAGCGCCCAAAGTCACAACAGAGATAAAAAAGACAGCGTACCCCATCCTGGAACGGCTGGCTGGCTGAGAGAAGCAGCTCGGGTGAGATCGCCGAGGCCCGCGGGCCTCACCGGGCAGGGCGGGAAGTGGCCGGAGTCACCCCCTTCCCCCTTCCCGGGCCGGCTGGGAGAATTGGAGAGGCGGTCCCCTGAAACCAAGGCGGCTGGCGCCCACACCACGCGCAGCCCCCCGGACCAACTGAGAGAATTGGATCGGAAATCCCCAGGCCGTGGAGAACGGTGACGGGTGGGGGAGGCCCCTTCCAAACCCGTGACTCCCGGGGAACGTGCACTCTCTCGGGCGGGCCGCTGCCGCTGGCGCCCTCCCGCCACGCTTGTTGCCCAGGGCCGACTAGGAAATTCGGAAGGGCTCTTTCCCGGGCTGCAGCGACCAGCAACCCTCCCTGCGTTCGGACCCCGGGCCGGTTCAAGCCGCTTCGGCTAGCGAACCCCCCGGACGGCGAGAGTTTTCCAAAGTTTAAGGTCCCACAGCACCTTTTACTGGTGGGACCCGCAGACAAACGTGTGCCACGAGCGCCACCTACTGGGCAGGATAAGAAAAACAGAACCCAGAGATTTCACAGGAAAATCTTCCAAACTTTTGGATCCAATACCCAGGGAAATCTGTCTAAATGCGCAGATGCCAACAGAAGATAACGGATCACGCTCAAATAATTGAAAATATGGCCCAGTCAAAGGAACAAACCAATAGTTCAAATGAGATACAGGAGCTGAGACAACTAATGCTAAATATACGAACAGAAATGGAAAACCTCTTCAAAAACGAAATCGATAAATTGAGGGAGGACATGAAGAAGACATGGGCTGAACATAAAGAAGAAATAGAAAAACTGAAAAAACAAATCACAGAACTTATGGAAGTGAAGGACAAAGTAGAAAAGATAGAAAAAACAATGGATACCTACAATGATAGATTCAAAGAGACAGAAGATAGAATTAGTGATTTGGAGGATGGAACATCTGAATTCCAAAAACAAACAGAAACTATCGGGAAAAGAATGGAAAAATTTGAACAGGGTATCAGGGAACTCAAGGACAATATGAACCGCACAAATATACGTGTTGTGGGTGTCCCAGAAGGAGAAGAGAAGGGAAAAGGAGGAGAAAAACTAATGGAAGAAATTTTCACTGAAAATTTCCCAACTCTTATGAAAGACCTAAAATTACAGATCCAAGAAGTGCAGCGCACCCCAAAGAGATTAGACCCAAATAGGCGTTCTCCAAGACACTTACTAGTTAGAATGTCAGAGGTCAAAGAGAAAGAGAGGATCTTGAAAGCAGCAAGAGAAAAACAATCCATCACATACAAGGGAAACCCAATAAGACTATGTGTAGATTTCTCAGCAGAAACCATGGAGGCTAGAAGACAGTGGGATGATATATTTAAATTACTAAAAGAGAAAAACTGCCAACCAAGACTCCTATATCCAGCAAAATTGTCCTTCAAAAATGAGGGAGAAATTAAAACATTCTCAGATAAAAAGTCACTGAGAGAATTTGTGACCAAGAGACCAGCTCTGCAAGAAATACTAAAGGGAGCACTAGAGTCAGAACCAAAAAGACAGAAGAGAGAGGTATGGAAAAGAGTGTAGAAAGAAGGAAAGTCAGATATGATATATATAATACAAAAGGCAAAATGGCAGAGGAAAATATTATCCAAACAGTAATAACACTAAATGTTAATGGACTGAATTCCCCAATCAAAAGACATAGATTGGCAGAATGGATTAAAAAACAGGATCCTTCTATATGCTGTCTACAGGAAACACATCTTAGACCCAAAGATAAACATAGGTTGAAAGTGAAAGGTTGGGAAAAGATATTTCATGCAAATAACAACCAGAAAATAGCAGGAGTGGCTATACTAATATCCAACAAGTTAGACTTCAAATGTAAAACAGTTAAAAGAGACAATGAAGGACACTATATACTAATAAAAGGAACAATTAAACAAGAAGACATGACAATCATAAATATTTATGCACCGAACCAGAATGCCCCAAAATACGTGAGGAATACACTGCAAACACTGAAAAGGGAAATAGACACAAATACCATAATAGTTGGAGACTTCAATTCCCCACTCTCATCAATGGACAGAACATCTAGACAGAGGATCAATAAAGAAATAGAGAATCTGAATATTACTATAAAGGAGCTAGACTTAACAGACATTTATAGGACATTACATCCCACAACAGCAGGATACACCTTTTTCTCAAGTGCTCATGGATCATTCTCAAAGATAGACCATATGCTGGGTCACAAAGCAAGCCTTAACAAATTTAAAAAGATTGAAATCATACACAACACTTTCTCGGATCATAAAGGAATGAAGTTGGAAATCAATAATAGGCGGAATGCCAGAAAATTCACAAATACCTGGAGGCTCAACAACACACTCTTAAACAACAAGTGGGTCAAAGAAGAAATTGCAAGAGAAATTAGTAAATACCTCGAGGCAAATGAAAATGAAAACACAACATATCAAAACTTATGGGATGCAGCAAAGGCAGTGCTAAGAGGGAAATTTATTGCCCTAAATGCCTATATCAGAAAAGAAGAAAAGGCAAAAATGCAGGAATTAACTGTTCAATTGGAAGAACTGGAGAAAGAACAGCAAACTAATCCCAAAGCAAGCAAAAGGAAAGAAATAACAAAGATCAGAGCAGAAATAAATGAAATTGAAAATATGAAAACAGTAGAGAAAATCAATAAGACCAGAAGTTGGTTCTATGAGAAAATCAATAAGATTGATGGGCCCCTATCAAGATTGACAAAAAGAAGAAGAGAGAGGATGCAAATAAATAAGATCAGAAATGGAAGAGGAGACATAACTACTGACCTCACAGAAATAAAGGAGGTAATAACAGGATACTATGAACAACTTTACGCTAATAAATACAACAATTTAGATGAAATGGGCGGGTTCCTGGAAAGACATGAACAACCAACTTTGACTCAAGAAGACATAAATGACCTCAACAAACCAATCACAAGTAAAGAAATTGAATTAGTCATTCGAAAGCTTCCTAAAAAGAAAAGTCCAGGACCAGATGGCTTCACATGTGAATTCTACCAAACGTTCCAGAAAGAATTAGTACCAATTCTCCTCAAACTCTTCAAAAAAATCGAAGTGGAGGGAAAACTGTCTAATTCATTCTATGAAGCCAACATCACCCTCATACCAAAACCAGGCAAAGATATTACAAAAAAAGAAAACTACAGACCAATCTCTCTAATGAATACAGATGCAAAAATCCTCAATAAAATTCTAGCAAATCGTATCCAACAACACATTAAAAGAATTATACATCATGACCAAGTAGGATTCATCCCAGGTATGCAAGGATGGTTCAACATAAGAAAATCAATTAATGTAATACACCATATCAACAAATCAAAGCAGAAAAATCACATGATCATCTCAATTGATGCAGAGAAGGCATTCGACAAGATTCAACATCCTTTCCTGTTGAAAACACTTCAAAAGATAGGAATACAAGGGAACTTCCTTAAAATGATAGAGGGAATATATGAAAAACCCACAGCTAATATCATCCTCAATGGGGAAAAATTGAAAACTTTCCCCCTAAGATCAGGAACAAGACAAGGATGTCCACTATCACCACTATTATTCAACATTGTGTTGGAGGTTCTAGCCAGAGCAATTAGACAAGAAAAAGAAATACAAGGCATCAAAATTGGAAAGGAAGAAGTAAAACTATCACTGTTTGCAGATGATATGATACTATACGTCGAAAACCCGGAAAAATCCACAACAAAACTACTAGAGCTAATAAATGAGTACAGCAAAGTAGCAGGTTACAAGATCAACATTCAAAAATCTGTAGCATTTCTATACACTAGTAATGAACAAGCTGAGGGGGAAATCAAGAAACGAATCCCATTTACAATTGCAACTAAAAGAATAAAATACCTAGGAATAAATTTAACTAAAGAGACAAAAAACCTATATAAAGAAAACTACAAAAAACTGCTAAAAGAAATCACAGAAGACCTAAATAGATGGAAGGGCATACCGTGTTCATGGATTGGAAGACTAAATATAGTTAAGATGTCAATCCTACCTAAATTGATTTACAGATTCAATGCAATACCAATCAAAATCCCAACAACTTATTTTTCAGAAATAGAAAAACCAATAAGCAAATTTATCTGGAAGGGCAGGGTGCCCCGAATTGCTAAAAACATCTTGAGGAAAAAAAACGAAGCTGGAGGTCTCGCGCTGCCTGACTTTAAGGCATATTATGAAGCCACAGTGGTCAAAACAGCATGGTATTGGCATAAAGATAGATATATCGACCAATGGAATCGAATAGAGTGCTCAGATATAGACCCTCTCATCTATGGACATTTGATCTTTGATAAGGCAGTCAAGCCAACTCACCTGGGACAGAGCAGTCTCTTCAATAAATGGTGCCTAGAGAACTGGATATCCATATGCAAAAGAATGAAAGAAGACCCATCTCTCACACCCTATACAAAAGTTAACTCAAAATGGATCAAAGATCTAAACATTAGGTCTAAGACCATAAAACAGATAGAGGAAAATGTTGGGAGATATCTTATGGATCTTACAACTGGAGGCGGTTTTATGGACCTTAAACCTAAAGCAAGAGCACTGAAGAAGGAAATAAATAAATGGGAACTCCTCAAAATTAAACACTTTTGTGCATCAAAGAACTTCATCAAGAAAGTAGAAAGACAGCCTTCACAATGGGAGACAATATTTGGAAATGATATATCAGATAAAGGTCTAGTATCCAGAATTTATAAAGAGATTGTTCATCTCAACAACAAAAAGACAGCCAACCCAATTACAAAATGGGAAAAAGACTTGAACAGACACCTATCAGAAGAGGAAATACAAATGGCCAAAAGGCACATGAAGAGATGCTCAATGTCCCTGGCCATTAGAGAAATGCAAATCAAAACCACAATGAGATATCATCTCACACCCACCAGAATGGCCATTATCAACAAAACAGAAAATGACAAGTGCTGGAGAGGATGCGGTGAAAGAGGCACACTTATCCACTGTTGGTGGGAATGTCAAAGGGTGCAACCACTGTGGAAGGCAGTTTGGCGATTCCTCAAAAAGTTGAATATAGAATTGCCATACGACCCAGCAATACCATTGCTGGGAATATACTCAAAGGACTTAAGGGGAAGGACACAAACGGACATTTGCACACCAATGTTTATAGCAGCGTTATTTACAATTGCAAAGAGATGGAAACAGCCGAAATCTCCATCAACAGAAGAGTGGCTAAACAAACTGTGGTATATACATACGATGGAATACTATGCAGCTTTAAGACAGGATAAACTTATGAAGCATGTAATAACATGGATGGACCTAGAGAACATTATGCTGAGTGAGTCTAGCCAAAAACTAAAGGACAAATACTGTATGGTCCCACTGATGTGAACAGACATTCGAGAATAAATTTGGAATATGTCCTTGATAACAGAGTCCAGCAGGAGGTAGAAACAGGGTAAGATAATGGCCAATTGGAGTTGAAGGGATACAGACGGTGTAACAGGACTAGATACAAAAACTCAAAAATGGACGGCACAATAATACCTAATCGTAAAGTAATCATGTTAAAACACTGAATGAAGCTGCATCTGAGCTATAGGTTTTTGTTTTGTTTTGTTTTGTTTTGTTTTGATTTTACTATTATTACTTTTATTTTTTTCTCTATATTAACATTCTATATCTTTTTCGGTTATGTTGCTAGTTCTTCTAAACCAATGCATATGTACTAAGAAATGATGATCATGCATCTATGTGATGATGTTAAGAATTAATGATTGCATATGTAGAATGGTATGATCTCTAAATGTTGGGTTAATTTCTTTTTTTCCGTTAATTAAAAAAAAAAAAAGAGAAGGGATAATTGGAGCTGAAGGGATACAGACTGTACAACGGGACTGGATATAAAAACTCAGAAATGGACAGCACAATACTACCCAATTGTAATGCAATTATGTTAAAACACTGAATGAAGCTGCATGTGAGGTATAGGTTTTTTGTTTTTGTTTTTTTGTTTTTTTTTCTTTCTATTATTGTTTTAATTCTTATTCTGCTGTCTTTTTATTTCTTTTCTAAATCGATGCAAATGTACTAAGAAATGATGAATATGCAACTATGTGATGTTATTAAGAATTACTGATTGTACATGTAGATTGGAATGATTTCTAATTGTTTTGTTAATTCTTTTTTTAATTAATTAAAAAAAAAAAAAAGAGTAACCCCACATTAGGATGAGGTGGTTATTCTTATTTATCCAATATTATGGGAGGGGAGGGCAAATGGAAGAGCACCCTACCCGTTGATGCATGGGTCTGCCAGCACCACTATTCTATACTCCACACATCACCTAGAATTTGGGGGAGGGAGGCATTGTTGATTGGTGGGCAAAAATGGTCAGTACGTGTATCAGTTCTATGTATGTTACCAAATGTTCTTACGATAGGATTTAGGTGATAGTGAAATTCTTCGCCACTAGCACTGTACCTGCAAAGCACGTGGAACCATATGGACCTTAGCATATGATGAGGGTTATTCAATAGTCTCATTTTATATGGAAGGAAACTGCAGCTGAGGGAGGTTATAGTAGCCAGGCAGAAGAAAGAGCTCAGGATTTGGAATCCAAAAGAAAGAGAAACATGCTTTCATTAAGTTGACAGCATCCTTTTAAGGTAAAAATTTTTATCCCCAATTTTTAAAAAGGACAGTCTCCAGAATGGCTAATGACAGACAATACCAAGTGTTAGCAAGAATGTGGAGCAACTCAAATGCTGCTGGCATTCTCTACTAAATCTGAACACAGCACACTATGCAACCTAGAAGTTCCACTGCTGCTACACTCTGCAACTCAATAGAAATGCCTACACCAAAGGTTATACACACAAATCTTCATAGCAGAACTATTCATAATAGCCCAAACCTAATGTTTGTCAACAGTAAAATGCAAAAACACATTCTGGTATATCCATACCATGGGCTATTATATGAATGAGAATGAATGATCTACAACAACACACAACATGAAAGCATCTCATAAATACACGGTGAATTAGAAAATTGGAATTTTTCTAATTTCCAATTAGAAAAAGTATAAAAGCAGGTAAAACTAATTTATGGTGCTGGAACACAAAATAATGGTTATTCAGGTAGGGGGTGGGAAGGTATAGTGAGAAAGGAGCACAGCAGCATTTGCAGGGTGCTACTGCTATTCTGTTTCATGTGCTGTGATCAGTTAGCTAAAATTCATTGAGCTGTGCTCTTCTGATAATTGCACTTTTCTGCATTTATCTTTTACAGTTTAAAGGAAATTCTAACAGAAAAAAGTATGTAATCTCTCTACAGTCTCACTGCTAATAAGCGGAAAAGCCAAGGTCCCACCCCAAGCCAAACATTCTCCCAACACCAGAGAATCTCCTAAGCACATATTAAGGCCAAGTTCTGCCCACTGCGATACCACACAGTTCTAGGGTCTATTGCGCTCCCACTTCCTGCCTGGCCTTGAACTGACTCCTGCCATGCCAGGCTCTCCTGTCTGAGCCAGTACAGAAAAGCCTGAACTCTGACAGACGCATATTCTAGGCCAGTGTTTGAAAAGGAAGATCCATTTGAAAGGCTGCAGTTATCATTCCAGAGTTGAGCTCTCTGTATACCTAATGTGAAATATTTAGGTACTTCAAAAATAGAAACTATTTCAAAAGTCAAATTTTATAAAGGGATGTCTGATATCATAAAAGCATGACCCTTCTCTGCTGTTTACCAAATAATTGACACAAAGAATGTTCAAAATCTAACAGCCACAATGAAATTGAAACAGAGATTATTACCAGCATACTTAAAAAGTTTCAAGTTTATTCTCAACCAAAAGGGGGAAGAGTAAAATGAGACAAAGTGTCAATGGCTGAGAGATTCCAAACAGAGTCCAGAGGTTATCCTGGAGGTTATTCTTACGCATTAAGTAGATATCACCTTGTTGTTCAAGATGTAGTGGAGAGGCTGGAGGGAATTGCCTGAAAATGTAGTGCTGTGTTCCAGTAGCCACGTCTCTTGATGATGATTGAACAATGATATAGCTTTCACAATGAGACTCTGTGAATGTGAAAACCTTATGTCTGATGCTCCTTTTAGCTACTATATCAACAGAAGAGTAGAACATATGGAATAAAAATAAATAATAGGGGGAACAAATGTTAAAATAAATTCAGTTTGAAATGTTAGTGGTAAATGAAAGCGAGGGGTAAGGGGTATGGTATGTATAGTCTTTTTTTTCTCTATTATCATTTTATTTCTTTTTCTGTTGTCTTTTTATTTCTTTTTCTAAATCGATGCAAATGTACTAAGAAAGGATGAATATGCAACTATGTGATGATAGTAAGAATTACTGATTGTATATGTAGAATGGAATGATATCTAAATGTTTTGTTAATTTTTTTAATTAATAAAAAAAAGTTTCAAGTTTAATCCTCAAAGTAGGCCTTTAAATCTATATTTTTAAAAGCATGTTAGCTCCAGGAGGAAACTCAAGGATTGGGAAGGATTAGGCAGGATTGAGAGGTGAGGAGTGGGGATGAGGAATGGAGAATATTTCACATGGCAATGTACAACCCAAACCATTGTTTATAAAATATGTAATATTATTATCAATTATGTGATAAATTCTTAAAGCATTTTTGCCTAACATGATTCTTTAAAAAAAATTTAAGCATCGGGAAGAAATGAACAGAAATTCTTTGACAGATCAAAACAGCAAATCAAAAGCTGGTTTGGAAGATTTTTCTATTTTCACACTGCCATCTGCTGCTTACATAGAGGAAAATATCCTGATAACAGCAATCAAAAAGAAAAAAATTGGGTGGGCCACGGTGGCTCGGCAGCCAGAGTTCTCGCCTGTCATGCTGGAGACATGGGTTTGATTCCCAGTGTCTGTCCATGCACAAAAAAAAAAAAAAAAAAAGAAAGAAAGAAAAAGAAAAAAATGTAGAGCAGAAAGAGTCCTTGGAAATGATCTAAACACCATATTTTTTTTAAATGATGAAATTGGAGCTTGGAAAATTCACATGATTTGACCAAGAACCCATAGCTAATCAATGATAGGGCTAAGGCCAAAGCCAGCCCACCATCCTTCCCAATTGAGACATCTTTCAATTGGTACCTTAATTTTTTTTCTAGAAATCGAAATATTAGTAGAAAACATAAATATATTTTTGTTAATATCTTACAGATTAAATAGTTCTATGGGTTTATGACAGACAAAAACATAACATTTATTTTCATTCTGGTATTTAAAAGTTTAGAGCAAATTATTTTTTTCGCATACTTGGAACCAGAATATTTATGGATTATTCTTAAATAGATTTAAGCTACAGTAGCCCATATTTCAACAGGGACAATTAGAGCAAAGTATAACTGGAGGTGACCATCAAGTCACAATCTGCATAACATATGACACATTTGTGTGTTTAACTCTTCGTATTAATATGCAAGGTCTCATTGGGTAGATAGAAATACTAGTGGTCAATGAAAGGGTAAGGGGTATGGTATACATGAGTTTTTTCTTTTTCTTTTTTTTTTTTGGAGTGATGCAAATATTCTAAAAAATGATCATGGTTATGAATACAAAACCATGTGATGATACTGTGAGCGACTAATTGCATACCATGTATGGAATGCATGTGTGTGAAGATGTGCCAATAAAATTTTTTTTTAAATATTCAAGGTCTCTAAGATGATAAACTGCTACTACTGCCCACACTAGATTAGTTTCAAGAGATGAATTAAATCAAAAGACACTTTCAGGGGCGCTTAGTTAAGATGCTGTAGGTCTTTCACTTTGCAGAAGGAACCTTTAGAACAAAAGTTGGTAACCCACTATTATGACCCAGTCATTCCACACTTTGAATCCTGTACAAGCGAAAAAAACAAAAAGGAGAGGTTCCCTCGTGTGGTCATATGATTGCTAAATTTTATTTTAACAAGTAAAGATTTTTCATGAATATAATAACCATCTATTATCACCACCATTTCATAAAAGAAGGACATTTTTATAAGACAAGAGTGAGGAGGACATAATATCAGAGAAGAATGTAAGATAGTAAAAAGATAGTGGGAACCTTACACATGTACCACATATATCATTGTCTTTATATTCCTTTTGCTTCCACTGAAAAATTTTCCTTGAACTTAAAGTTATCTGTGTATTGCTGTTTGGGAGCCACTATTGCCATTAGCACCTTCCTTTTGGGAAATTAATTGTGACTGGTTGGTTGAATGAACAGCCAGCAGCACAGAATGGTCTAAAGATGGCAGGTGGTTTGTAGGCACAGGGAAGTGGACAGCTCTATCCTTTCTAGAGCTCCCAGAGCCCTCAAAGGTGTTCTATCCTCCTCCATCAGGCAACATCTTTCATCCAAAAAAGATAAGAACCTGTATGTTACAGAGAATAAGTGACCTTATAAACCTAAGTGAGGAAGAGAAAAGAAAGGAGCGAAAAGTGGGATTTTGAGTAATGCAAACCTCTTAAATACGAAGCAAAGCAAAGAATATAAAATATTCTGTTGACAGCCATCTGTAAGTCAGACTGTTTGATATAATTTTTCAGCTGAGGAGGGGAATGGAAATTAAAACCTTAACCAGAAAAGGGTTTTGTTATGATCACAGGTGAAGTAGGAAAATGAGAAGAATGGATTGCTTCTAAGAAAATGATGAAATTGTTTCCTTTGGCCTTTCAAAGGGAGGAATAATAATTGTAATGTAATTTGGGAGGAAATGTAATTTGGGAGGAAACAACAAAGTCAAATTTTTGCTGACTGTTAAAATTAATGTGGAAGAATACGTTTCTTAAAATTTCAAAAGTATGTAAGTAACATTAAATTTAGAACTATATTAATCAAACAAAAAAGTGAATATTTGATCACTGTCATTCCTCCACTGTTTACCAAACGTCTGCTATAGCTGTGCTGTACGAGAGAAATATGAAGAGCCACAAATGCAATTTCAAATTGTTTAGTAGTCACGTTAGAAAAGTAAAAAGAGGAAAAATTAATTCTAATAAAATATTTACCTAACCTAATATACTCATTTCAAGATTTCAATGTCAATAATGAGCTATTCTACATTATTTATATCCATATAAAGTCCTTGAAACCTAGTGTATAGTTTACACTTAGCCGATAAAGTGCATCTCAGCTTGAATGAGTCCCATTTCAGGTGCCCGAGAGCCACTTGTGGCTAGTGACTGCTGAAGTGGACAGCACAGCACCTGAGGCTCAAATCATGTTAGATGCTAAGGAGGACACAGAGAAGACAAAGGGAGTCCAGGACTAGTCTAGAAGGCAAACAAATACACCACTGAGTGTTACACTAAAACCTGAGGCCAGGAGTAATAAGCATCAAAAGAAGGCTTCAGACTGTGTGTTCTGGGAACATAGTAGGGCTGGGCTAAGGAACTGAGTCTTGAATTTAGCCTTGACATGTGTTTACAAAATAGATGAGAGGACATTATAAATAGAGGGAAGGTAAACCTAATGTGTTTTTCCAGTTTGTGCTTCTTATAGGATAGCTTTTGGTTAATGGGTAGGGACCTTTTCCTTTGCAAAATAAACTCAATCTCTGTGGACTTCCATCTCAAAAAGTTTCAAAGAAACAAAGAATGGTAGGATGGGCAGGTCTGCTGCATAGGAGCTGTAAGTAGGTCAAAAGTACAGTGAGAAGTAAAATATAGAAGTAACAAGGTTGTATACCCAAAGCTCAGCAGGGATTTTCGAGGGGAGTCCACTGATGAGGACCATCAGATCCCTTCCCGCTACCTAAGATGCAGGCAGGAAATAGTATGGTGTGGGCTTCTCCATACTTAGAGCCCTCACCCATGCTACCTGCTACGACCAGTAACTTCGTTCCCCTGTGGGGTTCTCATGTTCCCATTCCTGGAACTATCTAGCTGACTGCAAGTTGGCCAGTGCAGTGGAATCCTTGGTGAGAGGCAGGAATTTGGTCCTCCATGAAGAGTTACCAGTACTTGAAGGTAAAAATAGATACATATATGGTCAAACCCAGCTCTGCTAGCATTCGCACCTCAGTCAGCAAGCCCATCCGGCTACGGTGAGGCACTCTGTTAACCTAGAGATGTGTTTACTGACCTGTAAGATTCAATTGAAGGCATCTGAAGCAATCGATTTGGGGAAGAAGGACTCAAATATGCTTTGAGTACAAAACTACAGAGCAAAAGGTCTTCCCTGCTGTTTCACCAACTCAGTTGTCTGAAAAGTGGCCCTACCCTTCTCCTTGGATTTAACAAATGACATCTAGCCAAAGGGTGTTTTGCTAATCTTAAATCAATGCAAGGCTATGTTAGCCTTCTTGTTGAGTTACCTTCCATTCCTTCTATATAATTAAATTTTCAACCAAAATAGAACCAGTAGGAGATACACATTAAGAGGTTAATTGTATAAAAGCAAGTGAAGCAAGTATTTCCTTCAACTTTTAAAACTGTGCATTGTGAATGATTTACAGCTTTCTGGGAGAAAGTTAAAAAAAAAAAAAGAGTCATTGCAAGGAATAGGTTTATGTGATAATGAGGACTGCCTAGGCAAGTCGGGAGCAGGCCTTCAGGAAGGACAGGTGGATCTCTTGAGCATGAGCTGGAGCTTCTGTCCACAGGCTAAATGTTTTCTCTAAGACTTTATTCAAGGAAGCCTCAACTCTGCTCTTAGGTCCTTTCAACTTGTTGAATCTGGCCTTCCCCAGTTATTTAGCATAATTTCCCTTATTTAAAACCAACTCATTATGGACTTTACTCACATCTGCAAGATACCTTCACAGCAACACCCAGATAAGTGTTTGAATAACTTAGAGGTTATAAGTCGTCCAAGCTGACCCATAAAACTGACCATCACACCTCCCACCTTCCAACACAACCCCTCTTCTCCAGACAAACTTACTTGACCAGAGCACATCCCCTGCTGCACAGTCTCGAGGCCTCTGCCTACGGGGGCTCTGTGTGAACTGCTCTCCCCTTTCCTGCCCACACTTGCTGTGCTGCTTTGAAAGGATGTATGTCCTCTAGAAAAGCCATGTTTTAATCAAAATCCCATTTTGTAAAGGTAGAATAATCTCTATTCAATACTGTATGTTTGAAATTGTAATCAGATCATCTCCCTGGAGATGTGATTTAATCAAGAGTGGTTGATAAACTGGATTAGGTGACGACATGTCTCCACCCATTTGGGTAGGTCTTGAGAAGTTTCTGGAGTCATATAAAAGAAGAAACATTTTGGAGAATGAGAGATTTGGAGAGAGCAGAGAACGCTGCAGCACCACAAAGCAGAGAGTCCACGAGCCAGTGACCTTTGGAGATGAAGAAGAAAACGCCTCCTGGGGAGCTTCATGAAACCGGAAGCCAAGAGAGAAAGCTAACAGATGATGCCATGTTCGCCATGTGCCCTTCCAGCTGAGAGAGAAGCCCTGACTGTGTTCACCATGTGCCTTCTCACTTGAGAGAGAAACCCTGAACTTCATCGGCCTTCTTGACCAAGGTATCTTTTCCTGGATGGATGCCTTTGATTGGACATTTCTATAGACTTGTTTTAATTGGAACACTTTCTTGGCCTTAGAGCTGTAAACTAGCAACTCATTAAATTCCTCTTTTTAAAAGCCATTCTGTTTCTGGTATATTGCATTCTGGCAGCTAACAAACTAGAACACTTGCACAACCCTTGTGGCCCAACTCACAGCCCATCCCCTTAGAAAAAATCCCAGAAATTGCCTTGCCCTTGCCTCTCTCCTTGGTACTTGACATTTGTGAAGTCATAAACTGTTTTGTCTTTTTTGTCTCTTCCTGAGATCACAAACCCCTTCTAAGCATGAATTATGACTTCTCTCTCTGTATGCCCTAGCAGAGAAGTCTTTAATTTATGGTAAGGTGACCTTGTTCACAATATATAATCCAGGGATCTGGCAGGATCCTTTAACACAGCTTGATTCATCCAAAGGATCATCTGCACAAACAAATAATTCAGATGAGGAGAAGTATTTTCTCCTGAATTATTCAAGTTTCAAGGAGAAAGAATAGAGAATTTAAATTATATAGAGTCTAAGGTTCAGACTTTCATGTCCTCATAGTTCTAATGAACTATTATAAGCTATTGTGCAAACCTAGGTTTGTCAGAGACAATGAAAGGGCCTTCAAATTCCTCCGTTTTTCTGTTATGGGTTGAATTGCATCCCCCCAAAAGATATATTGAAGTCCTAACCCCCAGTACCTCAGAATGTGACCTTATTTGGAAACAGGGTCATTACCAGTAGAATTAAGCAAGTTTAAATGAGGTCATACCAGAGTAGGATGGGCTCTCCATCTAACATGACAGGACACAGAGAGACACACAGAGATGAGAATACCATTTGATGGCTGAGGCAGAGAATACCAATGGGCTACTGGCAAGCCACCAGAAGCCAGTAGAGAGGCACAGAACAGATTCGTCCCTACAGACTTGGAAGGAAGTAGGGGCCTGCCAGCACCTTGACTTCAGAGTTCTGGCCTCCAGAATGTAATACAATAAATTTCTGTTGTTTTAAGTCACCTAGTTTGTGGTATTCTGTTATGGCAACCCTGGCAATCTAAGACACCATTTCTCTAAAAATTGTCTTTATGTCCTGAAGTATCCCTTTCTTTAGTAAGTCATAGTTTGCTTGGAACTGCCTGGGAAAGAAATTTATGGGTGATTAGTTTTCTAATAAGTAATATTCGAGGAGCGCTTACTATATGCCAAACACCATCTCAATCATTCTATATAATCATAAGCTAGGTATTATTATCTCCAATTTAAAGATGATGGAACAGGCTTAACAGGTTAAAAAAAAACCTGAACCCTGACGCAATTCTTCCCCTCAAAAAGTGTGTGAGTCATCTTGGGCAAGTCACTAAACCTCAAGGACAAAAAGGTCTGCCTTAGTGCATTGTTACGAGGATAAAACAAGCGGCTGATGTTTGGTTTCTCATGATTGACATGGCATGAGAAGGACTATACCCAAGTAGAGATCCACTAGTTCCCTTTATAAAGAAAAGAAGTCAAAGAGAATCATGCATTGGAGAGTTATCAAAAAATACGAACTAAAATCAATGTAGAGTGGGCCTAAATTAGTGGTAGCTTCAGCTGAAAATCATTTTTCCTTAAAATCACTTTTGGGGCTTTAAAAATGATCAAATATCTGGGCTCTATCACAGATCAACTGAATTAGGATGATCGAGGGCGGGATCAGGCAATCATACGATGAAATTTATCTATAAGCCATTTAAATTATCTATAATAGAACTGCTGCTATAAGAGTTTGAGAACTGCTGATAACCACTTGTGGCACCAACATGATACGCCTTTCCCTCTCCCAAGGTAGCACCGATCCACTTGCTTCTCTGTAAAATGAAGTTATCAAGAAAGTGGATGGTCAATGTAGCTTCCATGCTGCGAGATACCTCTGACTAACACTACCTAACCATGGCTGTGAAGATTTTTCTCTTAATTTATGCTATGAAGAACCAAGGGAAGCAGGTCCAGTGGGCTCAGCTGTGCTCAAAACTGAACACAGAAAAATCTGGTGTATACACACAAACACACACCTACACACACCCCCATAAGTGGTAGTTCTTCAGCCATCATCTTTTTTCACTACCCCTGTCTTCTTACAACTTCTGCTCTCCTGTATCTGTATTCACCTTTTAAAGCTTCGGTTAGCTAGTTCAAGTCCCCTAATTGATGATCATAAAGAGGTTAAGTGACTTGGCACAAGGTCACTCAACCAAATAGTGGTAAAGCCAGAGCTTGAATTAGCCACTGACTTCAGCCTGATGCTCCTCCCAGGACTTGTCCTCTCCCTCAACTTTGGTAGGGTGGTCTCTCTCTCTCCCCAGCCCCAAGCAGGGCCTGTTTCATGGGCATGGGACCGGCAGTTAAACGGGGCCCCATACTTTGGTCCCATACCTGATACAATGCTCTATTGTTGCTGTCTTGAAATTCTTAATAACATTTTAATTTTCCACTTGGGTCCACAAATCACGTCCTACCTACAAGTGAAGGGGGCAGCTAGCCCCTGGCTCATTTGGGCCCCTTGAGACAAAATGATTATCATCCTAGGAAGTTGAAGAACTGGAGAGCTGCAGTGCAGTTTTCAAAGATGGAATCTGAAACTCAGCTCTGACCATCAGCACCTGACCCAAAACCCCAGCTTCCCCCCACCTTCAACTCCCTGCTAGACATGAAACTTTGCTCCCCAGGACGTGTTAATTGAGTTGTCAGTTATTCTTTGACCTTTGCTGGAAGCTGAAGTAATTATATTTCTGTTTAACACAGTATTTGTAATGGAAGGGGTGATTAATTAGAGTGTATTAATTTCTCTTCTTTCCATACCAGGTCATTTTCTAGAAATCAATACTTTCAAACCCTTTATTCATATATCAGTTATCATCCACTTGTACTTGAGTAATTTTTCAAACAATCTACACCTTGAAAAATTCTTCCAAACAAATCTCAGGCAAACTTTTCCTGTTTTTCTTGGGCTCATAATGGTAGTATTATTTTCATTTGCCTAACTGCGTTTAGTTATCTTATCCTGACACAGCCAGATGATCCAGCATTGTTTTTCAAGTCTTGTTTTTAATTACATTACATAAGGTAATACATCAATTGGAAGGAATTGCTTTTTAGTTTAGAAGTCCCCTGTAGTGCCCAGGAAAGACAAGATATTGAAAAGAAGGAATGGGCAATTTATTTTGTTTTAATCACATTTTAATGAAATTGTTTTAGAATTGAACTAACCTAGAAACTACCGCAATCAACATCCTTATTTCCCCATAAGGTCCGGATTCGCTCTACAAATCACAAGCTCCTGACACACAGATAGAGACCCTGGGGCTTCTGAGTCCATCTAGGTCAGGGGCTTAGCCCTTTTGTGCTTAAATAGTTCAAAGTAAGTTGGGCTAAGGGTCACTAAGTATTATGCAGAGTTCAAACCATGACTTCATAATGAGTTTAATCATAAAAAGGAAATGAAACCCTGTAACATTGTCTATATAGAAAGGTAATACTATCACATCCTATATCTTGCTTGAGGAGACACTACTGATGGCCACCTAAAATCTTTCACATCTATCTTATACAAATTATTATATTACAACCCCTAATAACATTGTCATTGTGGAGACAGAATTATCCTTTGTTGTGTGTGATTTTCCTCATGGAGCTGTCATGAAAATAAGACATGCAATTTGACAATATACTGTATCTGAATCAGAGAGAAGTATCATGACCCATGTAGGAAATGTTTGCAGGACTCTTGAGCATCATTTGCTCTTTGCCCACCACCCTACTGTTAACACATCAATTAACAGGTTGTGTTCATTGAGATGTCAATTATTCTTTCACCCTTGCTGGAAGCTAAGGTAATTATATATCTCTGTTCAACACAGCATTTGTAATGGAAGGGGTGATTAATTAGAGTGTATTAAATTCTCTTCTCTCCATACCAGGTCATTTTCTAGAAATCAATACTTTCAAACCCTTATTCACACATCAGTTATCATCCACTGGTACTTGAGCAAGTTTTCAAACAATCTACACCTTGAGAAATTCTTCCAAACATTTCTTGGGCAAACTTTTGCTGTTTTTTTGCACTCATAATGGATCACTGTCTTCATCTCCTCGAATCATTCTTTCTCATGGATCAGTGTAGGGTGAACAGGGCCAGCCCCTCTCACCCAGGACCATTCTTTCTCATGGATGTATGTGTGTCTCCCCCTAGACTGTGAATCTCTAGGAGCAGGAACCATGTATTTGCTGTTCATCTTTCCTTTTCCAAGCATCTAACACACAGCCCAGCACAGAGCAGCAAAGAAATGAATGAAGAATGAATGAATGATGGAATATCTTATGGAATTCCTGAATCTCCACCCAGGTTTATTATAATGAAAAAGCAGTACTATAATCTCAATGAAGGCAGAAAAATATGTCTTATACTTAAAAAAAAAGCTTCATAGTCCCTGTACAGCATTAAGGATGCAGCAAATGTAATCAAATGATGGAGTGAGGAAAGGCATGAGTTTATCCACTTACTTGCAAGCAAGCCAACCCCACTTGCGAGGGATCCAATCCAGGCTGTTTTTCCTTTCCCTTCACCGAAAGCATCCAACCATTCTATGTACAGGACTCCAACAGCTAACGGGGATCCATAACACAAAAACTGAGTAAAGAAGGAAACAAGCACAATCACCCAGCCCCATCCACCATCAGGTGACTTTTTAAATTCCATTGTAAGGTGAAGTCAAGGAGGTGTTTCTCTGTCGGTCCTAAACAAAAACAAGCAAAAAGAGAGGCGTATTTAGGGTGTTGCAGGATACAGCATTTTGGATTAAACATATCTTCTCCTAAATTTAAAAAAAAAAAAGCTTCTCTAAAAACATACACGAAAAAGCATAAAGTTTCAATGACACAAATTAACTTTTAAAATTTATTTTTTTGAATAATACATGTCCGTGGTTCAAATAAATTTTTTGTTTTAATTATAAAAGGCATTCAGTGAAAAGTCTCCTTCCAAACTTTGTTCCTATTCATCAGATTCCCACCTCAACCACAGGAAACCACTGTCTTTCGTTTCTTGCCCCATGTTGGGTTCCCCAGGAAGCCAACTCTTAGGACATAGGAGGTGAAGATGGAGGATCCTTAGGCCTGCTCTTGGGATCGATACCTGGGGAAGAGAACAGACGAAGCAGGGCTGGGCAGAGGAGCAGTTAGGCTGCGATGCCGTCTTAGCTGAGGGGATCCTGAAGCTGGGATGACCGCACAGGGTGGTCCTGAGTTGGGTGAGAGGGCCTGGCCCTTTACACCCCGGACTGATCTGTCCCTGGGTGCGAGCCACCCCAGGAAGGGGTAGGAACCCTAGGTGAGGGGACGATCTACCCCCACAGGGAACACCTGCTGAAATCAATCTACCCACAGCTCTCCCAGCAGCTGACAAGGAATCTTTCTTTCCTGGGTGGGGGCCTGGAGGGGAATCAGCAGCAAGTCACAGCGTTCAGCCACTTGGGTATCTCAGGGTTTCTCTACCTCTATACAAGCAAAAACGAACAGATATTCTTAGATAACCCCCCTGTTCGACACACATAGCATATTATACATTCTGTTTTGCACCTCGCTTTATTCACTTAATACCCTTGGAGATCTTTCCACAGCAACACACTGAGGGCATTCTCAGTGTGCATATGTAGTACATTTTAAATTCAAGTTCAGAGTATCTCAGCCTATGGCTGTCTGCTTTGTTCACTCATTTATTGAAAAGGCAAAACATTCACATGTACAAAAATGAGAGAGGCAATACTCTCTCTAAGCCCAACTCTGCAAGTGAAATCATTATCCTTCCCCCTCCATGGGAAATGACATCCAGGGGTCAAAGTCTCCCTGGGGGCATGGGAGATGACTCCCAGGGGTGAGTCTTGCCCTGGTACCATGGGATCAACAATTCCATTCTGACCAAAAGGGGGGAAAGACCTGTAACTACTAAAGTATCAGTGGCTGAGAGAGTTCAAATAAAGTCGAGAGGATACTCTGGAGGTCACTCTTATGTAAGCTTCAGTTGGATATTGCTATCATATATTGCCAGACCCAACCAAAACCATTCCAGCCAATCCTAAAGAACACCTAGGGCAATATGTAAGATCCTATAAAGGTTCCATGCACATGGGTAACTTTCCAGAAACCTACAACCTCCAGATGGGTCCCTGGACCAGATAAGTCCTGAAACCTAGAGGGTCCAGCCTCTCCAGAACATCAGTTAGTTCCATCTCCCTACCCCATATTAGTGACAGTCCCTTCCAACATGAAAAAGTTAGAATAGCCATAGCCCAAATACCCCTAAAGAGTGGGATAGAAAGATCAAAGGTGATGGTGGAGTTACACAGAGAAGCTAGATTTTAACAAATGAATATGATTATGGAATCATTAAACTGATATTTGTTTTAGTCTCCAGTATCTTAGAGCACCTAGAATTGGCTGTTTGGAATTGCAACCCATACCAAACTCTGAAATCTGTTCTACAACTAATTTTTGTGCTGTGCTTTGAAATTTATTGCTTTTTTGTATATATATTGCTTTTCACAAAAAAGAAAAAAATCAATCGTGATGATAAAAAAATACATATTTTTTCTAGCTTCTTATATTCTGGCACAGCTAAAAGGAAAAATCTGAAAGGATCATATGGTAGCCCATGACAAACTCTGGGATCTCACATGTAATTACTCATTGAAGAATGCTTTGAACATATGTTATATTATACAATTTAAATATTATTGCTTTGTATATACGTTATATTATACAATTTTAAAAGTCAAAAAAAAAAAAAAATGAAAGAGGCAAAAGGTATACAGTCCCCGTCTATGCTCCTCCCACTTGGCCCCTACCTACCAGTGTTTCTTTTTTATCTTTCTGGCGTTTCTTCATAGGTACACAAGCTAACTCACATATAGATTTCCTTTTTATTTTTTTTAACATAAAAAGTAGTATATTATTGTTAAAATGAATTCAGTTTGGAATGCTAGTGGTAAATGAAAGCGAGGGGTAAGGGGTATGGTATGTATAGTCTTTTTTTTCTCTATTATCATTTTATTTCTTTTTCTGTTGCCTTTTTATTTCTTTTTCTAAATCGATGCAAATGTACTAAGAAATGATGAATATGCAACTATGTGATGATATTAAGAATTACTGATTGTATATGTAGAATGGAATGATATCTAAATGTTTTGTTTGTTAATTTTTTTGATTAATAAAATAATAAAATAAAAAGTAGTATATTATTCACAGTAGTACGTGCCTGACTTTTTCACTTGAAAATAAATCTTGAAGAGCTTTTACATCAAAGCGCAATGACCTTTCTCATTCTTTTCTTACTGCTGCCCTGTATTCCAATGTAGGCTTTCCTCTGAACTTGTTTAGCCAACCCTCTTAATATCTATTAGGTAGGGCCATGGTGGCTCAGCAGGCAAGAGTGCTTGCCTGCCAGGCCAGAGGACCTGGGTTTGGTTCCCGGTGCCTGACCATGTTAAAAAAAAAAAAAAAAAAAATCTGTTAGGTAAATCCAAAATGGAATTGCTGAGTCAAAGGGCATGTACATTTGTAATTGTGGTATATATTACCAAATTGGCTTCAAAGGGACTAAACCAATATATATAATTCCCAGCAATTTTGTGTTGTGAAACTTTTGGAATATTGCCAATCTGTTGGCTTTAAAGTGGTGGTTTTCATTTGCCTCTCTCACAGTATGAATGTGCTTGAGCACCATTTATAGGTTAAAATCCATTCGATACCACTGAGTTGCACACTTAAAAATGGCAAAATGAGAAATTGTGCTGTATGCATGTTATTATAACTTTTTGAAGTCACGTGTAATTCCTAATTCTTGAGTATCTTTGAATACATTTCCAGATTTTCTATTTTGGTCCATTATTTTTCTGTCTTTCACACACCCTTACCACGTTAGTTTAGTTACTAAACTTTTTTTTAGAAGGTTTTTCAGAATATTTTAATCTCCAGTGAGGCTGAGTTTTTTTCCCCCTCTCTCCATCATTATGCTCCTTTTTCAGTATTTTTTTTTTTGGTCTATTCTTGTTTACTTTTTTCTATACAAACTTAGAAATTGGGCTTATCTGGTTCTAAAAGAAATCTGAGGCTGTTTTTATTGGGATTGAATTAAATTTATAAAGTAACTGCAGGAGAATTAAATGTTTTAGGATGTTCAATCTTTCTATATAAGAGTATGATATGCCTTCCCATTTGCTCAATTTACTTTTGTATTCTCAGTTTAAAAAGTTTTCTTAACATTTTCTTGCCTATCTTATCTTAGGCATTTATCCTTTTTGTTAATATTGTAATTAGGGTCATTTTAAAATTTATATTCTGTTTGCATTTGTAAAAGCTATTGATATCTGTGTGTTAATTTTGTATCCTACTGCCCTACTAAATTATCTTATTTGCAGATTTTCAGATGATACTCTTGATATATGCAGTAAAATACAGTTATACAATCATCTGCAGTGAAATTTTTACCTTCTTATTTCAGATTTTTATAGTTTGTAATTTTCCTTCTCTTGTCTTTGCATTAAAAAGTGCCTCCGAAATAATGTTAAATAAAAGCATAAATCTTCGTCTAGTTCCCAACTTTAGTGGGAATGCCTCCAAATGCCATGATGTGTCTCTCAGACTTAGATTTATTTTACAAAGTTAAGAAAGAATCAATATTTTTCTATTTTTGAATGTTATTATGAAGAATTGTGGTTACATTTTATCAAATGCATTTTCAATATGTATGGAGACAATTATGACTTGCCTCATTATAAGTTTTAATGTGAAAAAAATCAGTATTTTCTTCTATTGAGCCATCCTTGAGTTATTACATTAACTCCTCCCTGCTTGATGTAGTATTCTAATTATGTTAACATATTTTTAAAGGATTTTGAGTTCATTAGTGAGATTTGTCTATTTTCTTGATTGCAATTTTTGCCAGATTTGCTATCAAAATTTCTTTATAAAAAGAATTTGAAATCTTTCCTCCTGAAATTCTGAAACAGTTTACCTAAGAATGGATTTGAGGGCACAACATTTCTGCCCTAAACAGGGCCTCCCTCTTAATCTACATCTCCGTGTCTCTTCGCTATGCTGGGCCCACAGTTAAGTTCAACAGATCTTCTCTGCCCAGAGACTTTGCCAAGCCCATTCCCTTGGCTGTGGTTTCATCAAATAATAAAGACAGTAGGAATATAATCCATCCATTCATGCATGTGACTAATTAGATGACTAGACATGTAGCTACTTAAGAGTCATAATGACACCCATCATTTAACTGGGCTCCACTGAATTTCTTCACTTCGCATTCAGAGAACTGAGCAGAAGTCATGTCACCACTTGCATAGGCCTTTCTACAAATGAACTTTAAATATTTAATAACCAAAACTGGAAGATGTAACTAGAGACTAAAATCCAGCCTCTCAAACCAGATGATTCTGTTAACAGACAAAATATTTCAAATTTCCAAACATTGAAATCCATTGAAGTAATCAGAATTGTCCATCTATCAAAAATATATTCTCTCTAATGCTGACTCCTTTTTAAAGTAAACAATATAATTTTGGCTCTTCTAATGACAATTTTATTATTTTACAATTCCTGTTCCAACTCTTTTTTAAAGAAAATATAGTCTTTTTGTTTTTTTTCTTTTCAACATGGGCAGGCATTGGAAATCGAACCCAGGTCTCAGGGATGGCAGGTGAGAACTCTGCCACTGAGCCACCATGACCTGTCCGGAAAATATAGTCTTAATTCCCCCAACCAGATAATTTATTATAGAAATAATAAGACTAAAAAGTTGTGTAAAGACAATGTACATGACATTGTTCTTCATTATATCCTTAAATTACAGCACTTTAGGGAAAGTATACAGACAAGTGTACCAGAATCCTAAATAAAACTAGTGTGTTTTTTGGGGGACAGTGATATCTTTCTTGACAGTTTTAAACCATAAGTGAACAGAAATGTCTTTCTATATGAAATACCCTTGCCTTGCTTGGGTATTATTCCTTTTTTTTTACCTTAGTTGTCATTTCAACATATAGGACACAGGCCAGAGAAACTCTTCTCATAGCAAACATTTGGGCAGAGAAAACCTTTGAAGTACAAAGCTCTTATGTATATCAACTTTGACTAGAAAGAAAAGTTTTTATAGAATTTGCTCAGAGATTCTAATCTGTCACTGTCTCATAGTTGAAGTTGCATGTAGTTTCATTAGAACATGGTGAAAACTATCATTTAGTGTTTTGCTGTTTTCTGTCAGGATATTCCTTAGATATCTTTCACCTGTTACTTCCCTAAATAAAGATGTTCTGCAAGGTGATTTCACAAACAGGCTATTCACCATTCTTCACTTTTTATAATGGTGCCCGAATTCACTTGGAGGCCTTAGGTCCCCCCTATGGGTAAAGGTTTGGTGAGTGATTAAGTTTCCTTGACCTTGACCTATAGAGTGGCTCATGATCCACTCAAGGCCAGAAGGACATATCTCCCAGGACTCTGAATCTTGAGTGAACTACTATAAAGAAAGACAATTATTTGGAGTTGACATTTCATCCTAATGACAGTACCCTAAAGAGACCCTCTCCTACTTCCTGCTACCTTCATCTCTACAAGAATACCCAAGCCTGGTGTTCTAGTTTGCTAGCTGCCAGAATGCAATATACCAGGAACAGAATGGCTTTTTAAAAGGGGAATTTAATAAGTTGCAAGTTTACAGTTCTAAGGCTGAGAAAATGTCCCAATTAAAACAAGTCTATAGAAATGTCCAATCAAAGGTATCCAGGGAAAGATACCTTGGTTTAAGAAGGCCAGTGAAGTTCAGAGTCTCTCTCTCTCATCTGAGAAGGCACATGGTGAACACAGTCACAGTTCCTTCCTCAGCTGGAAGGGCACATGGCAAGCACAGTGTCATCTGCTAGCTTTCTCTCCTGGTTTTCATGAAGCTCCCCGGGAGGCGTCTTCCTTCTTCATCTCCAAAGCGCTGGTTGATGGACTCTGCTTCACGGTGCTGCAGCATTCTCTGTTCTCTCTGAATCTTTCATTCTCCAAAATGTTTCCTCTTTTATAGGACTCCAGTAAACCAATCAAGACCCACCCAAATGGGTGGAGACATGTTGTTACCTAATCCAGTTTAACAACCACTCTTGATTAAATCACATCTCCAGGGAGATGATCTGATTACAGTTTCAAACATACAGTATTAAATAGGGATTATTCTGCCTTTATGAAATGGGATTTAGATTAAAAAATGGCTTTTCTAGAGGACATACATCCTTTCAATCCAGCACACCTGGTTTCTCCGGTTTTTAAGTCAGCTCATAGATGAGCTGACAATATCTCTACTCAGTTTGTTTTAAGTTAGCTGATATCTGTTTCTTTTATTTGTGACAGAACAAATCTTACTAAGAACTATTTTGAGTATGCTGTAATTTCACATTTTTAATTTTACCCATCCATACACCCCTTTGCCCTCTTTGGACCAAAGATAAGCTTAGGGGTATAGTCTATGACCACAAAATATAGGTAAGACATTTCATTGAACTTACCAAGGGAAATAAAAATAAGATATGTGTATTAGTCATGGCTCACCAGGAAATGGAACCAGTAGGACATATATGCAAATATTAGAGTTTATGAGATTATAGAAATTGGCTCATGTGACCATGGAGATTGGCAAGTCTGAATTTTGTAGGGGCAGCCACAAGTTGGAAACCCCCAAAGAGGGTTTCAATAAATTGCCCAGGAGAAGCTGGCTGACTGAAGTAGATATAGAAATTCTTCTTTCTGACTGCTAAAATCATCAGTTCTCCTTTTAAGGCCTGATTGACTGAGCTTTCTCTCATTTCTGAAGGCAATCTACTTTATTGATTGTGAATATAATCAGCCACAGACGCAATCAACTGACTAATGATTTAAATCCATGAAATATCCTCACAGTGACAATCAGGCCAGTGTTTGCCTGACTAAACAACTGGACCTTATAACCTAGTAAAGTTGACATGTGAACTTTAACATCATGGTATGGTTCTTGCCTTCTAGCACCATAAAACCAGCTAAGAAGATAAGATACATGTCTATGGAGATGATATGTGCACAAGAGACCATGATTGTATGCCAAAGAGATGGATGGATATCAAATGTTTAGAGTAGGGAGAAATGAAAACTAACAAGATGGGAAGAGTGGAACACCTCATGAATTGCATTGGTTCTAAAGGACAATGGTGAGATTTGGGAAAGGATAATGGGGGTTTGGTGGAAAGTGAAAAGAACAGGCCTACTGAACTCAAAGAGAAAAACAAGAGGAGAAAGATGGTTCTCAGTTGAAATTTAAGTCCAAAGAAGTGTGTATTTATAACCCAAAGATGGGGTTTTTTCACACTTTACATAATAAGTCAGCATTAGTAACCCATTTACATTATCTAAGTGTTGGATATTTTTTTCTCTAAGAAAGACAAGATCTATGAGTATTGGAAGGTGTTATTTGGACTAGTGTTCCATGGGTATATTAAAAAGTTTGGACTCTTACTCATATAACTGCATGAAAATGTGCTTCTAGGAAACATGCTTCTAGGAAATGCATGCACTTTAGTATAGTCTTGTAAATTTTTTGAGAATTTGGAATCTTTACTAACCAAGTATTAACAAAACCAGAACACTGCATGAGCAAATGCCTTTAAAAAAAATTATACATTTTCACAGACTATTTGAGAAGCACTGCAATTTAGGATCAGTTTTACACACCACAGCGTTTGATGGTATATTATAAAATTAATTTTAACTTAGGGATGGTGTGATGGTGGCTCAGTGGCAGAATTCTTGCCTGTCATGCCAGAGACCCGGGTTCGATTCTCGGTACCTGCCCATAAAAAATAATAATAAAATAAAATAAATTTTTAAAATTAATTTTAACTTAAAATTTAAGTGGATAACTTAACTTGGTAATTAAATATATTACACATATTGTAACCTTCCCTTGGATCAGAACATGAAATAAAACTAACCATAATAAGAAATCATTGTTCAACAAAATTAGATAATCATTTTACTAGAGTTTACTAGATTAGATAAAGCTAGAAATTTACTAAATTAGATAAAGCTAGAATTCGTTTTGTTAAAGAGTAAGGAGAGCTAGGCAAGTTCAAAAACACTACCTTCAGAAAAAGAAAAGGACTATTGATGTAAGACTATACTTCATTCACATTAAAGCTTTAAGCTACAATGCCTTAGCCTGCATTTAGTTGTGGTTTGAATAATGCCAGTCCTGTTATTTCATCAACTCTTTACATTGGCTGGAAACTTCAATTCTCCCGGATATGGAATGTCAGAATTTCATACTTGACATTTTATGGACATTTGATACACTCAGCATGTTTGACATGGAAGTTTTCTGTCCCTGAAATATATACATACTATACTTTTTTTTTTTTACCAAGCAGAGAGAGATTTACAATTATTTAATCTATTTTCAGTTGACAGTTTCCTCTCGTTTTTGTACTTCACCCCCACAAAAATCATTCTCTAATAACTTCTCTTGAACTTTACCAATAAATAGCTCACTAAAGACTCACAGATGAATTTTTTCCACAAAATATGGAAGGAGGTAAAAAAAATCAAACTTTGATTTGAATTTCAATTTCTACCAAAATATCTGATAGAAACAAATAGAATATTTCACCCTAAGAATCTAAGATTATGTAATTAGATCCTTGGGAAAAAATAGTTGACTTCAGGTTGAGATTGTCTTGAATTAATTATCTGTGAGGCATGTAAAAAAAAAGTCAATATCATACTGGGTTTATGGCCTCCCTTCAGTTCATTTATGACTCTTATAATATAGGAGACTATAAGCCATAAGCACCATTTTCAAAAAATAAAACCACTTACTATGTGATGTGTAGGAGTGTGTGATTACAATACACAATAGGCCCAGTAACTATGCAATAGGACTTTTGTGGAAACCCATTTAAAAATCTATATATTTAATGTTTTCATTAAATATGCTTGTTAAAGTTGTCCTCAGTTACAACAATGGCTCACCAGACAGAGAAGTGGTCAGGATGCACACCTGGACTACATATAAACAGAGACATCACTACCAACCTTACACGAATAAAAAGGATTGTAAGGGAACATGCCCATGTATATGCCAAAAAAATTAGATAAATTAAATGAAATGGGCAAATTCCTAAGAAAGACACAAATTATAGAAACTACAGAAGTTGATAATCTGGATGGAATTTCCAGGGAAGACTGCAGAGTAGGGAACTCCAGGACTCACTTCTCCAAAGCAGGTAGTAGACAACCAGGAACTGTCTGAAGCAACTGTTGTGGGGCTCTGGAGGTCAGGAGAGCAATGTACAACAGGAGGAAGAGGCTGAGAAACTGCAGTAAAGAACTGTGCTGCCTTGCCCATCCCCTACTCTTGAGGCAGGCCAGCTCAGGGTCTAGTCCCTGTCTGGCTGCTATAGACAGAAAGGGAGAATGTGAAGTCTTCTTCCCAAAGAACAAGGTTAAGGAGGAGGGCATGGCCAAGCACTAAACAGCTTTTGATCAGCAAATTTGTATCACTGGGTCCCAGCACTAAGCTGCTCCTTTAGCCCATCCCAGACATGAATGGCCATAGCCATTGTTTCAATCTCACCCCCGTTGGGGCAGAGGCAGTGCACATGTACAGATATGGTGCTTTCCTAGGGCTGCAGCAAACAGTTTGTTTAAGTGCACCATCTGCTGGGCAGGCCAGGAAAGTGCAGCATCCATGACTCATCAAAAAGGCTTCTAGCAGGGTGCATGGGTAGTTCAGTGGTTGAATGCTTCCCTTCCTGACCCAGGTTTGATTTCTGGACCATGTACCCAAAAGACAAAAAAAAAAAGGCTTCTAGCATCTTTCCTGATCTTCTCCCCTGGGCTCTGTGGAGCTGTTCTGCACCCCTGTTTTGAGTCCTTGGCCCTGTTCTGGCTGAGAAATACTATCTTGGGAATGTGCTCTCCAGGTGACCCTCTGCCAAGAATTTGCCTGCCCGGCATAAGCAGCTAGAGGCAATAAAAGGCTGTAAAAGAAACTATAGGGGTAAAATAAAAGCAAACAGAATACATTAAGATTCCCAGAGAAGGAATAGAGGAATGAAAGCTTTCTCTGGAGTTGAAACAATCGCACAAAGAGTGAAATCCCAAAAAACTGTATGAACTATCCAGGGCAAAAATCAGAGGAAGAGCTAAAAAAATCTGATCAGTTAAACATGGACAATTCAAAAGCTCTAAAAGTTGAACTGAGTGACAAAAAGAGCCTAAACACAAAGCCAATCAACAATAAAACCCTAGGCAAAAGAGAGAAACTGACATTCTGAGTAAGTTCATCAGGATAATCTGATGCCTAGACATCAGCAAAAAATTACAAGCCATATTAAGAAACAGAAAGATGTGGCCCAGTCAAAGGACAAATTATAACTTTGAATGAAACACAGTTTTGGAAAAACTAATCAAAGATGTTCAAACAAATCTTCTAATACAAGAAGGTGAAGGAAAAATGTGACTAAAGATATAGAGGATATTACAAAGATATTGGGTGAACATGAAGCAGAATTTGAAAGTAAAAAAAAAAAAGGAACTAATACACATCATGGGAATGAAAGTCACAAAAGAAAAGATTAAAAATACACTAGAGGCATACAACAGCAGCTTTGAACAGGTAGAAGAAAGAATCAGTGAAGTAGAAAACAGGATAATTGAAATCTTACAGACAGAGAAAAGAATGGGAAAAATTGAGCAAGGTCTCAAGCATTCGAATTATAGCACGATGTACACAAATATAGTGTCATGGGTAGCCCAGAAGGAGAAGAGAAGGGAAAGAGGGCAGAAAGAATAATTGAGAAACAATATCCAAAAATTTCCCAACTCTTATGAAAGACATAAATATACATGTCCAAGAAGTATAACATACTTCCTACAGAATAAATACTAACAGACCTATTCCAAGACAAATTCTAATCAGAATGTCAAATGACAAATATAAAGCGTGAATCCTGAAATCAGCAACAGAAAAGCAATTTGATACTACAAGGGATTCCCAATAAGAGTAAGTGCTGTCTCATCAGAAACCACAGAATGAGAAGACAGTGGTATGCTATATATGCTTATAATCCCTTTAAGGTATGGAAAGAGAAAAACTACCAGCCCCAAATTCTTTATCTGGCAAAACTGTCCTTAAAAAGTGAGGAGAATTTAAAATAGTCACAAATAAACAGAAACTGAAAGAGTTAAGCAACCAGACACCTGTTGTACTAGAAATACTACAGGGAGTTCTGCAGGCTGAAAGGAAAAGATAGGAGAGAGAGCTATGGAATAGGGTGTAGAAACGAAGATTATCAGTAAGGGTAACTAAAAGAGCAAAAAGAGAAACAATAATAAGATACACATATAAAAAAAGAGGATAAAATGGTTGAAGTAAGTACTGTCATTACAGTAATATATTAATGTTAATGGATTAAATTCTCCAGTCAAAAGACACAGACTGGCAGAGTGTTCCAATAATACGTTGTCTACAAGAGACCCACAGACACAAATAGTTTGAAAATAAAAGGCTGGAAAAAGATATTCCACACAAACATTAACCAATAAAGAGTTGGGGTATATTAATATCAGAAAAAATAGACCTTAAATGTAAAACTGCTTTAAGAGACAAAAAAAGGTACTATATTTTTAATAAAAGAGACAATTCACCAAGAATAAATAACAATCAAATATTCATGCATCTAATGGGAATGCCCCAAACTATGAGGCAAACACTGGCAAAGTTGAAGGGAGAAATATATACCACTATAATAACAGCTGCAGACTTCAATGCACCAGTCTCATCAAAAGATAGAACACCTAGACATGAATCATTAAGGAAACAGAGAACTCGAATAAGATAAATGAACCAGACCTAACCAAAATATACAGAGGATTGAACCCCACAACATCAGGATATACATTCTTCTCCAGTGCACACAGATCATTCTCCAGGACAGACCACATGTTGAATCAATAACAAGTATCAATACATTTAAAAAGATTGAAATTATACAGGGCATGGAATGAAGCTGGAAATCAGTAACAAGGAGAGAATTGGAAAATTCACAAATATATGGATATTAAACAACACACTCTAAAGCAATCAGTGGATCAAAGAAAAAATTGCAAGAGAAACCAGTAAATTATCTTGAGATGAATGAAAATGAGGACATAGCATATCAAAATTTATGGGATGCAGCAAAGGGAGTGCTAACAGGGAAATTTTTATTATGCCTACATCAAAAAAGAAGAGGGTTCACAGGGGGTTAAGGGGTAGAATGCTTGCCTTTCATGTGGGAGACCTGGGTTTGATTCCTGGAACATGCACCCTACCCCGCAAAAAAACAGAAGAAAGAGCTTAAATCAAAGTCCTAACTGCACACCTGGAGGAACTCGAAAAAGAATAGCCAACTAATCCCAAAGCAGCGAAGGAAAGAAATAAAAATGAGAGCAGAAATAAATGAATTTGAGAACAGAAAAACTATAGAGAGAATCAACAAAACCAAAAGTTGGTTCTTTGAGAAGATCAATAAAATTGGCAAACCCTTAGCTGAAGTGACAAAAAAGGAGAGAAGATGCAAATAAATAAAATCAGAAATGAGGGGGAGTCATTACCACTGACATCATTACTGGGGTGCAGTGTGCCAATGTCTATTTGAGTCCTTGCTTTCAGTTTGGGGAGGGGAAGAGAAGGGAGAGAATTTTTCTATTTTTCTACCAAAAACCCACAGCTAACATTCTACTTAATGGGGAAATGCAGAATGCTTTCCTCCTAAGATCACAAATAACACAAGGGTGTCCACTTGGCCATTCCTATTCCACATTGTACTGGAGTCAAGGCAATAAGGCAATAAAAATAAATACACTGTATCTAGATAGGAACAAAAGAAGTAAACTATATCTATTTTCAGATAACATGATCTCAATATAGAAAATCCTAAGAATCCAGTAAAAAAACTTCTGCAGCTAGTAAACACATTCAGCAATATGGCAGTAAACTAGATCAATATACAAATATCAGTTGTATGTTTCCAGAATTTGAAAGAGTGACCAAAGAAACAATGACAAATTCAGTACATGATTCTGGCCTGGATCTAATAATACAAGAAAAAAGGCCCAAAAGGGTAGATATTATTGAGACATATAAAAATTTAGAATACAGACTGTAAGCTATATATATAATGTTAAATTTCTTGAACCTGGTAACTGTATGTAAGGTAGTACAGGTCTTAGGAAATATACATGGAAGAATTAAGTGATCAAGGAGCATGATGTATATAACCTAATTCTCAAATGTCTAGAAGATGATAGATAGATAGAAAGATAAATAGATATTGCAAATGTGCCAAAATGTTAAAATTGGTGGATCTGGGTATCTGGGTAGGGGTTATGTTGGAGTTCTCTGTATGGGTTTGGTATTATTTTTGGCAACTGTCCTATAAGTTTGAAATTTTTCAAAATAAAAAGTTAAAACAAAGATATCAATAATCCCTAAATTGATCTACAGATTCAATGCAATCACTATCAAAATCCCAACTGGTTTTTAGCAGTAACCTACAATTCATATGGAAATGCAAAGGGCCCAGAAGAGCCAAAACCATCTTGAAAAAGAACAAAGTTGGAGGACTCACAATTCCCGATTTCAAAACGTACTACAAAGCCACAGTCATCACAACATTGTGGGGCTGGCATAAGGACAGAGATATAGATCAACAGAACAGGATTGAGAGGCAAAAAATAAACACTTACATTTATTGACAATTGATTTTAAACAAGAGTGCCAAGAAAATCTGATGGATAAACAATAGTCTTTCAACAAACGATGTGGGGATAACTGGATGCCACATGTAAAAGAATGAATTTGGCCCCCTATCTCACACAATACAGAAAAGTAAATTCAAAATAGATCAGAAATCTAAATGTTAAAGATAAAACCATAAAACTTCTGTAAGAAAACACTGGAGTTAATCTTCATGACCTTGGATTAGGCAATGGTTTCTTAGATACGATACCAAAACACAAGCAACCAAAGGAAAAAACCCAGATAAAATGGGTTTCATGAAAATTTAAAACTTCGATGCTTAAAAGCACACTATTAAGAAAGTAAAAAACAATTCACAGAATGAGAAAAAACTTTTGCAACTCATATCTGACAAGGAAGGGACTTGTATTCAGAATCTATAAAGAACTCTTAAATCTCAATTTAAAAAGAAAATATGAAAATGGGCAAAATATTTTAATCATCCCCAAAGAAATAGAAATGGCCAATACATCATGAAATGATGTCCAAGGTCCTTCCTCAGTCATTAAGGAAATGCAGCAAGTGAGATAGCACTTCACACCCACTAGGGTGACTATTACCAAAATGAGGCAAAAACAAGTTTTGGTGAATATGTGGAGAAATCAGAACACTTATATATTGCAAGTAGGGCTGAAAATGGTGCAGCCACTTTGGAAAAAGTTTGAGGTGTGTGAATGTGGAATGACTGCTAAAGAGTACAGGGTTTCTTTCAGGGATGACAAAAATGATTTTAAATTAGATTGCAATGTGGTTTGCACAACTCTGAATATACTGAAAGCACTGCATTTACCCTTTACATGGGTAAATTTTATGATATGCAAATTATATCTCAATAAAGGTGTTTAAAAAAATTCCACTTCAAGCACTACAAGAAGTTATTTTATTTCTGACTCCAATATATATAAATTTCATATACTCAAGAGCAGGTCTGCTCTACCAAATAAAATTCCATTATTGATATTGCTCTTTTCCCCAAACCTTGACTTTTGGTCCCCCATATACATAATCATTTATTCTCCACCATTGCAGTTTGGGTAAAGGGATCCTGGGAATAAAGATATAATTCTCTGGGAATTCCAATAAAAATGTAGGTAAACAATTATTCTTTGGGTGTTATAATAAAAATGTAGATAAATAATCTTTTAGGTATTCTAATAATAGTGTAGGTAAATAAGTATGCTTTAATGCACAGTAAATCTTATAGTTCAAATACAAATTAAATTGTATTTAACAGGAAACAAGTGCAAAAAAGTTAGTTAATTAAGATTTATAAGTGATTTTCCCTATTTCTAGTTTTTCAGTCTGCCTTCTACTTCAGCTATATTTCCACTTCCACTTTCACTTTCCTATTTCTTTAGTAGTTTCATTCTAGAATGTCTCAAGGGTAAAAAGTGCAACATTTGCAGCCATCAGTTGCAAAAGTGCCAATTCATTTATAATTGAATTTCTTCAGAACAATTTAGGAATAGCATAAGGCTTTACAATAATAAAAGTTCATTCAGGGTCAAAGACACTAGCTTTCAAGTAAATCTACCCTATTTATTGATTCCTATATCAGTGATTAGTGAACATAGCCATACTAACTCTAATGTTAGTTCTTTAAAAGTTACCCTCATGAGGCCAATTTTGTCACTTAACACTGACATTTCATAGTTTGCAGTTTATGATTTCCCTTCTAAAAGGGAACTAACTAACTAAAATTAGTTCTATATCAAATGGTTTTTTAGAGGAAAAGACAAAGGACCTACTCTATTGTGTTTCTAAATAAAATTATTAAAACTCTTTGTAAAATCATATTAGTCATTCCTATATCTTAAAAAAATCTATAAGTCTAAAAGCATTTTCTACACTATGAAATAGCTATAAAAGGGGCGAACCCTAAGCAATGGTTTTGGAACTACTGTGGTAGCCCTCACCAGATGACCTGAAATTTCAGTCAAAGGTGGACAAAGCCACTTTCATGTTTTAGACTCCTGGTATATGAAATACTGAAGGAAAAAGTTAAAATGGGGATTAAAAAAAAAAGTATATATTAAATGCTTATAACTTTAAAAATTACTGTTGTAAGCTAAAAAGTGGAAATGACCCAAATGTCCATCAGGTGAGGAGAGGACAAATGAGCTGTGGCACAGCCACACACAACGGAGCATTACTCACCCATCATAAGAAGTGGGGTGCTGGTACATGCCACAACATGAACAAACCTTGAAGACATCATGTTGAGTGAAATGAGTCAGACACAAAAGACTGCATATGATTCCATTGACATGAAATGTCCAGAATCGATAAATCTATGGAAACAGCAGATTCGTGGCTGCCTAGGGCTGGGTGGGGGTGAGGAGAAGTGAGGAGTGACTATTAATGGATACAAGATTTCTTTGGGGGAGGGAGATGAAAATGTTCTAAAATTCGTTGAGGTGATGTTTTGCACAACAATGTGACTATTCTAAATATTATCGACAGTTCACTTTACTTTTTTTGGCATGGGCAGGCTCCAGGAATCAAACCCAGGTCTCTGGCATAGCTGGCGAGAATTCTGCCACTGAGCTACTGTTGCACCGCCCTCGAAATGAGAGAACTGAATGGTATGTGACTGATCTCAATAAAGCTGTTATTAAAAAATTAATGTAAACTCTGATTGTATATAGCTATTAAAAATCATATTGTACACTTAAAATTGGTCAACTTTATTGTATATAAATTTTACTTCAATAAACCTGGTTTTTAAAAAAAAAAAATGAATGCTATAGACACAGTTACAATGACCATATATATGGCCTGATCTGAAGACAGCACCAACAGTATCTGAATGAGCCCCTCACAAATGCGAGCTCCCCTTGCCAGGCCAATGGTTCTCCTCCCCCCACAGCACCTCCCCACACCCACCCCAAAGATACACCCAAGCCTGAACCTGGAAACAGGTTAGTACTAAGGCAATAAAATCATGAGATTATGCATTGCTTATTTCATTTGCATTGTAGCTTCTCAAACAACAGAATAGTAGAGAGCAATGTTTGTCCTCAGGTCCAACACATCACCAAAAAACAATCAAAGCAATTAAAAGAAAAAGTAAATTCAGGGTTTCTGAAGTAAGCCTCAGTGAGCTGTGACTGTATCATGTACATTGGAAGAAGACCTTAAAAGAAAACGACATGAACAAGTTAACAGTATTTTCAATTGCTCGATAGCCTCTCTTTATTCTTCCTAGTTACCAGAAAGATGGGGTAGAAAGGAAGAAAGGAAATGTTTCTCAAATCTGGTTCCAGAATGCTAGAAAGCAATGGTTACTAGAAAAGTAGTGGTTGTTATTACGTGTATATCCGAGTTCATGCTATTTATGTGATTTGGGGCCAAGTGCTTCAATGTCTCTGAACCTCAGTTTTCTCACCCATAATATTGGATAATAGTGGATTTAAAGTGCAATGCTCAGTGCCTGGAGCCTAGTAAAAAAGCTTGATAAATGCTAGCTATTATTTTCCTAACCATGAGAAATTTCTGGTAATCTCATAACTACTTCCTAACTATCAGTTACTAGTGATTCACTCCTAGGTTCTAGAGCAACTAGTTATTAGATCTTTCGGAATCTGGGGCTTCTAAAGCTTTGTGTTCCTTTAGCAATTTCTCAATACTTAGAATGGTAGATCCAGATCTGAATATTGGCAGAAATACAATTTGGGATTTGCATTAAGATTTGGTTTCCTTTCAAGTTTCAGGTGCAAGGCCTAAGCCTTTTTAGTGCATTTAGGGATCTTGGGATCTGCATTTGTAAAAAGCCACCCTGTGATTCTGACCCAGTGTGCCACACTTTTGGAAAACCATTGTGCAATTCTCTGTTGTACTCAACGCTGGCAGCACCTGGGGTGCTTTAAACCCGCCTGACGCCAGACCCCATCCCAGGTGATCCTCATCTAACCGCTCTGGGTTGGAGCCTGACATTTACCGTGCCTGTAAAAGCTTCCCAGCTGATTCTAATCACTGCCTTATGGGCTGGAAGGGCAACAGCTGACCAGCTGTCCCATCTTCTGGGGCCAGTGGAGGAAGGACACAGACAAGGGAGGGAAGAGGTTAAGAGGCAACTGGGGGTAGGGAGGGTGGGATGGAGAGTCGGGACCCAGTAAGTGAAAACACTTAACCCCGGAGTCCACCCACCCAAATCCTGGCTAGCAGTCGGCTGTACTTCTTTTAGTTTATTTTTGTTTTGAATAGATTTTTGAGTTTATTGAAATCTTACATAAACAAGAAATTAGAAATACAACCACATCAGAGAACAAATTGTCACGGCTTTGACGTTTAAGCCACACAAATTTTGTAGGTCAGGTTTCAAAAAGGTGTGAAGTTATAACAATTTAAAAACATACTTCTAGGAGGGCAAAACATACAATCATAGGTTATTTTCAGTACTTAGACAAAGCACTAGCTTGTATTTTTATTTACAGCATACTCCTTACTCCTATGTAATCTATCCCAAATACAAAAAAATTGAAACTGCTCAAAACCAAAGGTTCTGCAAAATCATGATTTAACAGTGTTCTGAAGCTTGTTCTGAAGCTAAGATGAAGCCTGAAATGATAAAAGCATAACTCCCAGAATAAAGGAACTCTGCAAGCCCAATTATGTCCAAGAGGATTTATGAAAAGAGGAAAAATAGAGACTTGAATATATTCACAATAGTGATTCTTCAGCTCAATACAAATGGCAGCAAATTGCAACTTAAAGATGAAACAGTTAAGCCAAATTTTTTTTAAGAATGTAGTTCTAGACCAACCATATATTGCCGATATCGGTTTCAAGCCCTCACTTGTCTATTTCCACTGTTGCCCATACGTATATGGGTAAAATTTCTGATTGTCATTATTGTAACCATAGTTACCAGGATAGTCACCACTTCGTGCGCTGCTGAGCCATGGGCTGGGAACCCCAGTTCTGCTGATTGTTGGTCTGACGGCTCTTGGAATCAGGTTGGTTGTACCCATCTGCCTTCCTCTTGCCTCCTGCACTGACCCCACGATTGTCCCGAGCTCCACGGGAACCACGGCCTCTCTGCTGTTATGCAGGACCCTGCTGCCACCCCTAGAGCCTCTTGGTGGTCCCAAAGGTGCCCGCCTCTGAGAACAGCCTCATCTACCTCTTGAAGGTGATGCTCCCCTCCCCCTTGGTGGTGGAGAACCTTGTCCTCCCCTTCCTCCTCCTCTTCCTCTTACTGCATAGCCGTCATCAGAGCTGTAGTAGGATCTTCATGGCCTCCATGAGAGTCGTGATAATCATAATCATAGAAATCACCATGGTAATCTGGAGGGTAGCCTGTCCGCCTCTCCCCCCACCACGACCCCTCCTCTAATTGGAGGTGGCATGTGAGAGGAGGGTGACAGTAATAATCTTCACATGCAGTGCTCCTGGAGGCCTGTCTAGCAGCTTGGCACACTTTCCTTTTCTTGTCTGGTGGCTTGGCTAAGACTATTTCAATTTTTTCCCCTTCTATTTCTTGGCCATTCATGTTAGCCATGGCCTTAACAGCAGCTCCTCTGTCTTCAAGAGGAACAAATACATAATCTTCCAACTTCTTCACTCTTTCAAGTTTTCCTAATTCAGAAAATGACTTCTCCAATATTTCTTCTGTCACTGTAGTAGCCAAATTTCTCACAAATAAGACTGTCACCTTAGCCATGACTTCTGGTTCTTCCACAGGGTCAGCCCATTCAACTGTAACTACATTTCCCCATACTTTTACTTTTCCACTCTTCAGTTGATATCTGGCGTGTGCTGCTGACTTGTGATCTTAATATTCAAGGAAGCAGAACCCCAGTTCTTCTTTTTGTCATGAGTTGATGGTAGAGAATAATGTCCACCAAAACCTCTGTGACTTTACTGAATTCTTCCAGAATGTTTTCTTTAGTCTTATTCTTCGGAACTGATTCAACAAAAAGCCTGTTATTTGCCACAGAAATGCACACTCCAAAGTGTTTACCAGGATGAATTTCATAGCTGTCATACAGTTTAACAGCTTCCTGCGCAGCTTCCTTTGGACAGACAGTGATAAATGCATACCCTCTATTCTGACCAGACAGTGGATCCATCATAAGACATAGATCCCAAATGGGACTGGCCTTCTCAAAAAGGGACACCAACTCATTCATATAAATCTCTTGATATCTCACCTACAAAGACCTCTGTTCCAATTCCACATTGCAGGCCAGAGTACATGCTGTCTGGTGGAGGGCCGTCATCCTTCCTCTGTCCCATGGTTCTATCCAGAGCATGACCAGCCACTCAAGCAAGGCCTTGATCTTTGCTTCATCAGGTCCCTTTGCAGACTTTGCACCTTGCTCCCCTGTTTCTCCCTTTGCCTGCAGGTCTTCCTAACTCCACATAAAAATGCACTTTCGTTCTGGACATATGATAAGTCACTTTCCTTGAACTGCTGTAGTACAGAGTTCCTTCTTCATTAAATTCCCTGAGGCAGCAATTGCTCTTTCATCAAGATCCACATAAGCTACCATCCTGTCTGAAATATTTCATCAAGTCACTATTGCCACTAATAGTGGGAAGCCTGCCTCTATTAGTGTCTTGTAGTGTTCTGTGTGAGTTACACTGGAAGTATCCATTGGTTCTTCCTCTTCTTTTAACTGTACCGCATTGCCATTCACCTGATTAGCCATTTTATTATGCAGGGCAGAGCAGGGGCTGGTGGCCGCCCCGTGAGAATCAGCGCAAGGCACTTTGCAAATGACTAAAAATCTCGGCTGTACTTTTAACTCTAATTTCTCCTCCACTCTGTCAAAGACAGAGTTTATTTTTGCCCCACCCCCTTCCCCGATTGCCACTGATTATGACTTCTAGGTTTCAATAGAAACAACAGCAAAAATTCTTATAGGAGTGATGGCTGTAGCAAAAGTTATTTCCTTTTCTTTTTTGGTTTTCTATAAAAATGTTAGGGAGAGAGAATGCTGGAGATGATCATTGCCTATGATAGAAAATTTTAAAGATGAATAGATTTACTTATTCTGCAGATTTGCAAATTTTTTAATGAAAATAGAAATGATATAAGTATATCAAATGACTTTAAAAAATTAATATGCCAATGAGCTTAAATGAATGGTAGCATTATAGAAAAAGCATCTCTCTCTGAAAAATCAAAACTTTACAAAACAAGAGAGAAGAATAGTTGGGCCTTCTCTGAAGAGCATGAGATTTTTTTCCTTAAGCAAATTGGAGTGCACAGACAGAACAGAGGGAATGTAGGCTTGCCTGCATCCCTCTTCACATGTGGTATTTGTTTCTGGCCCCATTGACAATGCTGGTAAGTCCACACTTTGATGTGGCAAATCCCCCAATCCACACTTTGATGTGGCAAATCCCCCAAATCTGCTCACCGGTCTCAGCTAGAAAATGAACGCAGTTTTCCACCCTTGCAGCGCCAGAGAGAGCAAACGCCCACCGGCACTAGCCAGGAGAGTCTTTACCCTTGTTCCAAATGGCCAAGCCTGGGCTCGCTGCCTCTAGAGAATCGCTCAACCACCCAGAATGCTGTACAGCAGCCAAGGAAAAGGCTCAGGGAGGAGCAGCTAAGAATCTCCCACAGCCAGTGTCGAGACAGTCACCTCACTTCCCTGGGCCCACGCCATACTCCACGGTTGGCCAACTCAGAAGCCATGGAGTCAGCAGGAGAGCGCTGAGAAGTTTCTAATAATGATGCTGACAGTGATAATTATAACAAGCCCATCTACATGATGACAGAGTAGCCTACTAATGTGTTCAAGTTAGCAAAAAAACTCTTGGTTTGGGGAGGGTAGTAAGGGAGAAACTTAGGTAGCCAGGAACACTGGGGTCACAAAAAGCCAAGAGAAGACAAAAACAAAAGCCACTGAAGGCCAAACAAGGTTTGCTTTCAGTTTCTTTCTTTTTTTGCCTTCTGTCTGCTTCTGTCTCTTTCCATCTCTCCCACCTTTCCTCTCCTCCTGCCTTCCTTTTTTCTTTCTTTCTTTTCCCCCCTCAACTCAGAAAGCTATACAGCTAACTAGCAACCTTTTCCAAATACTACTGTACAATTTGTAGGGCACTTGGTAGAATGGAGGTGAGAATTAATCCAAGTTGACAACAATTACAAGTGGTTTTTTAAAAATCAGCTACTGTGGCTCTTAAGCGCTGTGTAAGTAAAGTTTATCTTTATTGTCTTCATTCCCCAGTTTTCTGCTTTTTTCCTAGTTCAAGGAGACTCCTTTCATTTTGCAAAGTCTCACACAATCTTCCTTTATGTCTCAGTTTCCTAGGTTGCTTAGGCAAATACCAAGAAATGGTTCAACTTAAACAATGGGAATTTATTAATTTATGGGTTTTGCGGTATCATCAAGGCATTGTTTCTTCCTGAGACTGGCTGCCAGCAAGCCTTAGCTCCTTGTCTCCTCTGTCACATGGCAAGACACATGGCAGTGTTGCTGCTCTCTCCCTCCTCTTACAGGTTTCTTGCTTCTCTCTCTCTCTCTCTCTCTCTCTCTCTCCCCCTCTCTCCCTCCCTCCTCCATTCCATTCAGAAAGGATTCTAGTAAAAGGATTAAGACCCAAACTGAATGGGATGGGCCGTACCTTCTCTGAAATAGCCCCATCAAAAGATCCTACTTACAAAGGGCTCACACCCTCAGGAATGCATTAACTTTAAGAACTTGCTTTTCTAGGGTACATACAATTCCAGACCATCATACTTCCTAAACAATTCTTGAGAAAATGTAGCAATACATGCTCATCAAAAAGCAAACAGAGGACCCCATCTTAAATTTGTAATTTCCACATGAGGATGTTTCTAACAATGATCAATCCATACATTAAAAACCTGCAGAGGGTTTCAAAGCTGGCTATGTGTTAGCACTGCCTTGAGAGCTTTAAACATGACCATTGCCTGGGCCTCCCTAGGCCGATTAAAATGGGATCTGTGGGATGGCGGCCAGGGCTTCAAAAAACTCCACGTGATTCCAATGTGTGATGATTATCAAGCTAATGGAGTGGACAACAGCAAGCCAGGCCATCTTAAATAATCATACTTCCTAGTTGTAGAGGCATAAAATGGAAGGATTGACTGCTTTTATTTATTAAAATTATTTTTTACCCATTTCAAACATGACTATGGAAAAATGTCCAAATTTCCTGAAATCCGAATGAGGACACCATCCTCTCATATGAATTCTCTAAAGAATGTAATTAAGATTTTTTTCTAAAAATTATATGTATTAGTATTTGGCCATATCATGTAATAACTTTTAATAGCTATTTTCTATGAACACTTCCTATGTGTCAGACACTGTAATAAGGACTTTCAAATATTATCTTTTAAAATCTACATAAAACTTGACTAGGTGGGTTTTAATATTGCTCACTCTACCTTCAAGGTCCATGGGCGTTTTGTTGGATTCGACTTGAGGCTCTCTCCTTTTAACCCTAGAATTAATCACCTCATGCAGGTTCATGGGTTATCCATATGGTTGCAATCTTTTACTCTGGAGAAGGTGATTTAAAGTTTTTTGCTTTTTTTGTTTTTTCAACGGACAGTACTTTTTATGACTGAACTTGCTGACATTATGCAGGGGCTTATACCAATAAAGGCAAATACTGGGCAAATGGATACAACAACAATACTTTGAACACTCAAGGACTTTGAGAGAATAATTCAAAGATTACTGTGGTCTTTGGATCTTCTTTGGACCTTATTCTTAAGTCTTCACCAAGACATTTCTATTCATTTTATAAAAGCTTTTTGATGTTCTAAAAGCATAAATACTAAGCACTAGTAGTCATATCAGTAAATATTTAGAGCCAAAATTGATCACTCCTTCCTCTGTGCTTCCACGACATGCTGCTTGAACCTCTATTTTCCCCTTAAATCATTTGCATGCATTAAAATTAGTCTTTCTCCCTTTCTCTTCACTACACTGAAAATTTTCCTTTTAATCCTAGGATTATGGGTCAAGGCACAATTCTGGCATTTTTTTATATTCTTTCCACATCTCTGATTATATAAGGCACTCAGTAAATGTTTGTTGACTTCAATGGAAAAAGCACGGTAAACTATTGTTTGGTGGGCCTTGTAAAGTGGTGGTCACGCTAGAGCAGTGTTGTTCAAACTCTACAATGCTTTATGGAACGTGAAACCAATAGCGGACAGGGAACATTTCTTAAAAATTGAAATTTAACATAAAATAGACTAGAACAAAAACATACAAGCACATTGTGCATGGCGGTAAGTTCTAAGGATTGTTTTGTAAACTGTTGCTTGAGTGCGTATTTGTGTGTTTGTGTATGTGCAAAGAGTCATGCTGTAAAATACATCCTACCCTGGTCCACAATCAAAAAAAGTTGAAAGTTTCTAAAGTGGAAAGGTCTAAAAAATGGACCCGAGAAGCCATTTCACCTATGTTTAAAGTTAAATTTCTGCCATTAGCCATGTGACCTTAGAGGAGTTAACTTGTCTCCTTACCTATAAACTAGGAATAGAAAGAACTCCTTCCTCATGGTTTCTTATGCAGAATATAGGAAATAATCTCTACAAACCAGTAGGCAAAGTGCCTTGGCATAGAGTAAATGTTCAACTGGTGTTAGATAATGTTACCATTGTTGTCCTTTAAATGTTTTCTTGGAAAACTCCTTGAAAGAAGACTCTCCCTGCTCCACTTCTTCACTTGCTAGTTATTTCTCAATTCAGTATTTTCTGGTTTCTGATGCATCCAAATAAGAAAAATAGTCTCACTATAGAGCCTTCCCCCACACACACACACAAAAACACCATCACTCATACATCCTCCTTAGTTCTTCACATTGAGTACCTATCCCTTCCTTTTTTGCAAACCACTGCCCCCTTGGCTTTTGTGAGCCCACTGCCATGTGATCCCTTCCCCAAGCTCTCTCGAGACTCACCAAATGATCAGAGATATGCAAAGTAGTCCCAAATCACCATGTCCAGCCCGGATCTCTCTTCAGAACTCAAGACCAACATCTCTAACCATTTCCATGTCAAGATCTCACTTGGATGTACACAGGCTCCTCAAATTTAGCATACCCTTAACTCCTCCTCCCAAAATTCATCTGGAAGCTAACACCATCATACCCCTATTTCTCCAAGCGGAAAACCTCCACTTCATCCCATCCCTGCTCCTTCTTGCACAGCCTCCTATGTCAATCAGGAACATGGTTCTGCAGACAGACAGCTCTGCAATTAGACCCTTTCTCTCCATATTCTTCACAAATGCTGGGACTATCATCACTGCTTCCTGATGGATCCCTCTGCCTTCAGTCTTTCCCTCCTATAGTTCATCTCCTAAGCTACTGCCAGAGTGATCCTTCTAAACCATGCATCTGATCATCTCAAATTCTGCTCCAGCCTTTCAAAATTTTCAGTCATTTCTCACCATCCACAATTTCTGTCTTAGCAGAACAAAAATTAAAATTTTTGTTTAATTTATTATTATAAGTACACTGGGAAATCAAGAATGTTCTTTCCTGCCCTTGTGGATCCTACAGCCTTCATTAGTGAAACTGTAATATTATTCAAACACTAGAAGTAAAAACTCAAAATTGGTTTTATGAATCCATGTGTTTTAGCCATTATAACATCAGATATTTAGATCTTAATTGCCCCATTCTTTCACCTAAAAGGTATGTAATGATCCAGTCCCCAACCATATCTCTCTAGGGCTTCCTACAAACCTGTGCTCCCCAAGCCATGGCTCACAATTCAACACCTAACCGTGCTCCTTCCTTTCTCCATGCATTCATCTCTTCAGTACACATTAGGTACTAGAGGTGGCTGTAATACTTTGCCCTAACTTGGCCACCTGTCAAACTCTTGTTTTCCCCTCAAGATTTAGCCCAAATATCTCCTCTTCTTGCAGCAGTCCTTGAAACTCTCCAGTCATGTCTACTCTGAAGACCCTTACCACCGTGGACAGCACAGTTTAAAACATTATCACAATGTATATGCTTATTTGTGGAAGTATCTAATCTATAAGCCTATGCCATATCCACAACACTAAAATTTATGTATGGCACATAGTACAAGCTCAACAAATCTTATGAAGTGAATAAATGCATGCATGGGAAACCTCTTACTAAATTCCTGTATATTAAAATATACAGGAAGTTATTTATCTTCCACTCAGCAAAACTGCAGTGAGTACATGTAGAAGGCAATGCAGGGCAAAGGAGACCCAGTCCCTGCCTCATGGAGCTTAGAACTCCTTCCACTATTGAATCTGAATGGCTAGCCAAATACATGGATAAAAATAAAGAAATGTATCTTTAAAATCCAAAATGTTTACCTCTGTAAGTCAGATACTCTGTCTTTAATAATCAGATAGCCACCCGACTCTTCCAGATTTGATTTTAAGCATTAAACATCCAGCAATGATTAACACACTCTGAAGTACAAGGAAGGGGTGACTTATTTCTGGAGCCAGTACAAACTATGGATAAACTGTGGCTCAGAACTGTCATTCAGAGCTCTCTGTTGAGCCTCTTGTGGTCAGCTAAGTCACAAAAAGGTAAACCATTTCTCTGAACATGCCACTCTTGTCCTATTTACTCAGATACTTCCTTCCAATTATCAATATCTGTTTTGAACTTACAAGTTGGAGTCAGGTCCACTTGTTTGTAAGATAGCCTGTTGACAGAAGTGAAGATTACATCCTAGCCAGTTAAACCCAAGAGGCCCGGCTTTAAAAGTACAATTGCATTAAAGAATTTCACTGCACAGTTTTCCTAGGAGATAGTTATTAAAGATAATTTAGAAGAATTGTATGTGAATCCATTATTTTTATTTTCATTTTGTCTTTTCTTAATCCATATAAATGCTTGTTTTGAAACTCAAATTGCTGAATTAACTCATAAAAGCCAAGCCCTTAACTTACTCACCTAGTTGAAATTCCAGGACATCCCCACGTAGCTCTATGTTTAAAACGAGGGACAGAGCACACGGTAAAATACTGCCAGTCTGAAGGCATTGTTTCTTTGAGCACCACACTCTATAAATGTACCAAGTACAAAACAATCAATTTCCCAGCTGTTATTATCTCACATTGAGGGGAAGGAAGAGCAAGAAGGAAAGTATTTCGAGAAACAGCTCTTGGTTCTGGAATTAAATTATCCTGAAAGGAATAATTAACATAAATAATTAACTTCTGGGGCCTCTGAATTATGTTAACTGCATGACCATCACAAAAGGACATTCTTTTAACCTTAAAGGATTTTTAGATCTCTCATAGTTCAACTCTTCCCAAAGAGCTCCTCTGAAATTATCATAATTCAAATACGGGGAGCATCGCAATATATTTTAGCAAATGGGGAAGAAATGGGTTACAGATAAAATGGGCTGAGACTAGGATCATGGAATTCAGAAGCCAGAATGAACCTTAAAAATCATCTAATCACACACTGGTAGCCCATGGGTCAAATCCGCCTTTTAAATGTGTTTTGTTTGGCCTGCCCTGGTAGTTTTTTGTTTGTTTGTGTTTGCTTGTTTGTTTAACAAGTTTGAAAAAAGTTCTAAAACTTCAAGATGTCACAATAGAAATCTGAATTTCTGGATTCTCTTCAAAGAGCAAAAGATCTGGCAACACTGGGCCCTCATTCTTACAAATAACTGGTTGGAACTGAGTAACTTCTCTCCTCTTTGGATGGGGCATACTTTCTGCAATTCCTTTGACTCCCTATTGTCTCCTTGGCAGAGGACTGAGGGTAACTTGCATTTAAGTTTCACCTGTGTTACTTTTTACCCTGCCACCAATTTGTTTGCTTATTTATGATGCCTATCACCTCAGCAAACCATGTGAACTTCCCACTGCTAATCTAGTTCAACTTCTCAATTTTGAAAAGAGGAAATTGAGGTTCTGAGAGATCATGCTAGGTGAGAGACTAATATCAAGATCCCTCCTGACCACCCTAAGCCGATGGTTACCTATTTTCATGTCCTCCTCTCAGACTCAGAAGAGAAAATAGCAGAATTTGTAAACCAGAGTCTGATTAAAAGATGATTTAGCAGGGTTTAATATAGGAAACTAAAGATTTAGCGAGTTAAATATAAGTAACATGAAGTTTGAGAGTCAAACACTTAGATACAAGTTGGTATAATCATCTCCCATATCCTATACTCTTACCAGGCTCTCTGTGCAGCCAGGTTCTTGTTTCAGCTTCTCTCTGTCCCACATAATCCATATCCTGCAAAGTTTGGCCTGGGAAGGAGTGTTCTGGTGAAGAAATCTATGATGATGATATCTCCATCGATCTGTTTAGCTTATTATATGTTTTGCACAATTCGTATAGGACAAATAGGGCCCAATCTGTTGTCTGAATATATACTTTAGTGTGTTGTGTGCAAACAAGTATGTTTGCTGTTTCACCTTCAGAATAAAAAAAACAGGACATATTAAAACATATATGGGATGCTGAAATGTACAGAGATGATCTGGTACATTTAGGGGGTTTATTGGGGATAATGAGAAGCAGATTTGAAATTGACAATCTTCCAGAGAGTCTGGCAGATCCGGTCTTCTTATTTAATGCCTCATATTTGCTAATGTTTTTCTCATCCCATATCCTGTCTCTTCTCAAAAGAGCTTAGGAGTTTCTTTTGAGTGGGTCACAAAATTCTAATTAAAATGTGCTAAAACACTGAAATGTTTCCCAAAGTGAAATTAATTAAAATGAAGAGAATAAATATTCAAAGTTAAAAATAGAGAAACACTGCTCCTACAGGTACCAGGTCCAATTTCTAACTACTATTATAATAGTGATGAGGTATTATACCCTTGTGATGTAATAGCACCACGGTTCAAAGGACAGGCAGGCTCTAGAGACCTGATTGCTTGGGTTCAAATCCTGATCCCACTATTTACTTAACTGTGTGAGCTTAATAAAACTCTCATTATAAAATAGAAATAATGCCTGTCTAGATAAAACAAAAATGGAGCTCCCTTCACATATAATGTCTAATAAACATTAACTATTATTATTGTTAATATCATTATGATTACTATTTATTATTATTGACAATTGAAAAGGAAAATATAAAGTGGTTTTACTCTTTATATTGGCCCAGGAAAGTGGAGGTCTTTTCCTATCCAAGATTTTAATCAAGTTAAGAGTTGTTACGCCATAAGATTGCAGATTGGGGGGTGGAGGAATGGTTTAAATAAAGCATTTAGGGCTATTTAGAACACATTACTCCTTTTCAGTAACATTAATAGGAAGCAAATACCATTGATATTTTACTCATTTACTTACTTCTAGGGGGAAGCTCACAAAATTGGTCTTAAGGGCTATATTAGTTTGCAAGCTGTCAGAATGCAAAATACCAGAATTGGAATGGCCTTTTTTTTTGGTATGCTGTATGGTGGTGGTGGTGGAGTCACATTTCATTCTTTTTCCATATGACTATTCCATTATTGCAGCACAATTTTTGAACTTGTTTTTGTTTCTGTTTTTTGGGGGGGCAGTGCATGGGCCATAGAATAGTTTTTATAAAGGGAATTTGATGTTATAAGTTTATAGTTCTAAGCCTAAAAAACGTCCAAACTAAGGTATCCAGGTAAAAATACTTTAATTCAAGTAAGGTTGATGGGTCAGAAATACCGTCAGCTGGGAAGTCACATGGCTGGCATCTGCTGGGATCTTTGGATTCTGGACACCTCTCTCAGCTAGAAAGTCACATGGTGACAACTGCTAGCTTTCTCTCCTCATTTCATAAGGCTTCCGGGGGGTACGCCTTCCTTCCACATCCTCAAAGGTATCTTGTTGTGTGGGCTCTATTGGTTCTATTGGCTTTTTCCAAAATGGTTCCCTCTTAAAGGGCTCCAGTAAATAACCCCCAGCTTGAATGGGTGGAGACATCTCTATGGAAACCAACTAATCAAAAGCTACCATCCACAACTGGGTGGGTCACGTCTCCATGGAAACAATAAGAAAGAACCACCACCACCCCAGCAATACTGAAAGAGAATAAAAGAAAATGGCTTTTCTGGGGTATAGGCCTGTTTCAAACTGGAACATTCCACCCTCCAGACCCATAAAAAGACATGTTTTTTTCCATATACAAAATACATTCACTCCATTACAATATCACAAAAGCTTTAAATCATTTCAGAAACAATACAAACACGACACTAAGTTAAAAACAATTAAAAATCCCATCAAAGTCTGTTACAGGCATGGTCTGTTCTAAGGCAAAAAAATTCTTCTCTGGCTCTTGACCTGTAAAACTCAGAACAAATTATCTGCTGTCAACACACAAGAGAGGGACAGTCAGAGGATACATGTTTCCATTTCCATAAGGAGAAATTAGAAGGAACACAGGGGACACCAGACCCAAACAGTTCAGAAAACCTGCAGGGCAAACTGCATTGGATCTCAAAATCATTTATCCTCAGGGTTTTGGAAGGTCGCAGTCCCACCCTTTCCAAGGGCTTATACAGTGGCCTGGCTCTTTCCAAATGCAACCTTGGAGGACATTGGGGAGACCACTTTTTCCTAAGTTCCACCCTTTCTAAACATCAGCCTGAACTCAGGTTCTCTATCATCTCTGAGGGCACATGCTCAACCTCTCCAGCACAATATGGTGGCAGCCAGGCTCTTCCCAATCCTCAAGGAATGTGCTCCACCCTCTCCAAGACCTGGGGCACAACTCTTCCAGATCATGGAGGTAGAAGGTTCACCCTCTGCCTTCAGAGCAAACTCACCCTCTCCAAGTGCTTGGGTGGGCCCACTCTCTTGATTTGAGCTTTCCTGGCTTCAGACCTTAGCTTCTTCCATGGTCTGCCTCTGAAGTTATTTTTAATTCAATTTGTCCCTTTTAGTGCAGACTGGCAATTACTCCATTTATACAGATCCCATAACACTCCTGTTGGCTTTCTATGCAATATGCTGGGATCATACCCATCAGACAAAAGGAGTGTCCACAAATTCTTCCTAGATAACTCCATGTCCAATCCTGGCTTTTTCTGAAATGCCTGACTGGTTCTACATTCAGTTAAATTCTCACATGGGGCACTATTCTCTGGGGTCTCTCTTTCTGGAAGCCCAGAATTTTCCAGACCATAAATTTCTGGTTTCTTTGTATGCAAGAGTTCAGTTCTCAGCTTATCTCTTTCCTGTTACATTTCTCTATAGGCTGCAAGGAGAAAATAGACTGCACTTTCCACATTAATTTGGAAATCTCTCTGTCCAAGTTCATGGCTGTTAAAATGTGCCTTCCATTCAAAACCAGTAGCCAATTTTGCCAGATTATCTGCCATTTTTAAACAAGGGTTACCTTCTTTCCAGCTTGCAATAACACATGCATCATTTCTGTGTAAGCTCTTATCAGAGGTATCTTTAGAGTCCACATTTCTACCAACAGTCTCTTCAAAGCATTCTAGGCCTTTTCTATCAAGCACCTTACAACTCTTCCAGAATCTTCCCCTTATCCATTTAAAAACCATTCCAGCATGTTTGGTATCTGCAAACCACAGCAGCACCACACTTTTCCAGTACCAAAATCTGTTTTAGATTGTAAGCTACCAGAACGCAATATACCAGAAATGGAATGGCTTTTAAAAAAGAGAATTTGTTAAATTGCAAGTTTACAGTTCTAAGGCCATGATAATTTCCAAATTAAGGCACCAACAAGAGGTAACCTCCACTCAAGAAAGGCTGATGTCGTCTGGAACAGCCCTGTCAGTTCGAAAGTCACATGGCTAGTGCCTGCTGGAGTCTTTAGTTTCTGGACACTTTGCTCAGCTGGCAAGGCACATAGAAATATCTGCTAACCTTCTCTCCTCATTTCATAAGACTTTCCAGGAGACACCCTTCTTCTGCATTCCCAAAGGTTTCTGACTGTGTGCGCTCTGTTGGTTCTGTTGGCTATTTCCAAAATGGTTCCCTCTTAAACGGCTCAAGTAAGCAACCCCACCTTGAATTGGTGGAGATACATCTCCATGGAAACCAACTAATCAAAAGTTACCACCCACAATTGGGTGGGTCACATCTCCAGGGAAATAGTCAAAATGATCTCACCCAGCAACATTGAATGAAAATTAAAGAAAATGGCTTTTCTGGGGTACATGACTGTTTTAAAACAGCACAAGGGTACAAACTACAGTTAAGGGGGGCTAACACTGTTGATATAAATATAATAATAATGTCCAATCACATTTTGATTTCTTAGCATGTGTTTGTTTCCTAGGCTGTCAAAGCAATACAATGAAATGGGTTCAGATTAAACAATGGAAATGTATTTGCTTATGGTTAGAGTCCAGGAGAGTGTCCAAATCAAAGCATCAACAAGGTGATGCTTTCTTCCCAAAGACTGGCTACAGGGGTTCCATGGCTCCTCTGCCACATGATAGGCACATGGCTGCCTCTGCTGGTCTCTCTATTCTCTTCAGATTTTGTTGCTTTCAGCTTATTGCACCCATGGCTTTCTTTCTCTCTCTTTTTGTGTTCATTCCATTTATAAAGGACTCCAGAAAGAGGATTAAGACTATCCTGAATGAAGTGGGTAACCCCTTCACAGAAGTAGCCTCGTCAAAAGGACCTACTTACAATGAGTCCACATCCACAAGAATGGGTTAAATTTAAGAACATTTTTCTGGGGTACATACACCTTCAAATCACCATATCATGGTTTGCTATGTTTGCCATAATATAGCCCCATTCCATCTCCTAGCCTTATTTATCTTAAATTTCAGGCTGCAGCCACTCCAGATTGCTGCATTTCCCTTGAATACACTAGACTGCCATATCTCTGCCTATACTTGTGCCATCCTATTGTTCCAATGTGCCTACTTTCCACCAAAGAATTCCTTTTCCTTCTTTAAGACTCAGCTAAAATGCTATACCTACCACAAAGCTTTTCTCAGTTCTTAACTTTGAATGAATCTCTGCTTTTCTCTGTCATTCAATAGCACACCATTGACACTGCTGCCATATGACTCAATTTATACTGTCTTGTATGGTAGATATTACAAGCATGCTGTTATGGGTTAAACATGTGTCCCCCAAAAAGACATGTTCAAGACTTAACCCCCAGTCTCCTGGATGTGAACTTATTTGGAAACAGAGTCTTTAAAGATGTTATTAGTTAAGATGACAGCAAACTGTAATGATGTGGGTCCTAATCCAAAATGTCTGGTGTCCTTATAAAAAAGGTAGAGGAGACATAGACAAAGACACAAGAGGGATGCCATATGACAATGGAGATGAAGGAAGCCCATTTGGAGATGGAGGCAGAGATGCATCCACAAGCCAAGTAACACCAAGGACTGCCAGCCACCACCAGAAGCCAAAAGAGGGGCATGGAATAGCTTCTTCCCTACCAACTGCAGAGGGAGCACGGCCCTTCTGACACCTTGATTTCAGAATTCTAACTTCCATAACAGTGAAACAATTAATTTCTGCTGTTTTAAACCATCTAATCTCTGGTCCTTTGTTACAGCAGCCCTAGGAAACTAAGTCATGCATTTACCTTCCCCACTAGGCTAACGTCTTTGAAGGCAGGTACTATGTGCTCTTTCCTTGAATTCAATTTTAAGTTATAGATCAATCTCATTATCTACCTGGAATACTTTGGTGTCTGCAAAGAACCTCTGAGGGAAAGGGCGATTAGCTCAAATTATATGTATTTTTCATAGTCTTTACTTATACTTAAAAGTTATTAGGTGATATTTTCTTGGAATGCTCTTGTTATACAGGCAAGATACTACTTTCTTTGCATCTTCCCACAGGCCTTCTATACTTTATTGCAATTTTTTAACATTTTTTACTTCTTTTTTTCGCACGGGCAGGCATAGGGAATCGAACCCAGGTCTCCTGCATGGCAGGTGAGAATTCTGCCATTGAGCCACTGTTGCACCACCCTAATTTTTTTTTTTTTTCATGGGGAGGCACTGGGAAATGAACCCAGGTTTCTGGCATGGCAGGTGAGAACTCTGCCTGCTGAGCCACTGTGTCCCACCCCTAACATTTTTTATTGTGAAATATAACATATATATATATAAAAGCAATAAATTTCAAAGTACATTTTAACAAATAGTTGTAGAACAGATTTCAAAGTCTGGTATGGGTTACACTCCACAATTTTAGGTTTTTTCTTATAGCTGCTCCAAAACACTGGAGACTAAAAAGAAATATTAATATAATGATTCAGCAGTAATACTCGTTTGTTAAACCCTAACTTCTCTGATATGATGCCTCCTTCTCCCTTGATCCTTCTCCCAGTCTTTAGGGATATTTGGGCTATGCCCATTCTAACTTTTTCATGTTGAAACTGGGTATCAACAATATAGGATAGGGGGATGGAACTGCTGATGTTCTTAGAGAGATTGGTACCTATGGGTTTTAGACTTTACCTGGCCTAGGAGCCATCTGAAGTTTTAGGTTTCTGAAAAGTAAACTTTTCTGTGGGATCTCGGAGCCCTAGGTGAACTTTAGGGTTAACAGGAATGATGCTGACTGAAGTTTGGCAGACCATGGTAAACAGCAACATCTAGCTGAAGCTTGCATAAGAGTAGCCTCCAGAATAGCCTCTTGTCTCTATTTGATCTTAGCCACTGATACCTTATTTTGTTACATTTATTTTCCCCCTTTTGGTCAGAAAGGCATCTGTTAATCTCAAGATGCCAGGGCCAGGTCATTCCTAAAAGTGATATCCCACGTTGCCAGGGAGACTCACACCCATGGCATCATGACCCATACAGGGGAAGGGTAATGATATTACTGGTAGAGTTGGGCTTAGACAGAGAGAGGCCACATCTGAGCAACAAAAGAGGTTCTCTGGAAGTAACTCTTAGGCATAATTATAGGTAAGCTTAGCTTCTTCACTACAGAAATGAATTTCAAAAGAGCAACCCTCAAGATTTAGTTCTTGGCCTATTAACTTGGGAGTCCCTAATGTTTGAGAGAGTATCAGGGTTTTCCCCAGTGGTAAAGTTTTACTGTTCCATATTTTTTCTCCCATACCTTGTAGGACTTTGTCAATATTTTAAAATTATCTGCTCCAAATATTCTGAGTTGTATCTGGGCATTACAATAAGCTATACTGAATTACAAGCCCCTGTTCCCATTCTGGGCTCCATGTGTTTGGGTTATTTAAATGAGCTATCCAGACAGATTGAGTTTGATTCTGTGCTACAGATAATTTAGGTTTGGGACGAAACAAAGCTCTCTTCCTTTGGTCTCATATAGTAAGTGAAGTTCTAAAATACAAACACCATCATTATTATCCTGTATTCTGTTTTACCTTAGTCCTGACCAGATAGGCTCTGTTCTTATCTCTAACTGAAGACTTATCTCCTTTTCAGTTTCTTTAACAGTGGCTGTATGGAGCAGACTTTCAGACCACAGCACTTCAACTCCACGTCTTACATGTTCTATTGCATTCTATGAATTAAGTTCAAACCATCTCACACTTTTTTTAAAAAAGACTAAAACAATGGGGATTTTAAAGATTAGAGAGAGGGAGTAAAGCTTAAAAATCTGACTACATCTGTCTTATTGTGGTCTAAGAGATCTAGATCCATCACCAAATCCAGCCTAAATACACCATGAGCCACCCTGATTCAGACACCAGCCAAATCACACCATCGCCACAACTTTTTCAAAGTCAGAAGCAAGAAAAGATTTGCTAGTCTCCTTATCTATCTCTCAGGATCTTTGCCTCTCTCCATATCAGCTTACACATATGAAGGTTTGGTGCTACTCCACCTTCACCTACACTCAAAAGGGAAGAAACCCAGAAAGATGTTCTTAGGAGGACGGCGGTGCTGAAAGTATGAGTTATTGCAAAATCGCAGGTTAAACTATTTTATTATCTAATTTCATTTGAACAAACAAACAAAAAACCAAAACACTCTGTTTTGGGCAATGATGTGGGTACTATACCAGTCATCTGTGCATGTAGACTGTTCAAAATAGGCTGTAATCACTTCAAAATCTTCTCCTCTGCCTGTACCAGTCAGAATTTCTCAGAGCTGAGATCAACCCAAATTTAGGTAATTGTTAGGACATATCAAACTGACAGGATTTAATAGAACAAATGAAAATCCAACTCTGGGGAACCTAAACTGTTATCCAGGTAATTTAAGATTAAACTGCAATCTAAACTGTTATCCAGGTAATTTAAGATTAAAAATACATACCCAAAAACTAACTGTGGCCTGGAAAATTGACCAAGAAAATTTTCTGTTCTATCAAATAACTTACTATGTTTATTTTGACTCCTGTCTAAACTTCCGGGATAGTTTGTGCTAGATAGACCTGGCATCCCAAAAACAAAGTAAAGCACTGATTTGCTCCTGATGACCAAATTTTTAAACTCTTATCAGCGCTCTCCAAAGCCTCTGGGCGCTGCTGAAGCCAGAGTAGGTTACCTCAGGCGAGTCAAAGACCGGGGTTTAAACACCAAGTGCACGCAAGTTCCAGCTAGGTGTCCAGGTGGCCGGGGTGCCCCTGCGGCCAGCGGCGGTAGCCAAGGCTGGGCGCCTTAGTTCGCCCAGGGCTGACCGGGTGGTGCTGAACTTGGCGCAGGAGTGCAGAATCCGCCCGCCGCGCGCCTGCCTTCCTCGCAGCCCCAAGCGTGTCCGGGCACCCCCGCAGCCTCCATCTAGGCACTTCTGGGAGGGCACCTGCATGCACTCGCTCTAGGGCCGGGGCAGCTGAAGGCCTCGGGGCCCTCCAGGAAATGGGGGCCCACCTGGGTGGCGCCCCACCCCCACCCCCGCTCTACCACCATCAGTCCCACAAACTATCTCGGGATTCCCGGAAAAGATCTCCCCTGTGAACCCCATCCAGGGACAGCGTGCTCCCCCGGGAAAAGTTGGCAGCTGCGGAGTAGCACCGCGGTGCTTAAGAGGCTGTGTGAAGGCGTGCGCACGGGCGCCAGGCGAGCACTTTCACCACAACCACCACCACCATCCGGCACACACCCCAAGCAAGAAACCGGTTCTAAGTTGCTCGGCGGCGGTTGACAGCGTGTCCGCCGCTGTCTACCTCTCCACTGCTTGCCCACAATCGCAGGAGTTACTTGTCGGCTCCCGGAGGCCGCGCAGTGGGGGGCAGCCGCCGACCCTTGGGACCCTCCCTGCGGGGCTCCCGGGCTTTTACCTGGGTGCCCGCCGCGGCGGGACTTCAGGACGCAGCACCCCGCGCAGTGCCCCGGGCGGGCGGTGCGGTGGGGACCGCGGCGGCCGCTTTCCCCAGCAGCTCGGGGCCAGCCGAGCGGCTATTTATCCCGGGCCCGGGCCCCGGCCCCTGCCGGAGTATTGGGCAATCGGTACCGCTACGCGCTGCCGGCGGAGCGGCCGCCCTCTGCCCCAGCCGAGCCCGCAGGCAGCAGCGGCCACATGGAGGGAAGGAGCCAGCCCCTGCCTGGGCTCCACCTTCTCTTTCTCCTCCTCCTCCTCCCCGGGAAGTTGTTCTCTGGGTTCCCCCCTCCCCTTTCTCTTCTTTGCGGGGCACCCCGGCCAGTCTGAACCGGTTGTGGCTGCGCGGGTGGTTGGGGGAAGGAGGAGGAGGCTGCGGAGGAGATGGAGGCGGAAAAGCCGGCGGTAGGGGCGCTGCGCCTCCTCCCGCGGCTCCCGGCCGTGCTGGGCCAGGCCGGGCGAAGCGGAGAGAGGACGCTGCCCCGGCGGCGACCCCGGGTCCGGCCTGGAGCCACCAAGGCCGCGGGAGAGCCGGGCACAGCCGGCCGGGCGCCTTGCCGGAGCTCGCAGTCGCGCGCCCTCGAAGCGCTGAGCTCCTTCCGCGCACGGCGCTACCCTGCCGGGCTCGCTGGGGACCGGGCGCATTTGCGGGGACCGTGTAGAGATGTGTGTGACCCGCCCCTGGTCTCAGACCTCACTTCTGGGGTGGCCGTGGGGTGGCCGTGGACCGCGAGTCCTCCTGGTGGGAGCTGTATACCCAGGTGGGCAGTGATCCGGAAGAAACGAGCACCAGAACTTTCTGGAGTCAGTGCTCCTGAGCAGTGGGGAATGAGGGTGTCAAGTGGTGCCCTTTGTAACAGTGCAGCGAGTGAAGTCAGCAGAAGGCTGCCTGGAGGATTTGGAGAGGATGAAATCCAACTTGGGGAGCAGTGGCTGCTTGCCTCAGGGAAGTGCTGCCGGACTGGAATGTGAAATGCCCCTACCTCTTTGTGAAAGTTCATTGTCCAGTCACACCTCAGAGGAGCATTTAGACAAACAAGAGAACTCAGGGATCTAGTCCAACCCTGGAACTCTACTGAGTGGAATTTGACCCACAGAGGCAAGGGATGTGCCCTGGATCGAAGTGGGTGGGTGGGTGCAGAGACAAGACCACCACCACCTCTGTACACTCCAGTATTTTTACACCCAGTGAGGTGAAGATGCAAAATCTCCTTGTGAGGTGAGAGCCAGATAAGTTAAATATTTCTGGCTTTACAGCTCTGTGTAGTACCCACCCTTGGGTCTCTCTCAGGTACAGAAGTCAATATACTTTCTGCAAAGATGGAGTGAGGAAAAAAGAAAAAGAAAAAATGAAAGGCAGGTCACTGAATAAGTTAGGTATAAATGAACCCCCCTTTGAGAAAAGAAACCTAGGGAGAAAAGATTTTAAGACGAGTTGGGACAGAAGTGGTTCTCTGAATAAGAGTCCATTCTTTGTTCTGTATTATTGTGACGGAGCATTAATTAAGAAATTTGTGAAATGTTCTAAGCCTCAATCCTTTAGAGAATGAGATGGAAAAATTAATTAACCCACAGGTGCTCTGTGGCCCACATCCCAAGAGGAGGCAGCAGTGAGGAAGGCAGTGGGAGGCATCGGCGAACGGGTTGGGGTGGGTGCAGTTCCAGCAACATTGGTTCATCCTTGGGACTAGATGTCCCTCCCTGACTTATTACATCACAGCAGGTTTCTTTTGTGAATGTGTTGCTCTCCTGTTGATCAACAGGATGCTACACTTCGAAATAAAAATAACTAAAGAAAAGAACTAAAATCACTAAAAATTAAATATATAAAATAGAATTGAAAGCGTTCATAGCAGTTAGCACAGAGATTTAAACATTATCTATTAATTTCATTTCATTCTCTCACATGCTAACAGATAAAAGATTGAAAAATGGTAAGAGTAGATAAATTATTCCCTCTCATGCATATAGTTTTTGTTTAAAAGGAAGAATTTCCAAATATTAAAAATGACCTTAAAGACATACCGTATTTTATTTTTACTTGAAGTTCTCTAGAATATCATTTCCCATTTTCTTGGCTTTATCTTTCAACATACTAACTGGTTCAAATTATTTTTAATCTTAGAGGAAGGGGGAAGAGAGGTAAATGTTATTCCTCGTGTCTCTAGTGTTTGCCAAGAACTATGCTATCTCCTTTAGTCCTCATAACAATGTTGTATGGTAAAGTATTGTTACTTCCACTTTACAGGTGAGGAAACAGGTTCAGAGATATTGTTATTTGTCCTAGTCACTCAGTCCGTAAGTGATTGAGTGGATTCAGACCTGGCCTGGCTGATTGCTTAGCCAGTTCTCTTTCCTCTTGAACTTAGAAACTTGCCTCACAGGTGTGAGAGCTAACTCTGGGATGGACTTTGGACATATATTAACTCATCCGCTGCTCGCAGTATCTCTATGAAGCAGTTGGTATTATTATCATTACATGATGAAGGTCAACTGGAGAGAGCGAAATAGTTTGCCCCAAATCACAGTTAGTGAGTAGTGATTTTAGGATTTGAAGCCAGGCAGTCTGGCTACAGAGAAGCATGCTCTGAACCACCTCGCTACATTTTCACAAAAGTGGAAATCAGAAACATAGAATTATGTGGAATGCATGTGAATGTGTACTTCCAATACACATCCTTCTGACAAGCATTGCGTCGTCTCAAGGTCATGGCCAAGACAACCCTCACATGCATCAGTTTCCACGGCACCTCCTGCATCTCTAGATGTAGGACTAACAACACCTAAAATAGCTTTGTCTATTTATCCAGGTAAACTGAGGGCAGGTGCCAGGCCTGTCCACTTATCACTGATCCCTAGCCCAGTGGCTGGAACAGAATAGGGCCTTGCTCAATGAGCATGTCAAATGAATGAATGGAAAAGTAAATTAGCAAAAGAACAAATGTATGCTCACGTTGTCAGTAATTGTTTTGTGTAACTGATCATTGAAATTCCTCTCTTACCTTATGTTCTAGTTTGCTAGCTGCCGAATGCAATGTACCAGAAATGGAATGGCTTTTAAAAAGGGGAATTTAATAAGTTGCTAGTTTACAGTTCTAAGGCCAAGATAATGTCCCAATTGAAGCAAGTCTATAGAAATGTCCAATCAAAGGCATCCAGAGAAAGATACCTTGGTTCAAGAAGGTCGATGAAGTTCAGGGTTCCTCTCTCAACTGGAAGAGCACATGGTGAACATGGCGTCATCTGCTAGCTTTCTCTCCTGGCTTTCTGTTTCATGAAGCTCCCCAGGAGGCATTTTCCTTCTTCATCTCCAAAGGTTGCTGGCTGGTAGATTCTCTGCTTCTCGTGGCTATGTCATTCTCTGCTCTCTCAGAAATCTCTGTTTCTCCAAAATGTTTCCTCTTTTATAGGACTTCAGAAACTAATCAAGACCCACCCAAATGAGTGGAGACACACCTCTAGCTAATCCAGTTTAACAACCACTCTGGATTAAATCACATCTCCAGGGAGATGATCTAATTACAGTTTCAAATATTCAATACTGAATAGGGGTTAGAAGAAATGGCTGCCTTTACAAAATGGGATAAAATGGGATTAGGATTAAAACATGGCTTTTCTAGGGTACATACATCATTTCAAACCAGCACACCTTAGTCCACCAGGCTGTATTCTAGTCTAAGTAATTATGAGCATTGACTCATTTAATCGTATAACGCAAATGCTGCTAATTTTTAACCCATTTTACAGATGAGAAACTAAGGCCTCATGAGGTTAAGTAAACTGCCCACAGGCAGTGTGAGTCCAGAGACACTCTCTATTCAGACTCTTTACTTAGCTAGTGATAACTGCTCTGTGTTTTTCACATGACTTTGTTATTATCAGCACCCCTATTTTGATGTCTTCCCTAATCACATCAGCAATGCACCCTATGGTCAGTTTCATGCATTTTATGTTGATTCTACATGATCTTCAACTTGAGACCTTTTTCTTAAATTCTGGAGATGTGCACTACTTGTTGTCTATAACATAAAGCCCAACGTATGAACTATAAAATATAAGACTGACAGGTAAATAATTACTAGAATGCACTAAGTTCTTCAATGGAGGTATGTGTGCTATGTTATGGGGACAAAGATGGAAATACAAGACAGGGAGAAAAGTATTTGCCAAGTGTTGATGGCATGAAAGACTTTCATGGACTCTTAGGAAATGACAATGGATAATTACAAATGATTAAAGGTCAGTGCATTTGTGGGGAGTGGAAATGTTAAACAGGGAATAGGGCTTTTGATTGCAAACAGTGTTTCCCATTGGCAGGGGCTACTACATAGTCTCAGCAGGAAATGAATGAGCTTCAACTCCATTCTTGCAGGATTTCATTCAAGATTCAAAGTTCCAGAAGAAAGAGTGTGACTGACCTGGCTTGGACCATGTGACCATCTGTTCCCTAGGAGAAGACAGAGCACTTTGAAGGTACACACTGGAGGAAGAAGTAATTCCCCAAAAGCAAATAAAAGTGCTAACTAGGCAAATATAACAAGTACCCTCTACAATGGCTTTGAGCCTGGGGGCTCTGTATTCTCTATTAAGGCTGTATCCAAGAAGCAGAAGGGACCCACTGAAGTTTTTGCTTTGTTTTGTTTTGTCTGGCATGGGCAGGCTCTGGGAATCAACCCAGGTCTGCAGTATGGCAGGTGACAATTCTGCCACTGAGCCACCATTGCACTGCCCTCATTAAAGATTTTCAAACAGGGAATGGTAAAGTTGGATTTGTGTTTCAAAATGATCACTCTTAGAGGCTATGTGGGAGGGTAACCTGGGAGGGTGTGCTCGTTTGAACTGTTATGTACCCCAGAAAAACCATGTTCTTTTAATCCTAATCCAATATTGTAGGACCAGACCTCCTGATTAGATTGTTTTCATGGAGATGTTACCCACCCGATTGTGAGTGTGACCTTTTGATTAGATGGAAATGTGACCCTGCCCATTCAAGATGGGTCTTAATTCATTTATCTGAGTCCTTAAAAGAGTCAACACAGAGAGCAGAGAGCTGGATGCTTGGTGACAGACAGAAGCTCAGAGAGGAGGCCACTGGAACCAGGAGCTGAAAGCAATGAAACCTGGGAGAAAGTGCCAGCAGACGTCACCATATGACTTCCCATGTGACATAAAACCCTCAGACAACATTGGCTTTTTTTCAGAATCAAGGTATCTTTCTCTGGATGCCTTCGTCTGGACATTTTCATGGCCTTAGAAATGTAAATTTGGAACCTAATAAATCTCCTTTGTAAAAGCCAATACATTTCTAGACATTCTTAGACAGAAGCATGCCAATGGAGACTGGTTAAGAGGCTAGTTGAACAATTGAAGCAAAAGATTATGAAAATCTAAAGCAGGAGCTATAATATAGAGATAAGGGGACCAAATTGGGTGGTCAATAAATACCATGCAACTGATGGGTATAGGGATTAATCAGAGAGAAAAGTCTAGAATGGCTTCGAAGATTCTCATTAGAGCTTTTTAAGAATTGATGGAAATTTAGGAAACTGTGCCTTATCCTGCTGGATCCTTTAGAATAGTCCCAATTTTAAACATTTTATCTTATTGTTTCAATAAAGTAGTAAAAGTTTCCAAGAAACACCAGTATTTTTTAATCCAAAATACATTTCCTGCTTTTCCTTTGCAATTGGAAGTGAGTGGTACAAAATTCTTTGTCAGACTAAGCTTTCTGATTTGTGGTTTGGAAAATATGATCATAGAGAATATGTAACAATAACGAAAAGTGGGCCACCTATTAGATATCAGAGTAGTAAGCAGTAGTGCCTTGCAAAGTAAATGCTAAGGCTTCACCAAAAACAGACTACCTTAATTTCTTAGAGCTGCTGTAAACAAAGTACTACAAAGAACTTTAAACAACAGAAATTATTGTCTCACAGTTCGGAAGTCTAGAAATCTGAAATTTCGATGTTGGCAGGACCATTTTCCTTCTGAAACCTAAAGGAAAGAATTCTCCCTTACCTCCTTTAGCTGCTGCTGTTTGCTGGCAATCTTTAGTATTCCTTGGTTTGTAGATTCATCACTCTTATCTCTGCATCCGTCTTCAAATAGCCTTCTTCCCTCTGTCTGTCTTGTCTCCATATTCTCTCTTCTTATAAAGACACTAGTCACATTGAATGAGGACCCACCCTAATCCAGTTTGGCCTCAACTTAACTAATTACATCTTTAAAGATCCTATTTCCAAATAAGGTCACATTCACAGGACTGGGGTTAGAACCTGAACTTATCTTTTTGCAAGACACAATTCAACCAATAATAGAAGCTTTGTCCTAACAAAGAAGAATGAGGAGTTATTATTAGGTTAAAGAGGGTTTGAAAGAAAGGGACATGATACTTTGGCAGCTACAAGCAAACATTGGTCAAACTCCAGTGACATAACCTGCTTAGACAGAAGCATGCCAACAGTCCTGTTACTCTCAACCAAATCTCTCACTTGGTTTTTAGAGACAAATCACTACATTTCTCAATCTATAGAATGGTATGACCCACAGTACACACACTTGGGGTAATCCTACAGACCATGGTGCAAGCCAAGCTCCTTAGCTCAACCTCATGCATAGTGCTCACAATGACCATTTTCTTCATGCAGGTGGGTCCTCCAGACAACCTTGGGGACACCAAGTCTGCTGCTAGGTATTTTTAACATTCCCAGGACATTTTGTGCCTTGATTATTTCTCTTAGCCACACGTGCATGAAGACATACTTTGAGACTGCTAAATTCGAATCAGAGTCTTACAGTTGGATGAGGACTTGGAGATGAGCAACTACAACCTGTGCAGGGTCGAATCTGCTAAGTTCAGATGAAGAAACAGAAATCCCAAGAGGATGAATGCTAAGAAGCGAAGGCAGAGAGGGGAGAACACAGACCTTCAATCCAAGACCACCTATTAGATGTATAACCTCGATAAGTTTCTATATCCTCTTGGTACCTGTCTCTTCATCTATAAAGTGGGGATAATAATAGCTACTCTATGGCACTTGCAAAGGTTCAATAAATTAAACCATATAAAGTGCTTAAAATAGCCTAATATATAGTAAATGCTAGATGGGTGCTTGTTTTTATGAGTATATCATGGAGCCCTTCTACAATCATAGTTCTGATCCTACCTCTCCTACACATAGTTAAAGGAGGAAAATTCTATCCATTGACAAATTCACAATCACTAGGAATAAATATCATGCATGATATCCTTTAATAAAGTCTCATCAAACTGGCATCTGAGTTCTTGTCACTGATTTAAGGAAGGTTTCTGTAGTGGTAGGCGGGGATAGTAACTAGTCCGGGAAATCAATTAGCAACAAAGTCTGATGATTAGTCTGACTCCTCAGTCATCACACTAACTCCACATCACACCAATATTTCTACAACTTGGTGCTTCTCTGTTGGCCATAGTCCTAACAAACTGAAGAATCAGATTCTGCCTTCGATGTAATACTTGGCAAGGCTGTTTGTTCAACTTTTCTTTGGCTGGTCAAGATTATTTTTCAGTAGGTTCTTTAGCCAATAGTTCTACAATATGCCGCCAAATAAATCATGAAATGAACATTGCTGTGGGATGGGAGAAGAAATACCTAATGGAACTCCTATTGTGCTGATGATTATGTTCTCCAATATATTTGACTTATTTACTACGTGCAACCCACAAGGAATGGTCTGCAGCTAATGAATACCAAAGCCTGAAAACTCAATCTGCAAAGGGTCTGCCTATGGAAAATGAGCTGCAAGTATTATTTGTAGTGCACAATATTCCTCCAACCACATAATAATGAAGTGAACCTCCTAAAATAGAAAACAGCAAGGAAAATATCTGGCACGTCACAGACGTCTGGCATAGAGTAAGTGCCTAATAAATATTAGTTCAATAAATCTACTCACCATCAATGGAAAAGTATCTCATGCTAATTTAGCTCTTCACTGCTTGATCTAAGGTATTTGGAAGACATGTGAGGAATTTCTTATGTAATTAACTTTGTAACATGAAGTGGGTAATAAAGACCCCAAATAATAAGCTATGATTGCCAGATGGCATAAAATAGAGAGTTAAAGAAAATAGATGAAGGTTTTTAAAACTCAAGCCAGATTAAGAAGAATGGGACAAATGCATTACTCTTTAACTCTCTTTCATAATCTAGCCATTTAACATTTTTGTTCCTAAGGTTTATGAGGGGTAAACAAAAAGTTTTTTTTTTTCTCCCTAGAAATCAGGAGAAGACTTTTTCAAAGACACAGGTGTGGGGTAGTTGATTTGCAAAATAATCTGGCCTTTCCTCAAAAGGTTAAACATAGAGTGTTACCATGTGATCCAGCAATTCCACTCCTAGTATATACCCAAGAGAAATGAAAATATAGGTATGTGAATGTTTATCACAACATTATATATAGTAGCCAAAAAGTGGAAGCAACCCCAAAGTACACCAACTGATGAAGAGATAAACAATATCCCTACAGTGGAATATGCTCAATTATAAAAAGGGATGAAGTTCTGATATATGGTAACTTTGAAAAATTATGTTCAGTACATAAAGAAGCTAGGCACAAAAGACCACATATCGTATGACTCCATTTATATGAAATGTCCAAAATAGGCAAATTTATAGAGAGAAAAAGTATATTAGTAGTTGCCTTGGGCTAGGGAGAAGGGGGCAGGCAGGGTACAGACTGGGGGAAATGGAGAGTTACTGCCATTGAATACAGGGTTTCTTTGGGGGGATGATGAAATGTCCTAAAATATTTTGTGGTGATGGTTACACAACTCTGAATAGGCTTTAAAAAAAACCCACTAAATTTTTTTATACTTAGTGAATTGTATAATATGTGAATTGAATTGCAATAGGGCTATTGCGTATTTAAAAACTGCAGTAGATGCAATTTTTCTGTTTGTGGATTTTAAAAACATCCTAAAAAATACACCTTTCAAATTCATTTTCTTGTAGAGTGCTGTCCTCTCTAAAATTGTGACTAGCTAGGGGCCAGACACAATGAGGCTGGAATAACCATGAAAAACTCACCTCCTCCTGAGAGGGAGCTCATTGTTAAAGGTAATTGTGGCATGTGTCAGTCAAAGGACACAGACCACCAGAGTTTCTGAAGTTGTCTCTTCCTTCTGCCATGAGAAAGTCTCCCTAAACATCCAGGTCACAGGACAAACATCAGAGAAGACACATAGATGCTGATCTGTCATCAATCCTGAGCAATTTACTCCCCCACTGTTCACTAGGCTGCAGCCACACTGGCCTTCTCAATGTTTTGCTGAGCTCTGCCTACCTCAGGGCCTGCATTGGAAGGACTCCTTCCCCCAGCTCTCTGCCTGGATGGCTCCACATCAGTCAAGTCTCCATTCCAATGCTGCCTTCTCAAAAAAGACTTTCTTAGATCCACCTAGCTAAAAGATTCTTCTTTCACATAAACTCTTTCATTGCTGTTTTGTTTTCTCCACAGCAATTGCAACTATCTGAAATCCTCATGTGTTCATCAGTTTGGTAGTTGCTTCCCCCATCAGAAGGCAATAATGGCAGAGGTCAAGAAAACATGTCCATGAAGCAGGAATTCTGCCTGCCTTGTTCACCAATATTTCCCTGTGCCTCCAACACTACTGGATAGGAGGTAGATGCTTGATAAATATTTATTGAGTAAATGATCTCCATGGCAAACCATAATTAACCTCCATAAACCACACACAAAGGTCAGTCTCTGTACCTTGAGATAACACCTTGTGCAGGAGTTCGGGGACACTAAGGATCTAAGGAACAAACTGTAATCACCTCCTGGCCAAAAGGGCAAAGGGCTTCAACTGGAAACCCAGTTGGCAACCAAGTCTTCCTATGTTCTCACCATAATCTTCCCTTGCCCTGGTCCCAGGTCGGATGGTGATGCATGCTCAGGGATCTTTCCTGCAAGTCTATAAATAAGTCTGGGCTCATTGTTGATCCCAGACTGTCCCACATGGCCTGTTGCCCTCAGCTTGCTCAGTTAGTAGGACTGTTCCCAGTAAGATCAGCAAACAACAGTTATACAGTGAACAGCACAGGAAAACAGTGTGGAACTAAGTGTTCTCACCAACAACAGATATATAAGATAATCTCTCAGTCCTTCCCCCGGACTCGGCAGAAGCAGTCCATCCCAACATGCCCCATTTCACCCCAGGATTAGGAGTTGCCCATTCTTACTCAGGATGGGTGTCTGGACTATTTTTCTTGTAAGTCATTTCTTTCAAGTGGACACTCAAATATTACCAACATCTCCAACCCTTAGTAAGTAGTGAGAGCTTCATAAACAGTAGAGTGCTGGTCACACAAAAGATGTTATTATTAAGCCCAAGTAATTGGTACATTGGATTATATACCATTTTTTAGTTCTTTAAAAACAAATAGCTCAAAGTGGCCTTTAAGATTGTTACCATTATTTAAAAATTCATATTAAAATGATTTTATAGGCACAGATTTAATTTTTTAATATATTGAATGCAGAATAGTAATTTAAGATGCTTATTTATCAGGCCTGACTTCCTTTCTGTTAACACAAAACAATGATCCCCAGTGGCTGGAGGACACACATATGCCCTTTTATTTCAGACGGAAGCCTGAGGAGAGCACCCTGTGAGGTGGGTGGACAACACATCGCCAGGCTTCCTGACACTTCTAGGGTTGGTGCAGTAGGTTGTGTCTTACTCAGTTAAACACTACATGTAAGATTAAGATACCTCATTGTAGTTTAAACCTCTCACCTTCCAAATGAAGAGCTAGTGAGGTAATTAACTTCTCTGGCCTGATGTGAAGCAGAATAACCAGATGATTAACAACAGGGTTCTAAGGGCAGATATTTTCAAGTTGGGGTTACTGTTTCACTCACATCCCAGCTGTGTCACTAAGATTCCCTTTGTGAACTTGGTCATTTTACTTAATTCCTCTGCGCCTGCTTTTACTCATCTCTAAAATGGAAACATCAGCCTATACCTCATACACTTGTTAATAGAGATTAAATTAATGAATGCAAAACACTTTGCATGATCACTCCACCTTACACTGCATTTATAATTAACAAGGATTCCAGCAGACATTTTCTAAGTTCCGTTCTCCAATTCAGGCTAATTTCTTCAAGGGATGACATAACCAGGAAAGATGCAAGGCCCCTGAATTAATACCAAGAGATTATGCAATTAATAGCACTTAGAAACCTATGCTCAGGCACAACCATACAAATTTGTGTCTATAGTGGCAAGTTAAGAAACACCACCCAATTAATTATAACAGCACATGTGGACATTATGTTCTCTGAAACCCCACAGAACTCCTTTGGAGATACATTTTATATACCCAGGTGTGGGTATTGTTGCAATTTATGAAAACAGTCCTGTTCCAATTCCACTGAAAGGAGTCATAGGTCTCTTACTTGAAAGTACTGCTGCTTGTCTTCTCCATGTTTATAACCTCTTAGATTTATATAAACCCTTACTTGTGCTTTCTCATGTTAAGTTTCAGCCCAATTTATTTTAGTCACAATATTTCTATGTGATATGCAAAGCAGCTAGTATTAATGCTGTTTGGGTTTTGTTTTGATGCAGGAGGCATAGGATGCCCAAAAAGGTTAAGAAACTTGCCCACAGGTCACATAACTGCTCAGTAGCCAGGGCAATAAGGCAGTCTATCATTTAGACAAGTGTCCGTCCCTCCACACCAGTACTGCTCAAACTATAGCTGGAAATGCAATTGTTACCATTGTAACAATGCTAAAACTCTGACTTCAGTAGCTTTGGGTGGGAACTAGGAATCTGCATTCCTCACGAGCTCCCAGGAGCTGCTGCTGCGGTTGGTCATTGGATCACCCCGCCCCACTCACAGCCTTCCTAACACCCTGGGCACACCCTTCCTAATACTTCCCCCAACTGTAATTACATCATTTGGGTATTCATGTGTTTTCCCCAATAGACCATGAACTCCACAAGAGCAGGAAACAGACTTTGTTCACCGCTTGGACCTGGCTGCCCAGCACCATGCCTGGCAAAAAGGAACTGGGTAAAAATTTTTGAAGAATGAATGAAAATGACATATATACAATTACAAAGACACAACACTTGCATAGTACAACTGATTGCTTATTGAAAAAAATATCTGTTTTCTCATATATTTTTTGTTGTTTCGAGTCACATTGATACCTAGCCAGAATGGCCAGTTCCCAAAATAACATAGGCAAAAGGAACACTGTGGGGTCAACCAATTCAGACCTCTACTTCCAACAGAATTATGCCTGAGCTCCAAAAAAATACAATCCCAGCCTTGAACCAATAGTATGGGCTAATGTGAGGTGGTTCTAAGTATGGGATGGGTTCTAAGTAGGGGAGGGGCTAGTTTAGGATGGACAGAGGGACTGAGGTTTGCTAACACTCAGCTTGGAGCTATGTTGGATCTGTTCCCAGCTGAGAATAACAATAACAGCAACCCAGCAGTCCGCCACGGATTGAAGGCTTTCCATATGCCAGGTACTGTATTAAGGACCAGGTGCTTCATTTCATCCTCTCGACAGTCTTAGTATAAAGGCACTTACATCTTAGAAAAGGCAGCTGAGGCATAGGGTTATCTAATTGTAAAAGGTGAAGCCAAGACCCGAAGCCAGGTAGTTTGGCTTCAGAGGCCACGCCTCCAGCCAAGTTGCCTACAGTCTGGACGCTCCCAGGGAAAGGAAACAATTGTCTGAAGGTGGGAGTGATTTAGCTCATCTTTCAGTAACCTGATGCTCACCTCAGACAAACCCCAGATAGATGGTGCGAGAAACACCTCACACCAATAGGAAATAAGCCTTATACACCAAAGGAAGGGCTTGACAATATATTGTAGAAAAAGAATAGGATTTTCCATTATAGCAAAAGCTGTTTGACTCTATTTGGTTTATGGTTAAATATACAACATTACTAAGAGGTCAAGTAAGAATAAGTTATGTCTCAAACGTCCCCGATTCCCTTCACACTTTATTAGCTCTCTTATGAAACCTTGCATTAATGATTGGGCCAAACCCGAGGAAATGATCATCACACGGAAGAAATAAAAATTTTGTTTGTCATGTGTGTCCAATGTAAAAACAGAGTCTAAAGTACGGAGAGACCTTAGTTTTTCAACAACTTAGAAGCAGAAGCTACCAGTTATATTTTAACATTCACTGACAGAAAATGAAGGAATCAAGAAAACAGAAGAGAATCCATTGGCAAATTGGACATGCAAAAAAGGCAAACTTAGTTTTTCTTCCTGATAAAGGTTTTAAAATGCTGAATAAGAAAATAAATAAATAGGGGAAATTCTACAAAAAAAAAAACTCTAGAGTCTTAAATGAAGTGCAATTTCAGCTTTATTACGAAAAAAAAAGTTGAGCTCTGTGGATAAGCTTTTAACCTCATTTGTCTCATTCAAGTATAATTATTTACTTTGGGGAGCAACATGATATTAGGGGTTATGAAGGCCCGGGACTTAGTTCTGCCACATCCTAGTTATGCTTACCCTAGTATAATTCTTTTGAATTTCAGTTTCTTCATCTTTAAAATGGGAACAACACCTCCTCTTAGGATCGCTGTGAGCCTTACATTAAACAGCATACTTAGAACACTTAATGACAAATAGAAAATGAATACAGATTACACCCTATTTTCTCTTCTTCCCTGAATATTCTCTTTTCCTGAAATATTCTCTCTTAAATCCTGCTCCAAACTCAGTCTTGTTGGTAGAAATATTTCTTACTTATTTAATATCCCAGGGCTACGAAAAACAATCCCTCTACAAGTAAATGAACTATGTATATAAGCGGATGGGTATAAACTATTGGTATATTTTATGTAAAGATTATGCTCTTTGTATGTTAAACTTGGTATGTTAAACACAGAATCATAAAATTTCTCATTGAAATGAACTTCACTCATAATTTCACCTATGAATTTTAGTCAACCCATCAAATAACCCATGTAAAATTCAAAAAGCTTTATGGCTCAGTAGTATAGATTTTTGAAAAAAAAAATATAGCTCAACTTGTATGAATGTTTTGTGAACCATAAAGTACTAAACAACATACTATGTTGTTTCTTTAATTATAATGCCCTGTTGGCTTCTAGAGTAAATTGAAGGTGTCGTCAAATTAAAATCACTCAACGTATTCAAATACAACTTTTTATTTACTGGTATGCAATATGAAGTTTACATGTGGTAAGGGAAGGTGGCTTTTAAGAAGTTATAACAACATACATAATAGATATTAAGTCAACAAAGATAACAAACAAAATTTTGAGAAGTCTTCCCACAATTTCATCTTCCAGACTTTGGGGAGTAGTGTTAGAGATTAACATCCAGTTTTTACATGTCATATCCAGAATGCTGCTGGTCCCTAGGAAAAAAGAGAAAAGTATCCTCAAATGAGCACATTTGTATTACTGATTATTTCAACTTAATCTAATATTGGCACTGAAAATAAATAGTGGCAAAGAAAATTCTTCCTGGGAAGATTCAGTACCTATTTGCAACCAACCGATTAACTGAAATACTTTTCTCCCAATCATTTTGATGATTTTACATTATAATCTTAGATCTTTTTTTATATGCTGAACTTGCCTTTAGTTCTAAAAGAAACAGCTCAAGGAACTGTAATTACCATTGTCTTTTCATGTTATCAATAACTAATTTGTCTATGAGGTTTTATTTGCATAGTCATTTAAAATAATTTTTCTTGGCATCAGTGAAGCAGTTAACGATAAAATTTTTTTAAATAAACAACAAAAGATCATTTGTAAATTCTTTGCTCTTTCCTCAGGGTCCTTCTTACTCATGTTTTGATTACTTAATAACACATCAAAGTTTAATCTTATCCACATTTCTGTGTTAATGAAACAGTAAAAAAAAAAAAAGCTAGAATTTAAAAAGATGTTAGATTGTGGTCTGTTTTCCATACTGTAGGAACATTTTACCAAATACCTATCAGAAAGGGAATTTAAAACCATTCTTAATCCCTTTCACAGTAAAAGAACAAAAAAGGCAAGTACTTTTCAAAGCCTTACACCAAATTCTTTATATGCAATCAATTTAAAAAGAGCATTGATACCTTTAAAAAATGGAAGTATTTCTGTTGGAAAATATTTCATCTCTGATTTTTACTCAGTAACTAAAAAGGCAAGTTGAGTTTTAAAAGGCAGAGAGAGAAAAAGAGAGAGGGAGATAGATGAGAATTATTCCAGTGACTTCTATGTTTAGCAATCTTGTTAATTTCTGTAATAAGGTGTCATGTCCCTAGAGAAGAGAATGATTTGCTCAAATTTACACAGCAATCATTGGCAAAGTAAAAACATAGAATTTTCCATAGATTCAACAATCTTTTCCCTGTGCTTCAGAAACAAGCACCAAGAATAATATATGAGTTTGCAAGGTGACGTCCCTTTCCTTTCAAGTTCCAAAGATTGCCCAAAGCATTTCTGATAAAGACGAAGTTCCCTGTAGCCTCTGCGTCCAGCTTGTGTTTCTTCAGTCTGTGTTCACAGGGGCACCTTCAGCCCTCTCCAGAAATACTAAGAGAGAGACTGAGCAATGAGGGGACACCAGGCAACAGTGGGCCAGGGAGGGGTAGGGAGAAGGGCAGAAGGCTAGAACAAAGTGTGCTCAGCAAAGGTGGTCTCTTAGCAACCTTGGTTTCTGTGTCAAAGCACATGGAAAGGTTTTATTGGATGGTAAGGTAGTATAGGAAGCAGAGGGGGCAGGGAACCTGGGTGGTAAAACTCTAAAATTATTCTTAAAAGAATCAGGATGGAGTGGTCAAAGAGCAGAATTTGGAAAATATGCCACTTAATGTCAGTACAGAATTTCAAAGCTAAAAACTGTACCCAAGGTTAAGCAAGATTAAGCTAAGTTCTAAGATTTTCCTGGTAGGGCAAACATTCACCATCCTTTTAAACAACAATCCCCTTAATATCCTTTAATATAAATTTATTTCAATATCTTCCCTGACCAAAAAAAAAAAAAAAATATATATATATATATATATATATATATATATATATATATATTCTCTGATTATGTAAGATACCATAAGATCGTATATCTGGTTTGGTTTTTAAATACCATATTCGTTAAGGTTTGTATCACTTTATGAACAAATTGGAAAACAAGAGAGTACAAAAGATCAGGCTATAAAAAATGACTCCTATACCCTTTAACCATATAATTTTCCTTCTCGTAATCTATATTAATGACATTACTTTAAATATAAAGAAATCATGCTCAAAGGTGTCTGTCGTGGCCTGTCTGTTTCTCCTACCCCATCACCTTATCATTTTTCTCTGGCAAATTTTATTTTTATTGAAATACATAATACATACCAAAAAAGTAGAGAAATCATAAGCGAATAATCAATCATAAGTGAATAAGTCACACACTTGATGAATTTTCTACAAAGTAAACACATGCACGTAGCTACCAATCAGATCTGCAAAGTTATTATTACTGAATAAAAGAAAAAGTAATAGTGGTAGGAAGACAGGTGTGCCAATTTGAATTTGTGGGTGTCAGAAAAGCCATGTACTTTAATCCTCATTCAATATTGTTGGGTGGGAGCTTTTTGATTATCTCCACAGGGATGTGACTCACCAAATTGTGGGGATTAATCTTTGATTAGAGGGAGACGTGACTCCACCATTAGAGGTGGGTCTTGATTCGTTTACTGGACTCCTTTAAAAGAGGAAACATTTTTGGAGAGAGTGACAGAGCCATGACAACCACGAGAGCCCTCGCAGCCAGAGAACTTTGGAGATGAAGAAGGAAACCACCTCCAGGGGAGCTTCATGAAACAGGAAGCCTGGAGAGAAAGCTAGCAGATGTTGCCGTGCTCGCCATGTGCTTTTCCAGTTGAGAGAGAAACCCCGAACTTCATCAGCCTTTCTTAAGTTGAGGTAACCTCTTGTTGGTGCCTTAAATTGGACATTTTTATAGATTTGCTTTAATTGGGACATTTTCATGGCCTTAGAACTGTGAACTTGCAACTCAATAAATTCCTCTTTTTAAAAACTGTTCTACTTTTGGTATATCACATCCTGACAGCTAGCAAACTAGAACAACTGGCTAAATACAAGTGTGGTTCAGTCACAAAAAGAATAATATTTATCAATTTAAAGTGATGGTAATTACAGCAACTTAAAAAAAATTGAAAAAGTGATCAGACTTTGACTAGAGATATGAATGAAACATTTGGATAGGAGTAAGGTAAATCAGGATACAGGGTAAAAGATGATATGGTTCATATTTTAAAACTTCAACATCCGTGTAACACCAAAGGGAGAGATGTTCATTTGGTGCAAACTTTGTATTTTGGGTAGTGCATTGTCTGATTTAACTTGTATGGTCAGTTTATTTGAACACCATAATTACATGGACTCTTGAATGGGGTATGAGATCTTGTTGGTTTGTCCAGGTTAGGGGGATGCTCTGATACATCCCAGAGTAATTTGGACAGAGAATAAAAATATTTGCAAAGTCCCCTTGGGGGACTGGGGAGAAGGGAGGAAATATTAAGCTTGCTTATTTAGGGAATTCCTGATATTCTTGCAAGCAATGGGGACAACAAATTCAATAAGCTAAGCCCTCCATCTTAGGGCTTGTCCCTATAAAACTTACTCCTGCAAAGGAGAACTAAGCCTACTTATAATTGTTCCTAAGAGTCACCCCAGAGAACCTATTTTGTTGCTCAGATGTGGCCTCTCAAAGCCAACTCGGCAGGTGAACTCATTGCCCTCCCCCATCTACGTAGCACACGACTCCCAGGGGTGTAAATCTCCCTGGCAATGTGGGACAGGACTCCCAGGATGAGCCATGATCCAGCATCATGAGATTGAGAAAGACTTCTTGACCACAAAGGGGAAGAGAGGAATGAGATAAAATAAAGTTTCAGTGGCTGAGAGATTTCAAACAGAATCGAGAGGTTATCCTGGAGGTTATTCTTATGCATTATATAGATATCCATTTTTACTTTATGGTGTTTTGGAGTGGCTAGAGGGGAGTATCTGAGACTGTTGTACTGTGTTCCTGTAGCCTTGATTAATGAAGATGATTGTATGACTATATAGCTTTTTTAATGTGACTGTGGGATTGTGAAAACTTTGTGTCTGATGCTCTTTTTATCCAGGGTATGGACAGATGAGTAAAAAATAAATAAATAAATAAATAATAGGGGTGAATAAGGGGTAAAGCAATAGATTGAAAGACTAGTGGTTAATGAGAGTGAGGGGTATAGGGTATGGGATATATGAGTTTTTTTCTTTTTCTTTTTATTTCTTTTCTGGAGTGATGCAAATGTTCTAAAACTGATCGTGGTGATGAATACACAACTATGTGATGATATTGTGAGCCATTGATAGTATACTATGGATGGATTGTATGTGGGTGAAGATTTCTCAGTAAAATATATTTTTAAAAAGTGGTGGTAGTTACAACTGTGAATTATGGTAATACCACTAAGGAAATCATTTTTTTTTGTATGCTGAATGTGGGGTCACACTTCATTATTTTTCCTTGTGAGTATCCCATAATTGCAGTACCATTTGCTGAATTTTTGTTTGTTTGTTTTGCTTGTTTACTTGTTTTTGGGGAAGTGCATGGACCAGGAATCAAACCAGGGTCTCCCATATGGCAGGCAAGACTTCTATCACTGAACTATCCTTGTATCCCAGTAAATCATTTTTTAATCCTTAAATGTGATTACAACTTATACTCCATGACCACTCATTACATACCAAGATATGCATACAACAAAAATATGTGGTTATCTGCAAATGTGACAAACATGCAATCAATTCTATTTACAATATTCTCAACTGGAAACAACCCAAAGGTCAACCTGCAGCTAGATAAATAAATTGTGGCATATTAATTTAATGGAATAGTCTACCATGATTAAAATTAAACTAGAGGGTAGTGCAGTGGTGGGTCAGTGGCAGAATTCTTGCCTGCCATGCTGGAGACCTGGGTTCAATTCCCGGAGCCTGCCCATGACAAAAAATAAAAAATAAACTACAGGTGCATATAATAACGGGGTGAATTTTACCACATAATATTGAATTTTTAAAAAGCATGGCTGAAAAGAAGACAAGATCAGAGTTAAAGTCCATAGTTTAGGGTACATAGATGGGTGATACTGGTGTAGGTGGTGAATGTATCAAGAAAAGTGAGGGCCTTCAACTCTGTGACCCTTTAAGGCTCCAGAAATGTGATCTCTAGTGGCTTGGTCCCAATTGCCAAGAACTGTAGAGAGACTTAAGAATTTAAACCCCATCACTGCCCCTCACCATGACTGCCTTTTCTGAAGTCATGCTTCGAACCTTGGAGTAGAGACTGTGAAATTGGACAGAGCTGCTTTCTGGAATTGGACAGAATCGCTCTCTGGAAATTAGCAGTTATAGAAAGAAGAGGGCACCAGTCATATCTAGGAGAAAGGAAAATGGTTGACTGCTTTAAAAGTGTAACATCATCAACATGCTAATAGGGACCTTCCCTGGGGTGGGGGGGGGAACAGAGATTCAGTGAACAAAAAGACAAATAGCACTTGCATAGAACTCTGGAGAATGGTAGAGACTGGAGGAGGACTTCACAAATGATGAATCAGAGAAAGAGAAAAATATCAGGTAGAAACTTCTGTCCCAGGTTGGCCAATCCTCTTCCCTATGTCTCACTTGGTCCCACACAGCTTGGGAGTTACCCAGAGGCAGCAGCCCAAGTCCATTCCATCAGTGAAACAGACTATCGAGTAACTAACAGCAGTGAGTTGGAATTCCATGCATATCCAGGCACAGGGACCTGAGTCCACAGAGACCTAGGGCTGAATACAAGCTGCTGAGAATTGCTGCATGCAAAAGAGCCCTCAAGGAAATCCAAAACTGAAGGGAGAAATATATGTCTCTATGACTATAGTTGGAGACCTCATATACCACTTTCATCAACAGATGGAACATCTAGACAGAAGATCAATAACGAAAGAGAAAGCTGAATAATATGGTAAATGAACTAGACCTAACAGACAGAACATTGCACCCCAAAACCGCAGAATATATGTTCTTCTCAACTGCGCATGGATTGTTCTCCAGGATAGACCACATGTTGGATCATAAAACAAGTCTCGATAAATTTTAAAAGGTTGAAATTATACACCGCATCTTCTCTGACCATCATGGAACAAAACTGGAAATCAATGATAGGCAGAGAACTGGAAAATGCCCAAATATATGGAAGTTAAATAGAACACCCTTAAACCATCAGTGAGTCAAAGAAGAAATTGCAAGGGAAATCAGAAAATATCTTGAGATAGATGAAAAGGAGAATACAATATAACAAAACTTATGGAATGCAGTGAAGGCAGTGCTGAGAGGGAAATGTATAGCCCTAAATGCTTACATTAAAAAAGACTAAACTAGCAAAATCAAAGACTTAACTGCACAGTTGGCAGAACTAGAAAAGCAACAGTAAACTAATCATAAGCAATCAGAGAAAAAGAAATAACAAAGACTAGAGCAAAATAAATGAAATTGAAAATTAAAAAAAATAGAGAAAATCAAGAAAACCAAAAGTTGGTTCTCTGAGAAGATCATTAAAGTGGCAAGCCCTTAACTAGACTGATAAAGAAAAAGGAGAGAAGATGCAAACAAAATCAGAAATGATGGGGGGGGGGGGGGCGTTACTTCTGAAACCACAGGAATAAAAAGGATCATAAGAGGATACTATAACCAACTGTATGTCAACAAATGAGACAACCTAAATGAAATGGACAAATTACTAGAAACAAATAAACAATCTGTACTAAATCTAGAAGAAACAGAATACCTCAACAGACCAATTACAAGTGATGCGATTGAATCAGTCACCAAAAATTCCCAACAATGTCAATTTAGGGAATGGCAGTACCGTATATACAACACATACTAAATGATGATTTGGAGTCATGGCCATGCATTTAATAAGTGCTGAACATTTATTCCCATGGTTTTTAGTAAAATTGTTTCTGAAAACTCTTCCCTGATATTGGCTCTCCCTGTCAGAACTATATACACTCTGCTAGATCCTGTATCCTTAGTTGTGGTCATCCAGTTATCCTAACAGCTGTATGATATGCTGTGAAAGATTGGAAATAAGAGTATGTAGTATGTATGTGTGCCAGTTTGAACATGTGGTAGACCCCAGAAAAGCCATGTCCTTTAATCTTCATTCCATATTGCTAGGTGGGAGCATTTGATTGTTTCCTTGGACATGTGACCCACCCAATTGTGGGTGGTAACTTTTGATTAGATGATTTCCATGGAGGTGTGTCTCCACCCATTGAAGGTGGAGTTGCTTACTGGAATCCTTTAAAAGAGGAAACATTGTGGAGCGAGTCCATTTTTGTAGAGCCACGTGAAAGCCAGCAGACACCACCATGTTCACCATGTGCCCTTCCAGCTGAGAGAGAAACATTGAACTTCATCAGCCTTCTTGAACCAAGGTATCTTTCCCTGGATGCCTTAAATTGGACATTTCTATAGATTCGTTTTAATTGGGACATTTCTCAGCCTTAGAACTGTAAACTAGCAACTTATTAAATTCCTTCTTTTAAAAGCCATTCTGTTTCTGGTATATTGCATTCCAGCAGCTAGCAAACTAAAACAATATGACATTAAATTGTGAATTAGTGGGTAAAGCAAAACTTCCCAACAAAGAAAAGCCCAGGACCAGCTGGCTTCAAGTGAATTTTACCAATCATTCCAAGAATTAATACCAATACTGCTCAAATTTTTCCAAAAAAATTGAAGAGGAGGTAATAACTACCTAACTCACTCTATGAGGTCAATATCATTCTAATATCAAAGCCAAATACAAATATTACAAAAAAGTTTCAGACCAATTTCTCTTATCTTATGCATATAGATGCAAAAATCCTTAAGAAAATACTTGCAAATTGAATCCAACAACACATCAAAAGAATGATATATCAAAACCAAGTGGGTTTTATCCCGGATATGCAAGGGTGATTCATCATAAGAAAATAAATTAATGTAATACATCACATTAACAAAATGAAGGGGAAAAACACATGATCATCTCCATTAGTACTGAAAAGGCATTTTACAAAATCTAGCTTCATTTCTTGATAAAAAACACTTTTAAAAATAGGATTAGAAGGAAACTTTCTTTTTTTTTTTTACATGGGCAGGTACCAGGAATCGAACCCGGGTCCTCTGGCATCACAGGCAAGCTTTCCTGCCTGCTGAGCCACCATGGCCTTCCCTAGAAGGAAACTTTCTTAATATGAAAAAGGGCATGTATGGAAAACTCACAGCAAACATCATACTCAAGGGTGAAAAATTAAAAGCTTTCCCTCTAAGATCTGGAATAAGACAAGGATGTCCACTGGCACCACCATTTTCAACATTGTACTGGAAGTTCTAGTGAGAGCAGTTAGGCAAGAAAAAAGAAATAAAAGGCACCCAAATTGGAAAGGAAGATGTAAAACTTTCACTATTTGCAGATAACATGATCATATACATAGGAAGCCTCAAACGTTCCTCAACAAATTTCTAGAGCTAATAAGGGAATTCAGCAAAGTGGTGGGGTATAACATCAACACACAACAAATCATTACTACTATACACTAGTAGTGAGCAATTTGAGGATGAAATCAAGGGGAAAATCCACTTAAGAAGCAACTAAAAAAATCCAAATATCTAGGAATAAATTTAACAAAGGATGTAAAGCACCTGTACACAGAAAACTACAAAACATTGTTAAAAGAAATTTTTAAAAAGACCTAAATAAATGTAATGACATTCTGTGTTCATGAATAGGAAGACTAAATGTCATTAAGATGTTAATTCTACCCCAAATTATTTACATATTCAATGTAATCCCAATTAAAATTTCAACAGCCTATTTTGCAGAAATGGAAAAGCCAATTATCAAATATATTTGGAACAGTTCCTGAATAGCCAAAAACATAGAGAAAATGAATGAAGTTGGAGGATTCACATTTGCTGACTTAAAACATACTACATGTAACAAATAAGGTATCAGTGTATGAGAGAGTTCAAATGGAGTTGAGGAGCTACTCTGGAGGTTACCCTTATGCAAACTTCAGTTAGACATTGCTACTATCATAACTTGCCAAACCCCAACCAAAACCATTCCTTCCAATCCTAAAGAATATCTATGACATTATATAAGACTCTACAAAGGTTCCATGCACTAGAGTAACTTTCCAGAAACCTACAACTTCCAGATGGGTCCCTGAACCAGATAAGTCTTGAAACTTAGAGGGGCCCAGCCTCTCCAGAACATCAGCTAGTTCCATCTCTGTATCCCTGATTATTGACAGCTCTTCCAACATGAAAAAGTTAGAATGGCCATAGCTCAAATACCGCTGAAGAGTGGGGAAAGATCAAAGGTGATGGTGGAGTTATATAGAGAAGGTAGGGTTTAACAAATGAATATGGTCGCTGAATCATTAAATTGATATTTCTCTTCATCTCCAATACCATAGAGTAGCTAGAAATAAAAACCTAAAATTGTGGGTTTGTAGCCCATACCAAACTCTGAAATCTGTTCTACAACTAACTGTTGCAATGTATTTTGAAATTTATTTCTTTTTTGTATATGTTATTTATCACAAAAAAAAGAAAAAAGGAGAAGAAAGAATATAATAGAGAAGGTAGGATTTAACAAATGAATATGACTGCTGAATCAATATACTGATATTTCATTTGGTCCCCAATATCTTGGAATAGCTAGAAGAAAAAATGAAAAATCGTGGAACTATAACCCATACCAAACTTTAAAATCTGTTGTATAGCTACTTTTTAAAATGCACTTGGAAATTTATTGCTTTTTTGTATATATAATATTTTTCACAATAAAAAGTTAAAAAAAAATACCACAAAGCTGCTGTGGTCAAAACCACATGGTACTGTCAAAAGGATAGATCTATTGACTAATGAAATTGAACTGAGAGTTTAGAAATAGCCCTCACACACAGCCAGTTGATATTTGACAAGAATGCCAAGTCCACTCAACTGGGACAAAATAGTCTCTTCAACAAATGGTACTGAGACTGGATAGCCACATGCAAAAGAATGAAAGAGGACTCCTATATCACACCTTATATAAGATTAACTCAAAATGGGTCAAATACCTAAATATAAGAGCTAGGACCATAAAATTCCTAGTAGAAAATTAGGAAACTATCTTTAGGTTCTTGTGTTGGGCAATGGTTTCTTAAACTTTATACTCAAAGCGCAAGCAATGAAAGAAAAAATAGATAAATGGAACTTCATCAAAATTAAAAACTTTGGGGCATTAAAGGATTTCGTCATAAAATATTTTCTCAATGGGAGAAAATATTTGGAAACCACATACTAATAAGGGTTTAATATTCAGAATATAAAAAGAAATCCCACAACTCAATAGAAAAAGACAAACAACCCAATTTAAAAATAGGCAAAAGATTTTGAATAGACATTTCTCCCAAGGGATATACGAATGGCTAAAAAGCACATTGAAAAGATGTCCAACATCACTAGCTATTAGGGAAATGCAAATAAAAACCACAATGAGGTAACATTTCACACCACTAGAATGGACATTACTTAAAAAAAGACAACAGAAAACAACAAGTGCTGGATAGGATGTGAGGAAATAGGAACACTCATTCATTGCTGGTGGAAATTTAAAATGATGCAACTGCTATGAAGACAGTGTGGCGGTCTCTAGGAAAGCTAAATATAGAATCACTGTAAGAACCAGCAATCCCTCTACTAGGCATATAGCCAGAAGAATTGAAAGCAGGGACTCGAACAGATATTTGGACACCAATGTTCATAGTGCATGAGTCAGTCACACTTGCCAAAAGATGGAAACGACCCAAGTGTCCATCAATTGATGAATGGATAAATAAAATGTGGTATAGACACAGAATAGAATATTATTCAGCCATAAAAGGAATGAAGTTGGATGAACCTTGAGGACATTGTGCTAAGTGAAATAAGCCAGACACACAAGGACAAATATTGTTATGATCTCACTGATATGAACTAATTATAATAAGCAAACTCACAGAGTTATAATCTAGAATATGGGTCACCAGGGGATAGTTTGAGGTTAGAGAATGGGGAGTTGATACTCAACTTGTACAGTCTATTTAGATTGATTGTAAAGGGTTGGAATAGATGGTAATTATGGTAGCACAATATTATAAATGCAATTAACACCTTGAATTATGTAGGTGAATGTAGTTAAAAGGGAGACTTTAGGTCTTAAATGTCACTAGGATAAAAATTAAAAGATAAAACAAAGGACTGTGCAACACAGTGAGCCCTATTATAAACAATGACAATAATTAATAGTAAAATGAAAAGAATGTCCTTTCTGAATTATAACAAATATGACACTAATACATTCTGTTAATAATAGGGTAGTATATGGGAAAAAATAGCCCTGATGCAAACTATAGACAATAGTTAATAGTACTATTTTAGTAATCTCTCATTAATTATAACAATTGTGCTTGTGCAATTATAATTGTACTTAATTGTGCAATTATAAAAATGTGCTATCATCAATTGCAGCAAGTGTTCCATACCAAAGCAAGGTGCTGGTGGTGGTGTGGCATATAGGAATTCTGTGTTTTAGGCCCAATTGTTCTGTAAACCCATAACTTCTCTAGTATAAAATTTTTTTTTTAATTTCAATCAATGACAGGTTCTTTTTATTCTCTCTATGGAAATTGATACTGTAAAATCTATGTCAATGAAAGAGTTTGCAAAAAATACGGGGAAGAAAAGTAGTATAGAGCTGTGTCAAGCAGTTAATGAAAATGCTAGCTTATTTTTTCTTGCTATTGTCATATTTTTGGTATTTGCTTTTCAGAATCTGCATTTGTTGTGATTTCTTTCTAAATAAATATTCACTTTCATTAAAAAAATGGATTTGCTTGCTAACATGCAGACAAAGTTTTTAGAAAACAACAGCAAAATATAAGGAAAAGAAAAGCAAGGGATTGGCTACCAGAAAAGTCAGAAGAGTGGTGACTTTGTGAGGAGGAGAGAGCAAGGGATGGCAGGTGCTTCTAGAGGTGTGTCATTTTTTTGTCCTAGGCGATGGATACACTGACAATTACTTTTTAACTCTTTGTTAAACTGCCTAAACAAGTTTTATGTACTTTTCTGTATGTTAGTCTTTACAATTGAAATATTTAAAAAATAAAACATAGAATAAAAGCCCAGAGAAAAGTACATACAAATATTAGCAGTAATCATAGTGATGGATTTAGGTGGAAGAAGTATGGGTTATTTTTTCGCTTTGCTTTTTCCATTGCATTTTTATTTAAAAGGAGGTTCATATATAACTGTAGAAAATGAAAGAAAATGGTGTTTCTACTACTAATCCCCTCTCCTCTCTATATATTACTAAAAGTATTTGTACTGATTTTATTTTTGCCAAGCCAATTGTTTTAATAAACAGGAACTCAAGGAAAATTTAACGTTAATGGGGAAACATTCTAATGAAAGTATATTACTTCTGTGATAAACAAGACTTAAGTCTCATTCGTTAAAGAACATGTTCTTGTTTCTTTCAAAATGCGCACGAGAAACAGGAACCTGCATGGTTCCTGTTTGGGTTTCCCCTTTGATGTTAGATCTGTTTCTGATCTAAACCATTGAAAGGACACAAATGTGTAGCCTCAGAAATTTACTAACATTTCTAGATTCTTCTTCTGCGGATTAAGATAATCTAAAATATAGGTTATTTTGATGTGTATTTTGATAATTAGTTCTTACTCAGCTAGAATCTAGGTAATCAAGTGTTTTTTGTTTGAGATTTAAGAAACACACCTTGGGGATTAAAGCTATTTAACTGCAACAATTTTCAGGAAAAACAGTTCTGTAGTGTTTCTTTACCTGATAAAGTATGCATCAAAAATTAAAAATAAATTTCAAACAAGTTTGGACACTATCTAGAAGTATGCTAGAACATTCTGAGCGTGGCCACCTCCAGAACTTGGTCTTATCTTGAATGTGTTATTTTAAAATCATAGCTGAAATGACATGACTTCCAATCTCTGATATAAGGCATCCTAGGTTATTTGTGGCCAAATATGTTTCATTTTGAATCTTCAGATGAATGTGAATAATTTTCCTGTCTTTACAAATGCCTCAACCTTTCTTTTATTCCTTACCGTCAATAACCACTGACGTCAATTTAATATTTTATAGAATGTGACACTAAGAATAAAAAGGATACTCTTATCTAATTTTTAAAACTTGTCTTTATTTTACCTTTGCTACCATCAAGATGTAGGTCAAAATAACGTCATTCAAATTGACCTGTTAGTTACTGATTGGTTGTTTGACCAACGCTATCCCAGAGAGTAGGCTAGTCCAGTGCAGAGGAGACTACCTCGTGGTCTCTGGAATCTGGATCTCATTATGTTCTCTGTTCTTCAATCTGATATCAAATTCTAGGACTTGGCCTTTACATCCCTTACAATCTTGTTTTTATATAAAACAGGGTTCCTCAAATCAAGTCTGACTCCTGGAACCATATGAAGTGTGGACTTGCTAAATAAATTGTACCTTGGCAAAAACAAAACTAAACAAACAGATCAAAAAACGCTTCTATTATGTAAAGGGATTACTAGTGCTAAAACTTTTCCCTTTTTTCCATTTCTATCAACCCCTGTCACTTCCCCTTATTAGGTGTGGATTCTTGGTGAAGACAAAGAACAGAACATACTTTGCAAAGTCTATTTTTCCATCAAAAGAAAAACACTTTTCATTGGATTCGAGTTTATAGTCTTAAACATGAGTCACATTTCAAAAATATTTTCTTTTTTGACGACAATTTGCTAATCCTACTCTTTGTTGCCATCAGTATCTAAAAGTTAAGATAATATCGACAGAACCTTCCTAGAGACTCTTGTTGGAAAATGAGACCTAATTGCAATCTGTCCATTCTTGTTGAATAGGTGCCTTAAGTAAACTGTAATGACTCCTGTTACTGAGTGAGGGTCTGCAATGTGCTGATTTTGTACACTGGGAGATGGAGCAACTGCCCAAGGTAACTTGGCTTTCTATGGTGATGCTTGGAGATTAACCAGAGTTCCATCCCCAGATGCCACACTCTTTTAACTACACTCATTTGCTAATGTTCTAAACGTTAAAAAAGATCTGTGTTACGATGCACATTGCTATTCTAAAATAGAAATATCCACCGGTAATAATTAATGACCACTCTCCTTCTTCAGTGCTGGCTCCTTTATATATCTGTAAATTGCTTTTTGAACAATGGGATGGATTGTCTCATGTTACCCTTCTGGGCCTGATAACCCTCAATTTGCTGGAAAATTAAATCAAAACAACCTGCCCTTTGTTAACAGGTTATTCCTAAACCACCATTAGGAGCAACCAGCTTAAAGTAATTTTTTATTATCTATTTTTATTTATTTTCTCTTATTATCCACTATTATATTACTATCTAAGATTATTTGCTACCTAAACACTGATCAACTTGTGGCTAACAAGTTTCTCACCTTAGCATTAGCTGGATCGAAAAATAACGAGAATGTGTCCAATGCATGGTGGTTGAGAAATGGTCTTTGGAAACAGGTTGATGGGCTTGAATCTCAGGTCTGTCATTTACCATGAGACCTTGGGCAAATTATATTAATCGCCTGTGCTGCAATTAGCACTTCTATTAAATGTGGATGACAGTAACTATTCCTTAGGGTGATGTGAGAATTAAATGAGGTAATATCCATGCCTGGCAAATAATCATTTAATAAGTGGTATGACTGTTATTAATTACAATCTAGCAGGCTATCTGCTAGACTGTACCCTCTGTATGAATTATTCATCGCAGGATTTTCTTTAAGTATCTAAAGAGGCAAAAGTGATAAACTCCTACTCCTCCTTTCAGACCCAAATGTTACCTCTTCTATGATCCATTCTGACTTCCTCAAACAGAAATGAATGCCCATTTGCCTGTAGCATATTGCCACTCACCCTGTTGTATTTCAGCTATTTGCTTACATGGGCCACCCCATGGGCACTCACTGTCTTCCGAGAGGTCAGGGATAGCCATAATTACCCATCCTGGATCCCAATAACTGACATGTCAATAATCCATTCTTAATAATCTTAATAATTAGTGACTCAATAACTGTACTTAAAGCAGAAGCTTTCTTGAAAGACAGAAAGTTCATTTTGTTCAAATGACAATAACAACATGAAAAGCATATAAATTAAGTACCTTTACTAGTGTGTTGGTTTGAAGCTGTTATGTACTCCAGAAAAGATCATGTTCTTTTAATCCAGTTCTGTGGGTATAGACCTATTGTGGGTGGGACCTTTTGATTAGATTATTTCAATTGAGATGTGGCCCACCTCATTCAAGGTGGGTTTTAATCCTCCTCCTAGAGTCCTTTATAAAAGGATAAAAGACTGGGGCGGGGGGGATCCCCCAGAGAAGCTGAGAGAGAAGCATCCAGAAACAGAAACAGAAGCAACAAAACCCAGGAGAGGACTGCCAGACACCGTCCGAGTGCCTTGCCATGTGTCAGAGGAGCCCCAGATCACCAGCAGCCTTTCTTTGGGGAGAAGGTATCATCTTGCTGATGGCTTAATGTGGACATTTTCACAGCCTTAGAACTGTAAACTTGTAAGTTAATCAATCCCTATTGTAAAGCCAATCCATTTCTGGCATACTGCATTTTGTCAGCTGTAGCAAACCAAAACAGCCAGGAAATAGTTTTAAAATAAAACCCCAGATTTGGGTGTTTTCAATTTACTTCATATGGAAAATGTCTCACTTTCCTGCAAAGTTTATGTTCAAGTAAATTATCATTTATAAACTTCAGAAATCATATGGGAATTATGCTCTGCTATTGTTTTTGCTTTTATTTTTTGCTTGTAATTAGGGGACCAAGTCAAGTTGTTGGAAGGCAACCAAAAAATGGCACTGCTCCTATAGGGTTCAAGGAGAAGAGTGTTGTTTTGGAACGGCTGTAGTTTTCATGGAAGAGTGGAAATTTGTTCTCTCAATTCTCCAGAAATAGATGCTGGTGCAGCAGGGCAGGAGACTTACTACATCCTTCAAGTTCAAGTCATTGGAAAGTTAACTTGGGAACTCTGGCATGTTCAGCAGTAAATGAATTTTGTGTATTCTACAAGTTTCTAAGATAAGTTTAAGTTTGATTCCAGAATTAATTAAGTTTCCGTTGGATTCTGACTGAAGTTGAGTTATGTAAGTAGGAAATTTGACTTATACACATCTGAGGAATTAATTTATCAATAACATGAACCTTGTACAAGATAAAGCTTATATTCCTGTAGGAGAAGAATGATAGACTATGGCTTTATGTTTAAATGACTGCAGGCTTGATTATTGCACTTTGTTCCCTGATTAGGACATGATTTCAAGGAGCTTTTCTCTTTCAAACTAAGGAAAACCAAAGCAGTGAAAGGTCTGAAATATTAAATAAATGGAAATACTAGAAAAGATATTTAGCTTTTGCAAAAATCTCATTTGACATATACCACCCAGACAGGTATAGTAACTTATTTGAGGTCACACAGTTACTTTTTTCCTAGAGCCAGTACCAGAATTGCCTCGGTAATTTCTTGACATTTATGAGAAATTGTATTCTGTATTTGACCAGACATGGCTGTTTGAAGGAATTCTACAGTCATCAGCATTCAACATGTTTGATTAAGGCCAGTGTAAGTCCAGAAAGTTCATAATAAACTACATCATAAGTGAAAACTTGGCAGGTCAGACTCACAAGGCACAGTACTTAATAAAAATGGACTTTGACTGAAAATGAAAATGCGTGCTTTGTCACAGATGGCAAATCTGCAAGATGGAGTGGGGACAGGGCGTGGGGCTTGGAGGCACAGGGAACTGGGTTTTAGATCCTAATTCCGGCTGGTTTAGTTCTATGGCATGTAACTGTAGATGCTATCTAATTTGTAGTACAAAGATAATGACATCTGTCTTACAGGGGGTTGAAAGGATTTTATTTGTAACTAAAGTTAAGAAGTATCTGCTACAAACATTTTGATTTTAATCTCATAAACCCTTATGAGGTGGGTCATTATATCCTTATTTTCTTTGTCAGAGAGACTGAAGCCTAGGGAGCTTATGTAACCTGTCCAAGATCACACAATTAGTAAGCAGTGGCCAGGGATTTGAATGGAGGTCTGTTTGGCTCCAGAGCCTCAACCTTAGGCACTGCAGTATCACAGTATTGGTGAAAATAAAAACCAGCATGCTGCTTGATACTACATAAATAATGGTTAGTACAATGAAGCAGTAGAGTCAGAAAGAAAGCCACTTCTTTGCAGCCCAAGAGGGACAGAGTAGATCAGATAGGTGAGAGGAAGCCAATGGTCCTTAGGAGAAGAAATGCCCTAGCAAGTTGAGGCTGACACACAGACATGTGGGTGGTAGAGCACTGCTTACCTGCCAACCCACAAGCATTCACCTGCTTGCTCACAGGCCCCAGGGAGGCCCCAGATCTGTCAGGAAGATACTCTGTGTCTCTTCTGCTATTTGACTTTCTGTCAACACCTATCTAGTTTGGGTCTTCCCAAGCCCCCTATGGCTATGCCTCAACTTTATTTGAAATAAATGTCCTGGCCCTAAAATGAAGTATTTTTTCTACAATAACAAACATGTCCTCTTAATCACCCAATATCAGGACACCTGAAGGCTTAATCACCCAATATCAGGACACCTGAAGGCTTAATCACCCAATATCAGGACACCACATTCCTACCCCAAATAGGACACTGTGCATATACTTCTCAGCTATGGCCACTTATTAAGACATCTTCTGGAACCAAAATAATCAAAATGCTACCAAGCTTTTCCCTGCCAAGTTCCCCAGCCTTCTCCATGAATCACGCTGTACTTTTAAAAGGCCAGATGAACTGGCCAGACCTCTCCTTGGGTGCTGGCTCTGTGTACCTTTCACAGGGAGACCCAAAACAGTGGTGCCAGCCAACACTTCAGGCGAGATGAGGAAGAAGGAATGGGCGTGATGATATTTGCTTGCATCATAGGTTTTTATTTTTTATCTGCAGAACTCAGATATCCAAACCAGTGTCATCCCCTGTAAGGGGTTAGGAAGTGCAGGGAAATGGAGAGTCTCTAGACCTATTTGAGCTCTATAAACACTTGGCAATATCTTTTAACCTGCCTTCTTGGCCTGTAACACATGCTCCTCTGCATAAATTCACTGGTGGTAAGTTTCCAACCTTCTTTAAGGTGCAGCTTTGATTTCTGGAACCAGCTAAGTGTTTGGAATTGTGTTTAGCTGAGAAGTTAGATGGCTAGGTTAGAGAATAGAATTTCAAGACAAATGAAAAGACTGTGACCTCCTTTGGGGAAGAAACTAATATCACCAGCACCTAGCACAGGAATTGAAACAATGCAAGTGCTCAATAAACACTGGGGTGTGGGGGGTGAAGGGAAGAAATGAAGTGTGTCTTTAAGATATTATTTTTCCATGACTCACAAGCTCACTATTTAGGTGATACCCAAGGAGGGGGTTTGAAAAGCACCAATTAAGGTAAAAATTTTCTACAAACATACAACCTTCCAAGAGGAAGTCTGATGGATAAAACCTGTTTGCGGCAAATAAATTTTAGGCGTGATAGACCAGTGAACCATTCTGTCTATAATTCTCATGTACCACAGAGCAAAGCCATTCTGTCTTTTATCACAGTTCTCATGAAATGACTTCTTTCTCCTACTATATCGAGAGCTTATTGACTCCTTGCCAAGCTAGAACACAGTAAAGATTAGATAAAAGTATGTCATCAACATGGTGACTGCGCTGATTTGAAAGGATGTATGGACCCTAGAAAAGCCATGTTTTAATCAAAATCCCATTTCATAAAATGGCAGAATAATCCCTATTTAGTACTGTATGTTTGCAACTGTAATCAGATCATCTCCCTGGAGATGTGATTTAATCAAGAGTGGTTGTTAGGTGACGACATATCTCCACCTATTTGGGTGGGCCTTGATAAGTTTCTGGAGTCCTATAAAAGAGGAAACATTTTGGAGAATGAAGGAGATTTCTGAGAGAGCAGAGAATGACATAGCCATGAAAAGCAGAGTCCACCAACCAGCGACCTTTGGAGATGAAGAAGGAACATGCCTCCTGGGGAGCTTCATGAAACAGAAAGCCAGGAGAAGAAGCTAACAGATGATGCTGTGCTTGCCATGTGCCCTTCCAGATGAGAGAGGAACCCTGACCGTGTTCAACATGTGCCTTTCCAGATGAGAGAAAAACTCTGTGTTCACCATGTGTCCTTCCACTTGAGAGAGAAACCCTGAACTTCATCAGCATTCTTGAATCAAGGTATCTTTCCCTGGATGCCTTAGATTGGACATTTCTATAGACTTGTTTTAACTGGGACATTTTCTTGGCCTTAGAACTATAAACTAGCAACTTATTAAATTCCCCTTTTTAAAAGCCATCCCATTTCTGGTATATTGCATTACAGCAGCTAGCAAACTAGAACAGTGACATAAAACATCCCCTGGAAAAGTCTCCTCTAAGAATCAATAAATTAAAGGGCAAATCCCACTTGATTAGAATTCTGGAAGATGATGGAGACTGGAAAAAGACTACAAAATCATTAAATCAACGAAGAAGTAAAAATAATCTCCAAGATTAGGTAGAAATATCCATCCTAGACCCACCAGTCTGAACCCCACCCCACACTCTCACTCAGTCCTGCACAGCTTGGCTTTGCACTGAGGCAGCCAGCCCAAGTCACTCCTGTCACAAATGCAAACTATAGAGCCACTCACATTGGTGAGTTACAACCTCATGCATATCCAGACACAGAGACCCAGGGCTTGCTGAGGCACATTGCATTCAAAAGGACCTCCCCAGGCAAAAAAGAGAGAGAGAGAGAGAGAGAGAGAGAGAGAGAGAGAGAGAGAGAGAGAGAGAGATACCATGGCAGAACTGTTTGCAAGAACTGTACACAGTCAATCCAACTTCTATTGGCTGGACCACCTAAACACAAAATGAACTTTTTGGGAGAGACACACCTTTGTGGTTTGACCCCATCTGGTTCCCTGGAGTGGGATACCTGAATGCAGAAGAAACTAGAGGCAGAAAAGCCTAGGGAGAGGAAAACAAATGGGGAGGGGTGTTAACTTGAACTGCTGTAGGACAGGAAGATCCTAGAAGTGAGAAGTGCAAGGAAAATGGGGTATTGAGTGAGGAAGAGAATTTAAACAAATATTAGGAGCTGGGGTGAAAATACTGCACAAAACCAAACAGAAAAAATGAAGATTCCCAGAGAAGGAACAGAGGAAAGGAAACTCTCCTGGAGGTGAAGCAATTGTACAAAAAGTGCAATCCCCAAAATTATACCACATATCCAGGGCAAGAATCAGATGAAGAAGAACTGAAAAAAATCTGATCGGTAAAACATGGGCTATTCTAAAGGTCTAGAATAAGGCAGGCTAAGCATTAAAGAACAGATTTAACATAAAGTCAATCAACAATAAAATATTAGGCAAGAGAGAAGCTGACATTCATCGTAAACTCATCAAGATAATCAGATGCCTAGACATCAAGAAAAAATTAGTTCTATGAATAGTATATACCAACAAATTAGAAAACCAAGATGAAATGGACAAATCATGAGAAACACACATGCACTGACCCTAGAAGAAATAGAAGACCTCAACAGACTGGTTATAAGAAAAGAGATTGAATAAGTCATCAAAAAACTCCCAATAATGAAAAGCCCAGGACCAGATGGCTTCACAGATGCATTCTAACAAGCATTCCAGGAAGAATTAAAACCAATCTTGCTCAAATTCTTCCCAAAAATTGAAGAATAGGGCATGCTACCTAACTCATTCTATGAGGCTAACATTACCCTAATGCCAAAGCCAGATAAAGATACCACAAGAAAAGAAAATTAAAGACCAATTTCTCTTATGAATATGGTTGCAGAAATCCGTGACTAAAAACTTGCAAATCGAATCTTATCCCAGGTATTCAAAGGTAGTTCAACTAAGGAAATAAATTAATGTAATACACTACCCTAACAAAAATAAGGGAAAAAAACATGATCATCTCAATTGATGCAGAAAAGCATTTGACCAAATCTAGCATCTTTTCCTGATAAAAACACACAGAAAAAAATGGCACATATGACAAACCCAGAGTTAATATCATACTCAATGGTGAGAGACTGACAGCTTTCCCTCTAAGGTCTGGAAGACGAAAGGATGCCCGCTATCACCACTGTTGCTCAACATTGTACTGGAAGATCTAGACAGGGAATTTAGGCAAGAAAAAGAAATAAAAGGCATCCAAATAGGAAAGGAAGAAGTTAAACTTTCCCGGTTTGCCGATGACATTTGATCCTATATATAGAAAGTTCTGAAAAATCCACGACAAAGCCATTAGAGCTATTAAACAAGTCAGCAAATTGGTGACATAACAGATCAGCACCCTCAAATCAGTAGTATTTCTATATACTGGTAAGGAGCAATCCAAGGAGGAAATCAAGAGAAAATTCCATTTATAACAGTCACTAAAAGAATAAAATATCTAGGAATAAATTTAACCAAGGGTATAAAAGAGTTTTACATGGAAAACCACAAAACATTGCTAAAAGAAATCAAAGAAGGCTTATATAAATGGAAGGACATACCATGTTCATGTATTGGATGATTAAATTAAGGTGTCAATTCTACCCAAAATGATTAACAAATTTGAAACAATCCCAATCAAAATTCCAACAGCTTATTTTGCAGAAATTGAAAAATCAATCATCAAATTTGTTTGGAAGGATAAGAGTCTCCAAGAGGCAAAAAAAAAAAAATTCTTGAAAAAGAAAATGGAATTTGGAGTACTCACATTACCTGATTTTAAAGCATATTACAAAGTTAGAGTAGTCAAAACAGCATGGTAACGACACAAGGATAGATAAATTGACTAATGGAATTGAATTGAGAGTTCAGAAAAAGACCCTCATACCTATGGCTACGTAATTTTTTACAAGGTTGTGAATTCAACTGAAAAAGAATAATCTCCTCAATAAATGTTGTTGGGAATAGCCACATGTAAAAGAATAAAAGAGGACCCCTATCTCCACCATATATAAAATAAAGTCAAAATGGATCAAAGACCTAAATATAAGAACTAGGACTATAAACTCCTAGAAGAAAACACATGGAAGCATCTTCAAAATCTTTTGTTAGGCAATGGTTTCTTAGACTTTCCATCCAAAGCTCAAGCAATAAAAGAAAAACAAATATATGGGACCTCCTCAAAGTTAAAAATTTGTCCATTGAGGGACTTTGTCACAAAAGTGAAAAGACAGCCTATTCAATGGGAGAAAATATTTTTATAATGGCTTAATATCCAGAATATTTAAAGAGATCTTACAACTCAACAATAAAAAGACAAACGACTCAGTTTAAATACAGGCAAAAGACTCAAATAGATATTTCTCCAAAGGGATATAGAATGGCTATAAAGCCCATGAAAAGATGCTCAACATCACTAGCTATTAGGGAAATGCAAATCAAAACCACAATGAGATATCATTTACATTAACTAGTATGGTCACTATTAACAAAACAGAAAACTACAAGTGTTGTATAGGATGTGGAGGAATAGGAACACTCAGTCACTGCTGGTGGTAATTTAAAATGGTGCACACCTTGTGGAGGACAGTTTGGTGGTTCCTCAGAAAGCTAAGTATAGAATTACCATACAGCCTGGTAATCCCTCTATCAGGTATATACACAGAAGAACTGAAAGCAGAGAGTCAAACAGATATTTTCACACCAATGTTCATAGCGGTATTATTCATCTTTTATTCATTGCCAAAAGATGGAAGCAACAAAAGTGTCCATCAATGAATGAATAGATAACAATATGTGGTATATACATACAATGGAATGTTATTCAACTTTAAAAAGGAATTTAGTCCTATACATGTGAGAACATGAATGAACCTTGAAGACATTATGCCAAGTAAAATAAGCCAGACGCAAAAGACAAATATTGTATGATCTCATTGATATGAAATAATAGAATAGGCAAATTCATAGAGTTAGAATCTAGAATATTGGTTGCCAGAGGCTGGGTTGGGAGTAGGGAATGGGGAGTTAATGCTCAATTTGTACAGAATTTCTTTTTAGGTTGATGGTAAAGTTTTGGTGATGGTAGCACAATATTGTGAGTAATTAGCAGCACTGAATGATATATGTGAATGTAGTTAAAGTGGGAAGTTTAAAGTCATATATATGTTAATAGCATTAAAATTAAAGGATAAAACATAGGACTGTGCAACACAGTGAATCCTAGTATAAATGATGGACTATCTTTAATAGTACAATTACAAAAATATTCCTCCATGAATTATAACATAGGCAGCACACTAAAGCAAGGTGTTAGGACTAGAGTGTTATGGGGAAAAATACACCTAATGTAAACTATGGTTAATAGTACAATTTTAATATTCTTTCATCAATTGAAACAATAGCACCACACTAATGCAAAGTGTTTACAGTAGGGAGATAAAGGGGAATACTGTATTTTTTACATGATTTTTCTGTAAACCTACAATTTCTCTAATTAAAAAAATAAATAAAAATAGTATGGTATAATTCATGCGAAATTGCAGGGTTGTATTTGCAAATAAAAATCTGAAAAGAATCTTTAACAAGTATGACGTGTTGTCAAAAAAAAAGATTTAAATAAATGGATGCAGAATAAAAATTTATAGAGGAAAACAAATATCCCAACTCACCTCCTGAGTTAGAGTGTATTTGTCTCCCAGGGTTGCCATAAGAAAATACCACAGACTAGGTGGCTTAAGACAACAGGTATTTATTCTTTCACAGTTCTGGTGGCCTAATTAGTTTTAATTTACAGTCATCTATAAATTGGAATTTTTTTCCAATCTGGTCCATTGGAAGGGCCTACTTAAGTTGAGGGATGAGTATGCCAGGGTCAATGACCTCTAATCATCTGGCATGTGAGAGTTAAGGAGGACCTACTAGTATGGCTCAAGAGCTTATTTCCTCAGATATCTTTTCCAATATACCCATTCTCCCAGTGTCAGCTTGGGACAGAGGGGTCCACAGCAGAACAAGGATCATGAAATGCCTCTCATAGGTGCTAGAAATAGGCTTGAGAAATCTTGATTAGTCTTTTGAAATATTCAGTTAAAGCAGACTGATCCAAAGCAGGATTGTCATACGGGATGTTGCTGAGGTTCATAGGTCATCTAATAATTTCCTAAGGGGCCAATCAGTATCTTCTTCAAAGGGAGGACTAGAAGGTTAATAAAGCTAGGAGGGGCATTTTTGTCTAAAGTAAATTTAGTGATTTGATCTGTTTACCCAATTTGAACTTTAGTTTTCCCTTTGTCATTTTGAATTTTCCTAAAGATTGTGGGTGATAAGGGCAATGTATATGTTGTTGAATTGGCAATACCCAAAAGATATCTTTAAAATTTATCCAGTAAAATGCATGTTCATCACTGAAAATTTGTAAAGGTACACTCCAGATGGGAATTATTTGCTGTACAGTGTTTTGGCTACAGTGGTGAGCATAGCCTTTTGACAAGGGAAATTTCTAACCAACCAGAAAAATAAACAGAACATAACTAATACAAAAAAAAAAAAAAAAAATCAAGGTGTCAGTGGGAATGTGCTCCATCCGAAGGAGCTAGGGAAAGACCCTTCCTTTCCTCTTCCAGCTGCTGGTGGTCCCAGGCATTCCGTGCCTTGTAGAAGTATAACGCCTATCTCTGCCTCCATCTTCCCATGTCAGGCTTTCACAGGGAACTTCTAAGTCTCCCTGTGTCTCCAAATCTCTCTTTCCATATGAGGACATTAGTCAGTGGATTTAGGGTCTACCCTACTCCAAAATGACTTCATCTTAATTTGATTGCATCTGTGAAGATCCTATTTCCAAATATTGTCACATTCATAGGAACAAAGAGTTAGGAATTGAACATTTCTATTGGGGCGTGGGTACAATTCAACCCACTACACGGTGACATACCTTGGGAAGCGGGTACTCTCTGGGACAGCCTTCCTTCCCATCCCATCCAGACACACAGAATGAATTTTAATGTAGCAAGGGGAGAAACTTGTGCTTTAGAATCATAGAAGAACAGAACCGAAAGAAAATATTTAGATCTCTGTCTATAATAGAGCGGTTATGTTCAAGAAACAATAGTTAATGTTTTGCAATTATTTTTGAAGGTCTCTATCATCACCAATCTTAGATATAGCCTTAATGTCCTGCATTACTAACAATATGCCATCCTCCGCTCCATCCATTCTCAGCATTCGCATGGCTTACTCCATCCTAAAGATGAAATTATTAAGAGCAATAGTAAGTCAAATATTGTATCTACAGTTTAAGTTAATGTTTCCCATCAAAGCCCATATTGGAGGCTCTAGATTTGAATTTAAATGGAGATGACAGGAAGACCAAGGAAAAACTCAATTGAAGGACTTTATAAAGAACATTAAAATAACCTTCAGATAGAGTCCTTGGCCATTTATCTACAGTATGAGTAAGCCCCACCACCCTGTAAAATACATTACTACTCTCATTTCACAAGTGAGTAAACTGAGGCTCAGAGAAGTTGAGTGCTTGCTTAAGGTCACACAACTTTTAAATGTCCAAGCCAGAGCTCCAGACCAGGCCGGCATCTGGTTCCCTCCAACACACTGTGATGCCCCTCTCCTTTACACACTTTATTTAGAAACCTGAGGCACATGTCAAGAGAATTGAACATATGTTCAATATTATTATTCAACTGTAAAAAGAAATGACCTTCTAGGGGTAAGGGGTATGGTATGTATAATCTTTTTTTCTCTATTATTGTTTTATTTCTTTTTCTGTTGTCTTTTTATTTCTTTTTCTAAATCGATGCAAATGTTCTAAGAAATGATGAATATGCAACTATGTGATGATATTAAGAATTACTGATTGTATATGTAGAATGGAATGATATCTTAATGTTTTGTTTGTTAATTTTTTTAATTAATAAAAAAAGTTAAAAAAAAAAAAAAGAAATGACCTTCTGATATATGTGACAACATGGATGAACCTTGAAGGCAACATGTTGTGAAATAGGCCAAACGCACAAGGAGAACAATGTATGAGGTCACTGGCATGAAAGAATAAGCAAATTCATAGGGTTAGAAACTAGAATACAAGTTACCAAGGGCTGGGTGGGGATAGGGAGTGGGGAATTAATGCTTAAAGGATACAGAGCTTCTGTTTGGGGTGATGGAAAGGTTTTAGTAATGGATGGTGGTGACAGTAGCACAACACTGTGAATATAATTAACACCCTAAATTATATATTTGAAGGTGTTTAAAAGGGGAATTTTTAGATTGTATATATGTTACCGGAATACAAATTTTTAAAAAACCCATAGGACTGCACAACACAAACCATGAACCCTAATGTAAACTATGAACTACAGTTACTAGTAAAGCTATGAAATTATTGTTTTATCAATGGTAATGAAGATACCACACTAATGCAAAGTGTCAATAATAGGGAAAACCTGGTGTTAGGTGAGGCATATGGAAAATCTATACTTCCTGCTTAGTTTTTCTGTAAAATACAATTTCTTTAATTTAAAAAAATGGGTCAAATAAAAAAAAATACAGTTCATTAACCTTGTATCTATCCTCCTTACCCCCCTCTCAAAAATAAAATAACATAAGATAAAAAGCTATTATTCCATGGTCCTGAAGAAGGACTCAGACTTCAGGTTTCAGCTCTGCTCATGAGGAGTGAGCAGGGCATTGGCATTTCTGGGCTTCAGGGTCCTCCTTTTCCAGACAGAAAACACAGTGACCTACTTTGCTGGACTCTCAGAAGCAACCATTATACGGAAAGCTGCAGAGACAAAGGTTCTGGCTAAAAAACAAGAAAGCAATGGACTTGTGAAACAAGATGGTGGCCCCTCTGATCCAAACCTCAAACATGGCAAACTAACAAAGGCCCACGTCTCCTATCCAGCATTCCCTACATATAGTTTCCATATCTGAAATTTTTCTTTGAAATCACTGGAATTCTTTTTGGAAAAGAAACACAGGGAGACGGAAGTATTTAACTGCAATCACAGAGTTTGGCCAAGTAATTTATATATTATTAATCCCTTACTTCTCCTCCTGCCTTTACTTAGTCAGATGGAAATGAAAGGAGCGGAATTCATTAATGTATCTTATAATCAGCCTGATACAAATTTGATAGATGTTGAAATGCAAGAGAGAGGAAAGAGGCTTTGTGCCCTCTGTAAGTTTTAACCTACTATATTCTCCGTCTATCAGAAGCAAACAAGAGCCAGGCCAAGATTTCCTCCTACATTAACATTTAAAAATATCATGTGTTTTAGAAATCAAAACGTACCTTTTAGAGATTCAATAAGCGAAGTCCAACGTCAAGGCAATGAGCACAACAGATCTCTCTGTTTCGTGAAAAACACCATATGCTCTTAGATAGATCAGGAGCCTAACTGGACTGTTATTAATAACCGGCTTAGAGCTTTATGAAGAAACATGAGCCAGAATGTCACGGGAGGAGACAAGAGGAAAGGAACTGACAGACACAAGTGGAAAAAATTATAACAAAAATGTATTTATACCCACACAGGAGCTCAAATAACCTAGGCGGAGGGGATCAGCAACTCCACAAACAATAGAAAGTTATGGAAAAAAACAAAAAAAAAGGTGCTTTAAGAGTTAAACAGTCAACTAACAAAAAATACCTCTGATGGCATTTTTCCTTAAACTTTTTATTTTGAAATAATTTCAAACCACCTGTAATGTTTTGTTCTCTCGAAAAAATTGACATGACTCATTCCATGTTTTACTATCCTTTGTTCCTCTGAACATTTCTTTTCCATGTTTATGTGAATCTCCTTCAAATTTATTCATGTTTCCTTGTTTACTGTGACTTCTCCCTGTTTTTAAAATATGTAAACAAGTGTATTTTCAAACATGTATTACCAGGCTTTGGAAGCTTGTTTAGTTGTGAGACAATTGGTCTCCCTTCCTTGAGGATAGTACAACAATTCTTAGAAAAGCATACACTGGGGGAGGGTAGAGTGGGGTGGTTGCACGACCTTGGGATTGTAGCCTACACAAGAGGGAATCTGTAGGATTGAGGTGGTAAGAACAGACGTGATAATAACCTGTCTTCTCAAAAAAAAAAAAACGAGAAAAAAAAAAATAAGCTGCCATCTGGCTTGTAGCCACTCTACTCTTTTGAAAAGTCAAATTTCAAAAAATTCCCAGACTGGGCCTCATTGTGCCCCCCAAATTAACTCCAAATTGTATAGACTATTAACAGCTGACTACCCAAATTAGATTAAACATTGGCCCTGTCTGTGCATCTGAAATGTTAAAAGAAAATTGACAGTTAGGCAAAAGTGATTGAAGTATTTGAAGGCGCAAATTGAAGGGAACAAATGCTTGTTAAATCATCTTATTCTTAAAGCCCCAGCTGTCTTTCACTCTGGCTCAGGTCTTATAACTGTTTCTTTTCAGAGGCAAACTAAATATGGGGGAGGCGTGGGAAACACCTCCTTATAAACCTCAGTGAACTGTTAGTTTGCTGAGGCAATTGTTAAAAGACAATCTAATAAACCAGTGGCCACCAATTTAATGGATGGTTGAAAGGAGGTAAAGTAGGGTTTAAGATTTTCAAATTTTTTTTTCACACTTTAATCAGTTTAAAAAATTTGGATATCCACTGATTATATCTTTTTTTATTTATAGCGCATATCCATATCCTATTGTAAATGTATTAAATATCTCATAAACACAATTAGAGGGGTACACGGGTGGTTCAATGATGGAATGTTTGCCTTTCATGTTGGAAACCCAGGTTCGATTCACGGGCCATGCAACCCCCATCCCCCCCCCCCCCCAAAAAAACGACAATTAGAAATTTTTAATGAAATTTAAAAATAAAATACAAGTTCTAATATTTTCATACTCCACTCTCAGCTTGTCGTATATACAGTCCCTGGGGCATGAGCCTCCCAGCTCGGGAGACTTTGGGGAGTGATTGAGAATCCCAGTTCCACCACTTAATACCCATGTGGCTACCGATAGGCATTAGTCATATTATTTACTCTCCCTATGTCTCAGTCTATTCATCTACAAAATGGCAATTAATACTTTCACAAACCTCATCAGGTTATTTTGAGGATTAAGTGATAGAGGCATACTATGTTCTCAATGTGGTGCCAGGAACATAAAGACAATAACTCATACTCACTAAGCCCTTATGAGTGAGGATGGGGAATAAATGACTTCAGAAATCCATGACTCAACAACTTGCTTTCAAGGTAAAAATTGGTAGAGGAAGAAGGAGCAGAGGTGGCAGAGAAGGGGTGATGATGTTTAATTTTACCTGCATTCTGTTCTCTTGACAAACAACAATCGTCAAGATATGGCCCCTGCCCCCACATACCTCATTTTGTGTTCTGAGAAATGGCTTATTCCAAAGAACCATGGACATGGTTAAATAAGACTCATGGATAACTCCTTGTTTACCTAGGTCAAGGCCAGACTCAGACCCTCCAAAATCCCATTTTTTGACTCATAAATGATTAGCTGAACTGTTTGTCCTCACTGGCCAGTCTGGACAAAATACCTGCTATCTTGACTTGGCCAAATCTTAGTCAGGCTTCTTCTTACTCCAGGCCCTGAATTTTGGCCCATCTTCAGCCTGAGCCAACATCAAAATACAGAACAGCACCCCCTTGTGAAAACTGGCTGACCACAAAGAAAGACATTCTCTGATCAGCTGCCCAATCATACCACCCTCCTATCCCACTCCTGACACCAAGTTCCTTTTAGCCTTGCTTACTTCATCATATAAAAGAAAAACACTTTTTGGCTTGACCTTTGGAAGCTTACAGATCTTGTGGTCAACAATTTGCAATAATCTTTTTGAATAAAATCTCTCCTTACTTTAGTCTGAATTTGTTTTTATTTGAGTTTCCTGGTGCTGTATCTCAGGCGGATTGTGGACCACCCTTCAGACACTGATGGCTTCACCCAGGTATTTTAACCAGCTTCTCGGGCCCTTTGTTCCTTCCTGGCTGGGAAAATTAGGATCCAGGATGGTGAGTCACCTTCCTACTCCACTGCTCTGGATTTTGTCTGGTGCAGCATGGTAAGGAGTTCATTATTTCAGGCAAAGAGACTTTTCTTTAGCTCTTCTGTGAAGCCGCTTCTGTTTTTCCTTGGTCCCGCTAGCAGGACTGCATAAGGAAGTTCCCTCAGCTTCCCAACTGAAGATTGCAGAGGGAATCTTCTTTGAACAGTGATTATGCTAAGGAGTATTCAGGCAGAACTCTTTCCTGGATCTTTTAAGATCTCATCTCTGATTAAATTATTTAATCCCATAGATAACTCTCTTTCTATTGAGTGTCCTCCCTCCTATTCTCCTACTGATGACATAATTAGCCAGTATGGTACTAATTTAGTTTTGTGTCTTCAGTTTTTACATTTCAACAAAATTTTACACTTCAAAGCCTCTTTGGGAAACTTGAGAACTGCCCAAACTGGCTCATCTCTCTTCCCATCATTTCTTGCTTCTTCCTCCATTTTACCATTTTCAACCTTTAGCTCTCTTGAATCCCAACTTCAACTCCTATCCTCCACCAATCTATTCACTGCTGCCATACCGTTCCCTTCCCACTCCAACCTCTCAACTTCCAATGATTACTGGAGAGGTTGCGAGAAATCCAGGACACCACCCAGCTTTGCTTAGGAGATCTGGGTGGATAAGGCAGAGAAGGACAGGGAACTCATGAGCAGCTCATATGTCAGGCACAGAGCTAGAGGTTTGCTGTTAAGAGATGCTGAGGGCAGGGCTAAGGCCACAGTTACCATGTGACCAAAGGACACTGGAAACCTTAACTCTTGAGGCCCAGTTTTGTGCACTTTCCCACCCACCACTACAGTCAGAGGATTAGGTCCTTCCCAAGGATATGATTTCAGCCTCTCACTTCACCAAAAAGGAAATTTCAGACGCTGATGTTGGGGTAGGGCTTTCCACACCAACAATAGCAAAATGAAAATGTCTTACTTCAAGCCATTAGCAAATTCCTTTTACCCCATTCATTTTTATGCATTGTGTGCTATACAAAAGCAAATACTTTGCTTCTAACAGCCCATCTTATCCCAGAACTCATGTTCATTTCTCGAACTTCAAAAAATGTCATAGCCCTCTCTGATCAAGATGGCTAAGTAAGGACACTTCAGGGCTCTGTTACTCCACAGAAACACTGAATAATCAGCAAGAACTAGCAGAAACATCTTTCTCAAAGCTTCAGAAAACAGTTAAAAGACTGCAATAACAGGGTGAGTGCCAATTCAAGAAAAAGGCCACTTGAAAGCAGTAGGATCGGGCAGGCAACTGTGGCTCAAATGGCAGAATTCTCACCTGCCATGCCAGAGACCTGGGTTCGATTTCTGGAGCCTGCCCATGCAGCCCCCCAAAAAAACAGTAGGATCTCCTTGTACCCTGGTTGGCCCCACCCCTCCCCTCACTGGCTTTACTTGGAGGCAGCTCACACTTCCAGTGAGTAGATTTCTGGTGTTGGTTCTGGAAGAAGCAGAGCAACCCTCATGCAAATAGTGGTTTTGTCTGTCCCAATCTGTTTGCTGGTGGCCTGAGGAACTGTCCTAGAACATGCCCTGCATGTAGAAGGCAGCTTACAGAGTTCTTCTACAGACTGTTGTGGGAGAGCAGGCACATCATGCTGCCTCCTGCAAGGGACTGCTAGCTGTGGAACATACAGTGCAGTGCCCAGGGTCAGAAGGAAACTGTTTACTAGGGAAGGAGGGTACTAATATCTATGTAAGGGGGTGTATTCCTAGGGTTATATGTGCATGCCTAAGGCAAGATCTGTGTGCCAGAGAGACCCCTACATTTTGGCCTGAAGATATTCTCTCAACTCTTTTATGGATAAGGTCTGAAGGAGAGCACTTACACAAGTAAATCTTTAAAGTCTGGGAAATGTGCTTTCTTTTTCTTTCCTTTGCTAGCTCCTGGCAATCTAGAAAAACTCTGTCATAACACTAGTTGGATACAAGCTTAAGGAGCAGACATCTCAGAATCCAAATTCCAGTGATAACATATTATAATATCAAAATGTCCAGGTTTCAATAGTAGATTACAAAACATACTGAGAAACAGGAAGTGATGGCCTTGGCAAAGGAGAAAATAAATTAAAGCATTATAATCTATCAATAAGTAGCACAGAGAAACCTCAGGCATACCAGACAAAGACTTCTAAAAAAAATTGTCCTTCAGCTCCATTTTTTCCTTAGCTAAAGGAAAACATGGACAAAGAACTAAAGGAAATCAGGAAAATGACTAACGAATACAAAGAGAATATCAATAGAGATATGAAAATTATGAAAAGGAACCAAACAAAGCTGAAGACCACAGTACCAGAAATAAAAAATTTCCTAGATGAGTTCAGTAGCAGTTTAGAATTGGCAGAAGAAAGAATCAGAGAACATGAGGATAAGAAAATTGAAATTATCCAGTCTGAGGAGCAGAAAGAAGAAAGAATAAAGGAAAGTGAACAGAGTCTTAAGAGACTGTGGACAGCATCAAGTATACAAATATCCACATTTTGGGAGTCCCAGAAGGAGAAGAAAGAGAGAAAGGGGTATAGAGGATATTCAAAGAAATAATGGCTGAAAACATCCCAAATTTAATGAAAGACAAAAATATAGGGTGGGCCACAGTGGCTCACCAGGCAGAGTTCTCACCTGCCATGTTGGAGACCCAGGTTCGAGTCCCGGTGCCTGCCCATGTGAAAAAAATACACACACACACACACACACACACACACACACATATCCAAGATGCTCAAGGAGCTCCAGAGAGGATAAACCCAAATAGACCCATGCCACAGCATATTATAATAAAACTGTCATATGCCAAAGATAAAGAGAGAATTCAAAAGGGCATGGGAGAAGTAACATGTCACACACAAAGCTACCTTAATTAAAATTAAATGCAGATTTTTCGTAAGAAACCATGGAAGCAAGAAGGCAGTGGGATGATACTCAAAGTGCTGAAAGCAAAAAAAAAATTCCAACCCAGAGTTCCATATCTGGCAAAACTATCTTAGAAAAATGAGGAGACATATCTCTGAAGACTGAGAGAATGATCAAATGAGAAGGAAGAGTTGTAACTAAGAAATTAGGATTTAACAAATGACTATGACTACCAACTCATCGTACAGATGTTTCTAGTGTATTAGAATAGCCAAAAGGAAATACTTGAAATTGCTGAACTGTAATCCTTGATCTTTGATAATAATTGTATTACTATATAGCTTTCATCTTGTGGTCATGTGATTGTAAAAACCTTGTGACTTATTCCCCCTGTATCCAGTCTATGGGCAGATAAGTAATAAAATAAAGACATTCATGAAAAGAAAATAATAATAACAGGTTGGGACTGTGGGGAAAATGCCCCTATGTAAACTATGGACAGTAGTTATAGTATTACTTTAATATCTTTCACCAATTGTAACAAATGTAACTATGGTTGGAAAAAAAAAAGAATTACCAAAAAGAAGTACTATCACCACTGGTAACAAATTTTCCTCAAAAATGCAAATGTTGGTGGTGGGGGGGTATATGGGAATCCTGTATTTTATGCATGATTACTCTGTAAACCCACAATTTTTCTAATAAAAATTTTTTTTTAAATGAGGGAGAGATTAAGACATTCCTAGATAAACAAAAACTGAGAAAGTGCATCACCACGAGATCGGCCTACAAGAGATGCTCAAGAGAGTTGTGCAGGCTGAAAGGAAAGGACAATAGACAATGACAGAAGCTGCATAAAGAAATAAAGACCTCTGGAAGGGCAACAACTGGGATAAATAAAAATGCTAGTACTATTTGTATTTTGGTTTGTAACTCCACTTTTTGCTTCCTATAGGATCTAAAAGGCAAATGTATAAAATTTAATAAGAAAGCAGTCATTTTGTACTGACAAGTATAAACACGCAATCTGTGACAAGAACTACATTAAGGGGGGACAACGAGGTAAAGCAACATGGTTGTATATACTACATTAAATTGAGATCAAAGTAATTGAGATTATTGTAGATTTAGGTTGTTAAATTTAAGCCCCAGGATGACTACAAAGAAAATGTCAGAGAATATACCAGCTCATAAAGACAGAAATTTAAAGTACAGGCTGCCATGGATAGGGGGCAGGTGAACAGAAGGAATTGGTGCAAAATGGGTGCAGGGTTTCTGTTGAGAGAGATGGGAAAGTTTTAGCATTGGAAGGTGGTGAGGGTAGTACACACAACACAGTGAGTGTGGTTAATCCCATGGAATGGTCTGCTTAGGGGGAGGTGAGATGGGAAAGCTTATGTTGCAAACATGTTCCACAATAATAATAAAAAAGAAGAAAGGCAGAGGGAGGGAGGAAAATACAGACAACTAAGACATAATGACAATTAAAAGGCAATACATGGTCCTGGGCAGTGTCTAACAAGGGAGGAAAGAAGGCTAAAAAAAAGGACATTATTGGGACATATGAAAAAAACAGAATGTAGACCGTAAACTTTAAGTCAATGTTAAATTTCTAGAACATGATAACTGCACTTAAGGGGCATACCTAAGTGAATATCCCTGCTCTTTGGAAATGTACTTAGCAGTATCAGGGGTTCAGGGAGCATGATGGATACAATCTGTTCTCCAATGACAGATACATAGATAGATGGATAGAGATACAGATGGACTGACAGAAGGAGGGATAGATAGCTAGAATGATACTGCAAATGTGGTTAATATTGGTGGATCTGGGTATCTGGAGAGAGAGGTAGGGTATGTTGGAGTTCCCTGTATGGGGTTTGTATTATTTTTGTAATTGTCCTGTAAATTTGAAAGTATTTCAAAATAAAAGTCATTTTTTTTTGTTGTTGTTGTTTTAATGTGGTATACAGTGTTTGGTGATACATGGGTGTGGAGGGGAAAAAAAGGTTGTGGTTAAAAACTGCCACTGAGTATAACAAAAGAAAAAGCCTCTTCCCTTGAAATACGGATTGAAACTGTATTTTCTTACCTGCTTTCATTTAAAAAAGCTGGCTTTGGCTTTAATTACTAAGCAGAACTTGACCTGTTAAATACATGTTGAATGAAGGAACAGAGAACCTGGTAAGCAAATCTTCAAACAATAACATTTAGGGCCCAGTACATGTCTTGTCAGCAGCCCCACTACCCCTCCACGCACTCTCAGATGAGCAGGACAAAGTGCTCCCTGAACCGAGCTCTGCACACCCCTGTTACAGATGAGCATCTCGTCCCTGGTCCTTAGTGGAGCGCACAGGCTTCCGTGTGAGTGAAGTTTTGTTTGAGGAAGGGAGACCAGATTCTTGCAAGAAACTTCATCCAACGTGAAGGTAACTGGCAACATGTAACCACAGGATTTCCCTCCAGCAATAATATTTATCCGGAAACTAGCTTCCTGTTCTTAGTCAACCCAGCGTTTTTAAAAAGAGATGGGAATGGCTTGGGGTTGGTGGGGGACAGTGGGAAGGAAGTGACAAAAGCTGTACTCAAACACTGTTGCCCAGTCTCTCTGCCCTGTCTGGCTCAATGCTGGCTTAACCACAAATTTTGTGCAAGATGGGGTGAGGGTGGGGGGGGGCAAACTATGTGGCTGATGCAGGTGTGGCTCTCAGAGGCTGAGAGTTCTGCTCAGATTTCAAGACTAACAGATATGTCATCACATTTTGGAGGCAGGAACTTCATAAGAATCAAGCAAACAAGTAATTCGTAATAAAGCACAGCACTCAAAGGAGATTATATAAAACTCGGAAAAATTCTGAAAACGAATCTTATATATTTTAGCTCCAGCATTCATGTACCACTTCTGCCAAGAAAATTAAGTAGGTTTTGAAGAATGCAATTGTCTTTTTTTAAGTTGCATTTTCAGAAAATGAATATTGAAAAAAATCCCTCAGGATTATGACACGCTAAAATGACTTCTGTCATCAGAACTTATCTTAAGACAATCCAAATGCAGCAAAGCCACTGGACATGGAAATATGTAATAGCACATTTGTCCTCACACACCTTTATGAGGAAGATGAGAAAATGGACCCAGAGAGATTATGCAATTGATCGAGGTTACAGGTGTCAGATTCAGTATCTGAAGTCAGGCAGCCTGGTCCAGTACTCTTAACTCTACACTGTAGCCTCTCAAAATATACATGTTTAGCTTCAATAAAAGCATATATTTTGTTGCAAAAATAAAAATGGAGCCACATTTAACACAACTGAACCATGTACTCTGGTCCAGACTGGACAAGAGGGTAAATCCAGGGGAGTGAATGCTCATAAACTGATGAACCTGGAGTGATTAAGGTAGATGAGTGTTAGTATCCTTTTTGTAGGCTGTACTTTCCTTCAGAGGCATAAACCAAGCCGATTCAAGCTTATAGATAATTCCATTTTTCATGAGAAAACAAACAAAAATGCAACTCAGGGTATGAGTTTGTAGGCTGTACTTTCCTTCAGAGGCATAAACCAAGCCGATTCAAGCTTATAGATAATTCCATTTTCATGAGAAAACAAACAAAAATGCAACTTCAGGTCAAACCTGGTTCAAGGTTTGAAATGTAGGTGTTTCACCCTAGTTTTTGGAGAGACTCTCATTGAATTAAAGATAAAAAACGTCGATAACATGAATAACCTATACTTTGTCGGAAGGTGTTCTAGTTTGCTAGCTGCCAGAATGCAATATATCAGAAACGGAATGGCTTTTAAAAGCGGTGATTTAATGAGTTTCTAGTTTACAGTTCTAAGGCCGAGAAAATGTCCCCATTACAACAAGTCTATAGTAATGTCCAATCAAAGGCATCCAGGGAAAGATACCTTGGTTCAAGAAGGCCGATGAAGTTCAGGGTTTCTCTCTCATCTGGAAAGGCACATGGTGAACATGGTCAGGGCTCCTCTCTCAGCTGGAAGGGCACATGGCAAATACAGCATCATCTGCTAGCTTTCTCTCCTGGCTTCCTATTTCATGAAGCTCCCCGGGAGGCACTTTCCTTCTTCAACTCCAAAGGTTGCTGGCTTGTGGACTCTGCATCGTGGTGCTGCAGCATTCTCTGCTCTCTCTGAGTCTCTCTGAATGTCTCTGAATCTCTCTGAATGTCTCTGAATCTCTCTGAATCTCTGATTCTCCAAAATGTTTCCTCTTTTATAGGATTTAAGAAACTAATCAAGACCCACTCAAATGGGTGGAGACATGTCATCCCCTAATCCAGTTTAGCAACCATTCTTAACTAAATCACATCAACCAGGGAGATGATCTCATTACAGTTTCAAATATACAGTATTGAATAGGGATTATTCTACCTTTAAGAAATGAGATTTATATTAAAACATGGCTTTTCTTAGGGGGCATACTTCCTTTCAAACCAGCACAGAAGGGCAATAAAATTTCCTTAACAATTGAGGGTCTTAATGCCAATTAAAGACATTTGCTCTCCTAAAGCCCACAGAGAGTAACATAAAAGACCCCTGGCTTTTAATTGCTTTATAAATAAAAGTTCTCTCTTCCCCTCCAAGCTGCTGCTATTTTCATCTCAGTAAATTAACTATGGATAGCTGAGCCCAACTAGCTTCCAAAGCATCTTCTTTAGGACCAAGGAAACCAAGGTCCTCTTATCAGATGAGGGGATGGAATTTGCAGGCAGGATTCTTTAGAGTTAAGAAGATGGTTGGAAAGCTGGGTACCATCAAATCTGAGCAAGCCTTTACAAGTTCTATGGCTGAATAGACATTGTCCTAGACTCTAACTCAGTCAGAATAACAAATTCTCCCTGGTTAGAGAAACTAAGAAGAGAGTAAGAGAAGATTATGGAGTCTCCCTCCAGCCAGCATTTCTCTACACTTAGTTCTATTAAAGAATTTGGTTCAATTAAAAGTGTGATGTTCCCCTTGTGTAACCAAGAAATCAGGATTTAAGGGATGGTTTTGATTACTGAATCATGATATAGATATTTCTTTCTGCTTTCTGGTATATTGGAGTAGACAGAGGGAAATTCCTGAAATCTCTAAATTGTAATCCAGATGTCTTGATCTTTGATAATGATTGTACAGCCCTTATCTTCTGTCCCTCTTATTGTAAAAATCTTGTGATTAACCTTCATTTGTACCCAGTTGTCCAGTTTTTCAACTTTAGAATCTTGTAATCACTAAAGACAGCCACTAATGCTTATTAATGAAGGGTCTTAGGTCAGGTCAGAACTAATACACCCCAAGTCAAAAGTCATCTTTATAAGATAGACTGGATCTAACCAAAATGGGCCTGTCTGACATGCACAGTAGCTTAGACTTTAACCTACAAGTCACTTAGACCTCATTCCACCATTTTCTTACATAGGTTCTGTAACGAAGTGTGTTAGTTTGTTAGCTGCCGGAATGTGATATACCAAAACTGGAATGGCTTTTTAAAAGAGGAATTTAATAAGTTACAAAAGTTTACAGTTCTAAGGAAGTGAAAGTGTCCAAATTAAGTCACCACCAAGAGGTTACCTTCACTCAAGAAAGGCCGATGGGTCAGGAACAATTTTGACAGCTGGGTGGTCACCTGGCTGGCATCTGCTGGTCCCTTGCTCCTGGGCTCCATTGCTTCCAGCCTCTGTTCCTGCAGGGGTTCCTCACTTCACTTCTCCAGGGCTGGCTCTCATCTCTTGGCTTCCCTTGGTTCCTTCCAGGTTCTGGCTTGCTTAACATCTCATGGCAACGTCTGCTGGGCTCCAAGCATCTCCAAACATTCATGTCTCTTTTCTCCACGTGTCTGCACTGTGTCAGCTCTGCTGTGAAGTTTCTGTCAGCTCTGAGGTTTCTGCTCTGTCAGCTCTGAGGCTTCTATTGTTTCTGTCATTTCTCCAAAGTGCTTCCTCTTTTAAAGAATTCCAGTAAACTAATCAAGACCCACCAGGAATGGGTAGAGTCATATCTCCAGCAAATCAAAAGTTAACACCCACAACTGGGCATATCACATCTCCATGGAGATAATCTGATTAAAATTTTCCAGACTACAGTGTTGAATCAGGATTAAAAGAAACGGTTGCTCCCACAAGATTGGGTCAGGATTAAAATATGGCTTTTCTGGGGTACATAATACTTTCAAACTGGCATACTAAACATGTAATCAATCTGTGCATGCTCAATAATCAGATCACCTCTAATTACATCATCTGAGGCCACTGAGCTTATTATCCTAAACCTTTGCTCATCTTTTTCTCTAATAAAACTATCAGAATTACTGTAGTTCAGGGAGACAGATTTTAGGCTGCTAGGCCATCTGCTCTCCTACTATGTGCCTAGTAATAAACTTTCTCTCTTTGAACCCCTGGTGTTTCAGGAATTGGTTATTGACCATGTCAAGCCAAAGAATCCACTGCCTTTGTCCAGTGACAGTTAGAGAAGGAGTTCAGAGTATCAGAAATGTGCTGCCCATAATCAAATGGCCAGTTAAAATACTTTTTATTACTATTCTATTATTAATCTAGGGCTAGAGAAACAAACATGTTAGAAGCTATTCCAGAGGTCTGAAATTGGTCAAATAGGATAGAAAGCTCATCATCCACTATCAGAGCCTCAAGAGGATTGTTTTTATTTTATATCTCACCTTGATTTATGCTCAGGCTTGCTACCCAACCTGGGGTACCAGCAAGATTATACATTGAGTCATCATGAGCACCCACAAAAGAGAAAAGGCCAGCAATTTGAAAGTGCTCAGAAGTTGAACACTGATTTTCAAAATGGTATTGAAAAGCTAAAGTGATAAAAGGCCAATGACTTTCTCACCTCAATCTTGTTCTTCAGCTCACACATGTTCGTTGGTATCTCACTCTGTCTGATACTTGGTTAAGTGGAAATTGCTTCTTCAGAATCCTCATTACTAATGTAACTTCTTCAGGATCCCAAGCTATGAGAATTCATCCCAAGCTTCTTACGCTCTCAAAATTCCATAAGAGCAACCCCAAACATAGTGACAGCAACATCAATTCCAACAAGAAGTTAGAACATGGGACTACTGCATGCAGTGGCCTTTCCCCAAGCTAATGGGAAGCCGTATTATCTGCAGAAAGGCACAGATGGGACAAAAAGGGAATAAAAGAGAGAACATTTTCTTGGTTTCAATTTCACGCCAAAACAATTGCCCAGAGTCATAACCCACAAATCCATAAATATGACTCAGTTAAGAGGAACTTATCATCATATCTATAATTTGGGACGGTGATGGTTGAAACATTCCTCTCGCCTTGGTGTAAAAATTAGAATTCTTTATGGTGGCATTTGTAGCACTGCTCTCCCAAGACTCCCCTTTTCCTTCTTATTCTCAAAATCTCTTCATTCTAGTCCCTCCATTTTTGAAATATTTACTATGAAAAATTTAAGCACATAGAAAAACAGAAAATAGCACAATGAATGCTCAAATCCGGTTTAGGCAGACATACTGCCAAGCTTTTTTTTCCCTCTGTGCCGATGCTCACTTCCCTATCCTCCCCAAGATTTATTTTAAAGCAAATTCATGACATCTATTTTAGTTTGCTAACACTGCTGGGAAGCAATATATCAGAAATGGATTGGCTTTTATAAAGGGAATTTATTAAATTACAAGTTTACAGTTTTAAGGCTGTAAAAATGTCCAACTAAGGCATCCAAGAAAGATAGCTTGACTTAAGAAAAGCTGGTGGTGTTGGAAAATCTCGTCAGCTGGGAAGGTTGTGGCTGGCTTCTGCTGGTCCTTTGGTTTCTGGTTTCAAACAGTTTCCCAGGGGGCATTTTCTTTCTGCATCTCCAATGTCTCTGTGTCAGCTCTGAGCTTTTTCCAAAATGGTACCCTCTTAAAGGACTCCAGTAAGTGGATTAAGATCCATCTTGAATGGTGGAGACACCTCTCTATGAAAACCACTTAGTCAAAAGATCCCATTCCCAATTGGGTGGATCACATCCATGGAAACAAACTAATCAAAAGGACCCTCACTAAATTATAGTTCTGCCCCCATAAGACTGGATTACAAAAAAAAAACATAGCTTTTCTGGGGTACATAACAGTTTCAAAGCAGCACAACATCATATCATTGCAAATGTAAATACTTTATTAATGAACTTAAAAATATTACTTTTATTATACAGATAAGAAACAGGCTGAATGTGTCTACTATGTTATGAGAAATCTGCATACCTAATCTCCTGAGGTAAGGGTATCCAGGTCTAAGCAACAGTCTTGCACTTGACACATGAGATTTCCCACAGTTACAACTGTCCCAGCCATCTTAAGATCACTGAGGTAGTCCCTCCCAGACCCAGGAAGAGCCTTTCATATGCCAAGTCCACATCTAAGCTCACTGTGGGACTGCAACTGTGCTTGTGGTTTGAGATTCTCCACATAATTTCCCCTACTGTCACCTCTGCACTTGACAATGGGACATTATGCTAGAGCCTACTCAGAAAAGCTTACAAGAGTCAATTGTTAAATTTCCAGGAATTTTGTGAGCCAGTCTTTAAACACAGCCACTATTAAAATTAAATTATGAAAATGTATAATTTTTAAAAATTATATTAAAAACAAAGGTAATAGATATTCAAAACTCTCCACTTTCCAACCTACTACATTTTACTACTATCTGTGTTCTTGAGGTTGTTTACATTTACTGTGTGTGTTTGGTGGAAATACTACATGATGGTGTGCTGCTGCACATCTCTTCCCAACTCCAAGTCAGCCATTTCATGTTGGTGGCTTGAACTTGGCCATAGTAGGGAGTGTTTATAAAATGGAAATTGGCAAACATGACAAATCAGGGTTTATTATTCCAGAGAGCTGGCTGTTAAATACTTACCAGCACACCCCTGCCTGACTCATCATCCCCTTTAAATTCAGACACATGGGCCCAACTTTCCTGATGAAACCATGTCATATTTGAGCAGAGCAAGACTATAGGGGAAAATTAGATGTCATCACAGCTGAGAGACCCCAGAAACACTTTAGTCCTGTCTTAAATCTTGGCTATCCTTTCCCTTGAGGGTCACAAAAAAGACTGAATTCTCACAGACCCTCATGCATCCACATACCACTTATGATTAGCGCTGGACTTGCCAGGAACTTCAGGTGTAGGCCTCTCTCCAGCTGGATGTCAATTTTCACCCCAACGACCCTATTCTTTTCCCTTCTCTCTTTTTCATACACACACGCAAGCTCTAGCCATTATAAACTCCCTTCATTCCTCAAATGCCCTATGCCAGAGGGAATTGTGGGAAGTGGTAGAGAAGGAAGCTCTAGGAATCAGTCCCTCCACCAGAACAACTATTAAACAGTCAGGAACTGTCTGAATCAACTGTATCAGAACTCTGGAATCCAGTAGAATCCTGGATAGTGTTCAGGGAAGAACCAGACAAAGAGGCTGGTAAATTACGATAAATAACATTAAATCACTCTCTCTGTGCAGCAGTTATCTGTGCCCACCCCCCACTCTCATAGCAGACAGTAGGGTCAGGCCCCCACGTAGCCTGCTGATACTAGAGAGAGACATAAAAATCAACTTCTCCAAGGTTGGGGGTTGGTTGGGGTGAGTGAGACAATTGCTGACCACTGCCTTTTACTAGCTACTTCAGATCACTGGGAGCCAGGCTCTGAGCACAGACAGTGTTCCAGCCACCCCAGATAAAGGCAGAAGAGGAAACTTAAGGATGGTATGCTTCCTTATATCTGCAAAAGGAGTCGAAGGACTGCTTTGGTTATGCAGGGGATGAGTCAAGAATGTGCAGCTCTGGGGAGCTGTGGAAGAAGCTCCTGGTGCCTTCCTGGCTCCTGTCACATCTCCTCCCCAGGGCCAGTCGGGGCTCTTTTGTGGGTCCCTGGCATTGTTCCAGCTAGAAAAGACTGACTTGGGAAACTCATCTCCAGCATGCCCCCTCTCCCAAAATTTGCCCCCTAGGCAAAAGAAGCTTGAGACAATGAAAGCAATGTAAGAAACAATTGAGGCAGATACTTGGCATGGGAAGAAGTCAGAATAGGAAGTTTCAGGATTCAGCCCTTCTGCCAGAACAACTATTAAACAGGCAGGAACTGTCTGAGACAACTATTTTGAAACTCTGGAGTCTAGTAGAACATTGTAGAGCATCCAGGGAAGAGCAGGAGAAAGAGGCTGATAAATTACAGTAAAGACTAGTAACTTGATCTCTCCACACATGTGGTTACCAGCACCCATCACTCACTCACATGGTGGGCTGCCATAGGAGACCAGCCCCTGGCTAACTTGCTGTTGACAGAAGGGGGCATAAATAGCTTCTTCCCCAAGATCAGGAGTGAACACGGCAGACTGCTGATCATGGCTTTTGATTAGCAACTTGGGATCACGGGGTCCTAGTTCTGAGGTCAGTCATTCCAATCCACTCTGGACCAAGGTGGCTAAACAGACATAAAGATGCAAACTTCCTCAGGGCTTCAAGGGACAGTTAGTTAAAGAGCTGCATTTGTTGGGAAGGGCAAGAAAGTGCACTTTGGGGAGCCATGGAATATGCGCCTGGTGCCTTTCCTGACTCCCTCCCCAAGGCACTTTGGAGCCTGTCTGTTCCCACTTTGTGCATCCCTAGACTTGTTGTGGCTGGGAAAGCCTAACTTGGGAAACTCTTCTCTGGTGTGCGCCTTCCAGAATTTTCCCTCCAGGCAAAAGCAATTAGAGACAATGAAAAGAGCATAAGAAACTGTAGAGGTGGAAAGCCTGGGGCAAAGTCTTACCTGCTTTAAACACCTGGAAAGGAAGTTCTGTCTCCTGGGAAATAGAGGGGGCAGTTCTCTGTAAACAGGAGAACTTCAAAATAACTAACAAGCACAAGCCCAGGCCCAAAAGACAGGGAGGACCCTGCACTCTGCATTAGCCTTAGGTGGATCTTCCTGATAGCAGAGCTGAAGCTGAATAAAATCTCTGTCTTGTCATCAGTTGGCTACAAAATCAAGAAACAAACATCTCAGGAAATAAATCCCACAGTTAACATTTTAAAATATTAAAATGTACAGTGTACAATAAATAAAAGGGAAACAAGGCAAACAAAGAAGTAGGAAATGTAGACCCATCCAAAGGAAAAGGATAAACATCTAGAAAATAGCAATGAAGAAGGTGAGAATATGGACATATGAAATACTTTTTAAAAATAATCTTAACCAGCTGTGACCTGGCTCAGAGTTTTCCAGTTAAAAATAGTAAAAAAAAAAAAAAAATCTTAAAAATGCTCAAGGAGAGGAAGGAAAACTCAGAGAAAGAACTACAGCATATCAGGAGAACAATGAACAAGCAATATGAAAATCTTAGTAAAGAGATAGAAATGTTAAAAAGGAATCAAACATAACTAATGGTGTTAAAGACCACGTAACTGAAATGAAAGATTCCCAAGATGTCTCAAGAGCAGATTGGAACTGGCAGAAGAAAGAATCAGTGAACTCAAAGACACAAAAGTTGGAATCAGTCAGGCTGAGGAGCAGAAAGAAAAAAGAATTATAAAAGATAAAAACAGCCCAAGATTTTGGGGATACCATTAAGCATACCGATATGCACAGTAGGAGAGTCCAAGGAGAAGAAAGAGGCAGAAGGAATATTCAAAGCAATAATAACAGAGAACTTCCAAAATTTAGCAAAAGACATGAATATGCACCTCTAAAAAGGTCAGAGAACATCAAACAGGATAAACAGGAAGAAAAATACACATCCTCATATATCGACCACACTGCTGAATGCAAAGGACAAGGAGAGAGCTCTGAAAAGTTGCAAGAGAAAAGCAACAAGGAAGCTCCAGTGATCCTCAGTGCCAATTTCTCATCAGAAACCATGGAGGCAAGAAGGCAGTGGGTTGAAATGCTTAAATGGCTGGAACAACTGCCAACCAAGAATTTTACATCCAGTGAGACTTTCTTTCAAAAAAAATGACATAGAGATTAAGACATTCCCAGATAAACAAAAGCTGAGGGAGTTTGTCACCACTAAACCTGCCTTACAAGCAATGCTAATGGGAGTTCTTTATCCTGAAAGGAAAGGACACTACACAGGGGTTCCAAACAATATAAAGAAATAAAGATCTCAGGTAAAGGAGCAAGAAAACTGTAGCTTCTTCCCTTTTGGAGTCTGTTTCCTGCTGTTCAATAAGCTATAAGCAAGCTTGGCAAGTGCTGTGTCTGGGGAAAGGGCTCACAGTGGGATCTCACAGCTTGATGAAAGGAAAGAAAAGGAAAACGCCATTTTTCAGAGGAAATGACATTTAAGCAGATTCTTGGAAAACAGGGGGGTTTGGGTGAAGAGTGTTTTTGACAGAAGGAACAGCATGTGCAAAAGCCTGGGGGCGAGGGCAGTTGTCTACATGGTGACCTTGTGGGTTCCCTGAAAGCAAACCCCAAGACAAAAAGTTGGGAGCAGGAAATTTATTTGGGAGGTGATTCTAGGAAACAGGAGAGAGTGGAGATTGAGGAAGGATGTCTTAACGAGCATGTGAGCTCTGTGGGCAACTAGAGTTAAATCCTAATGGAGTTGCTTGACAACTGAAACATGCTCAGAAATGTCTGGCCAGATGACAGGGATGTGGGGACTTTGATTCACCAACTCCCTCCACCCATTGGTGGAAGATGCCCTAGGGACAATGACCGGGAGTTTTCTAGGTTGTGCCACCTATGAGGCTTTGGAGAGTCTGAGGCGGCCCCAGGCTGGATGAGGGACCCTGGCAAGGGGCACGGCTGTCTGTGGTGGTGTCAGGCTGGTGAAGGGGTGTGAGGCACTGTACCATATCTTCTGCAGGTGGGGTGGAGGGCTGGTGGTGGTACTGTCTCCTGCCATTTGGCTTGAAGGATTCATTGAACTTCAAAATACTTTCTAATTTAAAATGAGGGAGACTTTCATAAAAAAATTCTAGATTCCTAATTTCCCTTGAAGAATAAGGTCATAGGCAGGGACCATCCTGCATTCACAATTAGCTGGACCTGAGTAATGGCTGCCCCTCCTCAGGGCCACAGTGGTCACTCCTACCCACCACACAGTGTGGCCCCTGTGGGCTTCTGAGTTTGTGATCCCCTGGCAATAGGTGTGTGTAAATAAGTACATGTTCAAATATATGCAAATATTTGAAATAGACAGCTGTCTTTTATTTCTTCAAAAATGTTAGCTGTTTCTACTCCTTTAGAAATTGCCTACAAGAAAACAGGGGCCTAGATTGTAAGCCTTTATAGCAGACACATTTAGTCTGGCCTGGTAATTATTATTTCTGGATTTCGAGAGGCTGGTTTATATATATGTATTTTAAGTTTTTATTGTATAGTATAACATATATACAAAGCAAAGAAATTTTAAAAAGCAATAGTTTTCAAAGCACTCTTCAACAAGCAGTTATAGAACAGATCCCAGAGTTTGTCATGGGCTACCATACAATCCTCTCAGATTTTTCCTTCAGCTGCTCCAGAATACAGGAGGCTAGAAAGCTTAAATATTTTTTTACCACCACAATCGACGTTTTTCCTTTCTGTTTTTGTGAAAAATAACATATATATACAAAAAAGCAATATATTTCAAAGCACAGCACCACAATTAGTTGTACAACATATTTCAGAGTTTGACATGGGTTTCAATTCCACAATTTTAGGTTTTTACTTCTAGCTTCTCTAAGATAGTGAAGACTAAAAGTGACATCAATTTAATGATTCAGCAATCATATTCATTTGTTAAATCCTCTCTTCTCTGTATAGCTCCACCATCACCTTTGATCTTTCTATCCCTTTCTTTAGGGGTATTTGGGCTACGGCCATTCTAACTTTTTCATGTTGGAAGGGTCTAGTCACTAATATGGGGTAGGGAGATGGAACTAGCTGATGTTCTGGAGAGACTGAGACTTCTAGGTTTTAGGAGTTATCTGGTCCAGGGACCCATCTGGGGGTTGTAGGTTTCTGGAAAGTTACACCAGTGCATGGAACTGTTGTGGAATCTTACATATTGTCCTAGGTGTTCTTCAAGATTGGTTGGAATGGTCCTGGTTGGGATCTGGCAGGTTATGATAGGTAGCAATGTTTAACTGAAGCTTGCATTAACAGCAACCTCCTGAGCAGCCTCTCAACTCTATTTGAACTCTCTCTGCCACTGATACTTTATTAGTTACATTTCTTTTTCCCTTTTTGGTCAGGATGGAATTGTTGATCCCCTGGTGCCAGGGCCGGATTCATCCCTGAGAGTCATCTCCCATGTCGCCAGAGAGACTTTCACCCCTGGATGTCATGTCCCATGTAGGGGGGAGGGCAATGATTTCACTTGCAGAGTTGGGCTTAGGAGATTTAGGCCACATCTGAGCAACAAAAGAGGTTCTCCAGAAGTAACTTTTAGGCATGTCTATAGGTAGTTTAAACTTCTCTGCTACCTACACAAGCTTCACAAGAGTAAGCCTCAAGATCAAGGGTAAGGCCTATTGTTTTGGGTGTTCTTAATGTTTGACATAGTGTGTGTGTGTGTGTGTGTGCGTGTGTGTGTGTGTGTGTATATATAAATATAACCTGATATTTAGACATAAGAATAAAGCCAATCAGGTTGGAGTTAAAGTAATTCAGAACACAGGGGTAAGGAAGACAATGTCTATATTTTAGAAACACACATAATCTTTGAGATCACAGGAAGAAAGTTTTATTTGATCTGAAACTGAAATTTTCTGTAGCACATAATCTAACTCAACCTATCTGTATAGCTCATTTGAACAACTGAAACACAGGGACCCCAGAATAAGAAAGAGGTCCTTTAATCTTGTATAGCTTAATGTAATGCTGGAAACATCCTACAGTATATTAAGCAGATAATCAAAAAGTATTGGCAAAGTATCCCCTTGAGGGATGGGAGAAAAAATATGGAACCACTAAACTTTACCATCAGGAAATCCCCTACTATGTCAATTTTATATTTATATTCTAGATTCTCTATGAGTTTGCTTATTGTAATTATTTCATATAAGCAAGCTCATACAATATTTGTTCTTCAGTGTCTGGTTTATTTCACTCAACATGATGCCAAGGTTCATCCACGTTGTTCATGTATCAGAACTCCATTCCTTTTTAGGGCTGAATACTATTCCATTGTGTGTATATACATTTTGTTTATCCATTCATTTGTAGATGACACGAGTTATTTCCACCTTTTGGCTATTACGAACAATGCTGCTATGATCATTGGCGTATACTGTTGAATCTCTTTCTTTTTGGGGGTCTTTACCTAAAGAATAGACGTAAGTGAGGAAACCGAGTCTCAGAAAACTTGGCTTTAACTGGACTTTCTTCAGTACCCTGCGGCCTTACACCTGGAGGCTTCACGCCCAACATGCAAGTGACTAATGAGGGTAGGAAGTTCCTGAAGTCAATAATTTCACAATAGTGGTTGCCAGAACACAAAGCTACTCGAGGGAAAAAAGTTAGGTCAGTTAGGTAAACTTGAATTTTAAAAGTCCTTTAGGAACATTTAAGAAGCCCAAACGTAAATCTGCAAAGGACTTACAGCAAGTTTTTTTTACCTTTGATTTTCAGATATTATATTTTATCTCTAGGTCAATTTGGGTCATTTTTATATTCCCCATTTTTTTCATCATGCTCATGCTTTCCTCTCCCTTATTGAATACATGGAGAATGTACATAATTACTGTGTAACACCTTTGCAGACATTTCTATCATCTGTGTCACTTGTGGGTCTGGCTTTTCCTTTTTTTTTTTTTTTCCAGGTACATAAAGAGGTGCTTTATTTCCACTTCAAAAGCTACATATCCCTTAAAGTAAATAATAGCTTGATTTTTTTTTGCATGCTGTACAATGGGGGTCATATTTCATTCTTTTTCCATGTGAGTATTCCATAATCACAGCACCATTTGTTGAGTTTTCTTTTCTTTTTTGGAGTGGAGGAGTACATGGGGCAGGAATCGAACCCGGCTCTCCTGCATGGCAAGCAAGAATCACACCACTGAACTACCCTTGCACCCCCTCTTGTAGAGTTTTACGTAAACATGAATGTTCTAAACCAATTGTTTCAATTTTAGAAGCACCATGTGGATTCACTACTCTTGAGTGATTAAATGGAAAAAAATGTATAAAAACAGCTTAAACTTCACTAACCTATTGTTCAAGTGCTTCATTTAAATCCTATTTTCTTCAAATACTATCTGAGTTAAGAACTGCTATCCCGATGATACAGATTAGAACACTGAGGCTGGCGGGTGAGCCTAGGGTAATATCTGGTCAACATTCTTTTCAAGTTACAACTAAAACCTAGCTGCCACGGGTAGAGAGACATTTTGTCATTTGGTCATTTCACCAAATGATTTACCAAATTAAAAACTCACTGTATTAGCTAATAGTTAAAATGGAATTAGGCTCAGCTAGCGTGAATCTAGACCCACTCAAGGATGTTTTTTGACTAGTTCTATAGAGAAAAGGGCCTAGATTTAGACAGATTGTACTCATGTGGTATCACAACTGTGTTCTTGAAGACTATGCTTTCAGAGATGCTGCTGCTAAGGATTGTGGCTTTTTTCAAGAAAAGAGGATTCTAACTGCCAGGGGCTCCATAAAACGCAACTGACAAACCATTTACCCCTCGCCCCCAAAATGTGTGAAACATCACCCCAAATATTCCTTTTAGTTTTCTTCCTAAATGGATTTGGAAGGAACTAGTCTGTGCCATATTGTGTGTGAAACCATCCAAAGGCTTTCGTATTGATTTTCATTTTAGCACAGGTATGGAGCATTACTTAACAGGTGTCATGGTTAGGGACAGGTGTCAACTTGGCCAAGTTGTGGTACCTGTTCATCTGATTGGGCAAGTGCTGGCCTGTCTGTTGCAATGAGGACATTTCATAGGATTAGGTCATGATCACGTCAGCTACATCCACAGCTGATTCCATTTGTAATCAGCCAAAGAGGAGTGTCTTCTGCAATTAGTGATGCTAAATGCAATCATGGGAAGCCTTTTAAGGAGGACTCAGAGGAGACAGGTTGCATTCCTGCTTTGGCTGGTGAGCCTCTCCTGTGGAGTTCATCCAGGCCATCCATTGGAGTCATCGGCTTCGGAGCCTGCCCTGTGGATTTTGGACTCTGCGTTCCTACGGTCACGTGAGACACTTTCAAAAATTTTATATTTGCAAGTGTTCCCTGTTGGTTCTGTTTCTCTAGAGAACCCTAACTAATACATCTTGGTACCAGGAGTGGCTCTTAAGGAACAGTATCTTAAAAATGGGTTTTTATGAATGGTTTTCTACTCTGACTGGGCTCAGAGACACTAAGGACTCTGATTCCCGTAAGCAGAATGACACTCCCAATCCATGGACTGAGTTGGCAAAGGAGATAGTCAAAATATCATCATTCGATTCTCCTAATGCTTCGCTTGTACGAAGCCAGACTCTGGGGGATAATGTTTTTGACACCTTTACAGAGTTTTGTAGGAATAAGAGTTATAGAGATGTTGGTTGGTTGTTGTTAGATACACTGTCTACATTAAAGGGTGAAAGGGATGGGCTTAAGGCTTCAAACAAGAAGCTTAAGTGCCGTCTGAAAGATGTAGAGGTTTCTATGAGTATCCTGAAGGAAAATTTTATTTCCTGTAGCCGTAGACTTGAGATCTCTGAAAATCAGACTCAGAATCTTATTGTTAGAGTAGCAACTTTACAACGTAAACTGAAATCTCAGTCTTGCATGGTGTCTGCCGTTAAAGTGAGGGCATTGATTGGAAAGGAGTGGGACCCTGAAAAATGGGATGGTGACATTTGGATTGATAATGATGTTGGGGGTGAGGTTGAAACCCTAGACCATGCTGAGCCTTCTTTAGATAACCCTGTAATAATCTGCCCTGAGGACACAGCCGCCCCACCTCCAGCCTGCCTTGAGGAATTGGCCACCCAACCTCCTCCTGAAGGGATTAGCCCTAGAATTATTAATCCTGTTTCACCAGATGAAACTGCAAATGAAAGCCCTGAAGCAAATGGCTTGGAAGATATTTCTAATTCTTTTCATGACCCACCCCCACCACCCCTCATTTCTTCTAGACCTATAACTAGACTAAAGTCCCAACAGGCCCCTAAAGGTGAGGTACAAAATATCACACATGAGGAGGTACGTTATACTCCAAAAGAACTGTGTGAGTTTTCCAATTTATATAGACAGAAATCAGGGGAATATGTGTGGCAATGGATTTTAAGAGTGTGGGATAATGGTGGGAGGAATATAAGGCTGGATCAGGCTGAATTTATTGATATGGGCCCACTAAGCAGAGGTTCTGCATTCAATGTTATAGCTAGAGCAGTTAGAAAAGGTGTTAACAGCTTGTTTGGGTGGTTGGTTGAAACATGGATCAAAAGGTGGCCAACATTACCTGAGGTTGAAATGCCAGAACTGCCCTGGTATAATGTAGATGAGGGGATCCAGAGGCTTAGAGAGATTGGGATGTTAGAGTGGATTTATCATGCAAAGCCTGCTCTTACACCCCAGGAATGTCCAGAGGATGCACCTTTTACCAGAACAGTGAGAAATAAATTTGTGAGACTAGCACCATCATCCCTCAAGAGCTCTGTGGTTGCACTTCTCTGTAGGTCAGATATTACTGTAGGAACTGCTGTCACTGAGCTGGAATCCTTAAACACAATGGGGATGACAGGATCCCGAGTTGGCAGAAGCCAGGTGGCAGCACTTAATCACCAAAGACAGGGTAGACGTGGGTATTATAATAGACAACAAACTCAAAGGAGGCATCAAAATTATATGACACGCAGAGATTTGTGGCATTGGCTAGTAAATCATGGGGTGCCTAGAAATACAATAGAAGGGCAGCCTACTAAATTCTTGTTGGAGCTGTATAAACAAAAGAGTTCTAGGTCAAGTGAACAGAAGTCTAACCTGAATTACAAAAACACAGAGTTACGGCCCCTTAACCAATTTCCAGACTTGAAACAGTTTACAGACCCTGAGCCCCTTGAATGAAGGGGAGACCAGGTCCCTATGGGGAAGAAACCTGTTACACTGCCACAAATTTATACTGTTAACCTTCCTCTAAGTCTTCCCCAAGGAGACCGACGGCCTTTTACCAGGATAACTGTGCATTGGGGAAAAGGAAATGATCAGATATTTCGGGGATTATTAGACACTGGTTCAGAAGTGACATTAATTCCAGGGGACCCAAAACGTCACTCTGGACCACCAGTCAGAGTGGGGGCTTATGGAGGCCAGGTGATCAATGGAGTTTTAGCTCAGGTCCGTCTCACAGTGGGTCCAGTGGGCCCCCGGACCCATCCTGTAGTTATTTCCCCAGTTCCGGAATGTATAATTGGCATAGACATACTGAGCAACTGGCAGAATCCCCACGTTGGTTCTCTAACTCGTGCAGTGAGGGCTATTATCGTGGGAAAGGCCAAGTGGAAGCCACTAGAACTGCCCCTACCAAGCAAAATAGTGAATCAAAAGCAATACCGTATTCCTGGAGGGATTGCAGAGATTACTGCCACTCTTAAGGACTTGAAAGATGCAGGGGTGGTGATTCCCACCACATCCCCATTCAACTCTCCTATTTGGCCTGTGCAGAAAACAGATGGGTCTTGGAGAATGACAGTGGATTATCGTAAACTCAACCAGGTGGTAACTCCAATTGCAGCTGCTGTTCCAGATGTAGTATCATTGCTTGAGCAAATCAATACATCCCCTGGTACCTGGTATGCAGCTATTGATCTGGCAAATGCTTTTTTCTCAATAGCTATTAGTAAGGACCACCAGAAACAGTTTGCTTTCAGCTGGCAAGGTCAGCAATATACTTTCACTGTCCTACCTCAGGGGTATATCAACTCTCCAGCCCTATGTCATAATCTTGTTCGCAGAGACCTTGATCGTTTCTCCCTCCCACGAAACATCACACTAGTCCATTATATTGATGATATCATGTTGATTGGACCTAGTGAGCAAGAAGTAGCAACTACTCTAGATTTACTGGTAAGGCATTTGCGTGTCAGAGGATGGGAGATAAATCCAACAAAAATACAGGGGCCTTCCACCTCAATAAAATTTCTAGGTGTCCAGTGGTGTGGGGCATGTCGAGATATCCCTTCTAAGGTGAAGGATAAATTGCTGCATCTGGCCCCTCCCACAACCAAAAAAGAGGCACAATGCCTAGTGGGTCTTTTTGGATTTTGGCGACAACATATTCCTCATTTGGGTGTGCTACTCCGGCCCATTTATCGAGTGACCAGAAAAGCTGCTAATTTTGAGTGGGGACCTGAACAAGAGGAGGCTCTGCAACAGGTCCAGGCTGCTGTGCAAGCTGCTCTGCCACTTGGGCCGTATGATCCAGCAGATCCAATGGTGCTGGAAGTGTCAGTGGCAAATAGAGATGCTGTCTGGAGCCTTTGGCAGGCCCCTATAGGAGAATCACAACGCAGACCCTTAGGATTTTGGAGCAAAGCCTTACCACCTGCTGCAGATAACTACTCTCCTTTTGAGAAACAGCTTTTGGCCTGCTACTGGGCCTTAGTAGAGACTGAACGCTTAACCATGGGCCACCAAGTTACCATGAGACCTGAGTTGCCTATCATGAGTTGGGTGTTGTCTGACCCACCAAGCCATAAAGTTGGGCGTGCACAGCAGCACTCTATTGTAAAGTGGAAATGGTATATACGAGATAGAGCCAGAGCAGGTCCTGAAGGCACAAGTAAGTTACATGAAGAAGTGGCACAAATGCCCATGGTTTCCACTCCTGCTGCCACATTACCTTCTCTTTCCCAGACCAGAGCTATGGCCTCTTGGGGAGTTCCTTACAGTGAATTGACTGAGGAAGAGAAAACTCGGGCCTGGTTTACAGATGGTTCAGCACGATATGCAGGTACCACCCGAAAGTGGACAGCTGCAGCATTACACCCCCTTTCTGGGGTGTCCTTGAAGGACAGTGGTGAGGGGAAATCCTCCCAGTGGGCAGAACTTCGAGCAGTGCACCTGGTTGTTCATTTCGCTTGGAAGGAAAACTGGCCAGAGGTGCGTTTGTATACTGACTCATGGGCTGTTGCTAATGGTTTGGCTGGATGGTCAGGGACTTGGAAAGACCATAATTGGAAAATTGGTGACAAAGAGGTCTGGGGAAGAAGTATGTGGATAGACCTTTCTGAGTGGGCTAAAAACATGAAGATATTTGTGTTCCATGTGAATGCACACCAGAGGGTGACTTCAGCAGAGGAAGATTTGAATAATCAAGTGGATAAGATGACCCGTTCTATGGATACCAGTCAGCCTCTTTCCCCAGCAACTCCTGTTACTGCCCAATGGGCTCATGAACAAAGTGGTCATGGTGGTAGGGATGGAGGTTATGCATGGGCTCAGCAACATGGACTTCCACTCACCAAGGCTGACCTGGCTACAGCCACTGCTGAGTGCCCAATCTGCCAGCAGCAGAGACCCACACTCAGCCCCCGATATGGCACCATTCCCCGAGGTGACCAGCCAGCTACATGGTGGCAGGTTGATTACATTGGACCACTCCCTTCATGTAAGGGGCAGCGATTTGTTCTAACTGGAATAGACACATACTCTGGATATGGGTTTGCTTTCCCTGCACGCAATGCTTCTGCCAAAACTACTATCCATGGGCTTACAGAATGCCTTATCCATCGTCATGGTATTCCACATAGCATTGCTTCGGATCAAGGAACACACTTCACAGCAAATGAAGTGCGGGAATGGGCACATGCTCATGGAATTCTCTGGTCTTACCATGTTCCCCATCATCCAGAAGCTGCTGGATTGATAGAACGGTGGAATGGCCTTTTGAAATCTCAATTACGGTGCCAACTAGGTGGCAAAAACTTGAAAGGCTGGGGTAATGTTCTCCAGGAAGCTGTGTATGCTCTGAATCAGCATCCACTGTATGGTGCTGTTTCTCCCATAGCCAGGATCCATGGGTCCAGGAACCAAGGGGTGGAAATGGGTGTGGTGCCACTCACTATTACTCCTAGTGATCCACTAGGAAAATTTTTGCTTCCTGTCCCTGCTATCCTGAGTTCTGCTGGTCTACAGGTTTTAGTTCCAAAACGGGGTGTGCTTTCTCCAGGAGAAACAACAGTGATACCACTGAACTGGAAGTTAAGATTGCCACCTGGCCACTTTGGGCAACTTATGCCTCTGGATCAACACACCAAGAAGGGGATTACATTATTGTCTGGGGTAATTGACCCTGACTATCAGAAGGAAGTAGGACTGCAACTACATAATGGAGGTAAAGAAGAGTTTTCTTGGAATATAGGAGATCCCCTGGGGCGTCTATTAGTACTACCATGCCCTGTGATTAAAATCAGTGGAAAACTGCAACAACACAATCCAGGCAGGACCACTAATGGCTCTGAGACTTCAGGAATGAAGGTTTGGGTCACCCCACCAGGCAAAGAACCACGGCCAGCTGAAGTGCTTGCTGAGGGGAAAGGGAACATGGAATGGGTAGTGGAAGAAGGTAGTGATAAATATGAACTTCGACCACGTGATCAGTTACAGAAACGAGGACTGTAATGCTGTTTTGTTTGTGTTATACTATTTAAGTTGTAAGATATCAAGTTTAAGAATGAATGTTGCCCAAGGATTTGCACGCTATTCTGGAGAGATTTAATGTGTTTCCAGTTATATGCAGGACAGTTGAGTATTGTCAGGTAAAAGAAAAAATGTGTGCTTATTAGTTTTCATTTGGAAATTAAGTATGGTCTAAGGTGATATATATATATATATATGTGCCAAGTTGACAAGGGGTGGACTGTCATGGTTAGGGACAGGTGTCAACTTGGCCAAGTTGTGGTACCTGTTCATCTGATTGGGCAAGCGCTGGCCTGTCTGTTGCAATGAGGACATTTCATAGGATTAGGTCATGATCACGTCAGCTACATCCACAGCTGATTCCATTTGTAATCAGCCAAAGGGGAGTGTCTTCTGCAATTAGTGATGCTAAATCCAATCATGGGAAGCCTTTTAAGGAGGACTCAGAGGAGACAGGTTCCATTCCTGCTTTGGCTGGTGAGCCTCTCCTGTGGAGTTCATCCAGGCCATCCATTGGAGTCATCAGCTTCGCAGCCTGCCCTGTGGATTTTGGACTCTGCATTCCTACGGTCACGTGAGACACTTTCATACATTTTATATTTGCAAGTGTTCCCTGTTGGTTCTGTTTCTCTAGAGAACCCTAACTAATACAACAGGTAAGGAATTTGATGCCCAGAAAGGCTAAGTAACTGGCCCAGTGAAAAAACTAATTCAAACCTAGAACCGACTCTAAACCCTCTATTATTTTACTACAGATTATTAAAACATACAAAGGGACTTAAATGTTTAAAAATGAGTTCACTTATATACCCAGTGTGAAGTCCAAAGCCTGAATGCGTATTATATGTGTGTGTTTATATGTAACAGTTTGAGAGTGAGTTTAGCTCTTTTTATTTTCATAATCTCCTAGGTTTGCTTTTTAAAATTTAGATCCAACATAGATCTAGAACAGTACACAAGCCTTAAGTGTACAGCTTGATGAATTTCACAAAGCTGATACAGCCAGTAGCCAGCACCCTGAACAAGAAAAAGAACAAATGGTACCAGCCCCTTCCATGCTTTCATCCTAGGTTTCCCCTCTAAGGTAACGTTTAGTGTTTAGAATTTCAGTTAGATATCTGTCACGAGCAACAAGGACACAGTATACATTTTCAGACTCAAAGATTAGGAAGAAAGACATGGGGTTTAAGGCTCAAGAAGTACATTTAAAAAAATTATCTTTATTTAGGTTTCTGATTCAGCACATGTATCAAAGACTAATCAACATAAAGAAGTAAATAAGACACTAATTGGAAGTCTTACATCTCTCTAAACTCTGACCAAGAATGTCAAGATTGCCACTATTACCAGAACCCCAAGCTGGTCAAGTTGTAGGACACGCCATCAGGAACACACAACGTGCAGATGTGTGGAGGCGGAAGGCATGCTGGCACTTGGCTCCTCTTCTCCTTGTGGCCGGCTTGCCGTGTGACAGTCCGCCTTGGCTTTACATGCTAAGTACCAAACAAAGTCCAAAGGAGGCTCAGGGTCAACCTGATCAAAGACTCGTTCAGAGGAATGCATTCTCAAACTGTTGTGCCTGCAACTTTATTTTTGCCAGGATGAAGTTCAGCTCAAGGTGTAAAATACAATCCAAATGCCAGTGAAGACTCAGAGCTCGCATGGAGCAGTGACCCGAGTTAAGGCATGAATGCACACATGCGCACACGGCACCCACGCTGCCACAGACACAGTGTTCCTTCAATCGCCTAGGGAGAGGCAACCCGGGCTTGGCAGTTCACAACTGTTTAGCATTCTGGAACATGCTAACAGCTGTGCGTTTGCTTTAATTAAAAAAAAAAAGCGAGAGGAAAAGAGAAAAGAAAAGACAAAGTAAAAGAAGCACACACAAAAATCTAAAACCCTCTTAATCTTTAACAATGGCTCTAGAGCATGGGACTCATGTAGCAGCGTCAAAAGCTGGCTCTTCAATAATTTGGAAATAAAATGTTGCTTTACTATGTATTTCTTTGGTAATCACCACTACAAAGTTTTCAGTGTTGGTTACCTATTACACAACTACTAGACAGAAGACCAAGTTTATGCAGAAAAATTTCTTCTGTACTGATAAGATAAAAATATTGAGCTCTCAAGGCCTAAGTTACAATGCTGTTTCTTGTCTGATTGGGCATCCTGCAAGTCAGGCTTCATGCAGGAGTTCACGTCTACCTAGCAGAGGGCGACACGTGTTCTATTTTCCTACCATTGAACAGTTAAAAATTCACATTATCAATTACTTGTGGTCAAATCATTTAGAAGTCAGTTGCAAAGGGTCAGCAAGCAGCACTTGGTGTCAAAGCCACATTCTGGTCAACACATTCATTCCACGGTTGCTGGTAAGTATCTCAGCTCAGAATTTAAAACTCCTTTCAATCAACAAAGGAGTATGTTAAATTAGGTTAAATCTTAAATACTTCCACCATCTGCCAAATGTCTAGATTTTTGTCTAGATTACCAGCATGAGAGAAAGCACTTCAGAGCCCAGAGAGGTGTCGAGTATTAGGTGAGTTAATCTGGTTTTGTACGAAAGGCATGGTCATCTGGCAATGGAGTATTTATAAGCAGCACAGTGGTAGCCAAAGGTCTCTGTCAGTAAGACAGGAAAATGGAGAATCCTGAAGCTACTGTTGCTTCCGCCTCCTCTCCCGATGGCCACTCATCTTACAGAGGCCTCTGGGAGTCAGCCCAGGGTTAACCTGAGCGCGAGGGGGCAACAGGCACTGCAGCCACTGTGTTCAGCCCCCCACGAGAAGTTCCCGAGCTAAGTCAGCTTCCCGCAGACGAAGGGATGCTTACCTCTGCGGCTCAGGTTTTTAATCCTATAGGTTCCAGGTACCTACACAAATGCCAAGAAACTGCCTCAGCAGTTACTGCCCAAATGCCACCAGCTCCACATGGGGTCATGAAACACTTGAGAAGAACATGAAACATCACAAAGTACTAGTGTTTTTTCTATCAATTCTGAATGTCCACAGGGAGAGGGAGCTAGACACAATAAAAAAAAAAGCTGTTAGAAGGAGCGGTGTTTTATTTAAAAGCAAAGTGACTATTCTAGAGGAACCAGCACTACATTTAGGCAGAAGTCTGACCGTGTCTCTAAAAGGTATTTGTCAGGAACTGCTTGCTCCCTCCAAATGTTTCCTCATTCACCATATGGCAATGTTTTGACTTGCATGCTTTCAGGAGGTAACTCAATTGATAGGAAGCTGAGAGAAGTTCATTACATTATGAATTTTTTGTTTGGGTGTATGACACTACCTGACAGCACTGAAACCTATAATCTCATAAAAGAGTCTTGTAAACATATACCATATTTCTTCTATAAGAAAAACTGAGACCTGTACCACAAAGGCAATGTTTGTTTGCCTCCTCTCAGAATTCCTTGGAATGGCAATGTACCAGCAGGGTCAGCGAGTTGTTAGTGAAATCTCCAGGTATGACGTGACCCAGTCTTGATTGTATTTAAAAACCAAAACCAAAACCAAAACCCTAAAGCCTCAATAATTAAATGCCAAGCTTCTTCCCCATATTTGAGAACTGTACTATGATTATGTATATTACACACACATTATAAATAGAATTTATATAGACATATAATTTCTTCCCAACAATTGAGGAGCGATGTACTCAGTGTGGGGTGGAGGCAGAAAGAGGTGAAAAGTCCTATTGTTGCTTTTACTCTCAGGTTCTTAAAATTCTAGTCAAACACTATTTATCCAACAAGACTTTTTTTTCATTCTGTAACTCTTAAATATGCATTCAAAGGCAAAAATGGAGAATGCTATACTGTACAATTTCAGTATCTACAATGTCACGGGTCCTTATTTTTAGGAGAGTGTTTAATAAAGAATTAGCTCTTAGAGATGGGTGTCACAAAACATGGACTTAAAAATTACTGATAAATTAATTTTCAGTTTTCTGATTATACCCAACAGATACACATTCTCACCATAAAATATACATTCTCTAGTAAGTTATTTTCATCCACAGCATATATAAATATGCAAACACAGGTGGTAAAAATCACTTTACTACCAAAGTACAAAACAGTAACTGCTGAAAAACAAAAATAAGATGTTGCAAGTATCAAGAAAAGAGTGACTCACAGTGTTCCACTTCAAAGTGAAACCAAACAATTTATTCGTGCTAAATGAATGGAAATAACGTATTGAGAATATACTTCTTTGTACACTGCACTTGCTTATATTAGGCAAAATAAGCATTTACCAACTCTACTATGCTACTTTCCTCTACACCCCTTCTTTTCTGCCAAGCAGTACAATATTTTGTGGCCACTATGCCAGATATTCCTATAATGTTCATTTCAAATAGCATTTGCTAATATTATTTTTTTGCATCTTTAAAATATTTGCTCAAACTCTATTTTAAGGAAACACAAATAAAGAATGGAAGGGAGAAATAGCTGTTTTTGTTACAATCACATTGCCTTTTGCAGCAGAAATTAAATAGCACATTCTAATCAGCAACCAAAACCACTTGTGGGTAGGACAACATTTATCAACTCATGTTAGAGGGGACCAGTTTAGGCAGATTAACATTAGGGATAAAGGAAAGAACCACATCTTGATATACAATAATTATCCATCCCATGTACATGGAGAACGTACAGCCATATAATCGATTATAAGAATTTCAACCTGGATGTTGATATATACTGAAAATAACCTGTAAAAAGTGTATCTGTAGAAAGCTCTATTAAACAGTATATGTTTTGGGCACTGATTCATCTAACTTTCCATTCTACACCAAAAGCTAGATTTTCAAAGGTATGAACTGTAGTGCTGAATTATTGTACTTTTGGTAAACACCATAATAAAGGAGGGTGGGATAACAGCTCAGTAAGTTTCTGCAAATTCATGGAAAAAAATATAAAAAAAGATATCCCTTTTTATTTTACAAACCTAGAAGCCAGGAAAATGAAGCTCTGGGGCCAAGCAAAAATTGCACACTGCTACTGAATTACCAAATAGCGTATAGCAAATGTTCCAGCGAGGGAATGGACGTACATGTAGATTCAAGTAAAACACTGATGGAAAAAGTTGTCTGGTTAGTGTTGTAGACCCACAACACTGGCTGCATTTCCGACAAACATTTACAACACAATTGATAGAAGCCTAGATAACCTCAGTGCAAATAAGTCAGATCCAAATATGCCAGGGAAGGAAGCCTTTGGCGTTGAGTAGACGGCTCCGTTTTACGAGTCCCAATTTGAAATGCAGACTAAGCACATGCATTAAGGCTGGGAGGAGGGGTGCACTGAATGTTGCGCAGGGGCGGGCTGCAAGGTGGCTGCCGAGGGGACGGCGGGTTGCATGGGTGGTGGAGGTGGAGGAGGAGGTGGCTGAACTGGGGTCTGTGTGTTGGGAGATGGAGGCGGTGTGGGCCGTTTGAATTTGTCAGGACTGTTGCTTCTCCGTGGTGAAGGCCTCTGTGGAGTGGACAGGAACAGCAGGTTAGTCTAGATACAGAGAGTTCATTCCCAACCCTGCCTGACCCACACTGAGGCTGGTGAAATCCTGACCGACAAACACCAGAAACTGGCCATTCCCGTGTCCATCCCCATTGGTCTCTGAACATGTCATGAAAATCTAAACAAGGTTGTGTTTTGTTTAGATTACTATACATTACTATTACTATAGAACTTGCACTGACCAAACGACTGCACTTGGGACCCACTTGAGAGCCATGATCTTCTCGACGTGTATGTGCGATATAATTACAATATTAACCGTAAGGCAGGACAAATGCCAAGCATCAATATTGTCAAGGGCAGACATTTGCACTTCCTTGGGAAATATAAGAGATCCTCATGTTAAAGATGTTGGAAATTCACACTGGACTGAAATCAGACCTCATTTTGGACAATATGCCAACTTTTTAAAAACATGTTAAGAAGAAAGCCCAATGGTGAAAATCTGGGTATGCATCCACACTTGACCACCCACTGATTCTGTCTCCTTAGGAGACCAGCTTCTAGCCTACTGTGCCTACCTCACTTTTCTCATCAAAGTAACTGTCATCTTGTTGTAATGATAACTGAGAATGTAGGCTCTGGGGAGGAAGGGATGGGGCCCACTGAGTCACTGCTGCATCTTTAGGCTTAGCACGGTGCCTGCTTAAGAATAGGCACTCCACATTTTCTTGAACAAAATGTCAGGAGCTTAGATGCTGTCTGTCTTACTAAGTAATAAGTACTCAGTGAATAGCTATTAGTAAAATAAAACCATTATTATTTTACACAAAGATAACTAGTTTTTAAATTATAGGGCTAATTGCAGATTATTCTTTGTACCGAGAGATTTTAAAATGAGGGGAAAATGGACAAGTGGCTGAGGTGCGTCCTGGGACTGGATATCAGTTACTGACAAGAGAATCCCTGAGTCAGACGGAGTGTGTCCACAGCTTTCACATGAGGTCTCGGTGCCAACAAACCCCACAAGAGTACTATAAAGCTTCAGAAAAGAGACTGGACCAGTACTCTAATTTCTCCTGATTGCTTCAGGAAGCAGAGGGCTCATGCTTCTCTTTGGTCGGGTGACTGGAATGGCCAAAGCCACCTTTACTTTAAGATCCAGAGGAGAGACATTCCCAAAGTATGTAGAAGAGATTCTGTGTGAGCTTCAGACATCTTCATTATGGGTGGGCTTATGCTTAAAGCCAGCTGCACTCAGAGTACTGGCACCACATTTCTAAGGACTATGAAACAGAGAGCTGGGAAGACATTTGAAAGGTACACATTTTTTTTTTTTATCCCTTCTTTAGAATTTATACAAGAATGCTGCCCACTAGAGAATATGCTGTCGAAGGGCTGGGGTTTTGTTGTTGTTTTGTTTGGAACGGCTTTCTTTTACACTTTCACTTTCAAGGGAAGGTGGCCCTACAGAAATGCCACCCACGAATCGAAATAAAAAGTAACCAACTCAACCTAAAAGATGCAAAACACTCATCTCCAGTTTATAATGATGGACTTTAGACATATTGTAGTTTGCAAAGCCTGCTGTCTACAGAAAAGCGAAATGAGTTCTAGGGGAGGAGCTAAGGAAAAAGTTACACTATGCCTGTAACAGAAGAGAAAATGGGAACTAGGCTGTGAGTTAGCTCCAGTTCATTCCAAGGAGTACCACTCAGGACTGCAGGGGAGAGGTCCTCTCACACAAACGCCTCATAAAATAGTCTCTGATAAATAATATCAAAAGCACTAAAATATAGAAAATGACCCCTGTAGGGAAGAGAGGGGGAAAAAGCAAGTCTCCATGTTCAGTTGAATACCCTGGAGTATATGTTTACATGGAAGTGCTGATCCAAGGGAACAAAAAAAAGTGAAAGATTCAGACTGCAGATTCTAAAATTCCTGGATGAAACATGGTATTCACAGGTAGGCAGGGGAAATTAATAAAAAGCTATTCAAGTAGGAGTGTAATAAAGGACTCAGACTTCATTCTCAAGGCTGCTTCTTTCCCTAGTATCAGCATTGGAGAACATTTGACTAGAACCTTAACAATTTTGAGAAGAATACAGAATATTCAAGAAGTAAAAGAAATGAGAAAAAATGGCAAGTGTACTCTTAAAAAGGAGAAAAAATTGAGAAAATTGGCTTACTAACTCAAGAGCATTTTTTGGCTTGGAGCAAGGGGTGGCAAACTACAGCCCTTCACCTCTCTCTGTTTGTTAAGTGAGCTAAGAGCCATTTTTATATTTTGAAATGGTTGGGGAAAAATATTTTGTGACATGAAAATTATATGAAATTCAAATTTTTGTGTCCATAAATAAAGTTTTAATAGAACACAAGTTCATTCATTTATGTATTTCTATGGCTGTTTTTGAGGGACAAGGCGAGGCAGATTAGTCACAACAGAGACTTGTGGCCAGACCAGCCATGGTTTGGGAACCATGTTCACCCCCAACCCCCAGAGTAATTCCCATGGCCATGGAAGAATCACATTGATAAAGAAACTGGCACCTGAAATGTGACTCACAAAGCCCAAGACATTTACCATTTGGCCAATTACAGAAAAAAGTTTGAAGACTCAGCTCTCTCAGCTTAGAGTATAGTGTACTATACTACACAAGTATACTAGGTATGTAGAGGAAATACAGAATCCAGTAACAAAATTACATCATATAGCAGTAAGTATTTCAAGAGATTTTAAAAGTTTTTTGCTATCTGCTGAATTACTACTTGTAGCTTCCACTGTGCTAAGCATTTGCATATAAATACAGATGATTTTTATTGTCTTCACCTCCACTTCCCAGTGTAACATCCTATAATTTTAAAAGAGACTTTGAGATCTGACCAGCCATAGTTTTGGGAACCATGGTTTTTTTTTTTTTTGAGAAAGTAGGGTCAATTCTGGCTGTTTGTGGTGGTGATAGTCTATAAAGTTGCCACCAACACTCAACTAGAGAATACTGAGTCTTTGCTCCTGGGGGAAACACAGGGTTAGGTTCCTGTGAGCTTCTGCTCACATTTTCATCAACCAGTCAATACATAACTTTGTTTTATGTTTTATGTGTGTTTCTGTTTAAAGACACCCTATTTAACATATATTGCTGATTTATAACATCGAACTCACAGCCAAGTGCACTACCACTCATGTCTAAACAAAGTTTATCTAACATACTCATTTTCTCCATAAAGCGCATTATATGTAGGCTTTGGTGCTTACGAACAAAGGCAGCAGTTCAGCACCATACTTGGGGGCCACTGTAAGCAGTGAACCTCCAAGAAAAAGACCACAAATGTGAAAAATGTGGCCCCACATATACTACAAAAAGGACACCTGTTTACAACCTCAGCTGGGGACATGCACACTGGGCAACTCACATTTTTTACCACTCTGCACATGTCCATAAGTGACTGTGAAAGTGCCATGAGTATTTATTTCAGGGTTAAAAATAACTTTAATGAGTAGGCAAATTCACAAATATAGAATCTATGAAAAATGAAGATTGACTATGATTCCCATGGTCAAGAAAGAATTACATCAACAAGAAAACAGCAACAGAACACACAGGATTCATCTCAAGGAAAACTCATCTCAGGTGTCTTCACTCAGAGGTGCCCATGGCTTCAAATGAGCCTCTCCTGACCCGAGAGTGTGCACAGGATGCTGAGGCATCTCCCAGCTCCACCTGGCTCTTGGTCTCAAGCTAAACTTCTAACACTCACAAAATGATATCTAACTACAGACGAAAATCCCATCATCAGGGATAAAACACAAATTCTAGCCTATAATTTGTTCAATTTTAGCCTGTGCTTTTCAACCACCTGGCCAGCATAAATGGTGCCTGTCTTGGGGGAAAAGAGATTTATGAGAATACCTTAAAGATTTTCCTATTGGATGGCTACCATCACATTCTTTCCAGGGCAACAGTAAATTTTACATGTCCCTGGGGATTAAATTTTCCTGCACAAGGACCATTAACCTAGACTAGTGGTGAGTCTGCCCATTAGGAATCACTTGACCATGGTTGGAAACATTTTTGATCTTCACAACTTGGGGTTGCTACTAGCATCTGGTGGGTAGAGGTCAGTGATGATGCTACACATTCTGCAATGAGCAGGATAATCCCCCACAGCAAAGAATTATCCAGCCCAAGATGTGAAGAGTCCTGAGACTGAGAGATCTTGACCTAGAATATAAAACAGATTTCAAAATCTCAGCATGGAGACTCAAGAGTTGAAAGGGAGATCAGACGAACCTTCAATTTCAATCTCCTATACAACACGGGCATTTTGTATGTCATTCTTAACTATAGTTATTAGGTCTCTGAATGTTTCCTGTGATGAGGCATGCACCATCATGAGGCAGGGCCTGCCCTTGCTGGGTAGCATTGACAGAATTTTCTCCATGAGTAATATCTACCAACTGGTCCTAATTCTACTCTTTGGAGAAATCTAGGATAGCTCTACTCCCCCTTCAATATGAGGATCCTAAAATTAAAGAACGGCTGTCATATCACTCACTTAAAATAGTTTCTGCCAGCAATATATCCCCTATTCCTTCTACCACCCATCTTACCATCTTAACATCCTGAAAACTATAGCTCAACAAAAAATAAGTTCCCACTTTTACACCAAGTCCATCAAACTGACAAAATAGCTTTAGAAATATCTTAAACACTTCTGCAAAATTGGGCTGTTCTTTTAAATATTTTCGTTTTGGAAATACATTCTCAATTCTCTACTGTTCTGTAACCCCTATCCATTACATTTCTAATTGCTCTGTTAGTCAACTGAATAACCAACTCTAAAGCAAACACTCCTCTGAGTGGAATTTGAACTAGACAAAGTTAAGATTCCTTCTAATTCCAAGAGAGAAAATCCTGAATAAAACTAGAAACAAAGCTAATTTCAGTAATAGTGTTGAGAGTCAGTGAACTGTGAAGGTGCAGACAATAAATGTTTTTTAGACATTGTGGCAACCAATGCTAATTCTTTTTGGCAAGGAGCTGGCCAAAGTTCAGTCAAGGCCTTGGCCAGAGTTCAAATTACATTTCACAAAGGGCGATTTTCCATAGGGCAAGAAGTTGAAGTTTTGCCTCCTGGAAGGACTTGAGTTCAATGCTTGAGAATTTGGTATCAAATCAATGCAAAATTGACAGGTTTAAGGTGAACTGATGGAGGAAAGAGGAAGAAAAATAAACGTTTAAGGGGATCAATCCTGACCACTGGAGGAGGACCAGCAAGGAGCACTCACGGGAGCAAAGTGCTGTGTCCCACCCCACTGACACTCACTGTGATACCATGGGATGCCCCCATATGCTGCACGTGAAGACCCGGGGAATTGTAGTAGGACATTCCGGCTCTTGTCAGTGAAGTTGGTGGTGTGAAACCAACCGTGTGACTTGCATATGACAGACCTGAAATAAAAAACAAATGATGCATCATTTCTAACTCTCAATACCATTCAGATCCAGTACATGACACTCAATTATTAGGTTTCTTCAACCATGCATGAAGCTTGAAGACACAGAGGTCCTCAATCACCACAACAATGGGAATGGACAATAAGAGTAGTGGGCTCACTGAATGTCCACTGAATGAAAAGGGATATAAAGGTCAAGCTCTGCCAGGAGTTCAAGTGAGACACATGGCAGGAATAGGAAGACATGAAAAGATACAGAATAAAGTAAAAAAAAATAAATAAATAAAATAAAAACGGAAAAGAAATGAGCAGATACAAGAAAAGAACAATCAGATATTAAAAAATAGGGGAAGTGACAAAAGAGACAACAATGAGACAAGATCCTTGTGTGTGTGTGTGTGTGTGTGTGTGTGTGTGTGTGTGTATGTGTGTGTGGAGTACACGGCCATAAAGCCCAAAGAACAATGATCACTGAGAACTTAGTAACTGAGGATATTCCATATAGGGAATAGAGAAGTCCTATGCATGCCAATGTATTCTGAAAGAAACTGATATTTCAGGAGCTATAAAACTATAATGTTCTGCAGAGTCTTAATCTAGAACCTGAGAATAATCTCCAAGGTGTTTTAAAAGTAAACATGCCAAGATTCTCCTTACTATTCAAGAGGTCTGGGGTGTAATCCATATTTTGAAAAAGTTCTAAAAGTCACTGTTACCCTCTTGACTGCCTAAGAGCTGCAGGACTTTGGAGAGATGGGTGCTCCAGCAGCCTTGGGCATCACTTACTTATCACTGCTTGAATGCAGCTGTGTTTACATCTTTGCGTTCCCAGCGTATACCAGAGTATCTAGCCTAGGTAGGTTCCATAATATTTACTGATTGAACGGATAGAGCATGAAAACAAAGGAGCAGTTTGGGGAAGCTGAATAGGAAATTCCAATTTTCAGTCTCTTTTTACCTACGGTGAGCTAATGGGTACCAAGCAACATGAGCTCCACTTACCTCTTTTCATATCCCTTTTCATGAAAACAAGGAGCTAAGGATCCATCCTCTACTGTATTTCAGCTTCCATGACCGAGACCTGCAGTCACCAAACCTAACTCACTTGTCCTGTCACAGAATTTTTCCATGCCCTCAACATCTAGTGCTGACAGTTTATTTCTTTGACTATCAATTAGTGCTGCTTTCCATTTGACATATTTCCGTTACCAAGTGTGGATTTTTGGTTTACGTTTACAAAATGGAGTCTATGATAAAGTCCAAGCTCTTGGGAGCTAAGTGGTCATTTACTGTGATGTCTATCTACATCACAAGAATTTCATTCAGCTGGGGGAGGAAAGGGGGGTTCATTAATTAGCTCTGGGGAATATAACTCTATTTCTTATTAAATTGTTGCAATGGAAGAGAATGGCTATGGAAGGGGATCCTTATCCCCAAATGGAGACGCTCACAAGGTTCAAATCACAATAAAAAAACATGATCTAGCCTATTTTCTAGTTTTGCTAGGGTAACTTTTCTCAAGGGTAATTATGAATATGTTAAGCTGTTAATCAAGAATCTTCAAAGATTCTCTGTGGCTAAAACTAAACCTAACTTAAAACAACAATAAATCACTCTTCTCTGGCTGGCATAAAGGGGTTCTACATTTGTTTCCAAACTATCTTTTGATGCTCTAGCTCAGCAGTTCTCAATATTGAGTTTCAAAGCCCAGGACCTACTCCAAACTAAATGAAGCAGGATCTCCAGGGTAGCTAGAGCTGAGAACCACAGTGATTGCAACTTTCACTCCTGACCCAAACTTCCATGTCGATTTCTTACTGTAGCCTTTGCCATGGGTGTCTTCTCTTTACCATACCACCTGCTTCTTCCTTCCCCCAGTGTCCAAGTCCAATCAGTAGCTCATTCATTCTTTAGAGAGGCAATTAGCCCAGACCCTGGAGCCAGACTGCCAGATTATATTGGGTGCCAGCTCTGCCACTTGGTACTGAGGCCAATGGATGAGTGACTTAGCTTCCCTGTATTTTAAATTCTTCAAGTATAAAATGGGATTACAGTAGCTATTTCTCAAGGTTGCCATGAGGATGAAAAGAGTCCATGTCACAAAATACTTCAAAAGTACCTGGCACAAAATAAGTGTTCAATAAGTTTTAGCTCATTCAAGGCCCATCTCAGAAGCCCTGGCAGCTCTCTTTTCTTTGAATCTCTTTTTAAAATTTTTAACACTTTTTATTATAACTTTCTATTTTGAAATAGTTTATGATTCACAAGATGTTGCAAAATTACTATAGAAAGTTCCCATGTATTCTTCATCCAGGTTCCCCCAATAACCCCCTATATAACCATAATGTATTATCAAAACCAGGCGACTGATGTTAGCACAATACTATTCACTAAGGTACAGACCTCATTCAGGTTTCGTCAGTTTTTTCAAGCACTGTCTGTGGGTGTGAATGTGTGCCCATGTGTAACCAACACACACTCAGGATACAGGACTGATCCATCACCCCCCCCCCCCACACACACACACACCACAAAACCCTCCCCTGAGCCTCTTAACCTCCCCTCGATCCTAACACCTACCTGGCAAAAGACTGATCTGTTCTCCATCACTATTTTGTTGTTTTGAGAATATTATAGAAATGGAATCATACAGTATAACCCTTTGGATTAGCTCTTTTCAATCAGCTTAATGCTTCTAAGATCCATTTAAACTGCTGCATGTATAAATAGTGCATTCATTTTTATTGCTGATTGTATTCAATTATACAGATGTGCTACAGTTTATTTTACTTTTAGCTATTAGGAAATCTATTATGTTCACTGTTGTGTTTGATTTTCCTGTATTTTTTTTAATTCACTCCTCAGATCTCTATTGTTGATGCTAACTTCTTAGATACCTGAAACCAGGTCTTATTAATTTTGGTTTTCCCTTAAGTTCCAATCATCATGCATCTCACCATCTGGCCCAGGAATATAACAAAGGTTAAAATGGAAAAAAATGTTAGGTTGGGAATGCAAAACCTCAATACCAGCTTACTAAAGAGAACACTGTGGCTTTGTGAATATGTTGTTGGGTTTGAGACTAATTTAAAAGATTAATGAAAAGTAATTAATGGCAAAAAAAAGCCAAAACACTAAGCAGAATAAAGCAAGATGCAAAAGAGTATAATTCATATGAAACCAAACTATCTAAAGTTGCAAAGGGTAGGGAAGGAGAGAGGAGACAACTGAAAATGCTGAAGTTCTGCTTTTGCATGGAAGGATTATGGGCAATTTGTTTCTGCTGCATCTCCTAATTGTTGCAAAATTTCTTTAATATTTCTTTGCTAAAGGAAAAAAAAACAAAAACATTGAAAATAGATACTATGGGTAGACATTTTTTTCTCTTTTAAAAATTATTTTACTCATACATTATCTTTGTAGCATCCTGCTTGTGAAAATCCAAACAGTACAGGTACGATTTACTCTTTAACTATCCCTGATCTGGCTTCTGTCTCCACCACCCCATTAAAATTGCTCTTGCTAAGGTCAACAGTCATTTCCGTATTGCCAGTTTCAATAGCTGTTCTCCACTCCTCATTCTACTTGACCTTGCAGCAGCATTTGACAAAGCGGACCAACCACTCCCTTCTTGTTGAAACATTTTGTCTTGACTTCAGGGACACTATACATCAATTTCCTTTCCTCTCCTTTGGCAGCAACTTTCCAGTCTCCTGTGCCAGGTTTTCCTCCTAGACTTGACCTCTAGATGCAATATTCCTAAGGGATCAGTTTGGAGGGATTATCTCCTCTCCCTCTATGGTCTATTACTAGGTGATCTCCTCTACTTTTGGTGGTTTAAAAAAAAAGCAAACCAACTTTATTTTAGAATAGGTTTAGACTTACTTTTAGAAAAGTGGCAGAGAGTAGAGAGTTCTTCAATACATATGCCTCACCCAGTTTCCCCTATTATTAACAATTTTTCATAACAAATAAACCAACGATGACACATTATCATTAACTAAAGTATACACTTTATTCGGATTTCCTTAGTTTTTCTGTTCTGGGATTCCATCCAAGACACCACATTACATTATGTCCCTTAGCTGTGAGAGTCTTCAGGCTTTTATCTTGGTATTTTTGAGGAGTACTGGTCAGGTATTTTATAGGATGTCCTTCAATTTGGACTTGTCTGATCTTTTTCCTCATGATTAGACTGGGGTTATGGTTCTTTGGGTGGATGTGGAGGTAAAGTGGCATTCTCATCACATCATAGCAAATACCAACACGGCTTATCACTGCTGACGTGGACCTTGATCACCTGACTGAAAAAGTGTTCATGTTTCTCTACTGGAACATTACTCTTTTTTTTCCCATTTCCATAGCTGTATTCTTTGGAAGGAAGTCAGTATGCCCAACCTATTCTTAACAAGTAGGGATTTATGCTCCCCGTCTTTTAAGGTGGAGAATCTACACGAATTATTTGGAATTCTTCTGCACAGGAGACTTGCCTTGTCTATTTATTTATTTACTCAATCATTTCTTTTGTATCAGTAGGTACTCACAGATATTATGCTTTGGGTTATAATACAATAGAATTTTATCATTTTGCTCAAATTGCTCTTGCTTTGGCCCCTGGGGTCTCTTTTCACTGGCTCCCGTATCCCTCTGGCATATCCTCATTGTTTTACTTTTGAGCACTCCTTTATTTTTTTGGCACTAAAGATGCTCCAGGCTCATCTATTTCCTGCCCAGTCCTAGAATCAGCCATTTCTCCAAGGAGTCCCGGTTCTTTTTATTGGAGAATGGCATATAGAAACCAAGATCTGGGTGCGGGGTGCGCCCACTGCTGATGAGCTGAGACGATTTGTAAACTTCATTATTCCACACCCTTGCTCTAGGCACATCCAAACATGCCAAGTGGGAATGTCCTTCCCTCAGACTGCAACAGTAACATCTTCCCCCAAAAGAGTGCCACGAATAATCAAGAAGAGGACCTTTCCTAAGTTCTAGGAAACATATCTTTTAATCAAATTGTGACACAGAACTCAAAATATTTCAACAAGGTGGTTAAAATGTGATATTTCCACATTAACTGAAAATGGGAAGAGAAAAAAGAGGGCTGAGATGCTTAAAATGAAAATGAAAACTATACAAATAGCATATTTCCAGTGAGGAAGTGATTATATATGCTTAATACTGAGAAACACACATGCTTCTAACAAAAACTAAAAAGTGAAAGGAAATCTGAATATTCAGGTTTTGCTAATCTACTATGTATAGCACTGCAATGTTCTAAACAAATGGCAGTAATTCTGCTGCCAAATAAGACATAAAATTTACTTTGATGATGCTATAGAACTTAAAATAGGATAAAAATAGTCTCACTTAGGCTAGTTACAAGGACAAAAGCTAAATGTTATTTATTACACAGTTTAAGGAGAAGATGAACATCTTGTAGATATAAGCACTCCCCATACTCAAAATGGCCCCACGATGGAGTCAGGTATAGTGAAAGTTAAAATTACGTAAATAGAGTAAGATTTGCATGAAGAATACTTGTTGCGGCAATAGTAATATTCCCAACTAAGGCCTGACACTCAAGCTTTTTTTTTCTTTTTCCAGTGACAATGTTATATTCAATCAATTGGAAATTACACATCTAGAGATTTCTTTAGTTTTAAATAAATCAAGTGGCACATTAAATTATATTTAGTATGACTCAGCATCCACCAACTATAAAAACAACCATCTGCCTTGCTTCTTCCTGACTCATACCTTCCTTCTACATCAATACATCAGAAGGCAAAGGAAGATCTTTATCTTGATATTGAAACACCAGGTGCTACTCCGGGAAAATTGAGAGGCAGCTAGGGAGCTTTTGGAGAGACTTAAGGCTACTGGAGGGCAGGAGAAGCAGATTCAGGGAGATTCTTTTGGCAAAAACAAAGGGTGACGATTATACCACCGATTTGTGTTGTAAAGTCCTTTTGGTTTGCCAACAGCCCCTCTTTATCCCTGTCTGATACATAGAGCACACTGGCCCGAAGCATAAAAAAGCTGCCCTGCTTTGTGCTAGACTTTCTTTCTTTTCCTTTCTTCCCCTTAAACAAACAAACAAAAAAAAAGGTTACACTGGCAAAGTTCTGAGCCAGATTCTAAAAGCACAAAACTAAGCCATTTCTATCTCACACTTTATCTATGGCAACTTGCATCACAATAGAATCCCTCCTTCTCAACCATAAGGGCAGATCTTCTCTTCAATGACTGTATCAGGAAAAAATGAGCGGTCAGGCTAACAATAAGCTGTTTTACTTTTCAAAACCACAAAACCTTTACGCTGCCAGCCTTTGAAGCAGTCGCCTTCCTCTACTCTGAGGTGAAACTTCTCCACCCTACCTCCTCCACCCCCCAACTCTGTTTAAAATTTGTGTACCAGCAAACACAAGACCATCAGTCTTATCACTTCAGTCAAAAGATGCAGTCCTTTGGCCTACTACCTTTTTTCTCCTCCCTCCACCTTACCCGTCACCCCCAAACCACCCCCCCCCACTTCCTCTTTCTTCCTTGCTGGATCATTTCCTTGACCTCCTGACCCGAGGGCCCCATGCTCTGCTGGCACTGAGCCCGAGACCACAGGGAGAGAGTTTCTGGGGTCAGAGGCAGACAAGTACCCCTTGGAAGGAGAGGCTTCAGAGGAACAAGGCATGAGGCAGACTGCCTGAGTGAAGTTCCTTCTTACACTGCCTATATCTTAGGGCTGAGTCTCTCAGGAATTGCTGAGAATCTTCGTAGGAAGCTCATGCTGGCAAGAACACAGGCTTTGGAAACAGACACACCCGGCCTCTCCACTTCCTGCCTGCAGGACCAGTGGTGATTGAACCTCCAAATTGTCACTTCCTCAATTCTAACATGGGAAAAACGATGCCTATGTCAATTATTCTAAGGATAAAATGAGCTGTGTGTGGGACATGGTAAAAGAAAATGTAAAACTGTGTTATAATACGTCTTCAAAACCCACCCGAGATCTGTGTCAATCCAATGGCACTTAAGGACAGTCTTCTTTTTAAAAAGGGTTTTCCTTCTACATTAAGAAAAAAACTGAACACACTAGCCAGCACTACAACATTTGTGCTTAAAATTTTCAAGATGAACATGCTTAGTCTTATTACTGGGTTTTTTTTTTTCAGGTTTCTGAAAAACATGTGCTCTTTCTTTTTCTGCTTACAGGATTTTTATATGCTAAAAGGAAATATATCCAGGGTTGCCTTAGATTTACTGGAAATGAGTCACAGAAACGGCAGAGAATATTTACTTACCAGGTGATATAGGCCTGCTTGAACTTGGAGAAGGAGTATAAGGGATTGGGCTGGACACAGTGCGAGGTCGTAATCCTTGTGCAGACATCTCATTAAAATACCTACAAGGAGAGAGGAGGAAATGATCACAACCTCCTGCAATGAAATACTTCTTAAGAACACTCCTATGAGAAAATGTTCACATCACAAGGTCAAAATCCCGATTATTTAGAGAGTGCTGCTGCAGCTAGGAAACATTTCACAGATTTCAGTCTTGCTGCTTCCGGTTTGGCAAACCTCACTCAGCAGGGGCATAATCCAGGGAGTATTACAGCTCAGGAGGGAGGCTATTGACAGAGCTGTGCTCTACAACAGACAAGGCCAGCCTTTTCTCCACTGCACATCTAAACTGCACAACAGCGATGTAGAGATTTCACCTCCACCGTCCCAAGAATTACAAGGTCATCCATGTTTTAATGACTACATTTAAAATGTTGGTTGAAATGCAGAGCCGAGTAAGCCCACTGAGATTTATGTCACCAAGTCAAAACTTAAAAAGATACAGCATCTCATGAAGTGAATGTGGATGCTTTAAAAGGCAGGCCCTTTAATAAATCACTTTGTTGTTCACTTAATAACTTACACTCTCAGTTGTCAGAGCCCTAGATTGTAAACTCCTTCAGGGGCAAGAACCATATTTTCTCCATGTCATGTAAATTTTCTAAAGTGCTTGACAGCACCCTGTACCCTGTGGAGTACTCAGTACCTTTTATTTGATGTAGCTGAGGAGACCTAAAAAACAATCCCTTAAAAAAACTATTAAAGTGTAGCAAAACTGAAAAAAAAAAGGCAGGCCTTGCTTAACAATCACATGTTAGAATGTAATAAAAGACACAAGGACCATGCATCTACTCTATGTCACACTTAGCCACATCATGCCGGGTCTAACTTCTTCCTGGATTCTGAAGTCACCGCAGACCCGAGAAGGCTAGAGTATGATCATGATGGATCTCGGCTTTCACTTTGAGAACCAAAGTTCAGGGATTTTCTAACAAACCACCCTTCACCAGGCTCTGAGGGCAAAGGAAGGAATGTCCACATGTGCGTGCATCTTATCCTAGAGACCTCGCAGCCTTGGCATCCAATCAACTCAGAGAGGAACCTTAACACAACCATCTCTCCTTAGGTTTATTCACCCAGAACAGTACACGGCTCCCTGGGGTGACACACCTCTCTCAACTAGATACCCACCAGGAATTCTTCCTATTCTGTGAAAGGCAACTAACCACGGTGGCAGAGGGCTTGACTTTTCCTTGTATTCTACAGCCAGCGAGGTAGCTAAAACAGGCCCGTGGCCTTTAAGGAAGAATAAAACACATTTGTAGACATCTCAGTTGTCAGACTATTTTATTTCTGCCAAGTGTGAGGGGATCTTTCCCAGGAGGGCAAGGGAAAGTATTTATTGAGCAGCTATACTCCACCTGGGATAATCTTACCTACCAAACGTAAGGTAAACCTTCTGGAGTGAATGTCAGTTCTGGGGGTGGGGTGGGGTGGGGTGGAGGGGAGCTGTTTATCTGGAAGCCTGAAGGAGCTTCAGTGTTGTCTCTACAGCCAGAAGACATCATCCCTTAGCGCTTAGATAGTTTTGTATCCAAAGTGGGTACAGGATGCTGTGCATGTCAGCACGCACATATTCTAAGGTTAATTTAAACAGCAGTTTGTCCATATCTTAAAAAGTAGTAAACTTATTTAGTGTTCTAGCTGATGATTTTAGTCAAATCATTCTCAGAGGATAAGAATTTTAGAGAGAATGGGAAGCTATCCAAAAGCAGTGAAATTTGGAATTAAAGGGTGATAGCTTTATCTTACAAGTATTTGGGAAAGAAATGAATAATCTTTATTTTTTTCAAACGAGGAAGCATAATCACAGATATTTTAAATTGGAAAACCTGTTACTGTATAAATCAATTATTTTCCCATTATAAAAATACACACTTTTATAATAGAACATCTCAGATTTTCCTTGAAATGATAATACCATTGTCCACAGAAAACTAATAAAAAGCTTCGTTCGCCCTCTAATTCTAGTCAGTAACAAACAGAAACAGAGTGCTGATATGCCAATATTGCCTACACGCTTTCTGACAACGCATTTTAGTATCAGTAGACAGGACTACCCATCTCAGCTGTTAACAGACCTGTCTGGGACACTGGCTTTCCAGTCCGGTGGGCTGGAAAGGGCCCCTAGGAAGCTCGGTCTCGCCTCACCCTGAGATAAGACACTGTGAAAGGCCAGGGATTGCAGAAATACTCTGGTTTCCTGGAAGGCTAACTCTCTAATTTCTGGGTTTCTCCGCTGATCAAACAATTTCTTTCGATTTAAATTCATTGCTTCTCTTAACAACCACCTTACTCCCAAGTACGGTCTATTTTCCAGGTGGTCTATATAACATAAAATTCACCCATAAGGATGCTTACGACAGATTTTTGGGAGTAAGATTTCCATTTGTGTTTTGGAGGAAAAAACACTTCCAGAAATGAAAGGGGAACAAAAAGTAAAAAGGTAACAAGGAGTCGCTTATGGGCTTTCTGCCTAAGACCCCAGTGAACTGATTTTATGTGATCATGTACCACGCCTGATTAACCATTAGGGTAGGGACCAGCAAACTTTTTCTGTAAAGGGTCAGACAGTAAATACTGTAAGATTTGCAAGCCATACATCTTGGCTGCAACGACTCAACTCTGTAGGGGTGGCATGGAAGAGCCCACAGACAATGCATAAATTGAATGGGCATGGAGGTGCCCCCAATAAGACTTCATCTACAAAACGGGGCGGCAGCAGAACGTAGCCTGCAGGGCACAGTTTGCTGACCCATGCTTTAGAAGCTTGCTCACTCTAACTGAGTGGTTCCCAGGGCGAGGTCCAGGAATCCTCAAGAGTCTTTTGGGAGGGAGGGATGTGCAAGGCAAAATGTTTTTTAAAGTAATATTAAGATATTTTTGCTTTTTTCAGTCTTATGCTCTTATGACTTTGAGACTCTATGACATACAATAACACCACCAATATGACTGCTCACTGAATGTGTGTCGTGCATTCTCGGGTTTTAAAAAGTTTTCAGTTTTAATTTCTAACATGATATATATATTCACATATACATCCATAGCAATAGCCCACACACAAAAAGAAGGGGGTTGTAGTCCTTCATAATGTTTTAGTGTAAAAGGGGCCTAGGACAAAAATGTTTAAGAATTCTAAGCAAGAGGTATATACTTCTCACTCAGATATTAAGATACGAAGCTTTAAAAAAAAGGAAAAATCTTGGACGCAAACAAAGGCTGAGACTGTTTCCTCTAAGTTAACACACTGAAGACTCCCTTATTTCAGCCCATCCACGGTGGGACAATGCAGACGCCCGGTGGGTTTGATGCAGACGCCCGAGCAGATGAATGCACTGCAATGATTTTATTTTTGAAAATTAGTTGCAAGAAGGCCCAAAAGTTATCAAGTGTGTTAAGGCACGGCCTAAGGATTTCAACCACCTCTGCCTGTCCCTGCAGGTCTTCTGGACTTATGCATACGTTTCCTTGGGCTTTACCTTAGCTTGCTCACCTGAACTGTGACCTGGGATGCTGCTCATGCTTTAAGCAAACCAAAGGCAGAATGAGACTAATCAACACAAACAAATCCTGCCATTCTATACATAATCCCAGCTCCATTTATCTCCCCACCAGTTTCGGAAAGGAATTGTTTTTCTCTTCTTTTGTGTCCAAGAGGAACATCCAATTTTCCTCATTTGTCTCAACCTCAGCATCTACTATAGTGTGGTAGAATTAATCATCACAATAGATAAGTGCTTAAGCCATGTCCTCCGCATCTAAAAGGATGCAGAGAGAGGACCCTTGGAGCATGGTTTATTGATAGGGCTCATGAGACGTGCACACACCTTTCATCATCCATTTCTAAGCTGGATTCACTCTCAGACAGCTGTCGACACAGGGCTTCTCTTCTCTCCATCTCCCTCTGCAGCTTCCTCTGCAGCCTCAAGTTCTCTTCCCTCATGTGACGTTCCTCCTCCAGATATTGTGCCATTTTCTCTGAATCTGAAAAGCCAAAGTTCTTACTTACACCATGCTTTATGCAACATACCCAAATCTTAAAAAAGAAGAGTACAATCCAGCTCTGATGCCTTACACAAGGGAACTGTTCCTACACTGCAGTTCTCACGTACACATATATCAGCTCTAGATTGAAGTGTGCCCCAGTGATCAAAGCTCACCAGTGATTAACATTTAGGAAAACATATAAAGTCAATGTTTCCAGGTAGTCATCTTCATTTCCATTCGCCTGCATTCTAGTGGGCTTTACATGGAAGAGGAAATAAAGCTAAGTCTGGAGGTGGCAGCTACCAGACATCTTCTCTGTCTGTGCTGCTGGAGTGAGAAGGGGCAGAGGCCAAGTTGGGAAAATAAAACTGGCTCCTCTCTAGGCACCAGTTTTGCTTTCCATCAACTCCAATACAGCATGGCCAAAGTTTCACCGTCACAGTGTCATACTAGTTAGCATGTCCCCTGGGCATGTGATGGCAGCACACTGAGAACCACTATAACGAGCTGCTCTAGATGACCATTCAAATCCTTTTCATGAAAATAATAAACAAGAAAACCTGAGACTGATGGTTCAAGTTTGTGTAATTCTGGGTGTGCGTATGAATGACTTCTGCCCCAAATCATTGGCAGCTTTTCTGAGTTCGGCAGCAGGTGAAGACTGCATAGTCAGTACCTCTTGAGATGGTGCTTTACACAAATGCCCCTTTCTCAGAAGCCACCCCCATATATCAGGGCTCTATTACAGCACCTGTCTCCCAGGCTAGTGATGACTGACCCCAGGATTAAACGTTGGACCCAGGCTGAGCCAGTTCCATATTTCAGATTCTCTCTCTCCCAGGGATCTGAAATATGGAACTGACATTTTGTGAGGCTCTAGAATCTCCTTCCACTAAGTTCCCTGGAGCCACCACAACCCCTGCCTGTCCAAGGTTTTTGTTTCTAGGATTCTCTGGTGTACTACAGCACCCTTCCAATAAATTATAAACATGACCCTAATTTCTGGTTTACCTCAGACAGAATCTGCTGTTACAGTATAATCAAAATAACTATTTTGATCAGTAATCAGTGTCCACCAATTTCCCTGCTTCTTTCCTTTTCCCTGTCTCATCCAATGAACTTGGAAAAAGCAAAATATCCATATGCTTATCTTTTCTAAATAATAGCTACAAATTGAAAATGGCTATGAGCATGTCCAAGAGAGACTCCTACATGTTACTGCTCCTTATTATTAGCCAAGTCCAAATTTAAGAAAAAAGGAGTCAAATGCCACATTCTCTCCCATAAATTAACCCTATTATGACTCCCAAGGATCATCAAATTAGTTATTGTTTTAAGAAACTTCTCAAAGCTTTGGCCTTTTACCAAATAATAACTTTGGATGATAAGTACCCAATGATTTCCAAAGCAGCATTATTACAGAATACATAAAAGCTCTCGAATATCCTCAATTTAGAGAGTCAAATAAAAATGGCAAAATTATTAAACACTATTATATGTACTAAACACTAAATCTCTCAGTTGTTTTCAATGCAGCCGGAAACCCTGCTGGCTAATCCAAAGGCAAAAAAAAATCTCTTTAATTGAAGGCATGCTGGGAAAACATTTACAACACACACTTTTAATACAAACAATTTAAATTATTTCACCTCAAATATACAAGTGTGCAGAATTTTCAGCAGCTCTACAGAAAGTACACGACTGGCCACTTGGAAGATTTACTGTTTCTAGAACCAGAAGGGCAACTGTTTGTCAGGGCAAGCTGCCTGTCTTTTCCATAAATAGGAAGGTTTCATGGAATTAAGGATTCACAAGTTTCCAAGAAAAAAATTAAGAGGGAACACTGCTTTTCAACAAAAATGACAACACTTTAGCATCTGGTAGACAAGAAGGGTGCTAGGATCAATGGATGGAAGACTTCCTGACATTGCAGCAATTAACACAGAAGCCAGAGGCACAGAGGAGGCACCAGGTCACACCTTCAGTTGTTACAGACCCAGACAGCTGACATGCCACGGGTGCCCTCTGCTGGCACACCACCACACCTGGGAATTTCAAGCTACATAAAGGACTGGTTTAGCATGAGTCAGCCTCATGCTAAAAAGCCTCCTACCTTTTCTCACACAGAGCTCCCTAGCACTTAGGGGCTACAACTTACATCTGCCCTCATCTTCAGCTATTTCGGGACATTTAGTCAAAGATAGCATCAACCAAGGGTGACTTCCAGGCAGACGCCAAAAGGTGGTTTCCAAATGTTTCAAAGGTAGTATTTGCATCTTGCATTCCCTTTCAAGTTGATGGTGTCTATGCCCACCCCCACCAGACCAATTAAGTCAGAATCCGTGAGGATGATGCCTTGGTACTAACAATACTTAAAGCTCCCAGGTGAATCCAACGTGCAGCCAGAATTAAGAACTACTATGAGAGAAGCTAAGGGTCAGATACATTCAGGCTGGAAGTGTGAGGGTCATAGCTGCATCCAAAAGAGACAAGGATCATTTCCACTACGGAGGATGAGGCAGATGATGGGGAAAAGTCATTACTCATCCTCTAAGTCCAAACCAAGCCAACAGTAAGGAACTAAGTGCCACTCACTGCTTCTTTGTCCTCAAAAAATAAAAAAATAAAAAAAAAAAAACACTTAACAAAACTAGTGTCTACATACGCTGTAACTGAGCAGCTCTCAGTTGCTTCTTCAGCCTCTCAACTTCATTCTTTAAAAACCTAATGTGGCGCATCATGTTTTCTGGAGAGTCAATCTCCATGGAGATATCTCTAGGCGATGGTGGAGCAGAGACGGGCTGGTCTAATTTCTCCTGTAGGATTCTTCATTAAAAAGAAAAATTTCAACAGTGAAAAACAATTTGCCTTTAAAAGACAAAACAAAATATTAGCTACAGAGTTTGATTTGAAAGCAAGCTCCTGCTAATTGCCAGACTGCACAAGGCTGCTTAACTCCTCTTCTCATTTTACATCAATTTCTACTTGCTTTTACCTTGTTATCTCACTCAAAGGTCAGAAGCTGAAGGATCTACCCTCTTTCCTTCTTTTAAGTGACCACTGGTAATTAAACACTACTGAATATTTGGTCTGTGATTATGCCTGGCCTAGAGCAGATACTCAGAATTATCTGATGACTAAATGTTCAACAAGTTGGGTTTAGGGCAGAGACATGAAAGGAATTCCTCTCTCTCAACACTTTTGTTTGGAACTTATGAATTGTACATTCTGTGACCTTAGAGGTCAGTAATACATAAAGGTTTGGTTGCTAAGGTGAGTGAAGAGTAATCAAACTGACTTCTAAAATTCTCTCCTGCAAAATCAGTCCTGAAGACATAACAAACTGGACTGAGAGTGTGTTTCTTGTGGCCACAGCAAAGGTAAAAAGCTAAAAACAAAACCAAGCCAAAATTATTGGGTTGATAATTGTTGGTGTCACCTTCTCCACCAATTATTAATATTAGGTTGAAGCATATAAAAAGCTGATTTCAATAGCTTTTGACATGCAAAAACTCCAATTTCCTATTGTTTAACCTATAATTTGTAACCAAGATATATGGGAGCTCCAAAAGCATTCTGCAAAGAATGGCTGATGAGCAGGTTCTTACATCTCCTTCAATAAGTTGCTCAGTTTTCTGTTTTGTTTTGTTTCTTTTTACCTTTGAGTTTGCCCAAGGACAAACTGTAAATTACCTCCAGGCCTACCCTTGATGTTAAATATTATACTGGTCCCTACATGTACCACTGTAGTAATACAGAAACTAGCTGATTTAATTACATCTTGAACATTTTGCTGTAGCCATCTCTTTAAATTTCAATTACCTTAAAGCTTGTGGTATCTATATTTTACAAATCCAGAGTTGACCTCAAAACAACTTATGGATGTTCATCTAAATTGCCAAATGTTTTTGGCAGAAGGACTCTGGTTAGCAAGTAAAAAAATCCCAACAAGTGGATTAATTACCATTTTCAAGAAATGCAACTTCTACACCCAGATATGCACCCCACACACTTTCCCAATCGTTCTTACAAGGCCTGCCCCACCCATTCCCAGAGCATGCAGTGCTTCAGAATAAGGACCTGGCAGTACCTTGCACAAAGGGGCTCAAGAAATATTTGCTGCTGAATTGAATGACATTTCACATCAACATACATACGTTTAACTCAAAAATAATTTTAACCTTAAACAGGAACTAGGATTTCTTTATGGTAGAGTTTTGAAACAAATAGAATTTTTACCATTAACATATGTTTTCCTAATGAATTATATTTCAGAGGTGCATAATAGTTAATAGCACATAGTATGTCCTTAATACTTGAGAAAACAACTGAGGAAGCCAGTTCAATAAGGTGAGAAGGTGAAACTGGAACCATCCTTCAGAACAACTTAAAGGTGAACAGTAGCTCCCAGGACTAACTTCATCATAGTTTTTAACATCAAATGAAAAAAAAAATTCTGCTGGGACAGTAAAATAGGGAATAATAAAGAGATGGCCAACACGGAATACTTCAGAAGCTCTGTTCAGTTATCAGTGAAATAGGTCATTTCCTTTGGCAAATTAAAATGCAAGGAATTAAGCTGCCTCATTGTTCACTTGGTGCTATTCCTCAAACAGAACAGAACTCTAGACACATGCACGCGCACACACACGCGCGTGCGTGCACACACACACATCATCCCACAGTGAACAGCAAGACTAAACATGCCGCTTTTCAGCTTCCAGTTTATCCATCCTTTTCCAGAGACGATTAACGAGTGCTTCTTGTTCTTGCTCCAATGTATTTTCAAGGTCGATCTTCTCTCGTCTCAACTAGAGGAAGGAAAACAAGTTGTGCTGAGAATAGCAGGCCACTTAAAATTTGTTAACTAGATTTCTGATTGAATAATTATGACCTCCTTGGGTAGAGAAAACTACAAAATTGGCCAATTTTCTGGCTTAGACACATTAAATGCATCAAGTTCCTAAACTTGATTTGGGAAAGACTAGCAGTTCATTTGCAGACGCGAATGGTTAACTGAATCACATTTCTCACCCCAGCACTTATTCAAGGCACCTGGAAAACCAACCAGGGCAGACCTGGGTCTGTTTCCTAGTCCCATATATACTATTCAATGTTAAAACAGAAAGGTTACGTCACAATTTACATAACTCTTAAACACTCAAAAACAATCCCACTTAGAGGTTAGTGGATGGACATAAATATGTACTAAATAATAAAAAACATTCCTGAAAATGATAATACCAAATTCACACTACTGGGTACCTTGGGAAAGAAGGGAAAAAGGGAAATTTGATTTGGCAGAGAGTATATACAGTTGGGGAAGGAACCCCAAACTGCATTCCATTTCATATAACAGAAGAAAATTAATGTATTCAATTAATAATTAGCAATATTCAATAAATAGTGAGAACAATGGCAGGGACTAGATAACAGGGACGTAGCAGTGAATCAAGAAGTCAAAAATTTCTGCCCTCATGAAACTTATATTCCATTGGATTCAACACAGTAATGAGCCAATTATAGATTTTGATAGAGGGGACAAGTGATAAGAAAAATAGTGTTGGTAAGTGGGATACAAGTGCAATGATAAGTAGATTTCACAGAGACGGGTAGTAAGAATGTGTTATATTCTCTGTCTATATGTTTGAGATATTAAATAATTTTAAGAGGAAACTTTTCAAAAAGAGAAAGACTTTGTTACTGGTGGCATGCTTCCCCCTCAACCAGTAGCAATTCCCTTTCTCAGATGTTTATTAAGAAATCATTGTTGCCGAAGTGGCAGATTTCAGAGTCCTGCAGCGGGTCGCAGAAGCAAGCTCTCCTCACTGGTCAAAGATCCCTGGTACAAAGAGTAAGGTAAGTCCATGCCGCGTATAAAATGTAGTCTTTTAAAGCCATAAAAGCATCAAACATCAGAAAACAACTGGAGTTTATCTTTAAAATAAATCAAAATAAAGTTCCTCTCTCTGAAACTTGTCTCACAGCAGTTTAATGTTGGTGCAGAGAATCCCAACCATAGAAATGATTAGTATATCTATAATTCCATCAGGTTCCTTAAGGAGCCCAAGGAGGATAAAAGCTCAGTCTATAATCAGACAAGGAACACAGGACAACTCCGTGAAGGCAAATAGCTAATTGTTCCACTACGAGGCCTCAATGAATATGTATAAAATCAGCTGTCCTGGAACTTACAACAATCAAAACATGGGGGGAAATGATTTAAAGATCAACGAAATGGTCACTCCTAAGTTTAGGGATGGGGAAAACATTCTCATATGATTACAGAACTCTAGGTTTACCTTTTATGTCCCAAAACTACAAAAATTGCTTTAGCAATGACTGGCAATTTGAAAAGTGTATTTCCTTTAACTTTAGATATACTGCAAAGCAGCAGTTTACACATTAAAAGAGAATCCTTCTAAATTAAACTTCTCTCCTTCACTATAGTGAGGTGGTTGGCAGATCTAAAGTCCAATATCAGACTCAAATCCCAGCTCCACTATTTACTAGTTGGAAGATTCTGGGAAAGTTATTAGATGCAATTTCATTACTTGTAGAATAGGTATTGGGGATCCAATCATGTCACCCCAAAAGGCATGTTCTGGTCCCAAGCCCTGATCCTATGGATGTGAACCCCTTTGTATACAGGACCTTTGAAGATAATATTGTAACGGGGTGCCGAAACCAAATGAGGGTGGGCTTTAATCCAGTGTGGCTGATGTCTTTAAAAGCAAAGGAAATTGGACTGGAAGGAGAAGCTACAGGGAGCAGCCTGAAGTTGGAAGTGAATAGAACCTGGAAGAGAAAGGAGAAGAAGCCACCATATTCACTGTCATATGACAGAAAAGCCAAGGATCAAAATCAATGGCAGCCAGTCCCAAAATGCCACAGTCTTCAGGGAAAAACCACTGCTAGCTAACATCTCTATTCTAGCTTCAAAACTGTGAGCCAATAAACTCCCATTGTATGGTATTTGTTGGAGCAGCCAGGAAACTAATATAATAGGGAGTTAAAAATAAATAATGCCCTGCCCTGGTACCATGGGATCAACAATGCCATCTTGATTAAAGGGGGGGAAAGAAGTGTAACAAATAAGGTATCAGTGACTGAGAGAGTTCAGATATAGTGGAGAGGCTACTGTAGAGGTAGCTCTTATGCAAGCTTCAGTTAAACACTGATACCTATCATAACTTGCCAACCTCCAACCAAAACCATTCCAGCCAAGCCTAAAGAACACCCGGGAGTTAAACAAGATTCTACAACGGTTCCATGCACTAGGGTAACATTCCAGAAGCCTACCTCCTCCAGATAGGTCTCTGGACCAAACAAGTGCTGAAATACAGAGAGGCCAGCCTCTCCAGAACATCAACCAGTTCCATCCTCCATCCTATATTCCCGACAGCCCCTTCCAACATGAAAAAGTTAGAATGGGCATAGCCCAAATACCTCTAACTAGTGGGAGAAAGATAAAAGGTAATGGTGGAGTTATATAGAGAAGGTAGGGTTTAACAAATGAGTATGACTGCTGAATCATTATATTGATGTTTCTTTTAGTCTCCAGTATCTTAGAGCAGCTAGAAGTTAAAACCAAAAATTGTGGAATTGTAACCCAGACTAAACTCTGAAATCTGTTCTACAATTAATTGTTGCAATGTGCTTTGAAATTAATTGTTTTTGTATACGTTATTTTTACAAAAAAGAAAAAAAAACATGTCTTCTAGCCTCCAGTGTTTTAGAGCAGCTAGAAGAAAAAATCTGAAAATGGAATGGTAACTCATAACAAACTCTGAAATCTGTTCTATAACTACTTGTTGAAGTGTACTTTGAAAATCATTGCTTTCTTTCTTTTCTTTGCATGTTATATTTAACAATTAAAAAAACATTAAAAAAATAATGCCCTGCTCATAGAATTATTGTAAACATTAAATGTGTTAACCCACATAAATTATATTTACATATTGGAATTATGTGTTAGCATTATATATATGTTTACTCTAAACTTAAAAGTAATTGGGTACTCTATACCAGACGTCACATTACAAATGATGCATTGCTTAAATTTTTTTCTGCAATGCATCATTGCAGAAACTGTTTGGCACTTAGTATGTACTTAACACCTGCTATTATAATTACCATCTCTGGGTATCTGCTTTACTTCTGCCCCACCCTCTAGACTGTAAAGCTTCACAAGTACTTGTTCAGCAGAAAAAAATTTAAGCAATGCATCATTTGTAATATGACGTCTGGTAGAGAGTACCCAATTACTTTTAAGTTTAGGGTAAACATATATATAATGCTAACAGGGTCAGGGATTTGACCATTTGTTCAAAGGTGGATTCTCATCATGGACAACAGTGTCTGGCATATAACAAGTCATATGTAAATATCGATGAGCTTATTTAACAAGTAAATGAGCCAAGATCACAGTCAACAGAAAACACTGTTTCAAAATAGTTTCTTGGCTTGGGTGGGATGTGATTCTGAAGAAGAGTTCAAGGACACAAAAACAGGGGGGTAAATAGTGAGGTGAAGTTGGAGCGAGTTCACACACAAATGTTTCTCAGCATGTGAAGCAGCTCCTATGTGCAGCAACGGGAAGAAACCTTGGAACATCTCACAGAACTCCTGCCAAACTTTGTGATTTCCTGTGCTCATGACATTTTTGGCCCATCTTTCAAGTACAATTCAGAGCCATTTCTTTAAGGAAAAAAAATTCCAAAGCATTCATCTTTAAGGACTCTGTTTCGTACTTAATTAAAAGCTAAAAGCAGGATAGGAAGTACTTGTTCAGCAGAAAAAAATTCAAGCAATGCATCATTTGTAATATGACGTCGGGTATAGAGTACCCAATTACTTTTAAGTTTAGAGTAAACATATATATAATGCTAACACATAATTCCAATATGCAAATCAAGAGAAAGCTCTCTTTACCCATGTGTAACTTACTAGGTATATGGCTTTGGGCAGGTCATTTCCCCACCCTGGGCCTCAGTGTCCTCATGCATGAAATGAGAATAGCCTAGACGGATCTCTGAGGTCCACTGTAGATCCATTCTATCATTCTCTGAATGGTCTCAAATAAAACACCTGTCTTCAGCCAGAGTCAGTACAGTCACAGACAGTCAGAGCCAGAGGCAGCAAGAGAACTGATATAAATCCACCCTTTCATTTCAGAAGAGAGGAAACCAGTTGCTTGTGAGATGATGTGACTCAGGAAAAGAGCTACCTATAGGATAGGAATGAAGAAGGGTCCCCTGGTGGCCAAAAGAGCTGGACCATGTCCAACCACCCAAAACAGAGGATCTTGAGGGAAAAGAGAACTTGGGATAAATTATGCTGTGCTTTATGTGTCTATCTTCCTTGTCAACCACACTTGGGGGTGGCAGGGTGGGAAGTAGGGATTTCCCTGATGGCAGGGAAATAAGGACTGCCTAGGGAGACTAATAGAGGAATAGATAGAAAGATGCAAAAGCAGGAAAACATGGGTCAAAACCACAGACAAATCTGATGCCTTTTTGGTACCTGTTGGTAGAGCTACCTGCTATCAATTTTCTTTCCACCACAGTGACCCAGGGCTCCCTGGATGGGCAAACTTGGGTTTGCTGTCCCAATTTGTTCAACTTCCAGCACAGCAGGCCCCAACTCAGCAGCCTGTATTCTTGGATATTTCATTACATAGGCTGGCTATGCCATGGGGGTAAACACTGCCTTTAGCCTTAGAAAGAGCAGGATCTCTTATCTTGCTGTGTTCTTTTAAAAAAATCTCAACCTCTCAGTATTGCCAAGGAGCTCTCAATGACACTAAAGGGCAGAGAAATTAGAGGAAATCATACTAAGTCACCTGATTAATTCCCACCTTAAGCTGTTTCTCAGAGGTGCCCTTCCCCTTAACCCCTGCCCATCTCATTCAACATCCCATATATTCAGAGCCAAATCATAAACTCCAGTTCTGCCAACCTCAGTAATTCAGAGAGAGGTCAATTTTTAGTGCTTGGATCATCCTGATCACAGAAAAATCTTCAACTCTTAAACAGTATGTGTTAAACTTCCAGGGTAATAAGTCAGATATCCTTGCTTGAAATGGAAACATCGGCCCCATGGCACATTGCTTTCATTACGCCAGTCTCTACCAATAATACTCTTCCTGATCTCCTTCCTAGTAATAATATCTGCTCACTCTTCCATTTAGCATTCATGCAGCAGGCACTGACCCATCCATCATCAAACATCAAATCCTCAGGGGAAACCTGAGCCCTTTCTGACTGTGCTTATTCTGCAAGTACTCAGCACCAACAAATACACCTGATCTGTAAAGCCTGCTTTATAATTATGGCAGTTCTCGTCAGTTCAGAGAACTGCCATTTTTTTTAACTCCTCTTCAGGAGCTCTCCCTCTCACTGTGGGTTAATTAATGTCAGCCCAAGAATTCTTTATTATGTTCCCAAAATAAATACAGAACTTCTCCTGTGGATAAACTTAGAATGTAAAAAATATAGCTGGCTCATTCGAATTCACAGTCTGTCTCACTTGTCCTTTCAGCAGATAGACACTGACGCCAACCAAACTAGCAGGAAAGGTGGGGGGCAGCTGAAAGAGGGGCTCCCCATGCTACCACATTTTGGGTTCACAGAGCCTGTCCCCATTTCACAGCACTATCTATCATGCAGAGTGGGCACGGGAAGAAGGAATGCTTGGCAAAAAATAAAAAATAAAAATAAGCCTGATGAGAACTTTAGCTTAACTGTTCTACTCAACTGTAGGATTTTGAAAAGTTTTATGGCTCTTACCAATCTACCCCAAAAGGTTTTAGTCTAGCTACTATCTGATCATCACTTCCATGGGAAAATGCATTTTGAACATCAGACATCTGACTTGAAAACCAAGTTTTGGAAAGCAGCCTGTTGTAACTAAGACAGTTCCCAAATCCAAGCGCAACGAAAGAAAAGGAAAATCCCCTGAAATAAAAGCTACCCATAGAAACAGAACACAGATCGGACGGCTGTCACAACCCACAGCAGAGATGCTTTGAAAATAGTGATATTAAAAGGAATGTACTTAATGTTTAAAAATGAAATAGCAAGTTAAAGCCCATAAAATATGGGTTTGAAGAGGAAAAAAAAAAGAAAAGAAATAGAGTAATCCAAGATCTATGACATTAAACCAAACTCTCATTTGACCAGATTTTTTTTTTTAAGAAAACAAGTGCATATTGGGCATTAACAACACAACACCTCTTCTCTCCAAGCCCTTCCAGGTCAGGTAATATCTGAAGGGTCAGCCCAATCTCCTATCACTTTATCACTTTAATACCTAATACCATAGATGTTCAAGTGTCCAAAGTGCTGAACCTGGTGGGTAAAAAAAATGAAAAAATAGAACACTTAGAAAAAAATGAACATTGTTCTATTTCTACCACAGGAGCAGAGACATTAAAAGATCTTATCTCATTCCATTTTACTTTCCCAATACATCAGAGTTCATCAAAGTTTTATGTATATATTGGAAAAGCATGACTAATGGGATTCGTGTGGGGTTGCTAAAATCTTTCATGCACAACTGACCTGGAAATAGCTGAGGCACGATGGCCCTTGCTGAATGACAAAGCCGTTCCAAAGTAAAGCAAAAGAGACAAGCAAAACCTAACTAAGCACTGCTTGTGTTGGCATCTGTTTAGGCAATCAGGACAATTTTGCTCAGCCCTGGCAACCCTCATCCTAGGCTAAAAGACACCTAATTCATACCTTCTGGAAAATATTTTTTTTAAAAGAAACCAAGCAGCCACTCTGTGTTACAAATGAGTTAAGACAGGTGTTCAGAGACCACAGATCCCCCAAGGTGCCTATTTGATTAACCAAGCTGCTGCTGGTTTCAGAATTCAGAACAAGTTCTAGGTCATCACCAGGACTTACACAGTGAGGACCAGAGAAGTACAGGTGGAAGACCAAACAGTAAAGAGAAAAGGGGAGAAAGAATGGTCATGCTCAAGTTTAAGAGGTCAAATTTATAGCTGAAAAGATTCTATCTATGTATATCAGAAAGACACTGGTAGAGAAAAATGAAAAGATGAAAAAAGTCAGAAATAACTATATCACAAGATAAACATGGTTGTTGCCCCTTGGGGAAAGTAAGATTGCTAATAATTTATCTTCTTGCTTTTTTCCTATCCACTCCCCTCATATTTTCTAATGAACATTTATTACTTTTATAACAGAAATATTTTACATAAGAACCTAATTATTTTTTTAAAAACTGAGTTTCCTAATATAACTTGAGCTATAGTACATCCATTAGCTTAGAGTATTAATTTACATATATAAAATACAGAATGAGCCTGTCAATTTTTATAAGGATAACTGAGAGTGGAAGCCTAGCTATCTGGGAGACTGATAGCTAATTTTCCAGACAGCCCAGAGTTAACATTCTTTACCATAGCTTACACTGTTTCTTTTCCAGATCTGTAGTTTCTTTAAAAATTTGTTCTTTGAAACTGACATATTTTCAGAACCATAGTAATGTCACATCTTTATTAATATGGGGAAATGGCACTATTTTGACAGCTGACCAGATCAATAAATTTTGCTTTTGTTCAATGATGCTGAGAAATGAAGAATGATTTTTGAAACACACATATAATTTTCCTTGGTTAAATGGTTTCTGGACTTAGGTGTCATTATTCTCACATCAACACAATATTACACAAAATCATAGATGCCAGCAACATAAGGATCTCAGGAGTGTATATGCCGGGTACAAAACTTTTCTATTTGGGCATTGCCAAAACCTTCCCTTCTCTCAGATTTACTGGGTTCATAATTCTAGGAGAGTCTTTCACCAAACCAGTACCATTGATAGAAAGCTGGTTTCAAATTATTGGGCGTATATTCTTTTGCTGCTTTTAAGAGTGTAGTGGACAAGTCCTTGGGGAATCATATCTACAATTGTTGCACATACACACATCTCATTGGCTACCATCAGCCAATTATGTCAAATAAGCTTTTTTAAAAAAATAACATTTAGCAACACTTCTGTTGATGTGCTTTATAAAAAATGGAACTTTCCTTCATAAAAGAAGTATCTTTCTAGTCATTACTGCAGTCATCTCACCTTCTTAAACAGATATGTTAACTTTATCTAGCCATTCCTCCATTTGTCATAGGTGTTAAATTAAGGAAAACTCCTCTTAAGTCCTCAACTAAATGTTTACCCTATCATAAAGAAGGAGACTTTGTGCACGTCCAAATAACAAGGGGCTAGAAAATCTTGGCACAATTTCTCTGGATTTTATTGCTCTTACTGAAGCACATCAATGCCCTTTAACTTAAGAGGCAGAATCTTTTGACTCGCGTGCATGACCCCACAACATACTCTGTGGGATCACGATGAGGTGCCTCTTCCTTCATGCAGGAAATAACATTTTTATTTTTCTCCTATCAAGTTAACATTTTCTCTGCAAACTGATCCATGGGGCAAGCATTACTTGATGTTTAGAAGTCTGCTAAGATGTAACACAGTGAATTTTTGCTTTTAATTGAAATACTGTTTAGAAAAGGAATTCGGGGGGGACTCTATTCTCTTTCACAAGCTACACAGAGACTTATCCATGTCCCCTGACAGAGCTGGAGCCTACCATCACAGGACTGGAGTTGGGATCTGTTTATTCCATGATATCTTGACAACTTCTGGATTACAAAACAAATAAAATCTACTGAAAAGAGAGCCTGCTGAAGCTTCTTTTGGGTAGTGGGTCTGGATTTCAGTTTGCTGATTTCCAAAGCACAAGGCTCTACTTACTGTTCAGCTATGACCTGTGGCTTCTTTCCCATCTTTCCAAATAGGCACTACAATATGCTCGTATCAAAGCTTCTCAAACATCCTCGAGGATTTGCTGTTATCAAATTTCCACCAAGTGGATTTCAAAGGTTACGAAGTGGTGAGGGCACCACAAGGCATGTTGTTTAAATAAAGGACAACAAACTACACACACATTTATTAAAAAAGGAAGAGGAGAAGAAAAGAAGGAGGGAAAGATGAAGACAAAAATATCAATGACAGTTGTTCTGGGAGTATTGGAGTCTAGTCAGTGTTTATTCTTTTTCATTTTTCTACTTCTATGTTCGCTGAATTTTCTTTAAAGAGCAATGGGCTTCTAGCATAATGCAACATTCAATAAAAAAAGGTTCTGAGACTTCCAAATTTTGAGACAGTATTTGTAATTGGGCTGCAAAGCATGCATGATGGTCACTAAATTTCCTCTCTTTAATGCAAGAGTACCCTCCAGGAACAGGGTTATTATTTATGCTTTCAAAATGGCACACAGAAATTACAAGGTGCTACTTAGGGTTATCACAATAGATTACTTCTGCAGCCAAAATCTGCAAGGGCAGCTATTAGCACGAATGGAACCCTAACAAGGTCCAGTATGACCATACAACTGTTTGTGAATCTCAAAGAAATTAACTGCAGGCACAAACCTGAACATAATCCACTAGCTGTTCAATTCACTGCTTTATATATTAGGAAGACATACAGATGGTTCAAGTAACTCACTAGACAATCACTACAGATTCTAAAATAACCGGCATTAGATTTATATGTGGACTGGTTGTGACGTTAGTTGGGTTTGTATTTTGAAAAAATTACCTTCTAGATAAATAAGACAAAAGGCTGTCCTGTACCCTTAACTAAGAACCACTTTACTGAGGCATGGAAACCTAGAACGTCCTTTCTTTCCTGATAAAAGTTAAAATACACCACCTATTTCCCCAATACCTCCTCGAGGTCAGGGGCCTTGACAAACAAGCTGTCAACATTTCTACTTAAAGAATGGAAGGATCCCAGATTCTAAGCCTAAGAGAATACAAGTTGCCTGAAGACTAAATCGCCCTCCAGAAGGGCTGTCTCCTGGTGAGATGCACTTACTGTGAAGACCTCCCCGCACAGGACCACACCCAGGCCAGCTGTGGAGGAAACACAAGACTGAGTCTCAGACCCAGCTCACTTCTGCTTTACAGAGAATAGGGTAGTACCTACATTTTAAAAAGCTTTACAACCCAAGCCACCCTTTCAAAATGAACGTGTCATGGCCAACACATATGGGCCTTCTAACACCCCTTCTGCCGTTCAAACCATCAGGTCCAGAGGTTCAGAATATAGGTTATTTTAAAGTAAATAGCGGGAGCTCCCCAATGCTATGTGCTTATGTGCCCAGCTCCCTGCAAATCATCTGACTCACTGACTATACCTGACACAGATGAGAAGACTGAAACTCAAAAGTAAACTGGCTGGGACAACTGGACAGTCACAGACTAAAGAACACAGCTGAGCCTCTGTCTCACCATACACAAAAATTAAGTCCAAATGGATCAAAAACCTAAATGTAAGAGCCAAACTACAACCTCTATACATAAGAATAAATCTTCGTGGTTTTGGATTTGACAATGGAGTCTTAGATGCGACATTAAAAACACAAACAACAAAGGAAGAACACAGATAAATTATATTTCATCAAACTGAAAACCTTTTGTGCTTCAAAGGAGACCAGCAAGAAGTAAAAAGAAACTCAAAGTATGAGAGATTTCACAAAACATATCTGCAAGGGATTTGTATCTAAAATATATAAGGAACCCCTAAATCTCACTAAGAAAAATAACCCAATTTAAAAATGAGCATAGGATCTGAATAGACATTTCTACAAAGAAGACATATGAAGGACAAAAAGCTCAGGAAAAGATGCTCAACATCATTAATTACTAAGGAAATGAAAAGTGAAAACACAGACAACACTTCTTACACTAGGATGGCTATTATAAAAAAGAAACAGAAAACAAGAGTTGGCAAAGACTTGGAGAAACAGGAACCTTCATACATTGCTGGTGGGAAGAGAAAATCACCTAGCTGTTTTGGAAAATAGTGTGGCAGTTTCTCAAAAGTTAAACACAGAGATGTTACATGATCAAGCAATTTCACTCCTAGGTATATACCCGAAAGAAACAATGATACATGTCCACAGAGAAACATGTACACAAATATTTGCAGGGGCACTATTTACACAAACAAAAGCTAGAAATAACCCAAATGTCCATCAACAGACAAACGGATACACAAAATGTGGCATACCCATACAATGGAATATTATTCGGCCCTTAAAGTACTGGTGAACCTTGACAACATTTTGCTAAGTGAAAGAGGCCAGTCATAAAAGACTTCATATTTTATGGTTCTATTTTAGGAATTGATCAAGAGGCAAATCCATAGAGATAGAAAATAGATTTGTGGTTGCTGAGGGAGATGGGATGGTTAGGGGTAATAGTTAAAGTAGGTACGGGCTTTCCTTCTGAGATCACGAATATGTTTGGAAATTACTTGTGGTGATGAATGCACAACTCTGAACATACTAAAACCACTGATGTTACACTTTAAATAGGTGAATCGCATGGTACGTGAATTATATTCTCATAAAGCTACTTAAAAAAAACCTGGCTACGATACTAAGCAGAGGAAACAGGTTCACATTTGGTTCCTTTCACCTCTGAACTCTGTCCTTTGCTCCCTTCCAAAACACAAATGACTGCTCTCTAGCCATCCATGCAAACCCACAGTTCAACTCCTCCAACAAAGAAAGGGTACATGTGTCAGGCCATGAGACATACACTATAATTGTCCTCAAACAGCCTACAGCTAAAGAAAAAGTTTCTTGTCAGAAGAACAAAGGTATTTACTACATAGAAAACATAACCTCGTCTAGTACAGCGCATAATATAATTCATGTGATAATCACAAGAGAGGGTCAGCCCACAACCAGAGAAGCTCAGAAGAGATTTATTCCAAACGGAGGAAACAACGCAAATCCTTCCAAATATTGACTAAAATTATTTGCAGCTAAACAAAATACAGAATAAAATCCTCATCATTTAGTAGTCCTGACATATGTAAAGCAAAGGGGGAAAAAGCTTTACAATGATATTAAGTTTCTCAGTCTTTATTAAAATAGGGATTTAATATTCTCTATTTGAGATATATTGCTAGGGTTTTGCAAAGCACATATTCCATAGTGGAAATTCATTTCTTTAACACTGAGGTCTGAAAAAGTGTAAAAGTTCATTTAGTCATTAATTTGCTATGGGGAAGGTATGCCATGGACTTCATTTTAAAGAGTTAATAACTGAAGCCCCAAAGGGCCTTAAGATAAGCTTGAACAGTGGTCTCTCCCCGGGAACTGTAGTGAGTTGGCCCGTCTCCCTCTCATGCTAGGGACTTACCACCACCTTGTGGCCACAGCTAAACGCCAGGAGGTCAGAGCCCATCTCCAAGCCTCCTTAGGAGCCAGGGAACCAGCCTGAATGAGAGGCTGGTTAAAATACTGGCCATCATCACCACGAAGGTGGGGACAGAATAAATCTCTCACGATACCAATTACTATGAGAATGTCACCTGATAACTTGGTTAACTCTTGATTAATAAGTTCTTGGTGTGTTAGGGATTTAACCAATCCCAAAGAACCTTCAAAGATTTAAATTGAACATGTAACTGAAGCTGTTGCTTTTCCTAGGAACTAAACAGGTTAACCTCAGAATAAAATGTATTTAAGCAGTGGGGAAACAGCCTTCTGAATTTAGATATCACATCTGAATTCTGAAGACAAATGGTTAAGGATAGGTTACTTTGGATTTGTATGAAATAGCCAATCCTTGAAAACTGAACATTGTTTTTTGCTTTTACCTGGAAGGGAAGGAGAAATTTCAGTCCTGGAAAACCCAGTAACATCCTCCCTTGACATAAGTGGGTACAAGAATAACACAAAGAAACAAAAGGCAGCATCGGTTTAAAATGAATCTCAGCTTTTCCCCGAACCTCACATTCCCATCACCATTTCATTCTCAGGTAAAATGGTGAAACTGGACAGTCTAAGGGGTGATTTAAGGAGCTGCTAGCATGGACTAAGATACACAGCCAATGTCTGAAAGTTGAGATCAATGAGATGACTTTAGCCAAATCATCACAACAGCAATCAGAATCTAAATTACAAAGAGCTGGAAAATCGTAACCAATATACTGAAAATTACATAGAAACCCACATAGCAGCACACTACGTTCAGTTTAGCCTCCTATAAATTATCTTAGGGAAAAATTTATTTCAGGCCATTAGAGAGGGGAAAGGCCTTAGGGAGCAGCGAGGCCAGGGACGGCAGGCACTTTAGTCCACTGGATGGACTGCTTGCTGAAGGCAAGGACTGTCCCTAGTCCTGTGCAGTGGAGTAGGAGGCCCAGTTTGGACTCCCAAGGCAAATACTTTGATCAAATACCAACATCTGCCAAGACCAAAGGACAAAGGAATTGTGTCTCATACTTTCCACTTTTATACCCTTTAAGTTTGCCATTTCTGATTGTAGTCTGTCCTACTATGCTTACAAATGGGAGAACCTGGCCCAGAGACATTAATGAAGTTAACTCAAGGTCAGACAACTAGTCAATGATTGATTCAGAGTGACCAACCAGGTCTCCAAATTCACATCTGCAGTAAAAAGTCTAATGGGGAGAAGAAAGAATTCACGTAAGATTGCTAATAACTCAAAGAATAAAAAATGCTAATTAAAAAGAAAAATTTGAGTTTCACAGCAGCCAACAATGTCTCAGGAACTTTCACAGCAACTTTCCTGTGGCTAAAAACATATTCTTCCCCTTTGCTTTGCAAAAGGAACCTAGCATTTCCTGTTATAAATCAATATATAACATATCTTCTGAAACTTTATTACTTGTGGTTGGGGGAAAAAAAAAAGAGAGAGAGAGAGAAAATGTGCATAAGAGTGAGCAGGTGTTATATAAATCTGTCAGTGCCTCCTTCAGAATTGAAGTCTCCAGTGCAGGAAGAAAGAGCTGAAAAACATTTGTCACTTATATCCCTAAAGGCATAATAAAGCTTGAAAGGACAAGTTTACAATATGAGAACAATAATTTTACAGGGAGAGCTATCAATGCTTACCTGCTCTAATGTCAGCTGCTTAGAAATGGTATCATTCTCCAGTTTTTTAATTTTCTTCATCAGTTTGTTCACCTGAAATTCCTGCTCCTGTTCTAGATGCTGTTCTAGCTCAGCTTTCTCATGCTGCAACTGGAAAATAAAAAGAACACGGATATGTGCACGGAGTTGCTCAAAAGTCATGGTAACGACGGCTCTCAAAGCTGGTAAAGAGTTATCAGCACAAAAGTTACATTACTCATTTTACTTACATATCCAAGAGCACATGGTACTTAGTAACCTGTTTCTAACAGGTTCCTCTAATTTACTGCCAAAAATTATTGGGTAAATACATATAGGTATCGAGTTATAATTAAATAGAGATTTCAATTTTAGAAGACTCATAAGTGACTGCCCATATAGGGAGGAAGTGAGAGGCTGGGGAATGAGGTAAGGAAGGGAATTTACTATTCAGTGCATACCCTTTTGTACCTTTTTAAAGTTTCATACCATGGGCATAAAATGATACATTTCAAAAGCAGAAATTTCACACAGTTTTTCTTAAATGAGTTGCAGTTTATTCTGATTCCCATAATGTGTGTATAGAGGAAGGAGATATTGCAATTATAAAATATACTTAGTAAATTATTCAGAATGCTGTTTCACAATGTATCAGTAAGTATGCTTTGGCAAAAAAGATCAGTACAATTAATTACCTTTGCATATGAAATTCTATATTACACCTCCTACATCTTCCCTGAACCAAGGGGAAAGCCTTTTGTTCATTCAATTTACGTGGACATAAATGGACATGTGCAGTTACAAGAGAAAACTGAGTAAACCAGGGGGCAAATTCAGAAGACTCCATGCACTAATGCCTAGTTGGCCTGTGGGAAGTAAAATTATTAAACAAAGAAAAAAAATAAGCCATGACTGTTGCCCCAGGGGATGCTGTCTTCCTCTGTAGAACCTCCAAGGGTACCGAGCACGGCTGAGAAAACACAGCTAGGCCTGATCGACACCACGATGATTTCTAAGCCTCTCCGCATCTGACAGGTTTTCACTGCTCCGGCAACATATATACTACTTGGTTAAAAAAAAAAAGTTTTAAATCTGACACAGTCTTCCAAAACTGGAAATGGTGACTAAAAAGATGCTGCTTTCCCTCTGTTTTTGATGTTCAAACTCCAAAAAAAGCTGGTCAACCTTGCGGAACCCAGGAACCCAGAAAAAAAATCAGATGTGAAGAGATGCTTACAACAACAAGCTACTTCTTTAAAACCCAGGTTCTACAAAACCAAGCAATAATTACAAGAACTAAGAGGACATGAAGAATTCCCAGCATTTCAGATACAAAAGACCCCAAAGGGACAGATATCACTTATGAAGAAAAACAGCCAAAAAAAAGAGAAAAATCTTCATCTAACACTTTTATTCAGTAATTATTTGTTTCGTGTCTTCTATCTGCAGGTGCTATGCTAGTGGTAGGTGAAATCTATGGTTAAGACATTGTTTTCTAAAACACAGTTTATGAACACTCATAGGATATCTGCTGGTTTTAGAGAAATGATAAACTTTAGAGTCTTGAAAACCTTAAACCATTTACGCAAAAGTTTTTTGTTTTTTGTGTTTCTTTTTTTTACAAACAGCTGTGTTTCTACCAATATGGCTCCAGGTGTTGCCATTTTTGTTCAAAAGACATCATTCTTTTCTTCAGCTTTATGTTTCTGCCCTAAGGCAAATCTGAACAACAAAGGATGCGATGTAACTTTGAAAAATCTCTTGCCCAACAAGGAGCGTTTGTCAGGGAATATTAGGTTAAGAAAAGGTAACATTCTCATTGGCTTGAAGAAGATATTCATACTTAGACAGATGGCCCAACACTGTCATTACCTTTAACAATGCAGATTAAATGAGTAATAAGAGTTCACAAGAACCCTCAGTTTGAAGAGTTTCTTTTCTCTAGAGAGCTTTATACCCTGAAGGAAATTTGACAGTGAAGCTGTCACGGCCAGAACTCCAGTAAGGTTCCTGGGTTACTCTAACCCATTTGGAAAACAGAAAGCTATGCTCGAATCCTAAAGCTCCATTTGCCAAAGAGTCACAGCTTTCATCATTCCCAAATCTGAAAGCTGAAACAAACAGCTCTGCTGTCTGCTTTGTTTTGCCTCCTCTCAGGTGAGATGGCAATTCAGAAGCAGGGCATGGTGTTTCCAAACAGAACACTAGCAACAGAAAATATGGTGGTTCCTTGGAGGCAAAGAGAAAAATATAGAAACTACTAGAAGAGAAAAACATGAGATGAGGGTTAAGAATAAGGGGGAGGAGGCAGAAGGGAAGAGGGGATGTAAAGGAGAGGAGAATTCTTTAGGAACTAATTAACAGTAGGGACACTTGGGCTAACAGTTTGCCTGAGGAAAATTCAGGACTCCTGGGCTTGCTGCTGCTGTAAACAGACACAACACAAAATCTGGCCCTGACAGGGCTCCAAACCTACAGCGTTAACTCACCTGTCTATTTTGAAGCTGTAGCTTTGATATCACACACATACAAACCACAAAGGTGCAGGCTGTCCCAAGACTAGCTATCAGAAATAAACTCCAGTTTCATTTCCATGTAGCATCTTCATTATGGACATAAAATTTAAGGCATGTTTTACATTTCTAATCACAAATTCTAATGTAATGCTAAATAAGCTATTTTAAATCTTCCAATAAACTCAGAGATCAAACAGCATAAAAATAGAAAATTCAAGCAGAGAAATATATCAAATACTACTAATGTGTTTGAAATAAAACTGCATTTGCCTTAAATATAGCTAAAGGAAAATGTCTGACTAGATTAAGTTTTGTTGTTTTTTTCAATCAAGTTATTCGACAAATGAAACACCAGCAGGTCACATTTTTTTCAATGGACTGAGGGTTATGGTAAACAGATTTGCTCCCTAGGATTCAACATTAAAAATATATTAATACAAATGAAAAACCCATAGGGTAGGATTCAACTTTAAGACTGTAAAATTTAAAAATTTAAAGTTTTTAAAGCTTATTTTCTTATTATATCCATTGATTATATATGGAGTCCTAAAGCAACCTGCCAGCACATTAAAAACAGAAGTGTAGCATTAATTTGATTTAAAACAGGGTAGCTTAAGCATCATTCAATTACCAATGATTATTGGCCTTCTGATGATTTAAAAAGGTTTTCTGGAACTTACTTCAGTGAACCAAGTATCTTACAACTCTTCACCAAGTGACTTTTTATTCTCAGCAAAATTCTCTCTAGCAGGTAGAGGCACTGAAAATCATTCATCTGAGAAAATCCCCTGGAGCAGCCACCGAAGGTGCACGTGTGGGTTGGCTGTTGAGCTACCCACCCACCACACAATGGGTCTGCTACATCCCAGGCTATGCTGACTGTAAATCTGCAATTTGGGGCTTGTTTTAATCCAGCCCTTGCCAAGTGAAGTAAGCCTTCTGGCTACCAGCCCTAGGAGCCAGCTTTCTCAAGGCAATTTGAGAATAAACCCCAGATGCCCCACCTCTGTTTTCATTACTCAGCACAGATAAGTTCTGCCCTTCCCAACATCCTTGGTTATCAAGGACTAGAGCTACTCTGGGTAGCTAAGTCAAGCTTTGGGTCAAGCAAAGGCCACCACAGGGCAATAACTGCGCTAAGTCATTGGCCTGTCAAAAATAATTATCAGTTTATTAGCACGGGCTTCCAAAAGAAATTTCAAATTTACTTCTTAGAACATCAGGAGTCTCTCAAGAACCAACTTCTCAACTACTGTACTGAGCTGCCTGAGCAGAAAGATCACCATTAAAGCCTTTTTCAGTTTGTCTTTTTTAACTTCTTAATCTCACATACATACTTTCCCAATTTAACCACTTTCATGTATACAATTCAGCAGTATGAACTGCATTCACAATATTGTGCTACTATAACCTATATCTATTATCCTGTTTTCATCCCCTCAAAGAGGAATGCTGCACCCACTAAGCCAGTAAGTAATTCCCTTTTCCCACTCCCCCAATGCCACCCCACCCAGGTCTCTATGAAATTTGCTTCTTCTAGGTGTTCCATATAAGTGAGATTATACAGTATTTATCTTTTTGTATCTGGCTTATTTCACTCAACACAATGTCTTCAAGGGTCATCCATGTTGTAGCATAACCAAAACTTCATCATCCCTTTTATGGCTGAAAAATATTCCACTGCGTGTACGTAATACATTTTGTGAATCCATTCCTCAGTTAATGGATACTTGGTTTGCTTCTACCTTTTGGTAATTGTGAAAGATCCTATTATATACATTATTAAATGCTTCTTGGGTACACACTTATTACTACATCCTCCCCTATTTCTGTCACTCACCATTATTCTCAGTCACCCAGGCTGAGAACCCTGGGGGTCATCCAACACCTCATATCTAATCATTAGCCAGATCCCATCATACCTGCCTACATAAAAGCACACCTCTTTTTGAGCTCAGGGATCTAATCTAGCTCAGGACTCTCATTCCTCTTAACTGGACTACAGCGAAACCCTACTACTGATGGACCCCCCAAATCCAATGTAGGTCATCCAGACAGTGCCTTCCTCAAAACCCTTAATGGCTCCCTACTAAGTTCAAACTCTTTGGCTTGACATTTAAGTCCTTCCACAATCTAGTCCCTACTCAAGGATTCAGGCAAGTAACAGGGAATAGATGGGTCTGCGCACAAGGAGTGGTGGCAATTGAAGATAAAGGCAGGGCTCATGTCTTTTTCTAAAGACACTTAAAATAACAAAACCCACCATGCTGACCAAACACTTCTGCAGACCACTCTATTCCAGAGGCTTTCAGACTGTAACCTCTACTAGCCACTCCAGACCACTGCTACTGCAACAGCTGCAGACTTTCCTCTACATTTCTGCTTATGCTGTGTCCTCTGCCTAGAGTTTCTGGATCCCTCACCCCAAATTACTGAAACTGGGAGTGGTTCCAACAATACCTTCTATAGTATTTTTCCAAGTGCCGTTGGCATAATGTAATCCTTTGCTACCTTAAGCTATGAGGAACACATGCACTTTTTTTTAACTTTTTAATTGCATAACATATATACAAATCAAAGAAATAAAAAAGCAATAGTTTTCAAAGCACTCTTCAACAAGTAGTTACAGAACAGATCCCAGAGTTTGCCATGGGCTACCACATGATACTCTCAGATTTTTCCTTCTAGCTGCTCCAGAGTATACAGAGGCTAGAAGGCATAAAATATTTATCATCACAATCGGCTTTTTTTTTCTTTTTTTTTTTTTGTGAAAAATAACATATATACAAAAAAGCAATAAATTTCAAAGCACAGCACCACTAATTAGTTGTAGAACAGATTTCAGAGTTTGACATGGGTTACAATTCCACAATTTTAGGTTTTTACTTCTAGCTGCTCTAAGACACTAGAGACTAAAAGAGATATCAATTCAGTGATTCAGCAATCATATTCATTTGTTAAATCCTATCTTCACTGTATAAATCCACCATCACCTTTGATCTTTCTATCCCTCTCTTTAGGGGTGTTGGGCTATGGCCATTCTAACTTTTTCATATTGGAAGGGTCTGTCACTAATATGGGGTAGAGAGATGAACTATCTGATGCTCTGGAGAGGCTAGGACCTCTAGGTTTCAGGACTTATCTGGATTAGGGACCCATCTGGAGGTTGGAGGTTTCTGGAAAGTTACTCTAGTGCCTAGAACCCTTGTGGAATCTTATATATTGCCCTAGGTGTTCTTCAGGATTGGCTGGAATGGTCCTGGTTGGAATTTGGCAGGTTATGATATGGAATTAAGACAACATTAAAAATTCTAACCAGGACCATTCCAGCAGAGAGAGTGAGGCCTCATCTGAGCAACAACAGAGGTCCCCCAGAAGTAACTCTTAGGCATGCCTATTGGTGGTCTAGGCTTCTCTGCCACCTACATAAACTTCACAAGAGTAAACCTCAGGATCGAGGGCAAGGCCTATTGATTGGGTATCCCTAAAGTTTGATACAGTATCAGGGTTTCCCTGATGGTAAGGTTTAATAATTTCATATTCTTTCTCCCATTCATCAAAGGACTTCACCAATACTTTTTGATTATCTGCTTAATATACTCTAGGATGTACCCAGGCACAACAATAATCTATACACGATTAAAGGACCTCTTTCTTATTCTGGGCTCCCTATGTTTCAATTGGAACACATGCATTTTAATGTCTTTTCATGGCACTATTGATATCCTTTTTATTAGTTACTTCTAAAACCAGCTAACACTTTGGGATGCTCATAATATACTAAGAGCTTTATGTACATCAACACACTTAATTAACAAAACGTTGTGATATTTCTATTACCATCTGCATTTGACAAGAGAAAATTACAGCTTAGAAGTTAGGCCAGACACCCCAAATCACAAAGCTGTTAAGCAGCAGACCCAGGATTCAAACTCAGCTTCAAAGCCTTTTCCCTTAACTCTGACATAGCGCTGCCCCCTTTGAGCATATGGGTGCATTCTCAATCACCTTTACTGGACTGCAAGCTCCATGAAGGGAAATGAACAGTATTTCTTCATCTCTATCTTCCAAAGCATCTACAAAATACCTAACGTATACAAATACTGATTGGATAAATTACATCTTAACTTTGTGTAGACTATTCCTCTCTAGATTAAACATCAGGATGAGCCAAGCAACTAGGTAAGTATAAAGGATGCCATTAAGAAACTGAAAGAATCAATAACAAATGAACAAATATTTAAAAAAAAAATGTATGATAAATTATACAAGATGAAGCTGTTATACAATAGGGAATGCCAGAAAGACCTTTAAAAACATACATACACATATATATAGTACTGTCAGATGATCAACACCCAAATCAGGAAACAAAATTGTTTACTCTCCCAAAGCCCCCGTGTCCTTTCCTAATTTAGCACACTCCATCCTGAACAGCACTTGCTACCCTGATTCTGAGAGTATCTACTTTCTTGCATCTTTTTTTTCTAAAAGTTTTACTAACAATATATTTGTAAATAGCAATGTTGCTTAGTTTGTATTCCTTTTTCCCTCTAACTTCTACACAAACTTGTGAGATTCACCCATGTTAGAGCCTAATTGTAGTTTACATATTTTTTGCCTTATGATATTCCATTGTTTAAGTATCACCTTTCCAATGATAGGTATTGGGGTCATTTCTAGTTTTTTACTTTTATAAACAATGCAGCTATGAGAACTCTTGTACATATCTGGGGAACATGCACACACATTTTGATATAGACTCAGGAGTGGAATTGCTAGGTCATAGAGAGTGAACACTTTCAATTTCATTAGGTAATGGCACATTGTTTTCAAAATGGGTCTTAATTTTCATTCTCACCATCAGTGCATGAGAATTCCCTAGTGATAGTTTGCTGTTGTTTTAATTCTCCTTCCCTGATTACTGACCAAGCTGTACATTTTTTTTTCATTTGTTTAGTGGCCATTTGGCTATCCAGTTCAAGTACTATGCCATTTTTCTTTACGGTTGTCTCTTTCTAACTGATCTGTAGTTCTATGTCAATTATATATGTTGCAATTATCTTCTCCCACTCTGTGGCTTGTCCTTGCAGTCTCTTTACATGATGTCCTATGAGAAGTCTTCGATTGTCTTCTCTCAAAACACCCCTTGGGTGACTGCATTAATTCCCATGGTGATAAATACTTTTTAATCCATGCCCTCCTAAATGTATCTCTAACTCAGGTGACTCTGTTGAAAGTCAGAGCCTCTCTCCAGCTACCTATGTACTGTATCTCCATTTGGATGTCTAAGCATCTCAAATGAACTTTCAATCTTCCCACACAAAACTTACTCCCCCTACTGTCTGTTCCATCTTAGATGATGGCAGCTCTAACTAAGAGGATATTAAATAATTGTTAAAAGTCAAAGTCCGGACAGTGACTTGCAATGTTCTAATAAACTGCATGCCAGCAATGGAACCCTGGCCCATTACTTTCCCAATCTCATCTTACCACTCCCCACTCACTCCATTCTAACCACAATGGTCTGTTGATATTTCTCCAAGCTGGGACATACAATCCCACCTCAAGGCCTTGGCACTTCTTGTTCTCTCTGGCTGTGATCTACCTTCCTCAGAAATCAGTATGGCTACCATTCCCTTGCCCCAAGTCTTTGTCCAGCTTTTACCTCAATGATTAACGTTTAAAATTCCCACAGTAACCCCCTCCCAAACCCTTTACCGTATTCTACTTTTGCTATAGCATTTAATTCCTGCTCCAACGTTTTCTATGCTATTTTAAAATTTTCATGTATAACTGGCTATCTCTGGAATGTAGAAATACAACATTTTTCATGTGAAAAAAATCATTTACCTACAGATTCTTTAAAATGTTGCATTTATACAAATAAACAAATGGCAATCTTAGTTCCTCCTTTCAATCCTATACCTATGATCTTTTCTCTTTCCTTTTTTTCTTTTCCTTTGGTGGAGGGTGCATGTTCCAGGAATTGAACCCAGGGCTTCCGCTAGGAAGATGAGCATTCTATCCCTGAACGACCATACACCCATTTCTTGCCTTTTTGTACCAGCTATAATTCCAGCAATGATGAAAAGATGTGAATGTAGCAGCCATGCTTGTTTTGTTCCCAATTTTAAAGGGAAAGCTATCAAGGCATCATAAATTAAACACAATGTTGGTGTGTGTTTTTTGTAGACACGTTTTCAGGTGGAATAAGTTCTATTCTTAGTTAAGATTTTATCATGAATTTGTTACATTTTATCAAATCCTTTTTCATCTATTGACATAACGATGATTTTTCCTTTCTAATCTGTGAATAAGGCAAATTATTCTGATTTTCCTCCATTAAACTAAAGCTGCATTCCTTGTATAAAACAACTTGGCTTTGATGCATTATTCTTTTAGTATATTGCTGAATCACATATTTTTATTTAAGACTTCTGCTCGTGGGTGAGATCGTGCTATAATTTGGCGTTCTTGAACTGAACTTGTCAAGTTTGAGCATCAAGGTTATATTAGCCTTGAAATAAAGCTGGAAAGCATACCTTCCTTTTCCTTGAAGTGTCTATAAAAGATTGGAATTATTTCATCCTTGACTGTTTGGTATAATTCTTAGTAAAGCTATTTGAGCCTGGAATACTTTTTCTAGAAAGACTGATTGAATTTCTTTAATGGTTAGAAGACCTCAGATGTTCGATTTCTTCCTCAGTCAGCTGTAGAAAATTACATTTTTTTAGAATTTTTTTCTATTTCATCTATAATTTCTCATATATTGTCATTCATTGTCTTATTATTTAAATTCCTGCAAGAAAGGGTGGGATATGTTCCTTTTCGTTCTTGGTATTATCTGTCTGTAACAGCCTGTTTAATTCTTTTCCCTTCATCAGTCTTACCAGCAGCTTATCAAATTCCTTAATTTTTTTTGAAAAGAACCAACTGTTGGGTTTATTAATCTTCTCTGTTATATGTTCATTTAATTAGCTATTGATCTTAATTTATTTACTTTCTTCTTTCTTCTGGTTTATTCTACCACCTTATTTCTAATGTCTTAAGACAGATGCTTAGTATAATATTTTCAGCCTCTTTTTCTAGTGTATGTGTTTAGATTACAAATTACTCTTGAGCCCTTCTTTAACTGTACACTAAGTTCTGATAGAAAGTATTTCAATTATGGTTCAATTTGCATTTTCCAGTGTTCATTAGGTTTAATGAATCTATTTGACCTGGAAGGATATTACTTGGTGTCCAAGCATACAGACATTTCCTAGATACCTGTGTTTTTCTATTTTTTGCATAATTACATTATGTCATTTGCATGACAAAACTTTCAGACTTGCTTTATGTCCCAGCATAAGTTGACTTTGGTAAACATTCCACGTATGCTTTAAAAACAGGCATATGCTACAGTTTTTGAGTACAGTGTTCTTTATATGTCATTTGGTCATTTTTATTACTGTAGTTTTAGAATCATATGCATTGACTTTTGTCAGCTTGTTCTGTCAAATATTCAAATAGGTACATTAAAATTCTTAATTTTGATTGTGAATTTGTGAGTTTCTTTGCAGCACTTTTAATTTTCAAGTATATGAGCCTTGTTATGTACATGAATACATTCAAATTTATTAGTATATCTTCCTGAATCTTTAACCATGATGATATGTCCCTCTTTATCCTTAAAGAGTTTGTCTTAAACATAACTTATTTTGCTAGTGCTTGCACAGTATACCTTCTTTCCATCTTTTTATTTTAAGCCTTTCCATATTGAATCACTTTGTTTTAGATGTGTGACATGAACAGTATATAGGTAGATTATTTAATCTACTGCAAGAATCGGAAAACAGCTATGCACATTTAGTTACACAGTTTGCGCACAGTTAGGAAAATTAAGTAGCTGCAAAACAGACTGGATGGCCCACGCACAAAAAACATGATTTTGCCCTATACAGAAAGTTTATTAGCCAATGACTGAGGCTATCCTCTTCGACTTTTCATTAGCGCAGACAGTTTTATTATGATGTACTTGGATTTAAATATATCATCTTATTTTGTACTTTCTCATTATTCTTACCTCCTCAAGAATTCATTATATCATCCTTTAAAATTGTTTCCCCTTTTATTATTTGGAAGTTATATACTTTGATTCAGTCTTTTCTGTGTATCTTAGTAATTACAAGTATGTATGTATTATTATTATAAACGAATACCTTTTTTCTTCTCCTGGACACACAAAGACTTGATAACACCTTAACTAATTAATTCCATTTCCAAACTTATATACTATTGTTATGTATTTTAATGATAGTTAAAATTAATCATAATTGATATAATTAAACACTTGCAAAAAGATAGCTTTTTTGCTCTTAATACCTTCCTGTATCTCTGACTGCCTCTCAAGACCACTCTACTTGAAGTATGTCTTTGAAAAGTTACTCTAGTACAGGAAATAAATTATTTTCTTGAGAATATTTTTATTTTGCCTTTATTCTTGATTATTTTTGCTGGGTACAAAATATCACATTAGGCTTCTGGTCAACCAAGATGGTGGTGTAAGGTGGTGTAAGATCCAGGATGCTATTTCCCCCACAGTATCTTTGAACAACTAGCAAAAACTGGCAGAGTCACCCTCCTCAAACCTCTGGAAAAGAGTTAAAGGGTTGTTGTAACTCGGCAAGGAACAAATAAAGAAAACGCAGCTTTAAAAATGGTAGGAGAAGTTCATGCTGCCTATATGGCCTCTCCCCCTCTCCTTCCCTGACCTCTGCATTACTCCCTTCCAAGAGCTCTGTGGAGCTGGCCTGCACTCCCATTGTGAGTCTCTGGCCCTGCTCTGCAGGGAGCAGAGTAACCCCTATATGCATGGGGAATCTGTATGTCTATGCCAATCTATCAGATGACAGCCTGAAAGCTTGAGCCAGGAAACTTTCTCGGCTGATCTTTCTAGAAATTGCTCTGAGGCAGAAGTAGCTTACAGACAACTAAAGCAGTATTAAGAAACAATTAAGTCAAAGAGGATTGAGACAAAGCATTCTCAGCTTTAACATCATAAGATAGAACACCTGGAAGAAGGAAAAATTCTATTCCATAGGGAGTAGAGGGGGCATTCAAATTCTTGTAAACAGAGGAACTCCTAAGGCCAAAAGCAAGGGGAAGCCCAGGACAAGATCCAGGCTCAGAAATGACTGACAGGACCCTGCTTCTGCATTTGCCTCAGGCTGATCTTCTCAATATGAGGGCACTAATCAATACTGTGCCAATTTGCAAAAATAGTAAAAGGTGTTTTTTGCACTGGTATGTTTAGTTTTTGTTAACTTTTAGCACTCAAGGAAATCTCTGTCATCATTAGCTGGATGCAAGCTTAAAGAACAGAGCTCAGTGACTAAATCCCAGGGTTATCATCTAAATAATAAAATGTATACTGTATAACAGAAGATCACAAGACAAAGAAACAGGAAATGATGTTCCATCTGAAAGAACAAGATATAAATGCAGAAACCATCAACAAAGTAGACGAGGCATGGACATAACAGGACAAAGACTTTAAAAAAGTGGTCCTCAATATGCTCAAGAAGAACACAGAGAATTAAAGGACAGCAGGAAAACAATGAACAATATGAGCATCTCAAAGAGAAAGAAGCCTTTGTAGCCAAACAAACAGGAGTTGAAGACCACAATAACTGAAATGAAAAATTCCCTAGAGGGTTTCAACAGAAGATTGGAGCTGGTAGAAGAATCAGTAAATGCAAAGGCAAGACAGTTGAAGTGGTTCAGGTTTAGGGGAAAAATAGGAAAAAAAAAAAAAAAAGGTAAACAGAGCCTAAGAGACCCATGGGACATCATCAAGTTTACTATGAGATATATTATGGGAACCTGAGGAGGAGGAGAGAGAAAAGGGCAGCATGAATATTCAAATAAATAATTGCAGAAGATGTCTCAAATTTAACAAAAGACATGAACATGCAAAATTAGGAAATGTGGCAAACCCCAAACAGGATAAACATGAAGAGAATGACATGCAGACATAGTAGTATACTGCCCAAGGACAAGGAGAGAGTTTTGAAAGCTACAAGAGAAAAGCAATGTGCAATGTACAAGGGAGTCCCAATATATTTCCCATCAAAAATCCTGGAGGCAGGAAGACAGTGGGATGAAATACTTAAAGTGCTGTAAGAAAATAATGGTCAGCCAAGAATTTTGTATCCAGCTAGTCTGCCAAACATGAGGGCAATATTAAGACATTCTCAGAAAAACAGAGGGAGCTCATCACCACTAGGCCTAGCCTACAAACACGGTTAAGGAAAGTTCTTCCAAGTGAAAGGAAGGGATACTAAACAGTGGATCAGGGTGGCATAAAAAAATAAAGACCTCTGGTTAAGGAAGCCATATGGGGAAAAACAAATGCCAGTACCATTGTTTGGTATGTAACAGCATGTTTCACTTCTTACAGGTTCTAAAATGCAAATGCATAAAAGGCAATGATAAATCGATGGCTTTAGACACACAATCTATAAAGATATATCTTGTAACAAGTACAACAAAAAGGTGGGGAGGATGGAGGAGTACAAGCACAGTGTCTGGGCATGCTAGCAATGATAAGTTGGTATCAAATCAAACGTGACTGTTATAGATTTAGTATGTCAAGTTTTAGCGCCATGGAGACCACAAAGAAAATATATGAAAAATGTATTACAAAGGAAAAGGGAAGGGACTCGAAACGGTGCAATATTAAAAAATAAATAAATATGAAAGTAGGCATTAACGGTAGAATAATTCAAACATAAATGGACAAATACTGTATGATCTCACTGATATGAAATAACTAAAATAAGCAAATTCAGAGTAGCAAAGGAGAATACAGGTTAGCAGGGGCCAGAGTAGGGATAAGGAACTGGGAGTTAATGGTTAACTGGTACAGTGCTGATGTTTTGGCTGATGGAAACATTTTGGCAATGGATGGTAGTGATGACAACACAATATCATGACTATAATTAACACCGCTGAATTATATATTTGAATATAGTTAAAAAGGTGTAAATTTTAAGTTATATATATTTTACCAGAATATTTAAAAAAAAACGCAACATAGGCCTGTTTAACACAGTGAATGCTAATGCACACTATGGGGTTTAGTTAATTATAAAATAATATTCTTTCATCAACTGTAAGGCACACACTAATGCAAAGTACTAATGGGGACTATATGGGAATTCTGTATTTTTTACATAATTTTTTTGTAAACCTGTAATTTGCCTAATTAAAATATATAGGAATATAAATGAGGACATCTGAATAAACTATGGAATTTAATTTTTAAAAAGTACCTTCAAAGTTATTTCTGTTCAGGACCTTAGTATTATTCCACTCTCTCCTGGCTTCCATTTTGCTATTGAGAAACCAGTCTGTCACTTCTCTAAACGTAATATGTCTTTTTTCCTTCTGGCTGCCGTAAAGATTTTCCCTTTACTTATCTTTACTATTCTGAGGTTCACTGTGATTTTTCTGGATATGGCTGTATTCTTGTTGGGACTTAGTAAGTTTCTTGTACTGCTGTCTTTCATGAGCTCTAAGAAATCCTTATCTATTATCTTTTCAAATATTGCTTTCATCCCATTCCCTTTCTCTTTTCTTTCTGGAATCCCAACTCAACATAGGAGAACTTTTTTCACTGTATCCTCAGGCCTGCCAATTACCTTTCTGTAATTTCCATGCTGCTGAATCTCTAGGCTGCATCCTGGATAGTTTCTTCTGACTGGTTTGCAAGCTTACCCATTTTCTCTTCAGGTCTATCTATCCTGCTATTAAAAACATCCACTGAATTCTGAATTTTGGCAACTGCAGTTCTTAGTTCTAAAATTTCTATTTGATGATTTTTCAATGTCCCTTTGAAAGCTTTCAAGCTCAGTTTTTATCTCTTTAAATGTAGCAAGCATGATTACTTTGGAGCCTATGTCTGATAAATCTGATATCTCAAGTATCTGTGAAGTCTTCTATTATATTCTGTTGGTTCACATTTATGCAATTTCATATCCTCATGTGCTTGGCTCTTTTTTGACTACATTCTGGACATTGTATTTGAACAATCATTTGGAGAACAACAATTTTGTAGCCTGGACAATGGTGTCTTCTTCCAGAAAAAGATCCATTTCCTTTAGCCAGTACTATAAGTCTGGGTCTACCTTAATCCAAAATCAAAGCTTCATCTCTTCTGGTTCATCCAGGTGATAAAAAATGGGTTTGCTCTGGGGTGTAACCCCTTATGATCCAGCTTAAAGTGAGGGGTGATCTATCAGAGTGCTCACCTCTGGCTAGCACCAACTTTGAGTTCTATAACCCCGGCACCATGAAACTACCAACTAGGTTTCTCAGCTGTTTCTTAGTGACTTGATCTTTAGGACAAAAGCAGCCCTAGATACTGAGGTCCCCTCTCTTGAGTCCTGTCCTCCCCCAGATCTCAGTTCAAGAGTTCTTCACTACCTTGCTAATTCTTTGATGCTTTAATAAAAATTTAAAAGTATTTTGCTTGGCTTTATTTATCCTCAGTGAGGGTTGTCTGAAATATCTAATGACATTTTGTAGAGGGCAAGTCATTTACAATTGTAAGGGAAATGTAAGGGATGTATAAATACAAGGGGGAAAGAAGCTAGATCCTTTCAGAAAATTAATTACTTTTTATTTTAGTTCCTTGTCAGCACTCAACCCCAAAGAGTAGGGTAAAGCCTTCTCTTCCGAGCAGATGGCTCCAACACAATGTCAGACTTGCCCCATCCACTCAGAATGCCGAAAGGACTAGGTTTTGAGTTTCCGAGCTTCCCAATAGCATATTACCACTAAAAGAAATGACACCTGCAAAAAATCTCAGGAATAAAGTTTAAAAAAAAAGATGCAACACAAATAAGGCCTGGCATCAACCTATAGTGCACTGAAAATCCATTTTATAAAAACCAGCAGCTACTTCTGAGAAACACAGTGTTTAGCCCAAAGAAAGAATTCATTGTGAGGTGAGATATTATTAGAAATAAAAATAAAAAGCTTCATCTCTCTTATCTAGTTTATAAATAATTAAATAGGATATAAGTCTGCATTTTAAGGAAATTACTGACTAAGCTGTCTGTAAATTGTTTTTAATATCAAATAACCTACCCACAAAATGTAAAACATTGCAATATTAATTACTATAAAGTTTTAAAGCCATTTGAAAAGTATTTCTGGTGATTGCTGAAGTCCATCTATAAAAGGGCCAAATATCCCTTAAGAGACAAGATTCACCTTTCTAACACAAATAACAGTGCTTCTCAACCACTCTGGTAAAGCTCTCAACTAGCTTCACTTTATTACATCTACTTTTATTTTCCCTCTCTCTGTATTATGTCACATTTTATGTCCAAAAAGAAAAATATATCAGCATGTAGCTTTTATGCCTTCTTGTTGCTGGCAAATTCTTGGGACCCTGGGTTAGTACATCAAATTTAGCTACAATATGAACATATATACATTGTCTCTATGATTTAAAGAAACTCAGTGATTTCTCAAAACTGAAGAACTACTTCAAACTTATTGTGCTTTATAATCACAATGCAAATCATGTTGCACAGAGGAATTTGGACCACGCTATTAACTGGAGAATTCTGGCTTATACATTGGCCGCTAGTAGCTGCAATATTTAAAATGCATTAAAACATTCCAGGAGGTCTCTACAGAAGTACTGTGAATCCAACATGTACACCTCTTGCTCCATGAAAAGAAACAAAGAGTAGACAATGCTAAGGTTCAGACAATTTGGAATAAAAATTAATAATAAAACCAACAATAAAACTCTACCTCAGGGTGGGCCACAGTGGCTCAGCAGGTAAGAGTGCTTGCCTGCCATGCCCGAGGACCCGGGTTTGATTCCCGGTACCTGCCCATGTAAAAAAAAAAAAGAAAAAAGAAAAAAACTCTACCTCAGCTGTTTTGTTAGCTATGATATGATAGCAAATTTCTCTGACGGGTATTAAGAGTCTAGAAAAACTAAAAAACAAGACAAAGACATCCACAGTTTTAGCCTCCTTAATGAAGGACATATCTCAAGGTCTCTTCTTCCCTGCCATGGGATAACCAAGTTTTCATCTGAAGCAAAGGTAATCTTAGCCTAGGTACCCTTTAAATTAATTTAAAAAGGTTTCATACATATTTATCATCTTGATATGATTTTGCTGCCAGCACAAAACAAAATAATCTCACTGTCATCTTAGCAACTTGGGAAACCAGTGGGGGAGGGGTGGTGGTAGAATGGCAGCCTTGATCCTCCGTATAAGCTTGAGAAGGGAATGAGAGTTCATAGTCACTTTTGATGCCAGAGACCTGAAATGCTACCCTATTCATTCAATGAGGTTAGGGAAGCATAAACTCCAGAAGAGTCTGAATCCACTAAAGTGGCACTGGAAGGAGAAACAAATTCTCCAGAATCGGGGGAGAGACAGAGAGGACAAACAAACTGGTGAGCCTTTTGTCCAGGAGGGTGTGCAAATTTAGGCATTTATTGAAAGTGTTCCTCCCAGTTTTATTGTTGTGCAGAGACAGAAGCATAATGCTGTCATATGACATCCTCCTGAACTGCTCAGCTATAAATCATATGGTAGTGGCAGATTCAGCAGTGGTTTTTGCCACAACTTCCTTCCTTTCCTCTGTGTATCATCCTTCCATAGAAACTTCAATACTTTAATTCCAGGAGACGTTCTAACCTCAGAGACTAAGTCAGTAATAAAAATAAGACATACAATTTAAGAAGAGATCCAGAAAACGTTTGTTCTTAAGTACTTACAATCATCAACAAAAATGTGCCCCGTCCTGTAAGGGTATAGGTATAATAATTTCTATTATATAATGATGACACTTTCTGAGGACCACATTCAACTTCAAACATGAATCAAAAGTACAGTTACTACGAACCTGAGTGTTATCATAAGATCAGATATTTGAAACTTGGATTAGATTGAAAAGATTCAGAGATATAGGTAATATACCAGTACTCTTCTTATCCCAGCCCAGTTCCAGGGTTACAAAAGAAAACTAACAACAATAAAAAAAGAAGAACTCATTAACTTTTGGCAGTGGTACTGGCAGAGAAGTGCCCGGCCAACAGTCAAATAAAAAAGACAAGGCTCCCCAAAGAGCAGGAAGCGGGAAAGTGGAAAGCAGGTAGGAAAACCCTGTTTTTGTTAAAACCCTATTAATCTCAGCAATGGCAGGGCTCTCAGTTGCCATTGATGATTAGTTGTTAATACTTAGCCAGAGGAATTAGGAATTGAAGGGAAAAAAAAGTTTTATAGCAGAGAGCGAGTTGGGGGTGAATCAAAGACTAACAAGAAAGTCAAGCTTAGAGGATTTTGATTTTACTAGTTCTGAATGATGTCGGCAGTTCAGAATTTTCCAAAACCTGCAAGTGGTCCTGAAACGGTCAGGGTCTTACAAGCCTACTGGGGACAAACAGACGCGACGATGATAGCAAAACGCTGAGCTCTTCAACTCAGTGATCCAGAAGGGGTTTCAAAACAGAAGGAGAAAACAGGCATCAAAACTTTTGCATTTCCTTTTAAGAAATAAGATATTCTCGAACTGTAAAAGTAATGCATGTTACCTTTACCAAATTGGAAAGAAAGGGGCACAAAGAAAATAAACATAACCTGTGAACTTAGCACCCAAGTATAATCACTGTTAACATGCTGCAGAATAGTCTTTTAAAGCATCACTCCCCCCCCTCCACCGCCACAAGGTCCACGCTACATGTCTAATTTTGATGAAGAGTTTCGTTCACAAGACATCTTGTGAATTTTTAATTATAAGTGAATAACCTACAACTTCTCTTCCATGTTCAGAACAGAGTTTAATTCTGATGCCACCTTATGCTAGATTCATGTAAAGTACTAAAGGTTCATTTTAGGACAATTTCTTACCAATCAGGTAGTCAGTCTATCTGGGCTGAGAAAAATGTAGATAGTTTAGAAAAGTGTTTCCACAAATTAGACATAATTATGTGTCTATCCATTGTATACATACAAAAACAAAGGAGGAAAGCTGCATGCCATTTTTTTCTTTTTTTCTTGTGGTTCGTTTTGGTGAGGATTAACACGTTTGGGGGGTTTGAGATATCTTGCAGATGATCTTCTGAAGGGGCAAACGGATTTCCTCAGCTACACTTAAATAAACAGTTTCATTTTAAAAGGTTTTAGATACTGCTCTGTCATAGCAAATGCTGTGGGAAGTGTCTCCCATAGCAATAATCCCACTTTGCTCTCAGGATCAAAGGATCCCTTTGAAATGCACATAAAAGCATTGTCCAATCACTAGCAGTGACAACAGTCAAAGCAAGGTGACAAAAACTGTTCTATCATTGGCCTCTGGGTGAAAAATGCTAAACATAGACAGTACCTGCTATCTATCTCATTTTCAAAAGTCTAAGGACCAAGCTGGGATAAGAAAGGATTATTTCAGGGACAGGCAAACCATCCATTTGTCCAAATTCTACCAGTTACACCAATAAGCTACAGACCCACGTGAAGCTGCCCAAACAACGTCTTCATAGAATCATGTCTTCAAGCCACCCTTTGTTTTGACGAAGACATGGCCACATGAAGATGAGGGCTACATATTAAATACAACTTTTGGCAAAAATAGTTCATTGCATTGTTCGGTGGATATACTATTCAGCCTGTTCAGAAAGATCCACCCCCCAAAAAGATGTTTCATATGAATTTTTCTCCTGACCAACTAGAACTATTTCTTTAGATATAAGAACTATGAAAAAAAAATACTACATTTCTCCAGGTTATGGTTTTATTGCTAGGATGCTCAGAACTTATATTTTAAGCTCAAGCCTTCTTATGCCAAGTGTTATTACCACAAATGACGTCCTTTTCTGCTGCTCATGTCTCTTACCTAGTTTCATATTTTAAGGAACAGTAATGTCTTTGGAAGTAGACAGGATTATAAAAAATGAATGAGAGGCCAACCATAAATTATGTAATCACTGAAGATGAGTCTTCATAGAGAAAAGCAGCAGGGGCTTGCTACATTTTTTATTGCTTTATAATGTACTTTGGTCAAAGATATATAATCCTAAAAGTCATGTAAGCTGGAAAAAAAAACTATCTTGCAGTGTTAAAAACTAGGGCACCTGATTACAAAGTAAGCTAAAAAAACAAACCATAATTGCATCCCTGAAGCGCTAGAAGCAACGTGCAGAATAAATCAACTAATGCTGCCAAGGGTCAAACTAACCTTTTCCCTCATTATTCTTTTTCTAAATCAAAATGCACATGAATAAACAAAAAGTTTCGGTGCAGAAATTTTGCCATACATCTCCTGCTATACAATAATGCCTGAGTACCTCTGTTCTTCACATTTCAATTTCCACCATTAAATCAAGTTTTGTGCAAGACTGCATGAGTATTTTTATCCAGTAATTAGGCAGATAAATGAGAATAAAAGGGAAAAAGCAAAAAGAGTCTGGACCATCACACTTGGTCTTAATATTAAAGTTTCTACACCAAAACTTCCAATCTTCTCTAATAATATCATTTACATTGGGAGGTAAGAAAAGGATCTAGGAAAGATTTTAAAAGCCTCAAATAATACTTTATTACAAACCCACTAAAATATGGTATTTCAACCCAACTAATGAACGTAATTGTCAATAATGCCAGTGAACAGAAAACAGTAGGAGCTATTTCTACCTTTCACAGACATTTAAAGACAAAGGGTAATAAAATAAGTTCCCCTTGGGATAATTTTATACGTGCTGTTTTGGACATGCCATGTTAAAAACGAAAACTCAATATCCCACTTATTCTGAAATTCATATTAATTAATCCACAAAATATTTTTCCCAAAGAACTTTCACTTTTGTACTCTACTAGCAAGCTTTGAGGGGAAAAAAAAGAAGGAAAAAGAGACAGAGAAATGAATCCCTGAGTCACAGAAACCAAGACTTTTCCTTTATGTTTTGTGTGGTGTCTTCCATATACTATTAGTAATTAATGTTGTCATCAGTTTTAATATCAATGCATTACCTATTCAGTGACATATTACTCCTTCTTTGAACATGGCTGAGTGTAGGTAATTTCAACTAATATGGATACCTTTTTTCTAAAACTGGCATTTCATTTTATATATTCATTTTAGTGAACAAGGCCAACCTCTGGCTGCCATATTCATTACTGACTCAACATAAAAGGTGCGAGTTTTCACATTTGGTGTTAATCCCCATATTTCCAAAAGCCTATACGTATACACACACACACACACACACACACACACACACACACAAACACAGCACATGCTCATCAGCAATCTTTTGAAATGCTCAGACTGTAAAATGTCTTACTTCCCTAAGGAGACAAGCTATGGCACCAAGTCTTGAGGATCACACTGCTGCCACCTTTACTTGAGTATTTTTAACCTAGGAGGGACCTTGGCTACAATCTCATCAGCAAACACTTCAAGCAAAGTGCTCTATTAAAGTCCCCCCGCCCCAACAGGAAAATGAGCAGAGAAAATGAAAGGGTAAAAAAGATAATTTACCTGCATCAATTTTCTGGAGAGCTCATTAGTGAGGAATTCTTCTTCCTTCTCATAATTTACAGCAAGGGTTTCTTTCTCCTTCTGCAGAGCCTGAATCTTCTTGAATAAAGTGTTACTGATGAATTCTTCTTCCTGCTCAGCCCTGGCTTGCTGTTTAAGAACAAAACAAAAACACATGGTGAGGTAACAGGAAATTCACTAATTGAAACATAACTCTTGTTTCCAGAGAGGGCACCCATTTTAATTGGAGCTCTATTTTTAACATGAGCCAACACACCCAAGAAGCACAAAAGAGAGGAACTCAGCAGCCACCATAAAAGCAAATCTTACTATTAGCCCAAACAGCCTCGCTACACCATGTATTAACCTTCTTAAAGTGATACTTCATGGAAATTAGCAAAGATCAGTTTGGAGATTTTATACAACAATCCTAAATCAATATCCAGAATACAGCAAGTTCCTTTTTACATTTGAAGACAAATCTAATTCTGTGGTAAATACATTGATTTGTGATAACTCTCTACATCACTGCCTCTCAAAGGTTTGCAACTAAAATTTCGAGGCATCACTTTTTACTAGGACAGAGGTATTCAATTCACTTATAAGGAAAATCAATCATGTCACCTGTTTCTTAGGATACTGAAATGGATTGGATATGCTATTAGCAAAGCAATACAGATACACATAGATACATTAACATATTCATTTCATTGTGACTGGAAGGAAATACACCAAATGACGAAAACAGAATTATGGCAAAGGAATGGGCATATAGGGGGTGAGAGATAAAGGTGGATAGAGAGAAGTTTTTGGTGTTGTTTTTACTTTATCTCACTAATGGGAGGGTTCTTGGGAGGAAAGCATGGGACAGGCATTATTCAAGGACGGGCATTATTGAATTTTTAAAACACAGAAGAAACGGGGTCAGACATAATTCAGTGGCAAAGAAAATATTCTTTTGACGTTACTTTCCAAATGTTTTCACAAAATAAACAGAAAAACCTCGCCAATCAAGACTCTGCAGAAAGAGCTCATGTGGTTCAAGGGGACTCAACTCTAATCAAAGTACTTTTTAAACCATGACATTTTGATGCATTAATCCCAAATAAAACACTCCTATTTTATCTGCCAAGTGAAGGGAAAGCTACTTGAATTCCAAGCCTCCAGCGCCTGTCATTTATAATACTACAAGAGGGCCCTGTGGGCAGGAGAGAGAAAAGGGAACCCCCATTAAGCAATTATCACCTTTTATTGTCAAAATGTCCACCAGCTTTTTTCAGCTCTGATGGCTGAGATTTCACTACAAATTCACTATCTCCCCCAACACCGACATCCCTGATAGCCTTGGTTTCTGTGTAGCCCACTGCCCTTGCTCTCAATTACAGCAGCCCTAGAGAAGTACAGCAATCTCTAGAACTGCTTGCCCAGCTACTCTACTGAAGACCACACAGAGTTTAGATGGAGAAACAGAATTGTATAAAAGGTGGTAACTGTGGAGAAGACCTAGCACTCAAGTTTTTTAAGAAGCCATCCTGGCTTGGCCAGGAGAATGAGCAAAAGAGAATATACATCACTTGGCTAGCAAAATTATTTTAATTAGCCACAGATACCAAGTAAGCATCCTTCACCACAGTGGTTCTTACACACTTCATACATTATTAGCACATTGTAATGTCTTATTGTTTCCACTACAGGCAAGGAAAATCCCTGTAGATTGGTACTTCTCCCCCCCCCCCCCTTTAAATTCATCCCTACATGTCTACAAAAGTCATATACATCAAGATCTCCAGGTTTCTTATATGAGTGTAAGAGAAAGGAATTCAAGGTATGTATTTAAGGCATATCTGCTATATACATCCAAGCCTGCAATCTGGTCGAGCTACCTGTTTATCTGGTTTTGACGGACAAAGTCCTACATGATTGGAATTCTGATTATTCAAAAAGTTACAGAGCAAAAGGGTGGAGTGGAACTGTAATGCTTCTGCTGGTGATTCTGGAAGTAGAATTCAAAAGCGTGTTTGCCATACGATTAATTTCATTAACAAGTCAGATCTAACATCTTGTACATTATCTCATATCTAATATTTTCAAACACTGGAACCTTGAATCATTAAGGAGTAAAAGAGAACCAGACTCAAAGACTTCGCCTACCATCTGCCTCTTTAAACAGGGGCCTAAAAGTGAGGAGTTGAGCAGCAGAGGCTGGGCCCTGAGAGTATATTCATGTAGCCCCACTCCATTTAACCATCAAGTTATAGGGGCAATACATTTTACCAAATTTTTAAAAAAAGAACTGAAACTTAGCAGGGTCTGTAGATCACAGACCTCCCAGTTTCCTTTCTAGTGTTCTTCCTGGGGAAAGTGACAAATTTTATAAAGGATGGGGGAAGACAGATGTTCAAGAGCAGCGGGTAAAGGAAAGTAGTATAGGATGAGGACTAGACCTGCTCTGAAGGTGCCTTCCAAAGAAAGTGATGTGTAACCATCAGGGGAAACCGAGGCTTTGGCAAACACAATTATTCACCATTTTAGAATTTCCATTCACTTCTAGACTAAGCCTATTAATAGAAAATACCACTTTTAGGATTTCTAAAGGAATAAGAACTGCTGTGAAGCCCAGTAAAGCCTATCTAATTGTGACCACTCTCTCTTGAAGCCCAACTCCGCAAGTAATATTATTATTTTCCCCACTATGTGGGACATGACATCCAGGGGTGCAAGTCTCCCTGGCAACATAGATATGACTCCCAGGGATAAGCCTGGCCCTGGCACTGTGGGATCCACAATACCTTCCTAGTCAAAAAAAACAATTACAACAAATAAGGTATCAGTGGCTGAGAAAGTTCAAATAGAGTCAGGAGGCTACCCTTACACAAGCTTCAGCTAGATATTGCTATTTATCATGGTTTGCCAAACCCCAATCAAAACAATTCCTGCCAACCCTAAAGAACACCCAGGGCTCTATGTGAGATTTTACAAGGGTTCCATGTACTACGATTACCTTCCAGAAACTTGCACCCTCCACATGTGTTCATAGGCCAGATAAGACCTGAAATCCAGAGGGGCCAGCCTCTCCAGAACATCAAGCTAGTTCTATTTCCCATCCTATATTATCAACAGCCCTTTCTAACATGAAAAAGCTAGTGATTTAGAGAAGATCAAAGGAGAAGGTGAAGTTGTAACAGAGACAATAAGGTTTAACAAATGAGTATGACTGCTGAATTATATTGATATTTCTTTTCGTCTCCAGTGTCTTGGAGCAGCACGAAGGAAAAACCTAAAATGGTGGAAATGTAACCCATATCAAACTCTGAAATCTGTTCTATAACTACTTGTTACAATGTACTTTGAAATTTATTGTTTTGTATATATGTTATTTTATGCAATAAAAAGAAAGAAATAAATAAAATAACGAAAATAAAGCCTGTCTAACTTAGGGGTATGGTTAGTTTTGCCAACCAAAGATCTGACAGAGGCCTATCTTTAAGTTAAGCTTCTGCCACTTCTTGGTTCTAACTGGGGCGGGGGGTGAGGGGGGCACTGTTCAGCTATAAATAGCATCTGAAAGCACAGAGAAAACCATCCAGCAGAACAAGATTCAAGGTCCCTGTGTCAGGGTGAAACTGTTGTGTACCCCAGAAAAGCCCAGTTCTTTAATACTGATCAATATTGTTGGGTGGGATCTTTGTGATTAAGTTGTTTCCATGGAGATGTGTCTCCACCAATTCAAGGTGGGGTTGCTTACCAGAGTCCTTTAAAAGGGAAGCACTATTAAATCTTCTGGGCATCAAAAATGAAACAATTTTGTGCATCAAACAAATTTACCAAGAAAGTAAAAAGGCAGCCTACACAATGGAAGAAAATATATGGAAACCATATATCAGATAAGGGTTTATTATCTAGAATATATAAAAGAGATTCTACAACTTAACAACAAAAAGACAAACAACCCAATTTAAAAAATGGGCAAAAGACAGGAACAACCCTTTTCAGAAGAGGAAATACAAATAGCTAAGAGGCACATGAAAGAATTCTCAACTTCATCGGCTATTAGGGAAATGCAAATCAAAACCACAATGAGATATCATCTCACACTCACTAGAATGGCCATTATTAAAAAACAACAAAATGACAAGTGCTGGAGAGGATGTGGAGAAAGAGGCACAGTTATCCGCTCTTGGTGGGAATGTAAAATGGTGCAGTTGCTCTGGAAGGCAGTTTGGCGGTTCCTCAGGAAGCTAAGTATAGAATTGTATATGATATAGCAATACCATTACTAGGGGTGTGTGTGTGTGTGTGTGTGTGTGTGTGTGTGTGCGCGTGTGTGTGCGCGCGCGCGCATGTGTGTATATTCAGAGGAAATGAAGACAAGGACACAAATGGACATTTTCACACTGATGTTTATAGCAGCATTATTCATGATTGCCAAGAGATGGAAACAGCCTAAATGTCCATCAACAGATAAGTGGCTAAACAAGCTGTGGTATATACATGCAATGGAACATTATGTTGCTGTTAAGACAGAATAACGTCATGAAGCATATAACATGGGTGAACCTTGAGGGCATTATGCTGAATGAAATTAGTTAGAAACAAAAGGACAAATACTGTATAGTCTCACTAATATGAACTAACATTGATAAGTAAACTTGGGAGTTAAACACAAAGTTAAGAACAAAGGTTATCAGGAAATAGAAAGAGGGCAGAGATTGGGTATTTGATGCTGAAGGAATACAGAGTGTACAACAGGACTGATTGTAAAAATTCAGATAGCACAATACTATCTGATGGTAGCACAATAATAGAAGCACACTGAATGAAGCTGAATGTGAGTATGGTTGGGGGAGAAGGGCTGGGGGTAGGTATGACACCAGAAGGAATGATAGGAGATAAAGGCTGAGACAGTATAATTTAGGAATGCCTTGAGTGGACAATGATGGTGATTAAACGTACAAATATAAGAACGTTTCTGCATGAGAGAGAACAAATGAATGTTAACATTGCAAGGGGCTGAAAATGGAATGTTATACAGGAAAAAATACAATCAGTGCAAGCTGAGGTCTATAGTCAACAGTTACATTGCAATATACTCCCATTGAATGTAACAAAGGCATTATGCCAAAACTAAATGTCAACAAGTGGGGGATAAGGGGGGAAGGTATGTGATTCTTTGCGGAAGAAAAGAAAATGTCTTCATATAGATTGTAGTGGTATAGGCATGGCTAAGTGATTATTCCAGGAACCACTGATTTGTTACTCAGGTTGGATTGCATGAAAAGCAAATAAAACTGCTTAAAACAGAACAGAGAGAAACAATGCTGGAGAAAATGTGGACAAAGAGATGTACCTATTCACTGTCGGTAGGGAAGGTGCAGCCCCTCCAGAGGGCAGTGTGGTGGCTCCACAGGAGGCAAGGGGTATGTCTGCCATATGATCCTACAACCCCGTAGCTAGGTATATACCTGGAGGAACTGAGAGTGGGAACCAGAATGGATATTTACACACTGGCGTTTATGGCACAATGGATGGAGGTGGCCTAAGGGTACAACTGAGGGAAGGAAGGGGGAACTGTAGTATATGCATACAATGGACTACTAAACGGTTGCAAGAAAGAATGAAGTTGTGAAGCATGCAAATAGGTGAATGAACCTTGAGAACAGTATGTTAAATGTCAGAAACAAAAAGACAAATATTATCATGCATCACTCATGTGAACTATACTATACAAACTTAGAGAACTGAAGTTGAGAGTATGGGTTATCAGGTTGGAGCCTATTGTAAAGGGTCCTAGATTGTAAATTCTTAAAGCAGTCACATCCATTCTGAAGTTGTAAACATTATTTCTAAATTCTGAGAGGCTGAGCTATTTGTGCATAACCTGGTCTTTCCCTGAAATTTCAGACATGTATGTAACACCTGAAACTTAAGAGTAAGAGCTCTGAAGCTATGGAAGTCAGCATTATCCCATACAACAACTGTTTAAAAAGTTGAAAAAGGGATTAGATTTCAATTAGAGATATGAATGAAGTTGATCTGGATAGGACTAACGTGAATCAGAATACAGGGTAATGGATGATACGGTCCATATTTTAAAACTTCAATTTCTGTGTGAGACCAAAGGGAAAGCTGTTTATTTTGTGCAAAATTTATATTTTGGGTAGTGTATTATCTATTTTAACTTGTATGGTCAGTTTATCTGAACACCATAATTACATAAAATCTTGAAAAGGACATGAGATCCTGTTGATTTGTACAAGTTAGTGTGATGGCCTGATATATTTCCAGAGTAATTTCAGCATAGAATAAAAAAGTATTTGCAAAGTTCCCTTGGGGGACTGAGGAGAAAAGAGAAAATACTCAACTTCCACATTAGGAGAATGCCTGATATTCTTATAAGCAGTGGGAACAACAAAATCAATAGGCTGAGTCCTCAACCTTGACTTTTGAACCTATGAAACCTATTCCTGCAAAGGAGAAGCTAAGCCTACTTATAATCATGCCTAAGAGTTACCTCTTTGGTTGCTGAGATGAGGCCTCTCTCTCTCTCTAAGCCAACTTGACAGGTGCACTCACTGCCCGCTCCTCTATGTGGGACATGACTTCCAGGGGTGTAATTCCCCTGGCAACCCGGGGCAGAACTCTTGGGCTGAGCTGAGACATCACATCATGGGATTGAAAAAGTTTTCTTGACCAAAAGGGGCAAGAAAGAAATGAGACAAATTAAGTTTCAGTGGCTGAAAGATTTCAAAGAGAGTTAAGAGGTTATCCTGGAAGTTATTCTTATGCATTATATAGATATTCCTTTTTAGTTTATGGTGTACTGGAGTAGCTAGAGGGAAGTCCCTGAAACTGCTGAGCTGTGTTCCAGTAGCCTTGATTCTTGAAGACAATCATATTTTTACAATGTGACTGTGTGACAGTAAAAACGTTGTGTCAGATATTTCCTTTATATAGGGTATGGGCAGATGAGTACAAAAATAAGGATAAAAATAAATAGATAAATAATAAGGGGGGAAAAATTGGGTAGATTGAAATACTAGTGACCAATGAAAGGGAAGGATAAGGGGTACGGGATGTATGAGTTTTTCTTTCTATTTCTTTTCCTGGAGTGATGCAAATGTTCTAAAAATGATAATGATAATGAATACACAAATACTTGATGATATTATGGCCCATTGATTGTATACTTTGGGTGGACTGTATGTGCATGAAGATCTCAATAAATATATTTAAAAAGAAAAAAAAGAGGAACCGTTTTGGAAAAATTTTCAAAGTGGACACACACAGAGCCATTTGGAGATGCAGAAGGAAAACATCCCCAGGGAACCTATTTGAAACCAGAAGCTAAAGGACCAGCAGACACCAGCCACATGCCTTCCCAGCTGACAGGTATTCCAGACTCACTGACCTTTCTTGAGTGACGGTATCTTTCCCTGGATGCCTTAGTTTGGATATTTTTTCTGACCTTACAATTGTAAACCTGCAACTTAATAAATTCCCTTTGTAAAAGCCATTCTATTTCTAGTATATTGCATTTTAACAGCTTAGGAAACCAATACAGTACCCAAATCCTGAAACTACAGCTCACCCTTTTCACAGTTGGTACTGCTCATTTTAGGAATAAAAAATAATGAGGACAAAAAGACAAGACACTATATCCAACACAACCTCAGAAAAATTCACAAAATAAAAATATAGAGGATCAGAGACTGTATAAAGAAGGTAAACTCTCCATTATGAGAGAAGGAACCACGCCTCACAGGAAGGCACTGAGCATCCATTCTGACTTCTATTCCCTGCTGCTTTCTACCCACACTAGTGCACTATTATCTCAATCTTAGATCCTGGTTTTACCTTTCTCCTAATCTCAAAAGAAACCTTTTGTTTTAAGGCTTAAACCATTCAACTTTCAACTGTATGCCTCCCAAAGGAGCCAGGAACCGGGAAGACAGCTGCCTAGGAGCAAAGATAGAAGGTTCGGCATCATTTGCTGGGCACTGTAGGTCCAAAAAACTGGGGAGTAGACAACAGGCAGGCAGAGGGGAGGGAAAACAGGCTACCTTAGGAAATCCCATCAGTAGGTTTTATCACAATATTCTCCATTTTATCTGAAATGCTTGAAAATCTGAGAATACCTAACCACTTCCAAGTTCAATAAAGTGGCATTTCAACAGCAACAAATGGATCAGGATTAACCTGTAACAGTAAACTTTCATTAACAAAGGAAAACGTGTGAAAAGAAATTTAGGAACTCTCTGAAGGTGAAACCTTTTACTGATGTTTTGTTTACATTTGTAGAATTGAAGACTGGGACGATCGGGGGAAACGGAAGAGCCTATGATTCCACTTTAATGCCCAATTCGATTCTAGTTGCTATTAGATTCTATAACTCTATTTGCTTGTTAGCGTTTTTTATTAGACCTCACTCAGCAGGTATTCATGTGAGAATTAGTGTATAAAGCATATTTCCATCATTCTTACCTTATAAAAAACATATAATATGTGAAAATGAAAAAGAAAGGATGGGAAAAAACGAGAAATTTATGAAGTCCTTTGGGAAAATAAAGCACTGAAAAAATTCTTAGAAAAAATTATTTTTACCTGAGTCATCACAAAGTTAAGTATCCATACTCCAAGTGAGCACAAGTTTCTATGGCTAAAGAAAAACAAAGTTTCTTCTGACCCACTGATACTATAACCAGACACAAATTTGATAGGAGATTCAAAGAGGTTGCTTAAGATTCCTAGTTCTTTATCAGTGGCATTTTGGAGCTCAAAGATTAGCACAGGAAGGAAAATTCAAAAACCCTCAACAACAGTACTTGCTACTGACAAGAAAATTCAAGTGCCAAAACCAAAATCATACAGAAAGATGCAAACCTTGATATGTCAGGAATGAGAAAAAGGAGTTTTCCAAGGCAAGAAATTATCTACTAGATAGCAGTTATAAGTAAAAGGATACAATCAGGAGAAAGTTCAAGTGACTGCCAAGGTAATATATATTTGCATTTGTCAAAAATAATAATAATAATAATAACTTTTAAAAGTTGGTTGATGACCTGCTTCAATAATAAAAATCAGATAACTGTTGAACAGATTTCCACTGGACTGTGTTCTGTGTTAATAAACCCACTGGTATGAACAATAGTTGATCAAATCCTGTAACTTCCAGCCAGTTTTCGGTTATCTTAGAGCTTAATACTTAATAATCCAGGCAGATTCTAATTATTATTTTAATTATTTTAATTTTTTAGGTTTAGGAATTTATTTAAATATAATTCTAGCTATTTAAATCTACTATTCTGTCTACTCACCCACAACCTACATTTTAGTAATCTTAATGTCTCAGTTTGAAACAGCATCTGAAACTGTAATATTAGGATAGTAGGAACCACCAAACACACAGCCAGAAAACTGAATGAGACCCTGTTCTTTAATGGTGTCGTGGTTAGGGACGTGTCAACTTGGCCAAGTTGTGGTAGCTGTTTATCTGATTGGGCAAGTACTGGCCTGTTGCAATGAGGACATTCCATAAGATTAGGTCATGATCACGTCAGCTGCATCCACAGCTGATTCCATTTGTAATCAGCCAAAGGGTTATGTCTTCTACAATTAGTGATGCTAAATCTAATCACCGGAAGTCTTTTAAGGAGGACTCAGAGAAGACAGGCCCCATTACTGCTTAGGCTGGTGAGCCTCTCCTGTGGAGTTCATCCAGACCCTCCATCGGAGTCATCGGCTTCACAGCCTGCCCTGTGGATTTGGACTCTGCATTCCTGCCGTCACGTGAGACACTTTTATAAATTTTATATGTGCAAGTGTTCCCTGTTGATTCTGTTTCTCTAGAGAACCTAACTAATACAAATGGTCATTTACTAGGCATCTTAGTTTGCCAGGGCTGCTGTAACAAGGTATCACAGACCAGCAGGCTTAACAGGAGGAATGACTGTCTTAGTTTCGGAGGGTAGAAGTCAAAAATCAAGGTGTCAACAGGATCATGCTTTCCCTGAAGTCTGCAGTGCTCTTGTATTGACTTTCTGGTGATGCATAACTCAACCTCTGCCTCTGTCACTTGGCCATTTCTCTCCCACATGACCTCCTTCTCTCCCACTCCAATGCTGTCCAAATTTCCTCTGCTTAGAAGGACTCAGGTCATGCTGGATAAAGGCTCACCCTGACTCAGTTTGACTTAATCTTAATGAATAGGACCTTTGAAGATCTTATTTACAAATGAGTTCACATTCACAGAATCAGGGGTTAGGACTTGAACAAGTTTGTGGGAGGAGGGGATCCATTCCATAACACTAGGAGCACATCTTGAAAATTCTGGGAGGTATGCAGTTCAGCAGAATCCCTGATGATGATGATTATGATGATAATTGAAAACTGGCTGGAAGTTATAGGATTTGATCAAACCACTGGTCATACCAATGGGTTTATTAACACAGAACACTGTCCAGTGGAAATCTGTTTAACATTTAAGTGCCAGTACTGCAGGGGTGCGTGGTAGGTGATGTAGAAGACAGTCCATAAGTACCTGTGTTTCTTCTATTCGAAGGACTAGTAGAGAGATGGTTTTGATGAGAGGCCTAAGCATTACAATTCTGTGTTTAATCTGCTGAAGCACTAGGCTATTTTGTGCTTCCTCCACATAATGCACACTAGTTTACATTAAAGCTCTTTAACTGTCAATAAATTAAAGCATCCATATTACTTATTCCATTCCAGAATTGCTAGTAAATCACTGAGTACACAAAGATCAGAACAGAAATCATGAGCAGGATTCACAGCTGTGTTGTTCTTCCCGATACCAAGACGAAGTCACAATTACAGCACCAAAGGGCAGGAGAAAAAGGAGCATCTAGCTGTCACTTTCAAGACTAGAAGAACTCAACCTTGTGATTTAAAAGGATCCTAATCGTTACCAAGTTTTATCAGTCATGTTATGCTTGAAATCCTTCTGGTGCTTCTTGAACCATCTTTAGTGAAAGAACAGTTAGCTCCCATGCCACCAAACTGCAGTGGACTCATACGTGTTCTCGTGTGCATGTCATTGCACATGAACTGCACACACTTCACAAACACAGCTCGGCACATGGAGTCAGCAATAACTCATCCAGTCCGCACTCAGAACCAGGAACTGAATCCACTGGTCACTTGTTGGAAAGAGAACATGAAGTTACTGTAACATTCCTAAAGGCTTATGCTTGATTTACGAATTTATCTCATCACAAACCAGTGATAAGGTTTCTGCACTAGACTGCGAGCCGCACTTTGAACAATCCTGCCCTGGGGAATGTTCATATACACTGCCAGAGTCCAGAGACAAACTGTCTTGTTGGCAATGTGGCTGTGCTCCCCTCCAGTTTTGTGACCCTGAGAGACTTATGTGATCGCTCTGTGCTGCATTTTTCTCCTCTGTAAAATGAAAATAATGGCACCACCCTCTGAGTTGGTTAGGAAGATAAATTAAAATACTACATGTAAAAAGGTTGGGGAGAGTACATGAACAGGAGGATAAAAGAGAAAACAGTGACATCTCCTAGAGTCTCCATTCATTTAACTAAAAGGGGAAATGAACAACAGAATTAAGGTACATCCATGGGAAGAAATATAGAATTATTAAGAAGAATATGGTTTAGATGTGCTGACATGGAAATACATGCAGCAACAATTTCAACAAGTGAAACACCAAAGTTGAATGTACACAGAGAATGCAAAAGGATCCCATGTTAAGCACCCAAACAAAAATCACACACATACAGGGACACAAACCACCATGAATAAGCCATCAGAAGCAATATGCTTTGAGCTTCACACACATACACTAGACACCCTACCCTCAAACTTCACAAAGACTTCAGATAGCCCAAGTCTCACAAACTATAATTTTATATAAAATGTTTGAATTAAAAATGTGAATAAGAAGAGTTTTTTAAAATTGGCAGGTTTAAAAAGGAAAATATGAACTTCTTGAAATAAATGTTTAAATCCATCTTGCATTTTGTAGTTTAACAGGAAATTCAACCCAGCTGAAAAGCAAATTAAGAAACTGAAAAACCTAAGAATTAATCCAAATGATTCCATTTACATGGAATGTCTACAATGGTCAAATCCACAATGATAGAAAAGTAGATTAGCAGTTTACAGTGGCTGGGAGAAGGGGGAAATGAAGGGAGTGATTATGAATGGGTTTCTTTCTGGGGTGATGAAAATGTTCCGGAATTAGGTAGTGGTGAGGGTTGCACAACTTTACCAAAAGATGCTGAATTAAAAGTGTCAATGTTACGGTATATGAATTATATCTCAATTTTTTCAAAAAGCCTTAAGCTACTAAAGAGGGACAGCAAACCCTCCAGCCACCAGGGCCCAGGAAAAGAGCCACTGTTTCTGAAACAGGGATAGAAGCAAAACTGGTCTGCCTGTGGAAGAGGGATAGGAAACCCTCCCATTTCCAGGACTTGGGCAAATCCACCATCCCTAGGGGAGGGCAGAAAAAACTGCCAGCAATACAAAGCAGAGGTCTAGTAAATGCTCAGGGAGGCCCAGAGGATTCAAGGTAGAGTTTGGCTGCTGAAAGAGGAAGAAGAAGGAATGCTGAGAAGACAATGGCCCCATGTTTGTGCATAGGGCCTACCTAAGACAGGACCAGAGGAACTGCAAACTAACCGTTGCCTCCATAATGAGAAATAACCAACAGCTGTCTACTGCTGGAGAAGGGACAAGAATGTGGCAGTTATTTGGCAGCCCAAGCATGCAAGGACTGCTGAAAACTGAGAAGGTAAAGCAAGAACACTGAGAAAAGTGGAGCCCAATAAGCCCCACTCTACTATACAGTAGCTGCAGGCTGTACAGAATTTGAAGCCTGTAGTGCACTGAGATACCAACAACAAAACCAGTTACTGGTTTCGACTGACTCAAACCCACACTAATGGCCTAGCAGTAAAATACCATACTCTATAGATATTTTCCAAGTATTTTACTTATAAATAGTGTAGGTAATGCTTTTTACCTCAGTCTCTACTGGTCTTTCTACACACAATGTCTGGCTTCCAATCAAAAATTACAAAAATCGCGAAAAAAAAAAAAAGGCAATTTTTTGCAGAGGGATAAAGCATTATTCATGAGATAAAGCAATCAACAGAACAGATCAGGGATGACCCAGCTGTAAAAATTATCAGAAAATGACTTTAAAGTAACCTTGATTAATGGGTTAAAGGATCTAGTTGGAAAGGTAGATAACATGCAAGAACATATGGGGAATTTCAGAAGAGATGGTTAGAGTTAAATGGAAAGCTAGGAATAAAAGCCTATATTAAAGATGAAGAATTCCTTTGATGAGATCATCCCTAGATTTGGAATGGCTTAGAAAAGACTCAATGAATTCAAATATAGACCAATACTAGTTATCCAAATTCAAATACAAAGAAAATGGGGGTGGTGACAGATCATCCATGGGACAATATCAATTGCTCTAACATATGTATAACTACAGTTCCAGAAGAAGAGGGAGAAAACATTATTTGAAAAAATAATAGCTATCAATTTTTCTAAATTAATCAAAGACAATAAACCACAGATGTAAGAATCTCAGAGAACCCCAATCAGGATAAATATAAAACAAGAACAGAAAGCAGACACATGCCCCGAGCCACCTCATAATCATGGTGAAAATCAAAGACAAAAAGAAAATCTTGAAGGCAGTTGGAGTAAAGAATATAGCCAGAGAAAAGGACTCCATAAGAAGAATGAGAATATAATCCTCAAGCTGAAAGATATTTGGTACCCATAACAAGCCAATGAAAAAGATCCAAAGTATATAAAGAACTACTATAAAAAAGAAATTATTCCTCCAGTATAAAAATGACAGACATCTTAGAAAAATGAAGACATGAATGGCAAAAATATTTTCAACCTCATAAGTAATTGGGAAGGTACAAATCATGCTCAACATTTTGTACTGTCTGGACTGGCAAAAAATAAAGAGTTCAGTAATGTCAAACGTTGACAAGGATGTAGAACAATGGGAATTTTCATATTGCAAAAAAGAGTATAAGCTAGTATAGGTATGTTGAAAAATCAAGAATGTTGATTTGACACAGTCTTGTAATTGAAACCCTCCTACATGAACAAAGAGGCAATAAAATTAAATAAATTAATACAAATGAACTGCATTCTTAAGTAAAATAATGGAAATTCCCCAAATATTAATTCAGAGGAGAAGGTATAAGAAATAATATATTCACAAAGAAAGTTAAAAAGCAATGAAATCAAAAGAAATACAACTAAGTACACCATGAATCAAAAAAGGAACATAATGAGTGAAAAAAGAAAGTTGCCAGAAAATGTCATGATATTTTTATTAAACTAAAGAAACAAGCAAAATAAATTATATTGTTTAGGGATGTATTTTTGAGATACAGCAATTAATTTTTTAAATCAGATAGAATGATAAACAATTCAAAATAGTGTAGAGAGGCAAGGAAATAGGGTAGAAATAAAACTCAGGTAGATAAAATTATAACATTACTATACTTATCCTTAAATGGAGTGGTAAGGATCCAAGTGTTCATTTTGTCATACTTCATGACCTACTTGCCTTATTTGTTCAGTTGTTCTATTGTATGGATAAAATAGAACATAATAAAAACAAACCGTTGTTACATACCATGGTGGAATTTGGGGGGCCTTATTTTCTACTTAGCATTTTCCCCTTTCACTACTGATAAATACTACAAGATGGGTAAGTTTCAAAAGCATCAGACCAAGTGAAAGAAACCAGACAAGACCAGAGATGTGACCCCATTTATATGCAATGTCCAGATTGGTAAACTTATAAACAGAAATAAATTAGTGGTTGCTTAGGGCAGAGGGAGAGGGAAGGACTGGTGATCGATCGCTAATGCATACAAGATTTCTTTATGAGATGATCAAAATGTTCTAAAACTAATTATTTTGAGAGCTGCACAACTCTGAATGTACTAAAAAGTACTGAATTGTATACTTTAGACAGGTGAACTGAATTGTATATAAACGGTATCTGAATAAAGCCAGTTTTAAGGAAGCACTCAAAAATGTATATTTCTTGTATGTCAAAAATATCAATAGAATATAAAAATATTAAATGGCCTTAGAGAAATAAACTTAAAAATAAATCTCCAGGTGGTGGTGCAATGGTGGCTCAGAGGCAGAATTCTCACGTGCCATGCCAGAGACCCAGCTGCGATTCCCAGAGCCTGCTCATGACAAAAAATAAAAAAATAAATCTCTAGGACCTGTAAATTCAGTGGTAGAATTCTCACCTACCATGTGGGAGACCCAGGTTCAATTCCAGGTCCATGCACTTCCCAAAAAACAAACAAGCAGGACAAATGAAAACAAACAAAAAAATTCAACAAATGGTGATGCAAGAACGGGATACTCACATGGAAAAATAATGAAACGTGACCCCATCACAGAGCTTACAATTAAATACATAAATAAATCTCTAATATAAAGTTTATATTAGCACACAAATACTAAAAAGCCCTAACTTCATATCATATCTCTATAACAAGTTATCGATTTGAAAAACAATCATATCTAATATATATATTTTGATGTATTTAGGAAGATTACTATTTTCATTCTTCAAATATCTCCACAGCTATACACTGGCTCCAATTTATAAATACTCAAAGTTATAAATGCTCTAACATCAGTTGGTTGTTAAGATAACATTTCCTATTGCAGTAACATAAAACTGTGGTTCAATTCCCAAGGTCAGCTTTCAAAAACTCATTCACACCATGATGCAACCGAATTATACTATGAACAGAATAAACCTGAATTCTGGGTTCTAAAGCAAAGAGCTTCTATGCAATACAAAGAGAAAGGAACACTTCTCCCCCTCCTCTCTAAGTATGGAGCCCAACTTAGGCACAATTTTCAAAAATTTCTTTGATATTTTCTCATTTTTACTGTCTGGATCCCTTTATCTCATAATACTACACTTACCAGCTGTACAGTACACTCAAAGTTCTTTAAGTCCCTACCCCAGTACAGCACAATACCCAAAACCTCTCTTTCCCCCAAATGAGTCATGCTGCAAATCAGCTATCTTCTTCATCTGAGCATCTAGCAGCCATCTCAGCTCCCACCTAAGAAAGCAATCAGATAGATCTTACACAATAAAATGTGAAAGACTTGTGTTTGTAATGCTATTATTTTTCAACCCAATAAAATGAAACCCAAAACTTAATGGAGATCATTTTTTTCTGGGAACAGGAAAGCCTAATTAATATGGTCTATGCCTGAGTATTTACACCTAGAAGCTGATCACTCTATCGCTTACCTGTTGTTATGCAACAAACCACCCCAAAACTTAATGGCTTATAAACAACAATTTATTATTTCTCATGATTCTATAGGTAGATGGATACTTCCCCTGTTGACTTCATCAGGCTCCCTTGTGTGGTTGCACTTAGCTGACGGGTCAGCTAAACTAGAAGATCCAAGATCAAGGCCAAGATGAAACGATATGGAAACAGACTCCATCTCTTGATGAAAAGAACTATAAAATAATGTGATTTGCAATCAACCATACTCTATCAGGATACTTCTATTTTCCACAGCTTCTTTTCTTCCTCTGAAGACCCAAATTTTCTAAAATTTCTCAATTTTTTATTTTTATGACATCAGCACGGGAGATCAACACTACATCACATATAAGTAGGAAAGCTACTCAAATTAAGCATAGCCGGAAACTTTAAGAAAAAGAAAAGATACAGTCAGCATTCATACTGCTAAAACTCCTTTTCTCTCTCAATGACAGCACTGGAAAAGGTAAAAGTTTCACTGCAATTAAATCTTCCCAATTATAAACTCAGGAACTGGTCCTACATATGTTCGTCATAATGAGCAAACTTCTCTGATCTCTGTATAAGTAGTGTTTATAAAGAAAATCAGACAAAACTACCTTCTCTGTGTAAGGAAGTCCAAGGATTGTGCCTAAGAGAGTGTGAAGCCACACATATTCATAAGAACAAGTATCATGAACTAGAGATACACACACAAAGGGAGGAATGACCACACTGGCGCTTGTTCTGTGATTCATGTTGCTGATGAGTTTAAACCCTGTGACTTTCAAGTCAAGGAAAGTACCATCTCCTAAGTACATCTTGGTCCAGAAGACAATGTCACTGCAGAAAGTTAATCATTGTTCTTGGAAGATGTGCTTTCAGAACTGAGGCCTACATCAGTTACTCAAAAAACAAAAAAAACAAAAAAACAAAACCACCAATGCTACACTCTCTACCCTCTACCTACTTCTGAACACCCCAAGATCTCCAGACCTGGTGCTGGGGCAGTGACTGGTGTCTGAACAATATGGACACGACATTTCTACAGCTCTGTATGATTGGAAAATGGGAGTAAATTACCACCTAGTTGCCTCCTGTGAGGAGAAGAGGAGCTAGTCAAGTACCTCCTATTCCAAAGAATCAAGAGAGGGAGCTCTGTGGCAATGCGATTCTGTGGAACTGGAAGTAAGGCCAGTTATAGACACACACATAAAACAACTGAGGAGTCCATCTGTGGTGGTTTGAAACTGTTATGTACACCAAAAGAGCCATGTTCTTCTAACCCATTCTTGTGAGTGCAGACCTATTGTGAGGGGGACATCTGATTAGGCTGCTTCCTTGGAGATGTGACCCACCCAATTCAAGGTGGATTTTAATCATTTCAGTGGAGTGCTTAATGAGAAGATAAAGGGCAGAGGCATTTTGTACAGAGCTCAGAGACAGAAATACCCTGGGAGGAACAAGCAAGGACACACAGAAACTCAGAAGACATTTTGGAGAGAAGGGCCAGTAGATGGTACCATGTGACTTCTCATGAGACAGAGGAACCCCAAATGCCATCAGCCTTTCTTCAGAGTCAAGGTATCTTTCTCTGGATTCCTTAATTTGGACAATTTCATGGCTTTAGAACTTTAAATTTGTATCTTAACAAATCCCCTTTGTAAGAGTCAATTCATTTCTGGTATTGCATTTCAACAGCTTTAGCAAACCTAAATACCAACCTTTCCCCACCCTTTCCCAAAGACAGAGAAGTCTAGAAGAAATTAAAACAACAACAAAGAAAAAAAAAAAAAAAACATGTGAGCAAAGAATAAAACTCACTGGCTGCCAATTCCACCTTAGAGGTAAAGTTGATTGTAAAGGAGTATTATTCCTGACTGAATACTGGTCATGAATGATCCACCACACACCTAACAATACAGGCTACAGAATTAAGCATGCCCTCGGTACCTTAGGACATGGGGGTGGGGCAGTTTTGGTCCTACTCTCAGTAAATAAAACCTTTCCCCCTTCCATGTCCCCAATAATAAGTTCCCAAAAGTAGAAGTGGTGACAAGCAGTAAAAGAAGCTACAGACACTAGATTTTAAAAATTAATTTGACACGTATGACGGAGTATCTCCTGAATGGCAGCTGCTGTGTGGGTATGGCAATGAATTTCACAAAGTCCCTGCCCTGAAGGTGGACATAATCCTCCTAGGAATTAAAGGAAAGCAACATCATTAATCCATACATTTAGCAACTGGCCTTGGAATGGTCTTGGCTACATGAAACAACAAGAACAAAGGAATTTAAAATGGAATTAAGCTTCACGAAAGAAAAGGCTAAGTATTTTATTCACTACAGTAAAAGAAGAAATATAGGAGGCTACTTAAGGTGTAGGACTCAGTACACAAGTATTCAAATATCTGGTGAAAAGTGACAAGCATAAAAAAAAGAAAGACTAAAGAGACAAGGGCAATTAGATGAAAATACATGATCACGGACTAGGTCTAACAATGGAGGAGAAAGTGCCTAAAAGGACATTATCAGGACAAAAAAAAAATTGGAATACAGACTATATGCTTTATATCAATTTTAAGTTTCTGGAGCTTAATAGGTTTAACTAATGTGTTTAGTTCGTTGGAAATATACATGGAAGTATTACATGGTAAAGGAACATGATGTTTGAAACCTACTCTAAAATGTTTAGAAAATAGAATAACTAAAATGTGGTAAGATGCCTAAAAGTTGGTAAATCTGGGTATTTGAGTAGGGGGTATATTGGACTTTATATATTATTTTTGCAACTTTCTTGTAAGTTTGAAATCATGTAAAAATAAAAACTTCTCAAAAAAACTGATTGGCATATACTTACACAAATATACAAACTTTATATACATGTTTACAACCCTATGGACTATTTTAAATCTTCAGCTTCTGTGTCAGACTAAAGGGAGAAACGTTTATTTGGTACAAAATTTATGTTTTAACTAGTGCATTTCCTAATTTAACTTTGTATGGTCAGTATAATTGAACACCATAAGTACATGGAACCTTGAATAGGGCATGAAATTTTGTTGGTTTGTCTAGGTTAGTGTGATGTCCGGATAATTCTCAGAGTGATTTGAATAGTGAATAAAGAAGTATTTGCAAAGTCCCCTTGGGGGGATGGAGAGAAAGGGGGCAATATTCAACTTCCCCATTTGGAGAATTCCCCACACACAGTGAGGGCAACCATATCAACAGGCCATGCCCTTGATCTTGGGTTTCATCCTTATGAAACTTATCCCTGCAAAGAACAGACTAATTTACTTAAAATTAGGCCTAAGAGTCACCCCCAGAGAACTTCTTTTGTTGCTGAGATGTGGCCTCACCCTCGCTAACCCAGCATGGCAAATGAACTCAATGTCCTCCCCCTCTACATGGGACATGACTCCCAAGGATGTAAACCTCCCTGGCTACGTGGGACAGAAATCCTGGGATGAGCTGGGTCTCAGCATCACAGGATTGAGAAAATCTTATTGACCAAAATGGGGAAGAGAAAAATGAGACAAAATAAAGTGACAGTGGCTGAAAGATTTCAAATGGAATCAAGAGGTTATCCTGGAGGCTATTCTTACATACTATATAGATATCCCCTTTTTAGTTTACGTGTATTGGAGTGGCTAGAGGGGAGAACCTGTAACTATAGAGCTGTGTTCCAGTAGCCATGTTTCTTGAAGATGGTGTATAATGATACAGCTTTTGCAATGTGACTGTGAAAACCTTGTGTCTGATGCTCCTTTTATCTACGGTATGGACAGATGAGTAAAAAATAAACAGTAGGGGGAACAAAGGTTAAAATAAACTGAGTAGATCGTAATACTAGTGGTCAATGAGAGGGAGGGGTAAGCAGTATAGTATGTATAAGTTTTTTCTTTTTTATTTCTTTTGCTGGAGAGATGCAAGTGTTCAAAAAAATGATCATGATGAACACACAACTATATGATAATATTGTGAGCCACCAATTGTACACCATATACAGAATGTTTGTATGTGTTAAGGTTTACAATAACAATTTTAAACAACAACAAAAAAACCCTATGCACTCCATTCCCGTTATAATAATAGCCAATGCTTAAATATCAGTTATGCATCTGGCACTGTGGCAGGCTCTTCCATTCCATACACTACCTCATTTAATCCATACTCCGATGACACACATTACAAACCCGCATCATATATGGGAAAACAGGCTTAATGAGGTCAATCAATTTACCTGAGAACCCAAGCTAAGTATCGAAGTTGCAATTCAAATGTAGAGACTGGCCTGACCCCAAAGCTCCTTCTACCACCTACCCCAATATTCAATAATGATGCCTCCCGCTGTTCCAAGGGATGCTGTCTCATGCTCCAGAAGCCAAATCCCACTGACCTTGCAATTAAAGCCAACCTTATTTATGCCACACAATGCCTGAGCATTACAAAGCATTCATCTTTAGGAAGAGGTACCTTGTAATTTCCTTTCCCAAACTGAGAGTAACTAATCACTGGGTGATGGGCAGGTAATCTTCAGGAACTGCAAAAAAAAGCCACTTTCACTATTGCTACCACCAGGGTGAGTAGGAGAATATGCACTTTCTGTTCAGTGCCCTGCATTAACACCAAGCTCTGGCAATTTAATTTTACTCCACATGACCTTCTCTCATCCACTTTCAGATACTGACTTAGGTTACGGATAAGAGGTGACCTGTCAGAGAGGCTAAAAGGGTAGTATGGCCACAAGCAGGTAGGCCAAGTAAAGCTATGGATTTACATCTATGAAGCAAACACAGGTCAAGAAAAGCCACATTCACCATATCTAAAAAGAATGCTTTTTTGCCTGTCTTTCAAAAGTCATCTGAAGTCACAGAACAAAGTACACCTCAGACCTATCAACCCTAATAATAATCTCAGTGCAGTGCTATGAGCTATAACCCAAAGCCTTGTAGTTAAGCTCAAATGGACTAAGAGGGACATGAAACCACTGAGTTAGAAAAATCTCAATCTGGGGCTCCTCTCTCTCTCTCTCTAACCCTAACTTCTTCCCTGATCTCCAGACTCTTAGCCAACCACTCACTTACCAGCTCCAAATGGGAGACCCCACAGACACCTCAAATGTGACCAACCCCATATACACCTTGAGCCCTTCCCATTTTAACTAAGTGAATGGTAGCTAGGCACCAAGTTACTAAAGTCAAAAATCTAAGAGTGATAAAGAGTAGGATAGAAAGATCAAAGGTGATGGTGGAGTTCTATAGAAAAGCAAGGGTTTAACAAACGAGTATGTTCGCTGAATCATTAAATTGCTATATCTTTTAGTCTCCAGTATCTCAGAGCAGCTAGAAGTAAAAACCTAAAATTGTGAAACTATAACCCATATCAAACTCCGAAATCTGTTCTACAACAAATTTTTGTGCTGTGCTTTGAAATGTATTGCTTTTTTTGTATATATGTTATTTTTCACAAAAAAAGGAAAAAGAAGTCATTGTGATGATAAAAACAAAATATTTATTCCTTCTAGCCTCCTATATTCTGAAGCAGCTAGAAGGAAAAATCTGAGATGATGGTACAGTAGCTCATGACAAACTCTAGGATCTGTCCTATAACTATTTGTTGAAGACTGCTTTAAAAACTATTGCTTTTTTCTTTCTTTGCTTTGTATATATGTTATATTACATAAAAAAGAAAAGAAAAGAAAAAACCTAGGAGTAAGCCTTGGATTTTCCTTCTCCTACTGCCCATTCAATATCAGTAAGTCCATTTCTAATTTCAAAGTAGATCTTTTTAACCTCCTCTGTTGTGGCAAGTGTCACCTCTCATCAGGCTTACAGCCACCCAGGTAGCCTTGCTGATACTTCCACTCCTGTTCTCCTAAAACCTATGCCCCATTCTGCATACAAAATGATCCTGTAGACATGGAAAGCCAATCACTTAACTGTCCCACTTCAAACCCTCCAATGGCTTTCTATCACTGTCAGAATTAGAGATTCTTTTTCATGGTCTATCAGCCTTCCTACCCTCTCCCACCACTGCTTGTGACACTCTACAGCTATCCTGACTCCTGTTCCCCAAAACACCAGGCTCACAATTCCTGTTGTGGGAACAGGGTACCAGCTAGTCCCTCTGCCACATGGCACACTGGATCCCTGTCATTTCAGGGCTCCCCAAAGAAATTATCCCTACCTGCCACCAAAACGGCCACTTGTTAGCCCATTACATTGCTTTTTTTTTTCTTCCTTCTGTCAGAGTACCCCCCTGCCACCAGAATTTCTTATCTCTTTACTTCTTTTTCTCCCGGTCACCCCTTTCCAGAATGTGGGTCTATGAGGGAGAGCTGCGCTGCTGCTGAATGTTATAGATTCAGAGCCTTGAACCATGCCTGGTATATGGCGAGCGTTCATACTGGATGGACAAATGGGCACCACTAAGATGTGGGAAAAATCTTCTCTTAATTGCTTACCATTTTCTCTCTAACCTCCTCTGCTGATCAGCTGCAGTTCAAGCATGGGGTCAGGGTCTCTGACGGAAAAAATGGTTAAGGGCTTATTCCTGCTCTTGGAGGAATTCACAGTTTAGTAATTACAGCTCCTTCGCGGATTCCTACAATCTACATCTGCTTGCACAGATGTAATACCAAAACATAAGCCCTGTACTGGGTAGTGCAAACTCTTCCAATTTTCCAGCCTACTGCCACTGTTTTACAATGTACACAATTGTAGCAGATGGCAGCATTAACTGTTTCTTCCTCCTTTTGATAAAACCCTCCTGCATTATAACTGGACCTAGGACTACCCAGTTGAAGTACATTTATCAGCCTCCCTGGCAGGTAGGTAAGATCTGGACAACAGGATGAACAGAAATGACCACAACCACGGAGTCACATTTTCAAGAAGGAAGCAATTTCCATCAATGCTTATTCCCTCTTCCCACAACCTGGGGTTTTAAGCCAGCTTCTACTATGCAGGCAAGGTTAACGCATCAGGAGATAGCGGCGCAACAAGATAGGAAGTGACCAACTTCATGGACAAAAGCCACCCATCTGCCCTAGACTATAATATACGGACAAAATAAACTTGGATACTTCTATAGTTTGGAGTCTGTACTTTCAGCCACTGTTTTTAATCCAATAAAATTTCTGAAATGAAAACTCATCAGTATGAGAGGAGAGAGAAAGATAAGTTTAAAAATAAAAAGCTTCCCAAGATATATGATTCTATGAGTAAAGTTTTATTTAGCAAGGCTATAAAAATGAATTATCCTCATTTGCTAATAAATACTGTAAATTATAAACAAGTCTATCATATATAATACATACAAATATCACATATATAAATAACTATAAATATAAAATTAATACAACTGTGCCCAAGAAACACAACAGTGCCTCAGGAATTATTGAGGGAAGAATTTGTCACGTCATCCACAGGGCTGAGAACATCTTTTACATACTAACTACCACTCAAATAATGTAAATATGAATATTCAACTTTGTGCTTATATGTGCACACACACAAATCTGCAAGGGACTTATTAGCTTGTAGGTAGTAGATTCCCAAACTGCAATAGCTGGATTGCAGGAGCACTACCTAAAATTCACTAAAAAAAAAATTTTTTTTTTAATCAATAACCTATCGATGACCAGACCCTACCCCTCACCCACTGAATCAGATTTGAGGGGGTGAGGCCTAGAGATTCTGTTGGGCAGATGAGTTAGCCAGCCAGCAGCAGGTGGGAAGGCCCCACACTAGCCATCAGGAGCCTTGGGCTCTGTCCTGGCTATGCTGTTAATCATAATGCCATAACCATCTCCCTAATGCCTGACATTCCAGCTGTTTCCAGTGGTTCTGCCTTAAGAATTGTTACAAGAAATATGCTGGAACAATGTTTGCTACTACTAGCCAGATGCTCCTTTCAGCAGCAGCCTCCCCAACATTGGGTATAGGCATTCAGTTAAGACACGGAGATTTAAGCAAACTGCTTCTTAAATCTGTAGCTACGAAGCTGTGTCCGTTTCCCTTGCAACTGCAGGTGACAGAGTGACAGCCACGTTCTGTCCTGTTCGTTATCTGCTCACTCATTCAAAGTTATCTAGAGTTTGGCTTCTGAACACCAACTTTCTTTGGAATTGGAAGCCAATCCCTCTGAAGAGGTGAGAGGCATAATGCTTAGGTTAAATTAGAAGCCTGGCTTTGTGATTTGAGGGTTTGTTGATGTAAGGAAATTTTCTGTTTTTCAGTGAAGAAGGACAACGGAAGGGAGGAGTCAGATAAGGAAAGGTTTAATTTCTAGAGAGAGTTTAATTTGCAGCAGAAAGTTTCTATCCTAGTTGGGCATGAAGATATTGTAGTTAAGTACATCACCTCCTTAATAAGCAAGTTTAAGTCTGTGTACCCAGGCAAAGAGGATAACTTCCAGATAAGGGAAAAAAGAAAAAAACCTTCCCAAGATCATATATAAACAGTAATTCTCTTCTGCTACAACTTTCATGGCAGAGTCCACTGATCCAATGTTATGAATTGAAGTCAAAACCTAGCATAGGTTTTCAATTCTTTAAACACAATTCTAAATCCAAAAGCTGTGACCATCTGTCAGGAAACCAGACCAACCTGACCTGCATTTATTCAGGGGCAAAGGTTGACCTGAATGGACAAGAGGCTGTGATGATTTATGTTACACTAAATCATCATATTTAGTGTAACCTGTTCACATGTTTTGCTATGGAAATACTGATGCGTTGGATGATGTGTTATTGTTACAACCCACTAGAGGTGTGATATAATACATGGTAAATTTCAGTATTATCTTTCCATAACCCCACCCCAACCCCATTAAAAAAGTTAACTCTAAGATACATCTGGCCCCTTGGATAAGGGACTCTGGAACTGTACTTTAATGTCATTTTATTCTGTATTTCAAATTAACTCAACGTTTCATTCTAAGTTTTCTAGCAACTAGTATTTATATAAATCTGTACTATCCTTATAAAAGAAAAGGGGGGAGGGAGGAGAGAGAAGAACAAAGAACACAGGACAAGTAATTAGGCTTTAAAACTAGCAAAACCAAATAATTTAACACTAAGTCCATTTTATATGTGTTATACAAGAATAAATATTCCTCATTTCAGTAATGTTGAGGTAGCATTATATTTAGATACAAAATAGCAGTCAACATCCAAAATGCTGCTAAATTAACTACAGTTAGTAATTCAGATGGCATGTCTATTGACATGATATTGAAAAGGAAACAAAGTGAAGAGTTCATTGGTGAAAGATGTGTGTTATAATATGTCTATACTCATTTCCCTACTCATTCACTAACAAAACTATATACCAATGAACTCCCATATATATTACATATGCCAGAAGGCACAGGGAAAATAATAAAATGATAATCTGAGAAAGAACTTTACAGGCATGTAAATAAAGGACATATTGGTCTCCTCCCAGTTCTGGAATCTTCTCTTTGGCATTAAACTTGCTTTCTGCTGTCCTATCCAATCAAAACTGAAGTTTCACAGAAGGAAAGAAATAATAAAGGTTAGAACAGAAATAAATTCAATTGCGAATAAAAAACAATACAGAGACTCAACAAAACCAGTTGGATCTTTAAGAAAAATCAACAAAACTGACAAACCCTTAGCTAGACTGACAAAAAAAAGAGAAGATGAAAATAAAATAAAATGAGAAATGAGTGGGAGGGCATTACTACTGACCCCACCCCACCGAAATAAAAAAGATCCTAAGAAGATACTATGACCAAATGTATACCAACACTTGAGACAACTTGGATGAAATGAACAAATTCCTAGAAACACATGAACAACCAATACTGATTCTAGAAGAAATAAAAGACCTCAACAAAGCAATCACAAGTAGAGATTGGGATGATCATCAAAAACTTCCCAACAAAAAAAAGCCCAGAACCAAAAGGCTCCATAGCCAATAAGAAATAATATCAATCCTGCTCAGACTCTTACAAAAAATTGAGGAGGAGCCAAATTCATTCTATGAAGCCAGTATGCCCCCAATACCAACACCAGACAAAGATACTACAAGAAAAAAAAAATTAAAGGCCAATGTGATCTCTTATGAATATGGATGCAAAAACCCTCAACAAAATATTTGCAAGCCAAATCCAACAGCCCATTAGAAGAATTATACATCACAACAAAGTGGACTTTATCCCAGGTATGCAAGAATGATTCAACACAAGAAAATTAATGTAATATATCACATCAATAAATCAAAGGGGAAAAATCACATGATCTCGATTGATGACGAAAAGGCATTTGACAAAATTCAGCATCCTTTTATGATAAAAAAATAAACTTCAAAACATAGAAATAGAAGGAAACATCCTCAATATGATAAAGGGCATACATGAAAAATGCACAGCTAACATCATATGAAATGGTGAATGACTGAAAGCTTTCCCTCTAAGGTCTGGAACTGCCCACTGTTACCACTGTTATTTAGCACTGTGCTGGAAGGTCTAGCTAGAACAATTTGGCAAGAAAAGGAAATAAAATACATCCAAATTGGCAAGGAAGAAGTAAAACTTTCACTATTTGCAGATGACACGATCTTATATTAAGAAATCCCCCCAAATCTACAAAGCTACTAGAGCTAATAAACAAGTTCAGCAAAGTGGCAGAGTAGAAGATCAACTTGCAAAAAAATCAGCTGTTTCTATATACTAATAAGGAGAAATCTGAGGAGGAAATCAAGAAAAAAAATCCATTTATAATGGTGACTAAAAGAATCAAATATCTAGGAAGAAATTTAACCAAGAATGTAAAGGACCTATACACAAAAAACTATAGAACATTGCCAAAATAAATCAAAGATGGAAGGCCATACAGTTGGTCATGGATTGGAAGACTAAATACAGTTAAGATGTCAAGTCTACCCAAATTGATTTACAGATTCAATGCAATACCAATAAAAATTCCAACAGCTTGTTTTGCAGAAATGGAAAAACCAATAATCAAATTTATTTGGAAGGGCAAGGAGCCTCAAATAGCTAAAAACATCTTGAGAAAGAAAAACAAAGTTGGAAAACTCACACTTCCTCACTTTAAAGCATGTTACAAAGCTACAGTGGTAAAACAGCATGGGACTGGCATGAGGGTAGATATATGACCAATGGAATCAAAATAAGAGTTAGACTCGCTCATCTATAGTCAGCTGATTTTTGACGAGGCATCCAAGTCCACTTAAATGGGACCAAACAGTCTCTTCAAAACAAATGGTGCTGGAAAAACTGGATATCAATATGAAAAAGAATGAGAGAGGACCCCTATCCCACACTTTATATACAAATTACCCCGAAATGGATTACAGACCTAAGCATCAGAGGTAGAACCATAAAACTCCTAGAAGAAAAGCATCTTAAAGATCGTGTGGATCTAAGTTATTTCTTAGACCTTATACCCAAAGCACAAACAATGAAATAAGAAATAGATAAATGCGATCCCCTAAAAATTAAAGACTTTTATGCTTCAAAGGACACTGTCAAGAAAAGTAAAAAGGCAGCCTCTCTCAACGGGAGAAAATATTTGGAAACCACATATCCAATAAGGGCTTAATATCCAGAATATATATTAAAAAAAAAAACTCAACAAAAAAATTTAAAAATGGGTAAAAGACATGACTTTTCCAAAGAGGAAATACAAATAGCTAAAAGTACATGAAACCATTTCACACTTAATAGAATGGCCATTAACAAACCAACCAACAAACAAAAAAAACAGAAGACAAGAGCTAGAGAGGACGTGATGAAACATGAGCACTTACTCAGTGTCAGCAGGAATGGAGTACAGTGCATCCACCCTGGATGGTGACGCTTCATAAGGAAGCTAAGTATAGAACTGCCATATGATTCAGCAATCCCATTACTAGGTGTATATACTCAGAAAATCTGAAAACAGGAATGCAACTAGACATTTCACACCAATGTTCACAGCAGCATTATTCATGATTGCCAATAGATGGAAACAGCCCAAGTGTCCATCAACTGATGAGTGGATAAATTCTAGTATAAACATGCAATGCAATACTATGGAACTGTAAGGAATGAAGTCCTGATGCAAACAATAAAATGGATAAACCTTGAGGGCATTATGTTGAACGAAATAAGCCAGACACACAAGGACAAATATCATAAGGTCTCACTAATATGACCTAATAAGAAGAAGCAAACTCTAGAATTAACATATAGGACACCTGGAGACAGAAAGAGAATAGAGAACTGGCAGATGATGCTTAATGTATGCAGAATGTTTACAGTTGACTGTAAAGGTTCAGAAATGGATAAAGGTGATAGCACAATATTGTAAATCTAATTAACAATGCTGAGTGTGAGTATGGTTGAAAGGGGAAGTCTCGGGTCATGTATGTCACTAGAAGGAATGTCAGAGGATAAAGCATGCGACTGTAACAGCAAAACCTTTTGTGGATGATGAATATGGTTAACTGTACAAATGTAAGAAAGTTCTTATGTGAATTACAACAATGCATGTCACTATTATAAGGTGTTAACAATACTGTGATATATGGGGAAAAATAACATTAATGCAAATTAAGGATGACAGTTAACAATTTAACACTGTAATAGTCTTTCATCAATTGTAACCAAGGTACTATACCAAAACTCAATGTCAAAACTAGTGGGGTATGTATACAGGGTATGGATAATTTTTTACTTTTCAAAGGAATAAGAATGTTCTCAAGTTGATTGTGATGATAAATGCATAACTATGTGACTATACCAAAAGCCGTTGATTGTGTGCAGTAAATGGATTATGTGGTGTGAATAAAACCATAAAAAAAAAAAAGAGGATGAAGGTGGCTCAGTGGCACAGTTCTTGCCTGCCATGCCAGACTCGGGTTCGATTCCTGGTGCCTGCCTATGTAAAAAAAAAAAAAAGAGAGAGAGGGAGAAAAGCTCTCCCACAGACTGAGATGCTGTATGTAAGGAGCCTAGCACAGGCCAGTGATGAGGGAATAAATTTAAAGTGGCTGGCGTGTAGCAATGGGCCTGACAAGCAGTGTAGTGAGCCAACAACTTTCAGACAGGGCTGGGGGATCATGTTGTGAGAGCATATTTGTCCAGACCCTATGCACAATCTGCTGACCAAGAGCTCTAGCACAAATAACAATAGCTGGCATTTACTGGGCACCTTAGTAAGTTCTAAACACCTTACTGAATTTTCATTTCAACTCCAGGAGATGGGACTATAATATCCCCCATATTACAAATGAGGAAACAAAAGTAGTCGCCTGTCCCAAATCACGGAGACCACAAGAGGGAGAGCTGGTTCAAAGCCAGGCAGTCTGGCACGGCACCTGAGCTGGGCCCAGGAGAGCTGAAGCTGGATCCAACCTGCTCAAGAGAGTAGGGTGTTAAATATCCAGGGATTCCGGTTACTACTGATAGCAAATATTATGGAAATCAATCATGACAAGAGTATTTACACCCATTGTTGGCAATTACTATAAATCGGAGCTTTTTTTTAATTCCAGGTAGCCAGTTTGCCAGCACACATTACCATACAATGCTGCCTCTGGTAGTTTATTTAGGTCCTCCTTCCCACAAGTAATAATAAGAAACTCTTACATTTTCATGGTATTTATATGCTTTGAAATTCGTGGAAAATGAACAAAGAAAACTGGGAGGTTAAGAACGGTTATCTGCATGAATGATGTTGAAACATAGGCTCATGATGATGAACGTAAGAGCCCACGTGGAGCACAGGCCTTCCAAATCTGAGCCTTGGCCCTCTTATCTTGAAAGGCAGTGAACCTGGGAGTCAGCGGAAGGGAGGAACTGTTTAAAGCTACCCAGCAACTCTGCAGCAATGTGCAGTAGCTGCCCCCCTGGACTCTGGGGAGGGAACGCTCCCCATTATTCCACAGGCTATGATTCCACAGGTCCCAAGGCCTCTGTGAGAAACAAGCAAGAGCTTTTAGCAGCTTCCACACAGGACAATATGGAGCTAGAAATTAAGTGGGTGTTAATCTTGAAGTGAAATTTTGAAGTAAAGTCTGACAGAGCCCAGTGCTTTGCATAAGAGCAAGGCGATATATATTTCATGAATGAATGAATGAGTGAATGAACGGCATAGTCCCTCCAGTACTCAGATCTACAGAAGACTCTGCCTCCAGCTTTAAATCAGGGACTGTGTAGTCAATCAACTTCACTAATCGCCTCAACTAAGGGCCTACCTGCATTCACACCTTTTCCCTAACTTCATATGCATAGTCTCCTTCTTCTCTGATTCTGGCCTTGTGACTTGCTTTGGCCAGTGAGATGTATTAGCCAATGCCATTCCAGGAGAGCTTGAAAAGTGTGGGTGTTCTTACCTGCCCTTACCCACAACTGGAATTCTAGCTCTCTCGGCCCACTGTCACCACAAGGATATGCTCAGTCTCTTAAGGAATGTGGAGATAGATGAACGAGAGCTGAGCCATGCCAGCGAACACATGCTAGACCACCAGCTGACCACATAGGTGGGCCCAGATGAAATCAGCTCAACTACCTAGCTTTCCCTTAAACCCACAAGCAATAATAAAAGGTTGCCATTTGAAGTGACTAAATTTTGGGGGTGCTTTGTTATGCAGCTGTTTAGCTACCTGATACAGGTTGCCTGCTCTGCAATTCTCCCAAAAGCTCAGTGGTGCCTATTCATTTCTCTCTTCTGAAACTACAAACTCCCTGAAAATTCAATGAATTGCTTTATCTTTAGAGTCGCATACAGGATCATCCCTCAGTGAGAGGAACAGAAAAATCTGCCTCTAGCTAAAGAAGCAAAGACATTACTGAACATCACCTCTCCTTTGGGGAATACAGATTCTCAAAGAAATTCTGAAGGAACAACAGGCTTCATTTCTATTCCTGCTTTGATAGGTATGAAAAAGTTTCAAGATAGCACTGCTGAAAAATGGCAAACTCAAAATATGATTTTCAGGCTCTTCCAGCAGGTGAGAAGAGCTATTCTACAACCTCACTACTCAAAGTGTGATCCTGGATCAGCAGTAGGAGCAATCCCTGGCAGTTTGTTACAAATGCAGATTCTCATGTCACACCCAAGACCTACTGCATTAGAATCTACTTTGAACAATAAACTTATTGAGATCTGGGTACCAGCCACTTAAAGATTAAAAAAAACAAAAAACTGAAGTTTCAGTCATATGGTAACTTTTACTAAATGACTTAAAATTATCACTTTAAAATACTCCACTTAACGGAAAGTAGATCACAGATTAACCAGAGCTACAGAGATGGAGGTATGAAAGAGTTCACTGAAAATGTCATCGATACAAATGCAAACAAGCAGTTCTCCCAACAACAGGAAACTTGTATAAGCAGAATAACGTATCCCTCAAAGATGTTCGATCCTAAACCCCAGGGCCTGTGAACAAATTACTTACATGGTGACAAAGGGGAATTAATAGAATTAAGGCTGCTTAGTCAACTGACCTTGCGATAAGGAGCTCAATCTGGATTTTCCAGGCAGGCTCAATACAATGGCTACGGTTCTTTAAAGCGAAAAAGAGAGGCAGAAAGAAGGTCAGAGTGATGCAACATGAAAAGGATTCAACCTGCCATCACGGCTTCTAAGATGAAGGGAGGGGGCCACCAGCCAAGGATGCTGGCGGCTTTCAGAAGAAGGAAAAGGCAAGGAAATGGATTCACTTCTAGAGCCTCCAGAAAGGAATGTAGCTCCACCATACCATACCATACTTTCAGCTTTGAGAAGAAAGAACCCTATCAGACTGCTAAGCTACAGAATTACAAGATAAGAAATTTGTGTCATTTGAGCCACCACATTTGTGGTAATTTGTTACAGCAGTAACAGGAAACTAATACAGAGACTGATAAAATAAATTAGATTTTATCTTGATAATGGAATAATAACTGGAATAATAATCTGTCATGATTAAGAACAAGTGAAAATTCCACCTTAAAAAAAAAACAGGCTAGGAACCACAACGCGATCCCAATTACGCTTCCTTTAGGATCATACCAACCTCAAGTGCATTAGAAATGACTAGAAGCACATAAACCAGCACACATCAAGGATGGCACTGATGCCACATCCTTTGTATACCGAACCTATTTTTCAAAGTTCCTATGATAAATAGTTACCACAAAAAAAACTATGCAAAGCCTGGCAGACATCTTGGCTAGGAGTGGCTGTGACAGCTTCTTGGATGCTGAACTAGGCGAGGCCTGGGATGGACAAGGGTTTCCTGAAGGATGAAGAAAAGCACGCAGAGGGGGGAAAAGGGTCACACGTGGGAAGTCCAAAGATTCCCATCCAGGTGAACTTCAAGGACAGAGACCTTTTTTATCTTTCTATCTCCAAAGGCTGGCAGAGTCCCAGATATGGAGATGGTACTTCAAGTACTGGGAATTCATTTTGATGCTGATCTGTTGAAAATTACTCCACAACTCCAAGCTGCATACTCAGGTGAAAAGTTTACTTGGGTCTGTACAGTCTAGAGGAACACTTGTCTTCCTGGGTTCTGGACATGAATTCCTGCTCCCCGTCCCAGCTGAGTACACAGCCCGGAGTGAGTGCCAAGCAGTACAGGTGAAGGCTCACACTGGGCTTGAGGCAAACTTCATGCCCTTCTCCGTCTGTCTTTTCTCAGCCCCCTCAAGGCAGTAATCTCTCTCTACTGTTACTAAGTATTTTTAATATTCCTTGAGACAACCTCAAACAATGCTGAGCTGCTGGTCTGGGCCATCCAAGTTATCTCCCAAGACACCAAAAACTGTATGATTAGTGCTCGCATTACAATGCAACTCAGTTTGAGCGAGCAGTTCATCCCAACCCTTTCATTCTACAGACCCTAATATTTTCAGACTGTGATTTTGCAGAATTCAAAGTTTCCAGGAACACGTCATGTTAAGGCGTGTTAACTACATTCACAAACTCCTATACCCAGTTTGATGTTAAGACTTAATATAGATATCAAATTGGCCGAAACTGGCCAAGTCAAAACCTCTGCCTATCCCAAGCCCACCACATGCAGTCAAATGAGTTGGATAATATTAGACAAAGGACACTGCTATGTAGACATAACTCAGTACTATATGACTCTACCAAAATACTAAATTAAATTCTGCAACCTTAAAAAATAATAATGGTTGATAATTAATCTTTAAGAGCAGTCACTATCACAATCCTAAACACGTACAACACATATTTACCCAGAAATGTAAATGACACAGATGTCATTTTTTAAAAAGTGACACAGATGTCATTTAAAAAAAAATGACACAGATGTCATTTAAAAAACAAAACCATGAAGCATCGCCATTGACATATTTATGCCCAGCTGTTTCACTCAATAAAGTATATGCCATTATTCCACCCACCTTTGAAAAGTCATCCCTCCTTAGAAAGGATCCCAGGCCCAGGTGGGGTTTTTTTTCCTCCATAGTTTACATTAGGCATATTCCCCCCCCCATATCATGTTACTATTAACACCTTGTATTAGTATCAGATATTTGTTAATTTATGAAAGAACACTCTTATACTTATATCTTAAACGATAGCCATCGTTTACAAAACAGGTCACTGTGTTGTACAATCTTGTTTCATTGTTTAATTTTTATTCTAGTAACACATATAGAAACTAAAATCTCCCCTTTTAACTACATTCACATATATAATTCAGTGCTATTACCCTCACAATAATGGGCTACCATCACCACCATCCATTTCCAAAACATCACAATTAATCTAAAGAGAAATTCTGTATAAATTAAGCAATAACTCCACATTCTTTACCCCCACCTCAGCCCCTGATAACCTATATTCTAAATTCTAACTCTGAGCTTGCTTAATTATTTATATCAGAGAATGTCAAGGCATTAGGGAAGGGCAAAGAAAAGATATGGCTGGAGTGCTCAGAGGAAAGGCAAATCTCCATCAACTGGAATCTTTTTCAGAAGCAGGTGCTGTAAGGGACCTACTAAGAAATTTTGATCACTGTTATAATTACCCTCACTCAACAGCCAAGAAAAGAAGAGCCAATTGTGATTAAACAACTACAAAAAGCCTCCGACTTCACAAGGATTATCCAAAAACTCTAAAAACAGTGCCAGGTTAGGCAACCTCTGTCACTTCAGAAGACTGAGAAAAAAGGATTTAAAAGGGCAATATTCTAAATATGCTTTCTGTTCAGAATATCAATTTAGTATTTTAAGGAATAAGTATCTACTAAAGGTCAGTCCTATTTTAAGAATGCCATGTTATACTGTACAGGTTTCTGAAAACAAAAGCCTAGATATTTTCCTTGAGAAAGGGGGTGGGGGGAGCAGTCCCCTGCTATCTGGGAAACTATCTGATGCTCATTGCTAATCCTCAGTTACACAAGCTGATCTGACAATCACAGCTCAGATTTGTTGTTTCCCTGCAGAACAAACAATCTTGTACATCATCCACATCAAATAAGGTCAACCTGAAACCACGATATACTGAGATAAAAATAAGATCAATTGTGAAATCTGCAAAATACCAAATATCTCCCTTTCTCCACTAAAATGAGTATCTGCTGCTTCTTTACCCATTATCTTCCTTTCCTATGGAGAAGGCTTATGAAATACCTAATTATAAAATTTCTACCACTTTCTGACAACATCCAATTTAGATAGAACTTTTTACCTTAAATTCCCTCCAAAAATTGCCCAACCAAAGCCCAAAGCCTATAATAGATTCTTCTAATAATCTCCTAATGAACAGTAAACCCAACTTGTCAACTACAGGTATGTTCCTTGGGGTCTCTCTGACTGAAGGGCATAGATGATGCCTCATTTTACACGTTTGGATTTTCTTCACCATCAAGATCCATCAAAATACTCATATTTTGATAAAACCAAATATAACTTTATTTGCAAACTTTTCTGGTTCTTAGCTATTGCATGGAGGCACATTACATCTAAAAGACAAAACAATTTTGGTGGAGACTTGGAACGCATAAAACTTTTTACTCCGTTCTTTTAAAAATTGTTTCCCTGTTAATATATACAGAACCTATTATACCAAGGGCTCTGAAAATCCACATAGCTTTTTCTTCCAAAGTTCAGAGTGTGGCAATCTGTGATGGCACCTAGTGGAAAACAAGATCCAAACTTACAAATTTTGAAAACACCAACTGTACACTAAGGTGATTTTATAGCTCCATACCATCAATGTCTTTTTTTTAATGTGCATTTCAGGTCCTGTGACCCAACCTCAAAAAAAGGAAGGAATCAACAGTGTAGATAAATCTCACAGATATAATGTTGGAAGAAAGAAGAAAAACACTAAACAGCACACACTATGTTATTCCACTTAAACAGAGTCCAAAGTCAGAAGAGTGGTTACCATTGGGGTGAGAGTAACTGGGAGGGTCCAAAAAAGGGATTCAGAGTGCCAATAATGTTCTATTTCCTGAAGTACCTTCAATCTGAAAACACGTCGAACTCCACACATATGATATGTACATATGTATGTAAGTTATGCTTCAAAAGAAGTGAAACACACAAACATAAAGGAAGTAATGAAGTACCAGCATGCCACAGAGAACCATTTAACTGGGACTCTGGAGATAGCACATGTCTACCAAGTGGCCAGTTTAATGTCTTTGAGCCTCACTGTCCATCTGTAAATAAGTGCCTTATTTTGCCAGGGCTGCTGTAACAGTACCACAGTTTGCTTGGCTTAAACAACAGGGATTTATGGTCTCACCATTTTGAAAGCTAGAAGACAAAAATCAAGGCAAGATCATGCTTTCTCTTAAGTCTGTAGAGTTCTCCTGGTAGCTTGTCAGCAATCCATAACTCCATCTCTGCATCAGTCACATGGCCGTCTCTCTTCCCTTCAGTCTCCTACTACCCATGTCCAAATATCCTCTGCATATAAGGTCTTCAGTCATACTGGATTAAGGCCCACTCTGATTCAGTTTGGGGTCATCATAACTAATAGGATCTTTCAAGATCCTATTCATAAGTGAGTTATTCACTGTACTAGCATTTAGGACTTAAATATGTTTCTGCAGGGGACGTAATTCAATTCATAACAATGAGGATAACTGCTTATATTTCATAGGGTTCTTCTGAGGATTACACAAGATAATACCTACACTGGGTCTGGTGCCAAGTGTGCTGAACATGGTGACCCAACCAACCAAATGTCTTGCCATCCATTCTCTGCTCTCAGTCTTCTGCCTCTGATTCAGCAAGTGGTCATCTCTGGATGATTAGAGGAGGCACAGAGCAGAACAAAGTCTGGCTGACCTATTCTACACTTCTTCTGCAACCTGGGCCCTCTAGTCCTGGTCAGTAGGTCTCACTAGGCACCTCCAACACACCTGCCTTCTGACCATGTCCACAAAGGCTTCCACTAGTTCAGAGAGTAATCACCTCCATGCTCTAAAAGCTAATTTATTGTCTATTCCATCAATAACCTCTCTACTGTTTTGGCTTTGTTTTCATAGATATAATTATTAAATTGGTGCTCCCTTACCACCACCATCACAGACTGTGCTGATTTGAAAGGATTTATGTACCCTAGAAAAGCCATGTTTTAATCTTAATTCCATTATGTAAAGACAGCCATTTCTTCTAATCCCTATCTCCACGGAGATGCGATTCAATCAAGTGTGGGTATTAAACTTGATTAGGTAGCAATGTGTCTCCACCCGTTCCAGATGGGTCTTGACTATGTTACTGGAATCCTCTAAAAGAGGAAGCATTTTGGAGAAAGTTTCAGAACGACATAGCAACAAGAAGCAGAGTTCACCAGCCAGTGAACTTTGGAGATGAAGAAGGAAAACAACTCCCAGGGAGCTTCATGAAACAATAAGCTGGAAGAGAAAGTGGCAGACTTTGCCACATGCCCTTTCAGCCGAGAGAGAAACCCTAAACTTCATCGGCCTTCTTGAACCAAGGTATCTTTCCCTGGATACCTTAGATTGGACATTTCTATAGGCGTTTTTAAATTGGCGTTAGAACTGTAAACTTGCAACTTATTAAATTCTCCTTTTTAAAAGCTATTCCATTTTTGATATTGCATTCCAGCAGCCAGCAAACGAGCACACAGGTCAATGACTTACACTGGACCCCTTACACAGAAAGTCATGCTAGGTCACAGTAGGCAGAATGTAAAGCCTAGGGCCCTTCTTGAGAAGAGAATGTGAGCTGGAGTAAGATCTATCCTGCACGAGTTAAAATGAGACTGATTTTAAGATGAGCATTAAGGCATCGTAGTCAAAAGAAAATCGAAAATATTGGAGCTTTAGATGGCGAAATTCCACCTGTTTGTCTGGATGTCTCAGAAGAAGGGAGATAATAGGGCAAGAATGTTATGAGCTTTTCCCCTCTTTGGGGTCAGCTGAGAGCCTACTGAAGTTTCAGATTCATTTTGTGCTATTTTTTTTATATACCAATTCATTCTAAAAGTAACTGAGGCACTTTGCATAAATATATGTTTTCTAGAAAGTTGGGGGGGGTGATGTATGGATAGTCAAAGGAAATAAAAAATCAAATAGCCAAATGAAGCTTATAGGTGCCGTGCATTTTGAAATTTTAATTCTATGGATCTGACCAGCCAAAGGAAAGGGGGAAAGTAAGATAGATACCAAAGAGAAATAACTATTTTTTGCCCGAAGGCTGATAAGTTTTACTCAAAGACCTAAGAAAAAATTTATTCTAGGAATCTCCATAAAGGGGACATTGTGTGATAGGGTAGATGGTAGCCTCAAAAATATTCACACTTCCATGAAGCTGTTCCTGGGAGATGCAAACTGAAAATTTAGGAGTAAAGAGACCAGAGACCTACTTTCAGATGGTTTAGCAAAAGGGAAGGAGGAAGATGGAGGGAGAGGTGCATGCAATCTGGGAAATGCCAAAAGTTAATGAGTGGTGAGTCTAGGAGGAGTTTAAGACTGCTTGTTGTACTCTTGTCTGCTTGTTAATTGAAGTAACTTTTAATTTGGTAGGTAAAAGAAAGAAACCATATACATTTTCTTACTCCCAAAGCACAGCACGTTACAGCATTTCCGAAAGGTCACATCAAGTTAAGTAATCAACGAGGTCTGCCGCCCCTGTGATTTCTCGTCTCCATTTCTCTGTAATGGCAATGGTCCTCACATCTTAGTCTTTAACTTAAACATCATATGTCTTCACTATAAGAACACAACACATTAGTCTTGCAAAGTTCAAAGAATAACACAAACAAAATATGGTTTTGGAAGCTGGGGGGCAGAAAGCAAAGAAAGGAAATAAGCTCCATTTTTATGATTTTCAATGAAATGATGGCATCAATACCTTACACAAATATCAGGAAAGGATCAAAAACAAAGATGCACTGATACACCCCAAGATGACCCATACCATGAGTTATCCGAAGTACCCTCATAGCCCCCATTCCCCTCCTGAGACTGTGCATGTAGAAACTCAAACATTGCTTTCTCTTCCCTTTGCTCTTTCCTATTCTATCAACGGAACCCACGTAAGCACTGATTAATAACAGGAAAACCTAATTAGTCTACTTAAGTTCTACTGCAAGGTTGCTCAATCTGTCCAATTAGACCAACTGTCAACAAATAATGAGTTTAGTGAGGGGTTTGACTTTTACTGGTTCAACCTTCATAAATTGCAGCCAACTCAGTAGATTAAATATTTAATGAGGAAATCCACTCTGATCTACAGCTTCCTAAAATACATTGGGGGCCTGGGGAACTAAGATTCCTACCATAAGAACTGATGATAATTAGATAAAGCTTGTTTCAAAAAAACTGAATCTATAGACTTTGTACATAGCATGTGCCAGATAAAGTTTAATGAATTGAATGTGTTGGTGCAGTTCAAAACCCTCACTTTTTGACAGAAAGCCCCAAACTTTGAACCGATATCCCAACATTTCCTATCATTTTATGAGGACCAACCACTTTCTTATGTAACTTGAAGGAGCAATCCCCGCTTAAAAAAAAAAAAAAAAAGACAGGTATTTAATGGGACTTCAAATATCTACCAGTTTGCAGATTCTTATTAAGAAGAGAGTTTGGTAGTAAAAGCCAGTTATCTCTGTGCTCTCATTCTTATTTAGGCAGGGAGGAGTTTTCAATGCTAAGAGAGTTGACTAAGTTCTAGAAAAAATATATATAAGCAACATGACAGTTACGTCAAAGCGAAAATGAATCCTTTCAAAACTATATAAAGAATTCAAGATGTTTCCACACACAAGACAAGGAAAAGACCAAAAGAGATAAGAGTGTAAAAAAGACAGGATTACAATTCAAGAGAAAGATGGCAATAAATAAAAGAAAGGATTGCAAGTCAAAAAAGAGATGACAATAAAAAGATGACTTAATACTGCTCAAATGAATATAAACAAAAAAATGCAAATAGCATATGCCCTTTGAATTGATAATTCTAATCCTAGACATCTATCCTACAGATAATACAAACTATAGCAAAAATTTATGTTTAAGAAAATTACTGTTTACTGTGACTTTATTTGTAGGAAGCAAAAGAATGGAAACAATCAAGAGGAAGAGTTAAATCAATATACTGCTCCCCTCTCCTGAAATATGTCACAGCGAACTATTCAAATGAATGGGGACAGTTCTACACCAGTTAGTAGGGAAGAACTTGTGAGACATGCTGTGAAATGAAAAAAAAAAATGATACAAAATAGCATGTACAATGCACTCCCATTTCTGTGTATTTTTTAAGGGGGACAATACAGGCACACGCTTATAGTGCCATTAAACAGACTCAGAAAAACTTAAGAAAATACATAAGAAACTAATACTACATTGTTTTAGATTTACCTGTCCTAAATATAAAAATATTTACGTTTTGCTATTTTAATATGGAGTCTATGCACTTTGTAGGAATGAGGAATGAGTTTCAGATAATTTCATTCAACACATGAAGACCAACAGTTGGCCAAATAACATTTCCAACAGTCTAGCTGAGGGGAGAGATAATATAAGGACGAGCCAAATTAAAAAATGTATCAATATAGTGATAAATGCTATGAATAAAATAACACAGAATGAAGGCACAGAGGCTGATGGGATGGGTGCTCTTTTAAACAGAGAGGTCAGGAAAGGCTCCTGGCATGACTACTAAGTAAAGAATTAGAGGAAGGGATGTAGTGTGCAGTGCAAATACATAGTTACAGGAACCAAAATAAAATTCGTTATATGCTTTAATTTTCGTAAAGCAATTATCTTCAAGAGACAAGCAGTAAATAATGTTTAGTAAGGGTATGGGGTAAAGAAGGAATGCAAAATGTATCTTGGGAAAAATGCCAGTGGAATGCTCCTTTTGTCTTCATCTACAGATTTAAGCCCACTAATAACCAAAGAGATGTAGCAGCTTTGCCAGGAAGCACAAAGAAGGCCTACAACCTACAACCTGCCTAGGAAAGCTACCCCCAATCCAGCTCCTGGTGGACTTCTGCTGAGACCCAAATTACTCACTAGATAACCTGATTTTCCATTCACCTGCCCAAGCAGCTGATCCTTACATGAGGGAATTTCCCTGCACTTGACCCTTGTCTAAGACTCTAATTTCAACTCTCCCTTCCACTTACCTTCACCTGCCCTGTGGCCCTAACCTGACATACCTGATCTGAGTTCCAGCTAATCTACCTTTTCTAGATCACAAATGTACACAAGACGTTTTAGAGATAATCACAACACAAACATGCACAGGATCCAATCAGGAAAGGTCCAGAGAGTTAAGGAGCAGATTAAAGGTCTCCTAAGATGCCAATAAATCCCACTGAGAACAGGTCAATCTAAGACCTAAGAATAAGGATCTAATAGATGGTAAGGAAATAAAGAGGAGTGTATTTTTCCTCATTTGTACAAAGAAAGCACAGAGCAGACCCCTTACTGACCTTTCAACTTAGAAAGAATGACAATAAAGTGTGAACAAGGGAAAAGTCAAATCTAAAAACATTTGCTAAATATCTGCAGTTCTTATTTTCACTTGTTCTTCGGTCTCCCAGCCAAGTCGGGATGTCTGCTAAACAAGTAGTCAGCTGTTTGGCCACATCTGGATTTTAAAACATAAAGACTACTGGCAAAAACATATTCTTCCTGGGACAAGCGGTTACCCACATGCAAGAGAATTAAGCTGAGGGGTGGCGTCATCATCAAGGCGAAGTAAACATCCCTTGAAAAAGCTTCTCCAGAGATTGAGCATACAAGAGAATAAATGTCACTGGCTTTGAACTCTGGAAGGTGGTAGATAGAGACTGGAGAACTCCACAAAAGCTGAGCCGAAGGAATAAAAAAATCTTAAGTAGAAGTCCATCCTGCACCACTAGTCAGGTCCCGTTTCCCCTCCCCAGCTAAGGAGCCAGAGAGAGGCTGCACAGCCTGTGGACCCTCCACAGCAGAGACTGTAGCTGCTTCACAGCAGCCAGCAAGAGCTCCACATATACCCAGGCACAGGGACCTAAATCTGGAGAGACCCAGGGAGGAATACCAGCCACTGAGAAGTGCTGCACACAAAAGAGCCCTCACTGGGGTGCCACAGAAATGCTGGAAGAAAAGTTGTAACCCATCCAGTTTCTACCCAAAGGAAAAACAGACTTTTGTGACATGAACCACCTTCTGGATTGACCCCACCTGACTCCCAGGGTAGAAGACCCTAACTGGGAAGAAACCAAAGAAGGGGCAGAAAAAGGGCGGAGCAGGGGGTGGTACACTGAACTGCTGAAAGAGAGGATGGGTCCCAGAACCAAAAAGTATAAGGAGAACAGGACTGAGCGGGAAGAGAATTTAAACAAATCATAGGAACTGGGGTGAAAAGTTGACACAAAAAAAGAGCAGAACAAAATAAGAGTCTCTGAGAAGGAACAGAGAAAAAGAAGCTCTCTCCTGGAGGTGAAACAATTCGATAAAAAGTGCAAACAAAAAATTACACTGTATATCCAGGGCAAGGATCAGATGAAGAGCCGAGAAAATCTGAACAAACATGCGCTATTCCAAAGGACTAGAATAAGTCAGACCAAACATCAAAGAAGAGCCTTAAAAAAAGAGTCAACAATAAAACCCTAGGTGAGAGGGAGAAACAGACCTTCAAAGTTAACCCATCAAGGGAATCAGATGCCTAGACATCAGCAAAAAAAATCACAAATCATACTAAGAAACAGGAAGATATGGCTCAGTCAAGGGATCAAATTAAAACTTGAGAGAACAATCAGAAGTTGAAAAAACTAATCAAACATGCTTAAATCTCCTAAATCAATTTAGGGAGTTGAAGGAAAATATGCGTAAAAAGATGAAAGACATTAAGAAACCAGAATGTGAGCATAAAGATGAATTTGAAAGTATAAAAAGAAACAACAGAAATTACGAAGATGAAAGTCAACATAGTAGAGATTAAAAATACACTAGAATTTCCTGCAGAGATCTGGTTCGAATCCCAGAGCCTGCCCATGTCAAAAAAAAAACAATAATAACAATAAAAATAAAACTATACTATCAGGCAAATAACAGCAGAACTGAACAGGCAGAAGAAAGAATCAGCAAGCTAGAAAACAGGACAACCAAAATCATACAGTCAAAAGAACAGATAAAGAAAATCACAGAAAAATGTGAGCAGTGTCTCAGGGATTGAGTGACAGCACAAATGCACAAACACACGTGCCATGGATGTTTCAGAAGGAGAAGAGAAAGGAAAGGGGGTAGAAAGAATCTCTGAAGAAATAAGGGCCGAAAACTTCCCAACTCCTATGAAAGACATAAATATACAATGTCCAAGAAGTGCAACATAGTCCAAACAGAATAAATCCAATAGACCAACTCCAAGACACAAACCTACAAAATATCAGATGCTAAAGATAAAGAGAAGATTCTGAAAGCAGCAAGGGAAAAGGGATTTGTCACATACAAGGTATCCCCAATAAGATTAAGTGTGATTTCTCATCAGAAACCATGGAGGCAAGAAGCCAGTGGTATGGAAGAGGAAAGCTGCCAAGCAAGAATTCTGTATCTGGTAAAACTGTCCTGCAAAAATGAGGGAGAGTTTTAAAATATATACAGAACAAAAGAACTGAGTTTGTCAACAAAAGACCTGCCCAACAAGAATTACTAAAGGGAGTTCTGCAGACTGAAAGGAAACAGCAGAGAGTGGCTTGGAGTAGTGTAAAGAAATGAAGATCATCAGCAAGGGTAACTAAAAGGGTCAATGCAAAATTCAACAATACTGTATCTCAATATATACCTCTACTCTTTAATTCATATAAGAATGAGAACACAGTTTTGTTTTGTTTTTCTTTAAAGGCATATTGCCTGGTAAGACATGCAAAATATAGAGTGGTAAAGTACAACAAAAACAAGATAAAGAGGGAAAACAGAGGGATATGGGAGCAAAGAACACGTATGCTTTGAAGCCAAGTTGCATCTTTTCAAATAGGTATATTATACATGTAGGTTAGTGTAATATAAACCCCAGGATAACTACAAAGGAATTATTTAAGATAAATACAGAAACAGAAATGAGAAATGAGTCAGATACCTCATAAAAGATCAACTATACAGAAAAGGAGGTTGCAATAAAGAAAAAGATTTTTAAAAAAAAGAGGAAAAGTGACTGAAGTGAGTACAGTCTTTACTAAAATAACACTGAATGTTAATGGACTAAACTCCCCAATCAAAAGACACAGATTGGCAGAATAGATGTTTCAAAAAAGCATGATCCAGCTACATGTTGTATACAAGAGACTCATCTAAGACTCAAGACACAAACAGGCTGAAAGTGAAAGGGCAGAAAACATATATTCCATGCAAACATGAACCAAAAGAGAGCTGGGATGGAGTGGTGCAATGGTAGCTCAGTGGCAGAATTCTCACCTGCCATGCCAGAGACCCGGGTTTGATTCCCAGTGTCTGCCCATGCAAAAAAAAAAAAAAAAAGAAAAGAGCTGGGATGGATATACTAATTAATATCAGATAAAACAGTCAAAAGCTGTCATAAGAGACAAAGGACACTGTATTAATAAAAGGGGCAATCCACCAAGAAGAAATAACAATCATAAATATTTATATACCTAATCATGGTGCCCTAAAGTACATGAGGCAAACACTGACAACAGTGAAGTGAGAAACAGTTTAACAGTTGGTAGACTTCAGTATATCATTCTCATCAATAGACAGAACATCTAGATGGAAGTACGATAAGGAAACAGAGAACTTGAATAAATGAACTAGACCTAACAGACATATACAGACCAATACACCCCCAAACAACAGGATTATACATTTTTCTCAAGAGCATATGAATCATTCTCCAGGACAGACCACATGTTGGATCACAAAACAAGTCTCAATAAATTCAGAAAGATTGAAATTATACAGAGCACTTTCTCTGACCATAATGGAATGAAGTTGGAAATCAATAAAAGGTGGAAAAGTGGAAAATCTACAAATACAACAAAGTTAAACAACACACTCTTAACCGATCAGTGGGTCAAAGAAGACGTTGTAAAAGAAGTTGGTAAATATCTGGAAACTAATGAAAACAAGAACATACCACAAACTTCTGGGATGCAGCAAAGGGTGCTGAGGAGGGATTTAAAGTTCTAAACACATATAAAAGGAAGAAAAAGCTAAAATCAAAGACCTAACTGTACACCTGGAAGAACCAGAAAAAGAGTAAAGCAAGCAGAAGGAAAGAAAAAGCTATTAGAACAGATATAAATGAAAATCAGAATTAAAAATTAGGGAACTAACAAAACCAAAAGTTGGTTCTTCGAAAAGTTCAATAAAATTGACAAACCTCAGCTACATTGACAATGAAGGGAGGGGGACAGGGCAAGGGGCAAATATACTCAGAAATCCAAGGGGGGACACTATCATTGGCCCCACAGAAATTAAAAAGATAAGAGAATTCTATGAATTGTATGCCAACAAATTAGATAATATAGATGAAATGGACAAATTCTTAGAAACGCATGCACAATCTACACTGACTCTAGAAAAAAAAAATCAAAGGCCTCAACAGACCAACTATAAGAAAGGAGATTGAGTCAGTTATTAAAAACCTTTCATCACAGAAGAGCCCAGGACCAGATGGCTTCACAAGTAAATTCTACCAAGCATTCCAAGAATTAATACCAATCCTGCTCAAACTCTTCCCCAAAAATGAAAAAGATAGAACCCTATCTAATTCTATGAGGTCAACATTACCCTAATACCAAAACCAGATAAAGATACCACAAGAAAAGAAAATTTCAGACCAATTTCTCTTATGAATATAAATGCAAAAATCCTCAACAAAACACTTGCAAATCGAATCCAACAGCCATCAAAAGAACTATTTGCCATGATCAAGTGGGTTTTATCCCAGGTATACAATATTGATAAGAAAATCAATTAATGTAATACAGCACATCAACAAAACTAAGGGGAAAAAAATATGTGACCATCTCAATTGACGAAGAGGAATAAAATTTCAGCATCCTTTCTTGATAAAAACACTTAGAAAAAATAGGAATATAAGGAAACTGCCTTAACATGATAAAGGACGCATATGAAAAGCCCACAGCTAACATCATACTCAATTGGTGAAAGACTGAAGACAGAGAATGCCCACTATCAACACTGTTATTCAACACAGTATTGGAAGTTCTAGCCCAGACACTAGGCAAGAAAAAGAAACAGAAGGCATCCAGATTGGAAAGAAAGAAGTAAAACTTTCACTATTTGCTGATGACATGGTCCTATATATATATACAAAGTCTTGAAAAACCTACAACAAAACTATTAGAGCTAAGTTCAGCAAAGTGGCAGGGTACAAGATCAACATACAAAAATCAGTAGTATTTCCATATACTAGTAATGAGCAAGCTGAGGAGGAAATCAAGGAAAAAACTACATTTACAATAGCAACTAAAAGAACCAAATATCTAGGAATAAATTTAACCAAGGATGTAAAGGGCTTTTTTTTTTACAAGGAAAACTACAAAACACTGCTTCAAAAAAGCAAAGAAGGACCTATACAAATGGGAAGAAATTCTGTGTTCATGGATTAGAAGCCTAAATATCATTAAAATGTCAATTTTATCCAAAAATGATTTACAGATTCAGTGCAATTTCAATCAAAATTTCACCAGCCTACCTAGCAGAAGTGGAAAAGCCAATTATAAGATTTATTTGGAAGGGTAAGGGGCTCCAAATAGCCAGAAATATCTTGAAAAAGAACAATAAAGTTGGAGGACTCACATGTTATGACTTCAAAGCATATTGCAAAGCTACAATGGTCAAAACATCATGGTATTGGTAAAAAGAATAGATATATTGACCGATGGAATAGAATTGAGAGTTCAGAAATAAACCCTCATACCTACAGACAACCGATTGTTGACAAGGCTGCCAACTCCACCCAACTGGGAAAGAACTGCCTCTTCAAAAAAATGGCACTGGGAGAACTGGATATCCACAGGCAAAAGAATGAAAGAAGACTCTTATCTCACAACACACACACACACACACACACACACTAACTCAAAATGGATCAAAGACTTCACTATAAGAGCCAGGACTATAAAGCTCCTAGAAGAAAATGCAGTGAAGCATCTTCAGGATCTTGTGTAAGGCAATGGTTTCTTAGACTTTACACCTAAAGCACAGACAATAAAGCAAATGGGAATTCATGAAAATTAAAAACATTTGTACCTCAAAAGACTTTGTCACAAAACGGAATAGAAAACCTACTCAACGGGAGAAAATATTTTGAAACCACATATCTGGTAAGGGTTTAATATCCAGAATAAATAAAGTAATCCTACAGCTCAGTGATAAAAAGACAAACAACCCAGTTCAAAATACTTGAATAAACATTTCTCCAAAGAGGATAAACAAATGGCTAAAAAATACATGAAATGATGCCTAATATCACTAGCTATTAGGGAAATGCCAAGCAAAACCACAATGAGATGTTATTTCACAACCACACAGAGTGGCTACAATTAAAAAAAAATTGCAAACAGAGAAACAGGGACATTCAGTCATTGCTGGTACGATTATACAATGGTGCAGCCATTGTGGAAGGCCACTGGCAATTGTTTAGAAAGGTTAGTACAGAATTACCATATGACCCAGTGTGCCAATTTGAAAGCAAAACAGAAAAGCCACGTTTTAATCCTGATCCAATCTTGTAGGGGCAGTTGTTCCTTTTTAATCCTGATTCAATACTGTAGGCTGGCAAATTTTGATTAGAATATCTCCAGGCAGATACAGCAAGCCCAATTTGTGGGTATAACCTTTTAATTAGATGAAGATGTGACACTGCCTATTCAAGGTGGGTTTTGCTTAATTACTGGAGTCCTTTAAAAGAGGAAACATTTTGGAGAGAGCTCGCAGCCGAGCTGACACTTGGAGAACAGAGACACAGATCTTTGGAGATGCTTGGAGCCCAGTAGACATCGCTGTGGGATGTTAAGCAATCCAGAACCTGGAGAGAGCCAAGGGAAGCCAAGAGATGAAAGCAGGCCCCTGAGAAGTAAAGTAAGGAACGCCCACAGGAACAGAGGCTGAAAGCAACAGCGCCCAGGAGCAAGGGACTAGCCATGTGACTATCCAGCTGACAGAGGTGTTCCTGACCCATCGACCTTCCTTGAATTAAGGTATCTTTACCTGGATGCCTTAGTTTGGACATTTTTATAGGCTTGGAACTGTAAACCTGTAACTTAATAAATTTCCTCTACAAAAGCTGTTTCAATTCTGGTATACTGCATTCCAGCAGCTTGCAAACTAATACAACCAGGAATCCTGCTACTAGGCATATACCGAGCAGAACTGAAAGCAGGGACTCAAACACATATCTGTATACTGATGTTCACCACAGACAAAAGAGAGAAGCAGCTCAAGAGTCCATTAACCAATGAACGGATAAACAAAATGTGGTATATACAGACGATGGAATATTATTCGGCTATAAGAAGAAAAGAAATTCTGTTGCACATGACAACATGGATGAAACCTGAGGACATTGCATTGAGTAAAATAAAACAGGCACAAAAATAAAAATATCGTACTATCTCACTGATATGAAGTAATTATAATAAGCCAACTCAGAGTTAGTCTCTAGACTACAGATTACCAGGGGATAGACTGAGATAGAGAATGGGTAGCTGATGCTTAATTTGTATAGACTTTCTATTTAGGTTGATTGTAAGGGTTTGAAAATTGATAGAGGTGATGATAACACATTATTGTGTGTTTAATTAATAGCAGTGAATTATGTACATGAATGTGATTCAAAGGGGAATTTGGGGTCAAATATGCTACCAGAATGAAAGTTAGAAGATAAAACATGGGTCTATAATCATACAGTGAATCCTGTTGTGGATGGTGGCCTGGAATTAATACAAGTATAAGAATGTTCTTTCTTGAATTATGACAAATGTATGCCACCCTTACAAGGTGTTAATAATAGGATGGTTTATGGGGAAAAATACACCTATTATGAACTATGAACTATCATTAATAGTATTATTTCAGTATTTTTCATCATTTGTAACAAAGGTGCCACACTAATGCAAAAGTGTCAACAATAACGGATTATATGGGAACACTGTATTTTTTATGTCTTTTCTGTAAAACTACTACTTCTCTAATTAAAAAACAATAATTCTTTTTTTTGTCTGCTATATGGCAGGGGGGGTCATATTTCATTCTATTTCCATGTGAGTATCCCATTATTGCAGCACCATTTGTTCAATTTTTGTTTGTTTTCTTGTTTGTTTTGTTTTGGGGAAGTCCATAGGCTGGGAATCGAACCCAGGTTTCAAAACAATAATTCTTAAAAAAAAAAAAAATGAAGCTGAGCCCCTACATCACACTATATACAAAATTAACTTAAAATGGATCAAAGCTGTAACTGGGAGAGCTAAAACCATGAAATTTTTATAAGAAAACACAGGTATAAATCTTCATGACTTGGCTTAGGCTATGACTTCTCAGATACTACAACAAAAGCACAAACAACAAAGGATTAAAGTGGACAAACTGGACATCAAAATTAGACATGTGTTACAAAGGACACCATCAAGAAAATGAAAAGATAACCCACCGAATGGGCGAAAATTTTTTCTTTCTTTTTTTTTTTTTAACATGGGCAGGCACTGGGAATCGAACCCGGGTCCTCTGGCATCGCAGGCAAGCATTCCTGCCTGCTGAGCCACTGTGGCCCACCCACGAAAAATTTTTTAAGTCCAGTATCTGATAAGGAACTTGTATTTGAATATACAAAGATGCCTAAAACTCAATGAAAAGACAACCTAATCAATACTGGACAAAGAACCTGAACAGATATTTCTCCAAAGAAGATATACAAATGGGCAAAAAACACATGAAGAGATCCTCAACACCATTAGCCATCAGAGAAATGAAAATGAAAATCAAAACAAACACTACTTCACCACCACCAGGATGATTAAAAATAGAAAGGCAGGCAATAATAAATGATGACAAGGATATGGAGAAATTGAAACTCTCATATACAGCTAATGGAAATGTAATGATTGTGTAACCGCTTTGGAAAAGTCTGCAGATCCTCAAAATGATAATAATAGAGTGACCATATGACCCAGAAATTCCATGGCTAGGTATATATATATATATATAATACATACACAACAAAATGAAAACATGTTCAAAGAAAACTTTCACATTAATGTTTATAGCTGTATTATTCATAACAACCAAAAGCAGATACAACCTAAATGTCCAATTGTTAAATGGGTCAACAAAACCTGACACATTCTGTACAATGGAATACTTTTCAGTGAAAGAATTTTCATACATTACAACAGGAATGAACCTTGAAAACAGTATGCTAAGTGAAAGAAGCAGTCATAAAGGACCACATATTGCATGACACCATATATGTGAAATGTCCAGAACAGGCCAACCTAGGGAGACTTGTGATTGCCTAAGGCTGGAGGGCGGGCATGAGGAATGACTGTCAATGGGAACAGAGTTTCTTTTTGCAGCAGTGAAAATGTCCTGAAGTTGACTGTGTACAATTCTGAAAGTGTACAACTCTGAAAATATGGAAAACCACTAAATTTACACTTAAAAACTGAATTTTACTGTATGTGAAATACATCTCAATAAAGTTGTTTTTTAAAAAAACACATCCTGGGTGGGCCATGGTGGCTCAGCAGGCAGAATTCTCACCTGCCATGCTGGAGACCTGGGTTTGGTTCCCAGTGCCTGCCCATGCAAAAAACAAACACACACAACCTAGTGAAAAACTAAAAAAGAATCGATATTTTAGTTTTTCACTAGGACGTGTTTTAAACCAAAACTATTCAACTACGAAAAGGTCTAGAGAGATACAATCACTGGAATAAAAAAAAAAAAAAGCTATTCCTAATTTAAAAGGCACATATGCCAGTACTGTTTCTTGAATTTGATGATTTAGATACCAAAGCTTGTCCAGAAGCTGTAAGATTAGAAGCACCGATATGAGTGACCTCAGCAGATACCACATTCTAAAATACAGTCTCACCTTTTACATAGTATTTTTAATAAATGTTACTTAATAAAATGTCTTAAACGACTTTTTTATACCTTTGTTATACTTCTCAAACAAACTAGGAAACAAAAATCATATATCAGAGCAACATTTCAATTTGTAGTTAATGCTTGATTTTCTGAGGGAAGAAGAAGTGCAGGGTAAAAAGAACACAGACTAGATCCCAGGAGAGCTAGCTTCAAGTTCTGGCTTGGGTTCTGGCTACCAGTTTCGACTTCAGCAAGTCATCTGACTTCACTGGTCTGTCATCTGTAAAATAAACACTGGTCTAGCATGAAGTGACATTTAATGTGCTCTCAGCTCAGAAGTTTCATGACAGCAAAAGAATAAGCTGAAAAGTGGCTCTCTTCTCTTCAAAATGGACCTCTTACATACTTTACTAATGGTTCAGAGTTTATTCAAAGGAAAACTCAGTGGCATCAGACAAACCATAAGCCTTGGAACCTGGCCTTACCCACTTTCACATACTTCCTCAGGTCACATCCCCATCGTACTTGGGCCACATTCATCTTTCAGTTCCTCAAATCTGCCATGCTTTTGTAACTTTCAGGACTTTACATAGCCTGTTCCCTTGGTCTAGAACATTCCCTTACCCTCCCTTCTGTGTGGTTAACTTTATTCATCATTCAGATGATGGTGACCTATATGTTTCTTTGGGGACACTCTCTCTGGCTGTCCTAAACTGACTCAGTTCCTCTATTACATGTTCTGAGAACTGTATGCATATCTTCTGAATCATTTAGCAAAACTCTAATTCTGTAACTGTGAAACTAGTTGTCTGATGTCTATTTTCTCAGCCAGAAGATAAGCTTCAAGAGATAGAGGCTGTCCTCTAGACCCAAGCTTAGTACCTGGCTCACAGAATATCCTGAGTAATATCTGTAGATAAACAAAGAGGATCTACTAATGGACCAGCATGAAAGAAGATTAAATGTAAGGCCTTGCAATGTGGGATAGAGCTCCCGAGATTTGCTGGGACCTGGCATCATGAGATTGATGCCAGGTCCAAAAGAGGCAAGAGAAAAATGAGATAAAATAAAGTTTTAGTGGCTGAGAAATTTCAAACAGAGTTGAGAGGTTATCCTGGAGGTTATTCTGATGCATTATATAGATATCCCTTTTTTAGTTTACGGTGTACTGGAGTGGCTGGAGGAAAATACCTGAAACTGTTAAGCTGTGTTCCGACTCTTGAAAATGACTGCATAAAGATATAAGTTTTAAAATGTGACTGCGTGATTATGAAAACCTTGTGTCTGATGCTCCTTTTATCCAGGGTATGGACAGATGAGTAAAAAGTTATGGTTGAAAAATAAAAAAGTAATAGGGGGTATAAGGGGTAAAATAAATTGGGTAGATTGAAATACTAGTAGTCAACAAGAGGGAGGGGTAAGGGATATAGTATGTCTGAGTTTCTTCTTTTTATTTCTTTTTCTGAAGTGATGCAAATGTTCTAAAGATGATCATGCTGATGAATACACAACTATGTGATGATTTCGTGAGCCACTGATTATACACAATGTAGGGACTGTATGTGTGTGAAGATTTGTCAATAAAAATATATTTTTTTAAAAGTGCATCAAAAAGCAGGAGGAGGACCAAGAGGTGGCTTAGCGAGGTGTAGGATTTAGTTCATCCTCCAGAACAGCTAGTAAACAGTCAGGAACAGCACAGAACAACTGCTGGGGCCACGTCAGTGACCAGACACACAGCGTACCCCTGTCTGGACAAGCTGAACCGGCTACAAGCCCACCCAGAACAGTGACTTCCCCAACCCACAGTGGCCGGCGCCCCTCCCCCACAGGCTGCTTCCCAGAGAGGAAAGGAAAGGGACTTTACTAACAGCAGGGGCTGAGCACAACCAAGCTCCAATTGTGGAATTAATTAACAAATTCTGACTACAAAAATAGGCCCCTAGCTCAGCTGAACCTTGAGTAAAAACGGAGGTTCCTGGTTCTTCGCTCTGGAGCAGAGGGGGTGCAGTTGACCAAAAAAGAAAAAAAAAAGGTTTTTTTGGATGTGAAAATGTCTGGGATCTGAAGGAAAGGAGGGGGCACATAGGACTGGGAGATACACAGAGAAATACGCTAACTTAAGCTCTTGATTGGCAAACCTGAGGAACAGGGGTCCTGCTCTGAAAAGGATTTTTCTCTTTTGTTTTGGTGGCTGTGTTTCTACGGCTTGACTGCTCTTTGGATACAACTGCAAGGCTTCTCAGGCTCCACTGCCCCAGGAATAGGCTAAATTAAGCTTGTCTGAGTGTTTGTCTGGAGATTGTGCCTTCCCCAGGAGAGGGTTGGGGCCCAGCTCGGGTGGAATCTCTCCCTCAAGGAGTTCAGACCCCAGGGTCTGGAAAACTGAAGCGATTAAAACCAGACTCCAGTCTCTCCTCATGCCCCCAGCAGGGAGAGTCTGCTGACATTAAAGGTACCACATCACCTGATGTTGGTGGGACCTGCAGGCAGACAAGCGCCACATACTGGGCAGGATAGGAAAAATGGAGAGCTCAGAGACTTCACAGGAAAGCCTTTCAACCTGCTGGGTCTCACCCTCAGGGAAAACTGATGCAGGTGACTCCTTCCTCCTGACAGGAGGCCAGTTTGGTCTGGGAAAATCTGGCTGGGGTCCATAATACCCAAGTAGACCCTCCTAAGGGGGGTAAAAAAGGTACCACAGGCAGGGCAAGAAACAAGAAAACAAGAACTGAAAAATTCTGATCTGTTCAACCAAACCTAAGCTAGAAAACAAGAGGTCTCCAGACCTCTACGCTAGAGGTCCAGAATAAGCTGAACTGAATGTCAGAGAACAGAAAGACAACAAAGCCATCCAGCAAGAAAATCTTAGGTAAAAAAAGCGCAATCCCCAGAATAAACTAATTAAGGTAATAAAATGCCTAGATGCCAGCAAAAAATAACAGATCATGCTAGGAAAACTGAAGATATGGCCCAATCAAAGGAACAAACAATAATTCAAATGAGATACAGGAGTTGAAACAATTAATTCAGAAATGTTCAAATAGACATGGAAAACCTCACCAAAAATCAAATCAATGAACTGAGGAAGGATATAAAGCAGGCAAGGAATGAACAAAAAGAAGAAATTGAAAGTTTGAAAAAACAAATCACAGAACTTATGGGAATGAAAGGCACAGTACAAGAGAAGAAAAAAACAATGGAAACCTATAATATCAGATTTCAAGAGGCAGAAGATAGGATTAGTGAACTGGAGGGCAGAACATATGAAATCCAACAAGCAAAAGGAAATACAGGGAAAAGAATGGAAAAATATGAGCAGGGACTCAGGGAACTGAATGACAACATGAAGCACACGAATATACGTGTTGTGGGTGACTCAGAAAAAGAAAAGGGAAAAAGAGGAGAAAAACTAATGGAGGAAATTATCACTGAAAAATTTTCAACTCTTACGAAAGACTTAAAATTACAGATCCAAGAAGTACAGCATACTCCGAAGAGAATAGATCCAAATAGACATACTCCAAGACACTTACTAATCAGAACGTCAGATGTCGAAGAGAAAGAATCTTGAAGGCAGCAAGAGAAAAGCAATCGATCACATACAAAGGAAGCCCAATATGTCCGTGTGTAGATTTCTCAGCAGAAACCATGGAAGCGAGAAAACAGTGGGATAATATACTTAAATTACTAAAAGAGAAAAAGTGCCAACCAAGAATTCTATATCCAGCAAAATTCTCCTTCAAAAGTAAGGGAGAAATTAAAACATTTTCAGGCAGAAAAATCACTGAGAGAATTTGTGACCAAGAGACCGACTCCATAAGAAATACTAAAGGTAGCACTAAAGACAGATAGGAAAAGAGGTGTGGAGAAGAAATGAAGATTATGAGTAAGGGTAGAAAGAAGGAAAATTAGACATGACATATAAAATCCAAAGGGCAAAATGGTAGAAGAAAATACTGCCTATACAGTAATAACACTAAATGTTAATGGATTAAACTCCCCAATCAAAAGGCATAAACTGGCAGAATGGATTAAAGAACAGGACCCATCTATATGCTGTCTACAGGAAACACATCTTAGACCCAGGGATAAACATAGGTTGAAAGTTGAAAGGTTAGGAAAAGATATTTCATGCAAATAACAATCAGAAAAGAGGAGTAGCTATACTAATATCCAACAAATTAGACTTCAAATGTAAAACCGTTAAAAGAGACAAAGGACACTATGTATTAATAAAACGAACAATTCAACAAGAAGATATAACAATGATAAATATTTATGCATTGAGCCAGAATGCCCCAAAATACATGAGACAAACACTGAAAAGAGAAATAGACACATCTACCATAATGGCTGGAGATGTCAATTTCCCACTCTCATCAATAGACAGAGCATCTAGACAGAGGATCAATAAAGAAACAGAGAATTTGAATAATACAATAAATAAGCTAGATTTGACAGGTATTTATAGAACATTACACTCCACAACAGCAGGATGTAACTTTTTCTCAAGTGCTCATGGATAATTCTCAAGGATAGACCATATGCTGGGTTACAAAGCAAGTCTCAATTAATTTGAAAAGATTGAAATCATACAAAACCCTTCTCAGACCATAAAGTAATGAAGTTGGAAATCAATAACAGGCAGCGTGCCATAAATTCACAAATATATGGAGGCTCAACAACACATTCAACAACCAATGGCTCAAAGAAGAAATTACAAGAAATCAGTAAATATCTGGAGGGAAGTGAAAATGAAAACATGACATACCAAAATTTATGGGATGCAACAAAGGCAGTGCTAAGAGGGAAATTTGTTGTCCTTAATGCCTATATCAAAACAGAAGAAAGAGAAAAAATTGAGGAATTAACTGTCTACTTGGAAGAACTAGAGAAAGAACAGCAAACTAACCCCAAAGCAAGCAAAAGGAAAGAAATAATGAAGATTAGAGCAGAAATAAATGAAATTGAGAACATGAAAACAATCAAGAAAATCAATAAAACCAGACGCTGGTCCTATGAGAAAATCAGTAAGACTGATGGACCCTTAGCAAGGTTAACAAAAGGAAAAAGAGAGAGGATGTGAATAAATAAAATCAGAAATGGAAGAGGAGACATAACCACTGGCCCCAAAGAAATAAAGGAAGTAACAAGAGGATACTATGAACAACTTTATGCTAATAAACTTGACAATGTAGGTGAAATGGACAACTTCCTAGATAGGCATGAACAACCAACACTGACTTGAGAAGAAACAGATGACCTCAACAAACCAATCACAAGTAAAGAAATTGAATCAGTCATTAAGAAGCTCCCCCAAAAGAAAAGTCCAGGACCAGATTGCTTCACATGTGAATTCTACCAAACATTCATGAGAGAATTAGTACCAATCCTGCTCAAGCTCTTCAAAAAAAATTGAAGAGGAGGGAAAGCTATCTAATTCATTAAGCCAATATCATCCTCCTACCAAAGCCGGACAAAGATATTACAAAAAAAGAAAACTACAGACCAATCTCTCTAGTGAATATAGATGCAAAAATCCTCAATAAAATTCTTGCAAATCAAATTCAGCAGCACATTAAAAGAATTATACACCATGAATGAGTAGGATTCATCCCAGGTATGCAAGGATGGTTCAACATAAGAAAATCAATTAATGTAATACACCATATCAACAAATCAAAGTAGAAAAACCACATGATCATCTCGATTGATGCAGAAAAGGCATTTGACAAAATTCAACATTCTTTCCTGTTGAAAACACTTCAAAGGATAGGAATAGAAGGGAACTTCCTCAACATGATAAAGGGAATATATGAAAAACCCACAGCTAATATCATCCTCAATGGGTAAAAACTGAAAACTTTCCCCCTAAGATCAGGAACAAGACAAGGATGTCCACTTTCACCACTGTTATTCAACATTATGTTGGAAGGTCTAGCCAGAGCAATTCGATAAGAAAAAGAAATACAAGGTATTAAAATTGGAAAGGAAGAAGCAAAACTCACTGTTGGCAGATAATATGATACTATATATCGAAAACCTGAAAAATCCACAGCAAAACTACTAGAGCTAACAAATGAGTACAGCAAAGTGGCAGGTTACAAGATCAACACTCAAAAATCTGAACTGTTTCTATACACTAGAAATGAATAATCTGAGGGGGAAATCATGAAAAAATTTCATGTACAGTTGGAACCCAAAGAAAAAAGTATTTAGGAATAAATTTAATTAAGGAGACAAAAGACCTACTAAACAGAGAAAACTATAAGAAATTGTTAAAAGAAATCACAGAAGACCTAAATAAATGGAAGGGCATACCATGTTCATGGATTGGAAGTGTAAATATAGTTAGGATGTCAATTCTACCTTAATTGATTTACAGATTCAATGCAATACCAATTAAAATTCCAAAAATTTACTTTTCAAAAATAGAAAACCCAATAACCAAATTTATCTGGAAGGGCAGGGTGCCCCAAATAGCTAAAATTATCCTGAGAAAGAAAAATGAAGTCGGACATCTCACACTACATGACTTTAAGGCGTAATACAAAGCTACAGTGGTCAAAACAGAATGGTACCAGCATAAAGATAGATACACTGATCAACAGAATCGAATAGAGTGTTCAGATACAGACCGTCTCATCTATGGGCAACTGATCTTTGATAAGGCAGTCAAGCCAACTCACCTGGTTCAGAACAAGCTCTTCAATAAATGGTGCCTAGAGAAATGGATATCCACATGCAAAAGAATGAAAGAGGATCCATATCTCACACCCTTTACAAAAATTAACTCAAAATGGATCAAAGACCTAAAACCTAAACATTAGATGTAAGACTATAAAACTGTAGAAGAAAATGTAGGGAAATATTTTTTAAATCTTACAATAGGAGGTGGTTTCCTAGACCTTACACCCAAAGCACAAGCACTGAAGAAATAAATAAATAAATGGGAACTCCTCAAAATTAAACACTTTTGTGTATCAAAGAACTTCATTAAGAAAGAAAAAGACAGCCTACACAATGGGAGACAATATTTGGAAACGATATATCAGATAAAGGTCTGGTATCCAAAATATATAAAAAGATTGTTCAACTCAACAACAAATAGACAAGACAACCCAATTACACAATGGGCAAAAGACTTGAACACACACTTCTCAGAAGAGGAAATACAAATGGCTAAAAGGCACATGAAGAGATGTGCAACTTCCCTGGCTATTAGGGAAGCCACAATGAGATATCATCTCACACCCACCAGAATAGCCGTTATCAATAAAATAGAAAACAACAAGTGCTGGAGAGAATGTGGAGAAAGAGGCACACTCATCCACTGTTGGTGGAAATGTAAAATGGTACAACTGCTGTAGAAGGCAGTTTGGTGGTTCCTCAGGAAGCTAAGTATAGAATTGCCACATGACCCAGCAATACCATTGCTAGGTATCTACTCAGAGGACATGAGGGCAAAGACACAAATGGACATTTGCACACCAACATTTATAGCAGCATTATTTACAATTGCCAAGAGACGGAAACAGTCTAAATGTCCATCAACAGATGACTGGCTAAACAAGCTGTGGTATATACATACGATGGAATATTATGCAGCTGTAAAACAATAAAGTTATGAAGTATGTAACAACATGGATGGACCTTAAGGACATTATGCTGAGTGAGATTAGGCAGAAACAAAAGGACAAATACTGTATGGTCTCACTAATATGAACTGGCATTAATGAATGAACTTGGATGATTTCAGTTAAGAACAGAGGTCATCAGGGGATAGAAATAGGGTAGGTATTGGGTAACTGGAAGTGAAAGGATACAGATTGCACAATGGGACTGATTGTAAAAATTCAGAAATGGATAGGACAATACTACCTAACTGTAATACAATGATGTTAGAACACTGAATGAAGCTGAATGTAAGAATGATAGAGGGAGGAGGGGTGGGGGGCACAAATGAAATCAGAAGGAAAGACAGACGATAAAGACTGAAATGGTATAATCTAGGAATGCCTAGAGTGTATAATGATAGTGACTAAATGCACAAATTTAAAAATGTTTTGCATGAGGAAGAACAAAGGAAAGTCAATAATGCAGGGTGTTGAAAATAGATGGTAATTCATATTTTAAAACTTTAATTTATGTGTGAGACTAAAGCAAAAAATACTTATTTCGTACAAAATCCGTATTTTGACTAGTGCATTTCCTAATTTAATGTACATGGACAGTTTAATTGAAAACCATCAGTACATGGAACATTGAGGAGGACATGAGATTTTGTAGGTTTATCCAGAATGATGCCTCGATAAATATCAGAAGGATTTGAACAGTGAATAAAAAAATATTTGCAAAATCCCCTTGGGGGAATGGTGAGAAAGGGGGAAAATTCAACTTCCTGACGTGGAGCATTCTTGATATTCTCACAAGCAGTGGGGACAACCAAAGCAATAGGGTGAGCCCCCAATCTTGGGGTTTGTTCATATGAAACTTAACCCCACAAAGGATCGGCTAAGCCTACTTAAAATTAGGCCTGAGAGTCACCCCCAAGAGAACCTCTTTTGTTGCTCAGATGTGGCCTCTCACAGCGAATATGACAACAAACTCACTGCCCTCTCCCCCCATGTGGGACTTAACTCCTAGTGGTATGGATTTTCCTGGCAATGTGGGACAGAAACCCTAGAATGAGCTGGGACTTAGCACCAAGGGATTGAGAAAACCTTCTCAACCAAAAGGGGGAAGAGAGAAATGAGACAAAGTGTCAATGGCTGAGAGATTCCAGAGTCGAGAGGTTATCCTCGAGGTTATTCTTAAGCATTAAACAGATATCACCTTTTTAGTTAAGGCGTAAGAGAGGCTAGAGGGAACTGCCTGAAAATGCAGAGCTGTGTTCCAGTAGCTATGTTTCTTGAAGATTATATAATGATAAACTTTCGCAATGTGACTGTGTGATTGTGAAAACCTTGTGTCTGATGCTTCTTTTATCTACGTTATGGACAGATGAGTAAAACATATGTATTAAAAATAAATAAATAATGGGGGAACAAATGTTAAAATAAATTTAGTAGACTGAAATGCTAGTGATTAATGAAAGGGAGGAGTAAGGGGTATAGTATGTATGAATTTTCTTCTGTTTTCTTTTTATTTCTTTTTCTGAATTGATGCAAATGTCCTAAGAAATTATCATAATGATGAATATACAACTATGTGATAAAAAAAAGTATATCAAAAAAATTAAGGCCTTGGGCGTAAAGCCATTTCTAAGCAAAGGAAACAGAAAATATTGCAGAGTAAAGTAAAACCACCAGACACTGAGCCTGAAAGTGATCAAACTATAGAAATAATACCAGTTAAACTTAAGCCTATTTAAGAGGCTTCTGGAGGCAAAAAATTATCCAAAAGGCACACACTCAGTAGTTCAGCAACCATCACAATATATTTATTCTGATTTATGTTCCAATATGAAATATTAAGTAGAAAAATTTTTAAAAATCAGACAGCAAATGTGCCTTTAATGCTCAGCTATGAAGTTCAAGTAGTTTATTGCAATTTTAAAAAACATCTATTATATCTATACCATCCTCTGAATCTTGAAAGCAATGCATTAAAAATCATTTAAACAAAAACACATCTGGTCCATGCACTTCTCAAATAAACAAACAAACGAAAATCCAAATAAACAAAAATTCAGCAAATGGTGCTGCAAAAAGGGGATATTCACATGGAAAATATGGAAAAAGAATGAAATGTGACCCATGCCATATAGCATACCAAAAACAAACAAAAAAACCACACATCCGCCCTACTTTTTTCAAAAAATCAATACACAGTAAAGTTTTATTATAATATCTTAATATTCCCTATAGATAACAAATGACATTTAAAAAGCATAAAAGAAGCTTCATTTTAACAAAAATAAAAATCCAGGGCAGGCCACGGTGGCTCAGCAGGCAAGAATGCTTGCCTGCCATGCCAGAGGACCTGGGTTCAATTCCCAGTGCCTGCCCATATTAAAAAAATAAATAAATAAAATAAAATAAAAATCCAAGTCAAAAAAATAAATGACATTGGGAACATTTTTTGCAACTCAAAAAAATGGAAAAAAGAAAAGTTTCTGTAATATAGAAAGAGTGATAAGGAAAATGGATAATAGAAAGACCAAGGACCCAACAGGAAAATGAGAAAGGTTATGAACTAGGCAGTTACAGGAAAGAAAATACATAAAACTCTTACAAACACATGAAAAGATGGTTATCCTCCCCCTTGACATAAATGCAGATTATACCAAAATGCCACTTTTCATCTATCAGACTGGCAAACTCCAAGTTTAGATAAAAACCCTCCACCAGCCAAATGCGGGGCCACACATGTTCCCACATAACCCCCACCAAGGGCAATTTGGCTACATCTGTCCAGATTACACATATATAGAGCATTTAACTCGGCAACATCACTTCTGGGAATTTACCCAAGAAAGGCAGTTTCACAAAGTGAAAGAATTCAACTCTGGAGTCAGCTTGCCTACATGTAAACTCCAGTTCTGCTACAGTCTGAGGCGCAAGTTCAGACAAGCCATCTAATCATCTCTGAGCCTCAGTTTACTCACCTGGAAAATAGGGGTAATACCACTGCCTACTTCATAGGATTGAAGTAAGGCAATGTAAAGAAAAGGTTGAAGAGAGTGGCCGGTCCATAATATGTGCTATGGAAATATCAGCTAATATAACTTATCCCTTCAGATATCCATGCCCCACACCCCCTGCAAAGTACCCATATGCTCAAGGTTACTGTAACATTGTGTGTGAAATCAAAGACTGAACATAAAGTAGATGCCCACTGGTTAGAGATAGCCATAAAAAGAACAAGGAAATAATGTATAGACATGGAAAAATCTCCAAGATACAATTAAGTCGAGGTGGGAGGGGCACAGAACAAAAGTATGGTATATTCTATTAAAGAGAAGGGGAGAGAAAACCATGTCATGGTTTTCCTCTTCTAAAAATTCAATTAAAAATAAAAACATTTTTAAAAGGCAGCATTTTGTTTCAGGCCCCAGGTAAAATTAACATGTACTCACAAATGTTTACACCAATGGTTCACAAACTTTGATATGGGTCAAATGCCAATTCTGGAATTACCCAGGACTCTTGAAAACGTATATATATATATATATATATATATATATATACACACTGATGCCTGGTTCCCATTCCTAATGAGGGATACAACTTGGGCACTATGAGTTTTATAAGTTTCCCAGGTGATTTTGATGTACAGAAAAGTCTGGAAACCACAGGTATAGATTTAAAGGTGATGAGTCATTGGCTACAGAGGTCAGACTGTTCCCATAAAGAACAAAGACTCCAGAAAAATAAATAAAAGCTCCAATTCCCCAAGTCAGCAGCCTACTTCAAACACTATTGATATGCACAAATAATAGCAAAATAAAAGCACCTGGATTGTCCCTTGGTGCTAATCTGAACAGCTAAGACTGTCCACAGTTTCTTAGGCCTGCCCATCCTGCCCCAGCCCCTCTGAAGCTACGTTACCCTTCCACTAGTCCCATCTCATGGAGAACCAGCAATCATTTGCATAACTCCTGGAAATAGGAAACTTCTTAATGAATTACCCTCAAAACCATGTTTAACACCCACTCCCTTTGTTTCTAAGTGCTGAACTCCCAGACCCCTTTTATTTCTTCTGCCAAGGAACTCACAGAGTGGAAAGAACTCTGGCCTGAAAGTCAAGTCATCTACCTGCACATCCCACTCACCCCATCTTCTAGCCCCACTTCTGAGCCAACAACTTAATAACATTTCACCTGGGCTCCAGATCCTTTGTTTTTCAGGTGAGTCTCCCACTACCTACCTGAAAGACTTGCTGTGAAACTCAAATGAAACAATTTAGTCGAAACCATTGTACAGATGCTGTGCAAGCTGCCCAAGCTGCAGGTTTTACAGCAGACACTCTGTGCAAAGACTGCTCATTTTTCTACCTGCCCAGCACACACCTGTCTGCCCACGCTGTCCACAGCCTTCTGTCTGGTACTTTCTGCCCTATGTAGCTTCACACACAATGCAGAGCCAGACATCCTGGAAGTCCTCAAAGCCAGCCCATCTTCCTAAGGTGTATGACTTCCCCAGGATGCTCATCACACACACCTTTCCCAGTTAAAGGCTTCCAGGGAAGACCACAAGGGCTGCCTCACTTCAGACTGCCTTGCAGTAGAGCCATAAAGCCTGTTTCCTGGTGCACATACAAAAGTCGCAGGAACTGAAATTCATACTGCAGTGTGCCAGGGGGCCTGGGAAGCCAGTCTGCATACCTCACCAAGGGCACAAGCAGCACGACTGCGAGGCATGGGGGATTGGTGCCAGGAAACAGAGCAGCAGGTAAAAGGTCTGTGAACCTGCTGTCAGCAGTCCTAGAGGAAAGTTGAGGGTGAGAACTGGTGCACCTGCCTCAGGGCATAAGGGTAAAACCTAAACTTCTCACTCACCTTCTTTATAGAAAAGGCTTAAAGCAGAACAGAAGCAAAGATGACACATTTGATCACAGAAAGCCCTCTGTTAACCATTCAAACACAAATTTACTATGGGTAAATGTTACTAGTTTTGTCAGGTAAAATAATGGTATAGTGGTTACATTTTTAAAAAATAAAGTCCTTATCAGAGACACAAACGGACCTATTCATGGGCGGAAACTATTTTGGGGGTTTGGATTAAAATATCACAGCCAAAAAAATAATATTAAGAAACAAGAAACAATACTGACTATGTGTTGATAACTGGGGAAGCTGGGTGGTGGATAGGTGGAGTTCAAAATAATAAATAACGATACCCTACTTTCGTATGCTTGAAAACATCCATCACATAAGTTTAAACAAAATCCACTATCATACAAAAAGCTGCTAAGCAGTTGAATGTGAGAAATTTATTCGAACATCTGATCTAATACCAGACATCCAGGACTAGAAGATAGGGCCTCCAGATCCACACCTTGGGCACCCTTTCCTCCCAAGAGCCCTGGTACAAAGGGACCTGGGCACCATTCACTCATGTAACTCACTCTGGCCAGGAACTTCTTTCTGGCACTGCTGGGACATCCAAAACTGTTCAGCACTGTTAAGAATGCAAGCCTGTGTGAGAAGCAGGTTGCCTGAAGGAATTCAGGATGCAAGCTCCCCACCTGGCATTCCCCTGTGGCAAGATGCACACCAGCCACATATGACAACATGGTCACATTAGTAAGCACACCATGAAAGGGGCTTGTGAGGCAGAAAGAAGAGGGAGGGGAGATCTTAAGTATCCATTCCACCGCCTGAAGCTACGTGTGGCATGACAAGTGCTGCCGGCTGTTTCAAGTTGACGTGCTTTTGGCCATGCTGTTCCCTCTCCCTGGAATGCCCTTCACCCACATCCTCCAATGTTACATCATCTCTGATGTGTTTGCCAACTGCCCAGGACAGTCACCCCATTCTCACTACTTCCTGAGCCAACCCTGAGTCTGCCTGGCCCCAGAGCCCTCTACAATCCTTGTCCTCTCTGCAAGGAAGGGCCAAACTCTGCAGGCTGCATCTCCCTGTGCCTGGATGTCAGCTAACTTCCACCTGGATTCAGTTAATGAGAAGCACTGGCAAGAGACTGGAAGGTGAGAGGAAGAGAGAACCAGGGTGTCTCTCCCCTTTCCTCTCCACCTCAGGCAGCATGCCCGGCTCAGGCCCACCATGGTTCTTAGGCTTCCTCCGCGTTACCCCAGCCCCCAGGCTGCAGTAACTCCACCTCCTCCCTTGGTCCTATAGACGAGGTGTGGGACTGGTATTCTGCTGTTCAAACCCCTGGGCTATCCCCACCCCTCTATGACCCTGAATAATAAAAACTTACCACCTTCCTCCAACCACCATGTGTCCACTGCTGTAAGGAATTTCTGGGTTTTGGATGCCCTTAGCCCAGGAGGGGCCACTCAGTCACTCACACCTGCCTTGCTCCAAAACGGAAGCGCATACAGCTGACACTTAGGTGTTCAAAACCGTTAAGTTAAATGAACACATGGACACCCCATAATCCATAAAAGTCAGAGAGGAGCCACAAGAAGAGAAGACTCTTGGAAACATCTCAAAGGGACAAAAGAAGGATCCTTTTGATGGGAAATTCACTATGAGGATTCACCATCCAAGAATTAGAGTACTGCCCACCAAGAAAGACCACAAGACAAGGACTTGGTTTATGAATTAAAAAAACAAAACAAACTGTGCTGTGTTCCAAACTACTTCAAGAAAGTTCATGGACTCTCTCAGCTTCCAGCTATCATGAAAGTATAAGGCAGAGGTTAAGAGCAGGAGCTCAGAGCCAGACTATCAAATCCTGGCCCCATCACCTCCCAGGTGAATGGCCCTGGTAAGTTCATTTCTCTGTACCTTGGCTCAGTCTATAAAATTACAAGAATTGCACCCTGTAGTTTTGTTTCAAGGGCTAAATCAAGCTAGTACATAAGGTTTGATTTGTTATTATCTGCAGCATAGCTCTAAGAGTTTCAAACTCAAACTCAGTGCCATGAGAGTGGGAAGCAAGTACCAGAGAAGCTGCAGGGCCTGGAGGAACAGACAGAGGTGCTGCCAGGGATGGACTTGAGTGCATGTGCTTCTACAGATTTTATGAAATTCTGCTACCAAACCACTCACCTGTGGGCCCAATGTGAGTTGCTAGTGTGCCAACCCTGAAATCTAAACCAGCCCTTCTCAGTAAACCGAGGAGAAAAATGAAGCCACAAAAGGATATGTGACTAATGCCTGGTCCCAGACAGTGAGAGGTCAACAGGCTCAGTTCTCCCAATGTCACTGCAGGCTCAAGAAGAACGGAGAAATTAAACAAGAGGGCTGGTAATGAGGCCAAATAAATGGAGACACCTGAGGAATGCAGTCAAAGCTGGCTATCAAAAAAAAAAGATGGCTACAGAGACAGGAGGTTGGGAGGAAGGTAAGAAGTTGCCGGTGGAAGGTGAGGGAAAACTGAAAGCAGATGAGGGAGAAGAGGAGGCACCTTCCTAAGAGAACTGCAAAGAGTCTAAGGAGAGGACACAGGGTTGCCTTCTTTGGTGACAACGATCTTGTCTCAGACGCACAGAAGATAAATGCAGAAAAGAAAATGAACAAGAAGCAAATCCAAAACCACTGGATAAAGAGGGAAAAGGAAGTTGTGTACCTAATGTATCCTAAGTTGCACCATAAATCATCAAAACCCCAGGGTTAAAATATCATGAATACTTTTTAGAAAAGGCACGGTGATTCAGAGGTTAGGTAAATTACCCAGGATAACACAGCTAGACGGAGCAGAACTCTTTTTGGTTTTTGGTTAGCCATATAAAATACAGGATGCCCAGTTAAATGTGAATTTCAGAGAAATAAGAAATCAATTTTTCTAGTACACATTTGTTCCCATGCAGTATTTGGAACATATGTATATATATAAAAAAAAAAAGTTGACTGTTTATCTGAAATTTGAAGTTTACTGGGCATCCTGTAATATTATTTGCTAAATCTGGAAATCCTACCTGGTGTCCAAGTCTCTCTCCACAACACCAAACTCTCCCAAGAACGGGAGGACTGGAGACAGAAAGGAATTAGTGGATAAAATTGAAAGGAAGGATAATTCACATGGAAGGCCTAATGGAGAATGCTAATCTGCAACATGTAAAATTAAAAGCATATTCCAGAAACCTACAACCTCCAAATGGGTCTCTGGATCGGGGATACTTTGTCTGAATCCAGGGACTCATCTTGCATTATGGATAAATGAGTCCCAGGAAGCCATCTTGAAATGCAGAGTCCTGAAATGCAGACGGCCCAGTCTCTCCAGAACAGCAACTAGTTCCATCCCCTACCCCCTATTAGCAACAGCCCCTCCCAACATGAATAGTTAGAATGGGAAGAGTCCAATTACCCAGAAAGATCAAAGGTGACAGTGGAGTTATACAGAGAAGGTAGGGTTTAACAAACGAGTATGATTGCTGAATCATTAAATTGATATTTCTTTTAGTCTCCAGTACCTCAGAGCAGCTAGAAGTAAAAACCTAAAACGGTGGAACTATAACCCATACCAAACTCTAAAATCTGTTCTACAACTAATCGTTGTGATGTACTTTGAAATGCATTATTTTTTTTGTATGCTATGTTTTTCACAAAAAGAAAAAAAAGAGGAGGAGGAGTATAACAGCAAAGACAGGATTTAACAAATGAGTATGACTGCTGAATCATTATATTGATATTTCTTGTGGTCTCCAGTGTCTTACAGCAGCTAGAAGAAAAATTTAAAAAATCGTGAACTGCAACCCATACCAAACTTTAAAATCTGTTCTATAACTACTTGTTAAAATGTACTTGGAAATGTACTGCTTTTTTTTGTATATATGCTGCATTTCACAACTTTAAAAAGTTAAAAAAAAAAAGCTATGCTGCATAAATTATACAAAACTTCTATCTGGATTGAGTATAGAGTTTCGGAAACGGATGCTATGGTGGTGATGGTAGCACAACATCGTGAATGTAATTTACAGCACTGCATTCCATATTTTAATGTATGCAAATGAGAAATTTTAGTTTGTATATATATTACAAGAATTAAAATTTAAAAAAACAATAGGATACTGTATAACAGTGAAACCTATTACAAACAGACTGTGGTTAACAGTACAATCATAAAAATGAATTGTCACAAATGTGCCATACTAATACAAGGTGGTAATAATACGGTGGTACATGGGTATTCAGTATTTTATGCATGATTTTTCTGTAAACCTAAAAAAAAATTAAAAGCATAAAAAAAGTGAAGAGTGATACCTATGGGCCTTTAAGAGCTGTGCTTAAAAAGGCAGCAAAGTCAAATTGGCTTTGCTAGTCTACTGGGGGGCTAGTGGACTAATAAGCGAATTCTGTTTTCATATTACCCATCAGGTACCAATAACCCAGAGTGCAAGGCTCCAATGGACATGGCTAGGACCCCACCTCCCTGATGGACAGAGGACAGTCAGGGAGTCAAGGAGAAGCCTGGGTTCAAGATGACTTACTGTGACTCATTTATCTATAATGCAAGATGAGTCCCTGGATTCAGAGAAAGTATCCTCTTTATTTTTTCTCACCATCCCAAAAGACTTCACTCCAGGCCAATAAAACCAAAACAGTACCGCAGTGAAGAGCATGTTTCCTAAGCTTCAAAAAACCTCCCAGGCTGGAATTCCCACTATTCTCTTAGGCATTAGGGACTCTTAATTTAAGAAGCCAAACTCTCAATCTTGAGGCTTGCCTTTATGAACTCATTTCTATAACAGCAAAGCTAAACCTACTCATTATGATGCCCAAGAGCCCCCCCTCAGAGAACCTCTTTTGTTACTCAGATGTGGCCTCTCTTTCTAAACCAACTCTGCAAATAAACTCATTAGCTTATCCCACTATGTGAGACATGACACCCAGGGATGAGTCTGGCCCTGGATACCGCTCTTGACCAAAAGGGGGAAGATAAACGAAAATAAAGTTTCAGTGGCTAAGAGTTGAGAGGTCATTCTGGAAGTTACTCTTATGCAAGCTTCAGCCAGATATTGCAAATTGCCACAGTATGCCAAGCCCCAACTAAAAGAATTCCTGAAAACCCTAAAGATACCCTGTGCTCTATCTAAGACTTCATAAAATAGTTGTACTTAGTAAGTCTATTCTTTCAGAAATAAGCCTCTAGATTGTTCCGATGTCAAATAAGCCCTAAAAGCCAGAAGTACCAGTCTCTCCAAGAACACTGACCACTCTCATTCCTCTACCCCGTAAGGTCAACACCCCTTTCCCGCATGAAGAAGTTACAAGGATCATTGCCCAGATAGCCCTGAAGATAGAAAGATTGATCAAATGAGAGGAAAGGGTTGAAACTGAGAAGTTACAATTTAACAAATGACTATGACTACTGACTCATTATATAGATACTTCTTTTTAGTTTCTAGTGTATTAGACTAACCAGTCTAATTTTGCTGAACTGTAATCCAGGAGCCTTGATCTTTGACAATGATTGTATAACTATATAGCTTTTATCATATGACCACAGGATTGTAAAAAACATTGTGACTATACCCCCTTTTCCAATGTATGGGTAGATGAGTAATAAAGACATGCAGGAAAGATTAAACATAATAATTGATTGGGACTATGAGAAAAAAATACCCCTATATGAACTTTGGACAACGGCTATAGTACTACTTTAATAATCTTTCATTAATTGTAACAAATGTAACTACTGTTTAAAAAAACAGAATTACAAAAAAAGTGTTAACTGTAACAAACTTTCCACAAACATGCCAAGTGTGGTGGCAGGGTAGTTATGGGAATCTTGTATTTTTATGCATGATTATTCTGAAAACCCATAACTTCTCTAATAAAAAATTTAGAAAAAAAAAAGAAAAAGAAAAAGCTCCCAGGCTGATATTCCTATTTCTAGAGAGATCCAGAAATAATAGAAAGAAATAAGACAACTTGGGGAGTCCCCCACAAACACAGAAAATGACTGGCTTACCCCAGATCATAACCTGGAGCAGACTTTCCATCAAATGGATACTGAAGCTCTGCAAAGAAGTCATTTTCAAAGGATATATTCCCATTTTGGCTTCTGTTTTTTAAAACCGGTGCTAAGCAGAAGTGGCACTATATCTCAGCCAAAGGCCAACCTCTGGAATTCCGACCTCCTAAGGGCAAGGTCAAAAGTCACGTCAGAGAAAGCAGGCTTTGGCTGTCTTCTGCCCAAGGTACTAAAGGCAGAAACTGGGAAATGGAACTTGGCTACCTTTTCACGAAATAATGGAAAGAATCAGACTAACTGACCTATAGGGAAAATAGATCTTTTAGGAAAAATCGTTGTCTCCTACTGTCCTGTTACTTTTACGGGACCACAGCAGGCCCTAAGAGGCTGGTCTTCAACCACCTCCAATCAGCTTCTGAGAGGTTAATGGGCTGTTATTTCTTACAGAATTATCTAAAGCAGCCTTGATTTTGAAATGCATTTTGGAGGACAACAGAAAGAGTGAGGGTGGGGTAGAGTAACGACATATTAATGATGCACATTAATATGGTATATGTATCAGCTCATTTGACCCTCACAACAATGGGATGGAAGCAAGAGTGATACTGACCCTAAATACTATTGTTTTTAACAGGTAAGAAAATGGAGGTGCAAAGGCTTTGAGTTCAGTATAACTTAGGTAGCAAGAAACTTCAATTAACTGGAATTCAAATCCTGTAAGTCCTGGATGTACTCCATATGCCAGACTCCTTTCAAATTGCCGCAATGCCCAGCAATGAGCACCGAGGGAAGGGGGTGGTGCCATTCAGGGCAGATACTAAAATTAAAAACAATTCCCCAGATGCAAAGATACTCAGATGAATACTACAAGCAATAAAAGAGAACCCTGCTGTATGCAACAATATGGATGCTGTTTAATATTTGTCAATACATGAGCTGGGTAATGAATCAAAGACTCCAGACCCACAAACTGCATTCTATATAACTCCATTTATGTGAAATTTTAAAAGAGGCAAACATATATATTTAGAAGTCAGAACAGGGTTACCTTTTGGGGGTACTGACTAGAACAGAGCACGAGGGAGTTTTGGAGGAGATATATACATAACAGCATGTATCTTCAGCTGGGTGATTACTTCAATGCATTCATTTGTAAATTCATGGAACTCAAGTTTGTACACTTCCCTGTCCTATGTTATATTCCTTTAATGAGCTTACAGAAAGTAAACCTGTATACCTACCCCTAAATTAATTTTACAAACCTTATTAAACAACTACTGCATTAAGGCTGGGGGAAAATACAAATGCTCCTTCAAATAGCAGGGCTTTTCTGTGCTACTGCAAAGGAACCCTCAGAGCAGTTGCTACATTCAAACCCCTGCTCTACCACATACTGCAATCTTCAAAGGATTGCTTCAAGCCCCCTTCCCCACCCCACCCCCATTTCTTCATCTGTGATGTAGAGAATAAGGAATTTTCAGAGAATTAAATCAGTCACCAAATGTAAAGTGTTTAGAAGTGTACCTGGACAGAGTAAGACTGTACAACGTGCCTATTATCATGGAATAAGTCAATCTTATTGATGATTGTGCTGGTTTGAAAGGAAGTATGCCCCCTAAGAAAAGCCATGTTTTAATATAAATCCCATTTCATAAAGGTAGAATAATCCCTATTCAATACTGTATATTTGAAACTGTAATCTGATCATCTTCCTGAATGATGTGATTTACTTGAGAGTGGTTGTTAAACTGGATTAGGGGGCGACATGTCTCCACCCATTTGGGTGGGTCTTGATTGGTTTATTGGAGTCCTATAAAGGAGGAAACATTTTGGAAAATGGGAGATTCCAAGAGAGCAGAGAATGCTGCAGCACCACGAAGCAGAGAGTCTACCAGCCAGTGACCTTTGGAGATGAGGAAGGAAAATGCCTCCCGGGGAGCTTCATGAGACAGGAAGCCAGGAGAGAAAGCTAGCAGATGACACCATGTTCACCATGTGCCTTCTCACTTGAGGGAGAAACCCTGAACTTCATCAGCCTTCTTGAATCAAGGTATCTTACCCTGGACGGATGCCTTTGATTGGATATTTCTATAGACTTGTTTTAATTGGGACATTTTCTCAGCTTTAGAACTGTAAACGAGCAACTCATTCAATTCCCCTTTTTAAAAGCCATTCTGTTTCTGGTATATTGCATTCTGGCAGCTAGCAAACTAGAACAATGATATATGACAGAATTCCCATCTTCAAACAGTTCAGAAGAAATACACAAACGTCTGCACTAAGCAGCCAAAGAAATGCTCCTGGATTTTCCTCTACCCCTCACCCCTCCCCCTCCCTCTCCCCACGCCCCCACCCATCTCTTCTGTAGTGGGCTCTGGATAAGACCCAGGCGCAAAGCCCACCAGACTTGTCCACAGGTGCCCTGCTTTCCTCCCCAGCTTCATTTTCTCTTCACATGGGGGGTTCTACCCAGTGTGGGAGGACTACCTCCTCCCACCCCTCCTTCCATGTTCCTCTGGATTAACTTCAATTTATCCTTCAGGTCTTAGCTTTAAAGTCACCTCATTCCAGGGAGCCCTCCCTCCTGCAGCCCCATCTGGTGGACTGAGTCAGTGCCCCCTACAACGCCTGGAAAGCAGACTCATCCCAACTCATACGTACAGCACACTGCCTGTGGTACATCAACATGCTCGTGGGGAAAAAATCTATTCTGTGCTAGTTAAACTATTTTAAGTAAAGGTTTTTACAAAAGCACAAAGGCAGAGACTGAGTCCAGCCTAGGAAGGGAGGCTGAGAGGTAGGAAGGGGTATCCTGGCAGTTACGTAAGAGCAGAGGTGGCAAGATCCTGGGGTACACTGGACAGGGCACAGAGGTGGAGCAGAACTGAAAACAAGGACCAAGGCCCAATGCTGGAGGGCAAAAGAGCCAGAAAGGGAAGCACAAGCTATCCCCTACAATTAAAATACTCTCTCCGTGTTGTTTCTTTTCCAAGACAGGGAGTTTGCTGTCCTGGAAACACTCCCTTGGGTCTGGCATCCTGGGAATTTGCAGTGGTAATGGGGCAGTTCTGGCTACTTTAACTGCAGAAGAACTGTGTAGAAACCACTAAGAGGAAAATGCCTACAACCAAAGAAAGATAACACCATGGCTAAATTAATTTATATCCCACCTACTGGGAGGCAATGTACCTTTGCCCTTAAATTCTGAAGTGAGACCTGGATTCAAATCTCAGCCCCACCTGATAGCTATGGGATCTCAGTCTAGTTACTTAACCTCTCTGGGCTTAAATTGACAAGGCTGGGGCGGGCCAAGGTGGCTCAGCAGGTAAGAATGCTTGCCTGCCAAGCCCAAGGACCTGGGTTCGATTCCCGGTGCCTGCCCATGTTAAAAAAAAAAAATTTGACAACGCTGCATCTATGGATAACACTAGCACTGATCACAAAAGATTGTGGTGAGGATTACATAAGAATATGTATGCAAAGCCTTCCAACAATGCCTATCCTTCAGCAAGCTGTAGAAAAACATAAGCTGTTAAATCAGCAAATGTTTGGGAAATGGGACAGAGTTGGTGAATAAGAACTGCTATTAATTTCTTCAAGCCTTTTTTTCCTTCAATCTTTCTCAAATGACAGTTTATTCCAAATGCTATCAAGGAAATTAAATGCTCACAACACATCTCTTACACACACACACATTTATATATATATATAGTGAGAGAGAGGAGTGGGGGGGAAACAACCATCATCTATGAAGTGTAGGGCAAATCCTTTCTCTTTCCTAGAGGACAAGCACTGTGAGTTATTCCCTCTTCCAGTATTTTCCACATCTGGGTGCTTACTCTAAACATAAATTAAGACAAAGGGCATGAAGACAAGGGTTGGGCATAGGGCAGGGGCTCCAAATCTGTCTGCTAAACGACAAAAAAGAACCAGATGTGGGACAGCCAATAGGCAATAAAAATTTAAGCTGGAGCAAGATGGCAACAGCACTTTTATTAAAATGCTTTAAGTTCAAATCCATAGCTTTAATGTCAGGATAACAAAAAGCTGTTAACTGCTTTTGTAGATGAGAGCAAGTTTTTCTTTAAAAAGTAAAACTGTAAAAAGTCAAGGGAGGAGGTGCATGGGGAGTTCAGTAGACTTCTCACCTGGCCCAGGCACTCCAAAAAAAAAAAAAAAAACATTCAACAAAGGGTGCTATGATAACGGGACATTCACATGGAAAAGAATGAAATGTCACCACCTCATAGCATACAAAAGAAAGTCAAGGGGTCCTTTTATCTGGGTACCTAAAGTATTTCTGAATAAGTTTATATGCTTTCCAGGTTCAAAATGACTGAAATAGTTAATATACTTTCCAAAGACATGGCCTGTTACCAGGCAGTGATTTGGACCCAAAGCCAAACCTCTAATTTTGAGTATAATTAAAATTTTACTCTGGTTAAAGACATTAAAACCATGCAGTAGATTTTTTTTCCTCAAATTTTAGTTTCTGTGTAATCTGCAGCTACTAAATGAAGCAGAAGCACAATGTTTTGACTCTCAGCAAATGTCTTTGTTTAGGTAAATTAAGGCCTGTCTAGTGAAGAACCAAAAAAATCCCCAAATCTCAATAGAATAAAAGTTATCATTTGAGTTGGTATATTAAGATCAGTGGGGGAGGGAGGGACAAACTACTTACATGCAAGTAATTTCAGGAGTTGAGATTTTTCCATATTAAACACCAACTATAACCGTTTGTCTCTCAAATGTGCATTGCAGTCTCAAAAAGCCAAGAGCACGCAAGACCCAAAACTTGTTCACTGATGAAACCAATACATTTTAACGCAGCAACTAAGTTTCTCAGAACTTTCTTTACTTCACCCATAATCCACAGTTTTCATTCTCTCACTTCCCTCCTTCCTTCCATGGAAAACTTTTTTGAATTATGACCTATGTCTGGTTGCATCTCCCCACTCAGCATCTCAGCACCAGCTGGCTTCACACAGTCCTCTGTGTCCCGAGGTGCCCTCCCGGCTACTAAGCAGATCACTCTGGACATACACCTGCCTTGTTCGATATGGAACAGATGAAAGGAAGATTATCACATCAATCAACACTGCTTAAAAAAAAAAACACTGGAATTTGAAATTGCCCACAGAACTGAAGTTCTATTTTAATGTAATGTCTTTGCTTCCACATAATTTCAGATTAATACTTAGAAATTCAGTCCGTCCAACAATATTCTGTGTATGGAATATGGGTGGGTTCGGGAGCACAACAAGCATAGAGAAATATCACTTAGATCATTTCAGCCTACTGACAGATGCAAATTGTGAAATTAAAACATGACATTTCTGCTAGTGATCAATGAAAGGGAGGGGTAAGGGGTATGGTATGTATAATCTTTTTTTTTTCTGTTATCGTTTTATTTCTTTTTCTGTTGTCTTTTTATTTCTTTTTCTGAATTGATGCAAATGTTCTAAGAAATGATGAATATGCAACTAAGTGATGATATTGTGAATTGCTGATTATATATGTTAATGTTTTAGTTCGTTTGTTAAACTTTTTAAATTAATAAATAAATTTAAAAAACAAAAACAAAAACATGACATTTCTTTTCAATCACCAAATAAAGAAAATTAAAAACAAACAAAAGCCTCCCTTATAAGCTCAGCATAGATAAATCCAGCAACAGCTTTCTCCACCTCTGCCTTACAAGATAAACTATAAGCTAATTAAACTGTTAGTAGATATGACACATTGTTTTCTTTAAAGGTATTCACTAAGATGAACTTCATTTTCGAAGGTATAACATAAAATTACCCTCCCTGGGAACCACTGCAGGAGCCCACCTGAACTTCCTTTATTGCTTCCGCTTTATGTCAGTGATTCCCACACTTACAGCCCTCCCTGTTGGACAGTAAGTGGGCACCTGAGAGGGGAGAACAGTTTTCATTCTGCTCCTAAGTCCCTACAGCGCCCAGCCTGAGCCAAGCTTAACGAAAGGCAAGGGCTGCTAGAGGTGCCATTACATTCCTTAAAGGTCTTTCCAAGTACCTGACACACAGGAGGGCCTTTTGTAAGCATTTGCAGACTGAATCCTGCCTATTTCAGGCAGTGGTTATCAGAGGTTGTTTTGTACCTTGCTGAGGTGGCAGAGGGGGAGAAAAAAAAAATCACAGAAAATTTCCCAGTATTAAACAAATCAGTATTTTAATGAATTTTCAACACTAAACAGTACAAAATATGTCAGCTCTAAGAATCAGTAATAGGTAAGGGGGGAGGGCTATTTCTAAATAATAGCCAAGCTATTAACCCATTTTTAACATTCTTTCTCTAAAAGAAGAAGCCCACACAAAGTGATGTTTGCAACCTACTGGTACTAGCACTGGGATAAAATTCACAGCCGTGGGTATGACAGCCATAAAAGATGAGAAAATTTGACAGTCTTGAGAATGTGGGAGAAGTCTGCAAGGGAACACCACTCCAAGATCCTAACGATAAGAAATATTTTCCAGAGCATTAGTTTCCTTGTCAAGAACAGGCAGGAACAGACCAAACCGGTAAGCATTTACTTTGTCAGCTTTGACTATAATTCAATATATCTAAAAGCAACCACACTGTGATGGAAAACAAAAAGCAAAGCCTACTGAGAAGGAAAAAAAATAATAATAAGCAGAAAAAGAAGACAAGAAAGATTACTGTTGTTCAGCCTGGTTGCAGTTTAAAAACCCAGATTAGCATTTCTAGGTGTAAACACAATTATCCCTTCAAGGCATGATTTAATTAAAACAGAAAGAATGCAAGTACAGAGCAAAAGTGTGACACTATATCAACACCTCCAACTCCACTCTACAGCCTACCCTACAAATACAAGGATACATACCCTACATATGCCTACAAGGATTCAGCAAGTCTCCCACCCAAACCTGCTTTCAGATACTTCCCCAACAGAGGATCCCTGTACCTCTGTGACGGCCCAGAGTGGCCTGAAGCAACTTTAGGGCATTTCAACATTTAAAACATAGACAAAGCAGAGTCATCTGTCATCACCAAAACCGAAAGTAGCAAATCTGAACAGGGCCACTTTTCCCCCCAAGCCTCCTTCAAAAACTCCTGGAAAGGAGAACCTGGAAACACTTTGTTCTCTTTCAGAAGTGAAATGTATCGGGACTGTTTAGGTGTATGCTACAAGGTAACTTCCATTATCACCCACGGTTAGAAGGCAAGGGTTTAGGGCACAGATTGTAGCGGTCCTCCAAAGTATACAGTGTATCCATTCAGCTATCCAGTCTGTTTAATCAACTTTGGTGAACATGGTGTTTGCTGGAGTTTAGGGTGTCAGGAGCAGGGTCCTGTCAGCTGGAGGTACAGGAGACAATACTAGCACCCACATCCCAGTAAATCAATTGCCCCCATTGCCTCTGGCATCAACTCAACAAATCCTCAAGCATGTACCCCTTGCTGGCACTGAAAACACAATGATAAACAAGGAAAATTCTGCCCTCAAAGGAATTTACTCATCTACTAGGGGCGACCAATATGATGGTGGTGTCCTGTAATACATCAAGGGGTATAGAACCCAGTGTGTGACTGAAGGGGCAGTGCATTCTACCCATATTTGCAAGATAAGGGAGAGGAAGAGAAGGGAAGAGCTTTTAAGGCAGGAAGTACATCCTAAAGGAGCTAGAGAAGCCTATTAAAATTCCAGGAACTAGGGATTCAAAAAGAGCAAAAGACCAGAAGGGGTGTGGCTACAAAACCAGCCCAGGCCAGTTCACACAGAGCCTATTAAACAGCTAGAAAGTGGGAGCCATTGAGAATTCTTAAGCAAGCAAAGACTACTTCAAATTTTTGCTTTAGACTAGTCATGAACAAAGAGTTACCATGAACTGGACACCGATGATTCTCTGAACTATTCCCCATCCCTCAGCAAAATAACTGACTGCCACAACCTCCTCCAAGTTGTTTTGTTTTAATCATGTACAAACAAATTATATAAAACACAGGGAAGGTACCTATAAATGTGAAGTACTTTAAATGCAGAAGGAATTTGAGAATAGCCTCTTTAAGAAAACTGGGCTTATATATAGTTAGACTTAACTATGAGGTCATACTTTCCCCAAAGTTGTGTCTAAAGTTGGATATTTCCATAAGAATTTAAGACTTTTTTTTTAAACAGGGAAAAAAACCCACCACGCCTCTTTACAAGCGCTATGCCAATCTGATTGCTTCAGAGTGTCTGCCAAAATGAAGTCTTAAAAATGGAAAACAGAGTATTAGGCTGCCAAGCTGAATGATCCAAAATACACAACATTAACTATATGGTGGCTTTTACTGGTTAATGAAACCATTATAATGTTGATGCTTAGAAGAGTCAGCTTTTCTAATCATGCCACACCACATTTTCCCTACAATAACTGCAAAATGTCTTTAAATTTAGGTATTTTTCTAAATTTCTATAATGGTTAATTTTAGTCAGGAAAGGACACTTTGATGCTAAAGATTTATAGTAGATCTCTATGTCCCAATCAAACATATGCTAAAGGGTTTGAACCTCTAGAAAAAGCACACACCCTAAGACAACCAGCCTCCACCATGTGAGACCTTGCTTATATTCTGAGAACAGCGGCAACAAGTTGGTGATTTTAAAACCTTCCAATTACTGCTCACAATTGCATTTCCACAGCTTCTCAGAGACTAGCATCCCTTGCCATCTCTCACTACACTGAATCAGATAATTCACATTCACATTTGCACCCACAGTGCAAGCCAGACACATCTGCTCTAACATCTAAAAACTACTCTGATATATAAAGGATTCATAAGGGATTCAAAAAAGCGTCTGAGCACTTGGTTTTTGCTTATTTCCCCCATCCCAGGGAAGAAATTATGATCTATAATCTGCAGCCTGGTTCCACTGCCAATTTTTCTGTGAAGTTAGATAGTCACTCAAAACACTGCATTCCATCTCTAAGCCACAAATAAAATGCACTGGACCATTGAAAACATGGAGACAAGGACTCTTAGAGTTGATTCTCCCTGTGGATGAGGTTTCCCTCTATTACAGGAGGTGGGAGAGCACAGACCTATGAAATTAGTTCTTTATTAAATGGGTAGCTTGATCAGAATAAACACTTAGATACCAAAAGCGATAAAAAAGATCACTAGATAAGGGCTTCTATTAGCTCCTTGACTTGGCTAAAGAAAGGAAGGCCTCTCTCTCTTCTTCAGGGTGTGGCTGATTAGTAAAGTCCTTCCTGTACATGATCAGGGCAAAGGAAAGACATCCACAATCACCTCTAGTGTTCGAGAACATGAAACTTAATATCATAATTAGAGGAACTGGGGGCTAAGAGCCAGAAAGGTAAGTAATACGATTATGATACCATCTTCCCTTCAAATTAAGTAACAATGAAAAATCTACCAAGGCCTTCACTTAATTGATTATCTAGGCAATGTGATAAACAGCTTAGGCAGCTACTAGCAAGGGTAATGTTTTTAAGTGAGAGGTGCCAGGGATGCCGCAGATTAACCCTGACATAAACCACCACAATCATGTTCCATGGACTCAAACATTCACAAACCCATTTCATGGAGTCTGCACGTTTCTCCTCCCCAATTACATACCTGATGGTTGAAAACCAATCCCATCACACTCTGGATCCTAAGTCAATCAACAAAATCCTTAAATGCCTGCAGGAACTCTTTTCTCTGCAGCTGTCATACAGCTCCTTAGTAACCAACACCTGCCCAGTACTAGGAGACCCAGCTGAACCACAAGTTTGTCTCCCTGAATATATTAATTAGAGATAAGAAAAGAACTAAGAAGCTTCTAGTAGTGGTACTTGTTAGGCTGTCATCCAAAACATTTTTTTAATGTAAAGCCACAGAATACTTCACAAAGTGTATTAGGTTAAATGTCAACTTTAGCTGAGGTTTAGTGCTAAAAAAATAAATAAATAAAGCCATCACCTTACACACTTCTCAATCCACGTATTCAGAAGGCCTCTGGTCTTTTATACCAGGAGTGAACGTGTTTTGACTGTGCAGAGCCAACATGTTTGTGTACAATTTACAGACCTACTTATAGTATGGTCAAAGTGTCAAACAGATAACCCTTTCATAATCTCTCCATCTCCACCCCCCACCAGCCATTCCTCCATCCCAGACAAACAAAAACAGCCTGAATTGCTGGCTGTAGGCAAGAGGCTAGAGATTCTGTTTCAGGAAAGTTTCACTACTTTTTGGTGGTTCAAATTCTCCAAGAGAGCAACCCTCTCATTTACTCACTCAAACCTTAAATAAACTGGCAACATCAACGTTTCCCTCTTTTCAAGATCCCAGCAGGCTGAGATATTTCTCTCAGTCAAGAAAGCCTACAAAAGAGGCTTGGAGGCTGCCTCTGCAAATTCCTCCCCCTTGCTACCTTAAGGGCCCTTCAGAAACTTAATAGTCTTGATATGGGTGAATGTTGCTCTAATTCCGTTCACCAGGACTGGGTTCGAACATACAAAGTGCCTTTCTACAATCAATTCCTAATTAGGCTGCTGCCAGCAAATTCCGATGGAAAACCTGCTTTCGAAACGAATTAAGAATGCCATCCAATTCCCATGCACAAGCTCATTTTGGGGCAACACACATACTCCTCCACTCAAGACCCTTTCCTGGCACAGGGTCATCCTAAACTTGCCCTATTTCACTTCCAGGCCGTGACCTTTGATCCATACTAAAAGTTCTCCCCTTTCTCATCTGAAGAATCCACCTAATCAGCTATTGTCCAGCAGCTAAGGCAATTTATTCCTTTGATTCCTTGACATTTTCTTCTCTGCTCCTGGATGGGTGGCTGTTTTGATCTGAATAGAGTTGTCTGTATGAGGATTCTGCATGTTAATGATGTGGCAAGCTGGCAGGGATGTTAAGAGCACACAGTGTACTTTTTCCAGTTATGTTTCCCCTCATCACAGCCCACTACAGACAGAACTACAGACCTAACCTTACCCTTCTGGGAAGCCTCCAGGGACCAGGTGAAAACAGATGGCCTGTTCTTCAGTCGAGTACCTGGACTCGGAGGTAATATACCTTTACACACTCCACCACCAAATGAGGAAGCATACGGACAGCTTGCTCAGCAAGACAGTCGCAGCCGCAACCCCTCACTCTGGTTTCGGCCTCAGCTGTCTAGGTCAGTGTTGGATGCTGTACTCTCCCGTATATATATCCCGCCCCGAAAGGAATGGTTTTCCAACAGAGGAGGGTGCACCAGCGCCGGTGCCCGCCTTTCTCTCTCGATCCTGACCAGAGAACTCCACTTCCCGGATTCCCGGTCAATCTCCCGCCCCACCCCACCCCCCACCCCCGGGCGATCCCGCCAGAGCCGTCCAGATACCAGCTGAGTGCCCAGCCCAGCTGCGCACCTCAAACCAGGCCCTTGGAACAGGGCCATGCTTCTTCCCTCTTTCCCAGCCTAGGGTTCCCCTAGATTCCGGACGCACCCCACAGGCAAGCTAAGACTGAAGCAGTCCCACCCCGCCCCCCAGCCACGCCGCCAGCTTGCAGCCCTGCCCCGGAGCGGCCTCCTCCCCAAAGGCGAAAAGAAACCGTCGGGGATTGCCCCAACTGTTTTTCCCCGAACCCCGCGAGGGACCCGGACCACAAGGAAGGGCAGACCCCCATGGCCACCTAAAGGACACATGCCCTCTCCCCCCGCAACAGACACCACCCCCCTCCTCTCCGGGCGCGGGCAGGTCTCAGCGAGGAGTTGTTCGCTGCAGATCCCCAGGAGCCTGGGGAGTGGGGGTTATAGGGTTGCCCGGGTTGGGATGCAGCCGCTCGCGGAGGCGGGCGGAGGTCGGCGCTGCGGCGCGCCCCGGGGGAGCACTCACGATGGTCACGCTGGCTTTGCGCAGGTCTCGGTTCTCCTCCTGCAGCGCCTTGCACTTGAGTTTGTAGGTCTCCAGCTCGATCTTCAGCACCTTGTTCTCTTGCTGCAGCGAGGCCAAGCGGTTGGTGAGCTCCTCCAGGCGGAACGGTGAGATGACAATACCCCCGGACTTCCCACCTCCGCCGCCGCCTCCCCCGCCGCCACCGCCGCCGCCGCCGCCGCCCGAGGTCGACGAGCAAGACGACTGCATGGCGGCCGAGCTGCTGCTGTTGCCCCCCGCCCCGTCCGTGTCGCTTTCGCTGGCGCTGTCCGCCATGGCCGCGGCGGGCTGGGGAAAGGAGGAGGAGGAGGAGCAGGGAGGCGGCGGCGGCGAAGGCTGGGCTGCGAATGAGTGGGCGCCGGGCAAGCACAGGGGAGCGCCGAGCTGAGCGCCTGGCACCAGGGCGCAGACTCGGAGCGGCGACGAGAGAAAGAGAGAGAGCTTCCCGCTGCCAAGGGACCTCCTCTGCCAGAGAACAGAGACCCCGCCCGGGCTCGGGCAGTATTGCACTGGGGCTCGCTCCAGCCCGGCCTGGCGCGCTCGCTAGGCCGCTCTACAAGGCTTGCGGAAAGCTGCGGGAACCCGCCCGCAGTCCCGTCCCGTCTCCTGGCGTCCGCAGGCGAGCTGCTGACGTGGGGGCACTGCGGGTGCGGAAAAGCCAGGCCAGCGTCCGAACCACCAGCTCCAAGTCCGCACGTGGTCTGGGGGAGGGCCTCCGAGACCCCTGACCTAAACCACGGCAGCCCAGCCTCTTCCGGGCTCGCGCCTACTCCGGCGAAAGAGAAACCCAATGCCCAACCAGCCTCGCAGGTGCTGAGGACACGTGGAAAGGTCAGCCTGGCTCCTGCACCCAGCCCCGGTCGTGTCGTGGCCCCATCTTCCGCCGATTTGTGTGTGCGGGTAACTCCCTCTGTCTGTCACACATCAACGCGGCCCTTGCAGTTTTATCTTCCCAGTACTGGCTGAGAAGCTTTGGATGGAGCAAAGAGAACAGAACGTTCCCCTCCAAGGAGCAGAGTAGGGTGAAATAGACACAGGCTAACCTCGTTAAAAAAGAATTTGCCGAAGAGGCACATCGCCCTCTCTATTCCTCCTAATCTCATAAACCTACACAGCGCTCAATTATTTAAGCAAGCTAGAATTATTTTTTTTTCTTTGTGCATCTTGCAAACAGTATCAACACATGTCAACCAAAAGGATTAAGACACTAACAGTTATTTAATTCAAAGTCAGAAAGGGAAGAGAAACACTTCTGGTGTAAATATTGAAACACATGTAAGTGCCAAATTTCCAAAGTAAATGAAAGCATAGCATTCTGCTGTACAAATTTGTGATGGTCAAGTGGAAAGAAAATATGATCATTACCCTTATTTAGAAAACTTTAATAGCTTTTAAAAAAAAACTTTAATTACTTTAATATGGTCTAATACAGGATTCTAGCTTTGAAGCATAAGAAATTCCTAATCAAATTTTATTTCCCCTCCCCCTCCCAAAAACCAGTTGCGGGAAATTGGCCCAGCAGGTGATTTGATTCTAAATACCACACTGTTGGCACAAAAAAAAACAGCTTTCACTTATGTATAAAAATTGGAAAGTGAAACTGGCTGGACTAGTTTTAGTTTCCAAGCTTGGTCAAAGAAAGAACAAACACAGGAAACACAAAAGAGAAAAAATAATACTACCAATAAAACAATTGTTTAAAATGCCTACTGCTTCGCCTGCCACTCCAGAGACCCTGGTTCGATTCCCCAAGCCTGCCCATGCAAAAAAAAAAAAAAAATGCCTACTGCTTTCAGCTTTTTGAAAGGTTTATAAAAATGTTAGGAAGGAAAAGAAATGGCTTTAATGATTTTTATCCCCTACCTTATCGTTGCACCTAAATTTGATGTAATGATTAAACCATTATTCAGTGGCTAATGGAAACTGGTACCTCAGAATAAACTCTAAATTGCAAATGTTCCAAATGACATCATCTTTTACTGAGGTGGCTATTCCTAGCAGACAGCTCAGAAATGCCAACTGCAATTAAATCCCAAATTTCTCCTGTTTTTTAGTTTACTGCTGGAGGACTTCTGAACTTAGACCCTGTTGGTGTGACCAAAATATGGCTGTGTGCTTCAGAAACAAAGCGAATCTAAATAATTCTGTTATAAGTGAACTGGTTTAATTTTCATTGAAACTTACATGTCTTCCTAGCTTTTTCTTTTGGGTAAATGATATAAGCAGCTTGTTAAATTGGAAACGGCTCTAGAAAACTCACTGGCCGTGTGAAATGGAAGAGTAAAGCTAGCAGGGAGCAGCACCGCAGGGGAAAGCTCCGATTAAACAACATTCTTTCCCCTTTATTCAGCACCGTGAAAGAATCTTAAGAGTGGGTCTAGCTTCCATAGTTCACATGTTTCTATTGTTCCCTATCCCATAGTAGCTAAAGCTTCCACTTTTAGAGCTTACAGCAACAGGAACATTCCTTCCCCGCAGAGCAGGGGGCAAATTGGCGCCCTCTCAGCTTTATCACTAACTAACTGCCTCAAAAAGGCAGCTTGACTGCTTCAAGTCAGCAGAGGGGGTGGAGTTTGAAGCGCCTGGCTTTCTTAAAGGGCCCACGTCATGGTAAGCTTAAGAATGCTTTGGTCTTGAATAGGATTTGGAGGAAATCTGCATTTTGACATGGTATGTGTAGGCAGTAATCATGTTTAGAAGACTTTAGGGAGAAAGCCATCTTCTAAGGCTTCCCTGCTGCTACAGATGGGAATAAACCGGAGAATTTCTTTTTCACTGTGGTTTTAATGTTATTGCAAAGCAGAAGTGTGTCTAATTTTCTATTTCTTGTAAAAGTGATTCCCCTTATAAACAGACCATTTATCACAACACTGGCTCAGTAATAGCATTACAATGGAATCACCAGTTACAAAACCAATAATATCATTATAAAACTCCCTTGCAGCTTTCTAGGGGAAATGAATCAGAAGAATAGATGTTAGTGTGTGGTGCCTGGAGGAAGGAGGGGCAAATTTAGATAATCACCTCCATTGAAGAAACAATGAAATTTAGCTTTGTACTAAATCCGAGCTGCAAAAACTAGAAAAACAAAGGAAAACAATACCTTGTAATCTAATTTTAAGGCATAACAGCAAAATATTTATTTGTTTAGTGCCATCTTTGCAGTTGATTCACCCTATAGCCTTGGAACTTTGGTGTTTTTTCCAACAATAAAATTACAATGATTTTCATAGCTATAAATAAATTGCTGTACATATCTACTTACATAAATGTGCAATCTGAGTGATTCTCTTCAAACTCTGAATGGATTGGTGGTTGTCAGAGCCATTGTTAGGGTTTTGAAAAGAATTAAAGGAGCTAAGTGTGAGCTGGTTATCACAAAACTAGTTATCACAGAATTTTGATGGAAAAATAGAAGAATATATCATTGTGGGGTTATCACTTCCTAAAAGATAGCTCATAGTGTTTATTTAAATGCGTGTTTGATTTAGAGGCTGCATCTAGTACCTAGACCTAATACAGGGTTTCTCCACCTCCATACTACTGACACTTGGGGTCAGATCATTCTTTGTTGCGGGAGCCGTGCTGGGCATCCTAGGATGTTTAGCAGCTTCCCTAGGCTCTCTACACATTAGATGTCAGTAACGTGCCGCCAATCATGACAACCAAAAATGTCTCCAGACATTGCCAAATATGCCCCTGGTTGAGAATCACATGTCTAGTAGGGCAATTACTTTTGAAGGGCAAAAGCAGGTCCGCTTTAGAGTGGCTTTTCTGGCAACACATTGATTACATACCACAGAGTCATCAAGAGAGTGTCTCTCTCATTTCGTCTCCTTGGTGACAACTAGCCAGAAGATCCTGGACCCAAACAACCATATCCACACCTCTGACAATTACTGTCTTCAGCCACCCCTATTTCTTTAACTTGTTTTTTCCATATTTTACATCCATTAATGCCAAACTAACTTTGCTCACCAGCATCTCCCCCGGCAAGAGATCATGACTTCAAGATCAATTATATAGCTTAACACCTCTGTTGTTCTCCTGTTTTCTATCACTCATTATTGGTTCACAGAAATCCAAACTATTTCTACAAACCACAGTCATCACCTAAGGTAAGTCAGGTGAGAATCAAATAAGAATTTCAGCAAAAAAAATAACCATATGAGTAACTGGAGATTTGGCAGCCTACAAAAACTAAAATATCCCAACACAGAACATCTAGAAATAGTGACCAGGAAACACTTTCTAAATCCTATTAAATGTACAGCAGAGGGCAAAATAAAATAGAAGGAAATCCCAGGGTCCAAAAGCAAAGAGGAAAACTGGAAACAACCTAAATATCAACCTATAGTGGGCTAGATCATAAATTCTGTTATATTCACGTAATGAAGTATTATGAGTCAATGGGAATGAATGAATTAGAATTGCATGAAGCAACATGAATGACCCTTACAAACACAATGATGAGTGAAAAAAAGCCAGACACAAAAAAGTATATACTGAATGATTTCATTTATATAAAATTTGAAACTAGGCTAAATTAATAGAAGTCAGGATAAAGATTCTCTTTGGAAGTGGTAGTAACTGGAAAGTGTGCTAGATTTCTAGTAATGTTCTCTTTTTTTTTGAGCTTTGTGCTTGTTACACAGGTGTGTTCACTTGTGAAAAGGTATTGCACTATTTATTTATGATTTGTGTACGTTTCTGTATGTAAATTATACTTCATTAAAATTTGTGTGTCAGAAAAGGAGGAAGAGGGAGGACTAAAAAACCAAAGTACTAAACCTGGCAGCTGAGACTAGGCACAGCAGCTTGTTAACCATGGAATTTATCCAGCAGGTACAGGACTTGTCTTAGGGCCATACAAAGCAAGAAGTTGTTACTAAGACACCCATGAAATGCCAGAGCCTTCAAAGAACTACACCAGCAAAGAAAGACTGGAGGGAGTGGGGAAGAAGAGGGATCTTCCTACCAGCAAACAGGAAGGTTGCCTTTGCCTGGATTCAGATTTAGAAAAAATAATCTCTTTGGAAAAATTGTAATTTAGATCTAAGCCACATGCAGTTAGGGGGTTCACACATTTCTACTTTATCCTACCTACGTGGTCCAGAAATCCCCAGATAAGATATTATCCTAAAAGTTGGGCTAACATGGGAACTGTTTGGGTGATGGAAATGTTCATATCTTAACTGTGGTGGTAGTTGCATAAATGTGTACATTTATCAAATCTCATCAAACTGATAGTTAAAAGATGTGAATGGTACTGTATGTAAAATACATCATTAAAAAAAAACTGATAAAAAAGAAATAGTTGGAGCTGGGATGGTGATATTCCTGTTGTACCTGGCCTACATAAACACAATTCAGCCTAAAGGTACAATCTCAAATTGAAGATGGGATTACAGTTGAAAATTATAAGATGCAGAGAGAAACAGTACGTTTTGAACAAAAATCAGCAATGGACCACAATAGTTTTTCCTAGAACTTCAGTTGACAAATATTGGATAAAGTTGGATTGGATAAAATGAAGTATGTTGAAAATAATTTAAGCCATAAAAAAGGAATAGGAAGCACAAGAGAGAAAGGTAGAGTCAGAGTTGAAAACAGAACATTCAGCTTTATAAGAGAACCAAAAAGAATATTTAAAACTGCAAAATACATTTCCTCATTTTGTCTAATTTCAAGACTACAGTGGTCAAAACAGTGTCATACTGGCACAAGGACAGACACATAGACCAAAGGAATTCAATTGAGAGTTCAGAAAAAAATCCTCACATTTATTGCTTTTTGAGAAGGATGCCAACTCCATTCAATTGGGAAAGAATAGTTTCTTTAACAAATGGTGCTGGGAAAACTAAATATCCATATGCAAAAGAATGAAGGGGTCACCAACCTCACACCATACACAAAAATTAACTCAAAATGGATCAAAGATCTAAATATAAGAATCAGGACTATAAAACTCCTAGAAGAAAATGTAGGGAAGCATCGTTAGGACTTTGTGTTAGGCAATAGCCCCTTAGAATTTACCTCAAAAGCACAAGTAATCAAAGAAAAAACAGATAAATTGGGCTTCATCAAAATTAAAAATCTTTCATGCATCAAAGGACTTCATCATGAAAGTAAAAAAAAAAAAACAAAAAAACTACAAAATGGGAGAAAATATTAAGAAACTACATATCCGATAAGGATTTAATATCCAGGATATACAAGAAATCCTACAAATGAACAACAAAAAAGATTAAAAAAAAAAAAACCACAATTTTAAAAATGGGCAAAAGACTTGAATAGACATTTCCCCAAAGAAGATATAAAAATGACCCAAAAAAGCATATGAAAAGAGGTTCAACATCATTAGCTATTAGGGAAATGCCAATCAAAACCACAATGAGATATCATTTAGAATGGCTACTATTACGAAAGAAAGAAAAAAAAACAGAAAATAACAAGTGTTCAAGAGGATGTTGAGAAATAGGTACATTTATTCATTGTCGGTGGGAATGTAAAATGGTGCAGCTGATATGGAAGACAGTTTGACAGTTATCAGAGAGTTATGTATAGAATTACCTGTGACCTGACAATCCCCCTTCTAGGTATATACCCTAAAGAATTGAAGGCAGGGACTTGAACAGGTATCTGCACACCAATGTTCATGACATTGTTCACAATTGCCAAAAGATGGAAGCAACCCAAGTGTCCATCAGCTGATGAGTAGATAAACCAAATGTGGTATAGCATACAAAGGAATATTATTCAGCTGTGAAAAGGACAACATAAATGACCCCTGAAGACACCATGGTGAATAAATTAAGCCAAACACAAAAGGACAAGCATTGTATAATCTTACTGATATAAAATGATTAGAATAAACAAATTCATAGAGTCAGAAACTAGAATACAGTTTGCCGGGAGCCAGGGTAGGAGTAAGGAATGGGGAGTTAACTCAATTGGTGTGGACTGATGGTGGTGATGGCGGCACAACATTGTGAATGTAATTAACAGCACTGAGTTATATATCTAAATGTGGTTAAAAGGGTGACATTTTAGATTGTATATACGTTATTAGAATAAAAATTTTAAACCAGAGGACTATCCAACACAAACAGTGGACTCTAATGAAAACTATGGACTATAGTTAATAGTACAATTATATCATATCTTCTCATTAATTGTAACAAAGTTAACGTACTAATACAAAAGTTAATAATGGGGGTGGGTTTGTGGAAACTGCATTTTCTGCATGATTTTTCTGTAAACTCACAACTTCTCTAATAAAAAAAATTAAGACTCTCCCCCACCCCTGCATCCCCGCAAAAAATTTAGCTTTATTTAGCTTGCTCTAGCAAGAGAGAATGTACACCAGAAGAATTGTGGGATGAATTTATTATAGAATTTGTGTTAGAACTGGACTATTCTAAGTAGGATTAAGGAATAGGGCCAGTTCTGGATTGGATGTTGTAAAAAAAAATAGGGGAAATTTGGTGACTGAATATCTTGATGAATTTTGTCTAGGAAGGAGGTTGTTAAAACAGGACTAGAATTATCACTGGTAAAGCAGAAGTCCTCAGGTTAGTCAGCAGAGTGGGATGTTTAGTCATTTTTAGGAAGGTTGCAGGTTGTTCTTTCTGTCTTGTTCCAAACACATACATGAAGTTCCCTTGTTTGGTCATTGTTTACGTCCTGTGAGTACTGTCCTCATACACTTGGGAACATCGTGGTCTAGCAGCCAGCTGCAAGCTGAACATTTTTTCATTTTATCAAATGATTATGAAAAACAAAATGAAACAAACAAGCAAAAACCCCAAGGGATGGAGTAATCAGCAAATTAGGCATAGCTGAAATGAGAATTAGCAGCCTAGAACAAAAGAACGGGGAAAGTACTTGAATACAGCATAAAGACATGAAGAGAGAAAGAAATATAACAGCAGATCAGAAACTTAAAAGACAGAATATCAAGGCCTAACATGCATTCATCAAGTAGAGGATAAGGAAGAAGAATAGAGAGGCAAAATTTAAATAATAATTTAAATAGTAATGGCTGGGAATGTTCCAAAATTACTATAAATTGATATTGATTTGATTTTTCCAAAAAGATATGAAAAGTCATATTCAGATAGTACAATGAGGCTAGAACATGATAAATAAAAATAACATTGTAAGGTGCAGGGTGGTTCAGTGGTAGAATGCTCACCTTTCATGCAGGAGACCCGTGTTCAATTCCTGGATCATGCACCCAAAAAATAAAAAATAACAAATAACATTGTATTGAGAGAAATTTAAACATATACTGGTAAAAAAAAAAAAAAAAAACACCTGAAGAAAACTGGAAAAAAAAAAATTCTAAATGAAACCAGAGAGGAAACAGAGATTATCTAAAAAAGGAATGGCAACTTGAGTATCAACACATTTCTTAATAGCAAACAAAGAAGTCAGAAGACAATACAATATTAACATCAAAGGGCTGGAAAAAAATAATCGTACTGAGAATTCTATGCATGCTATACTATTATTCAGGAATGAGAATGACATTTTCAGACACATACTTGCACTGACACACTTTAGCTAAAAGAATTTCTGCATATAGTTCTAAAAGAAAGGAGCTAGATATAAGGAAGAACAGGGAACATGGATGCTAAGATTAATTATTGGGTTTAAGTGGTGATATCCAGGTCTCACCACTGCAATGTTGTAGTTTATACTTTGGTTCCTGAACATTATCTGTGGTATGAAATCAGTTTGCACAATAGTGATTTTCTAATTCCTTAGTTTCTTCTGCATCTACTAGCTGGCATTATTTTGTAAGGAAAAGATTTTTCTCATTTAATTGTTGTTCTTTGGTTGCCCTGAAATCCAATTCCTACTGTAAAGTCAGGATAAATGCTTAATTCTAAGGCATGTACTCTTAACCATGCTCTCCTGCCTCTCCAAACAATCAGTATCAAGTTTCTGATTATAATTAAATTTCTCCTTTAAAAAATTAAAAATTATTAATAAAATATAACAAAAATAATCTGTATGCTAGAAGTTTAAAATAGTTTCTAAATAATTTGTAGGTCAAAAGTGAATTAAACATGAAAATTAACAGATATTTATAACAAAGAGTTTAAAACTAATTATCAAAATGGGTGGGATTTACTACTAAAGTAGTAAAGTGTTATGTAGAAATAAATTAGTGAAATAAGAAAAATATCTGTAAGTACTAGACGAACATATAGTAAAATTCACTAAGAACAAAAGATAAGGGACGAAAACAATTTTATGCCAAGAATTTTAAAAATTTAAACAAAATGTACAATTTTTAGAGGAAAAAAATAGCTTGACTGAATATATCTATTAAACAAATTGAACACAGAATTTTTAAATGTACCTCCCCCTAAAAAATACTCCCCACTAAGACTAAAAATATTTATAGAAGAGTGCTACTGTGGGGTTTGAAGTTGGATGTACCCTAGAAAACATATGATCAGTTTCTGTGGGTGTGAACCTGTTGTAAGTAGTATCTTTTGATGAGGTTACTTTGGTTAAGGTGTAACCCACCTCAATCAGGATGAGTCTCAATTCCATTGCTGGGATTCCCTTTGTAAGTGAATGAAATTCAGATACAGAGAGAGGGCCATGAGAAGCAAGAGACTTGACATGCACAGAACCCTGAAGAGAAGGGAGAAATGAGGACACCGCCATGTGCCTTGCCATGTGCCAGAAGAGCCTAGGATTGCTGGCAGCCAGCCCCAGAAGGCCAGTCTTCAGGAAGGAAGCACTGCCTTAATGATGCCTTGATTTTGACTTTCTTTTAGCCTCAAAACTGTAAGCTAATAAATTCCCATCGTTTAAGCCAACCCAGTTCATAATATTTGCTTGGGAAGCCTAGAAAACTAAAACGGCTACCAAACAACCAAAGAACAAATAATCCTTGTCTTTCACAAACTGTTCCAGAAAATAGAAAACAAGGAAATAACCCGCAACTATTTTATGAGGATAATACAAACCTGACACTAAAACCAGATAAAAACAGTCCTTAAGAAAAAGAAGATTAAAGGCTTTTAGACAGCTAAGTATTCACCAAAACCACTCCCTTCTTTTTTGAGCATACAACCAGACAGCATTTCCCAGCTTCCCCTGCACTTAGATGTGGGCATATGGCAATGCTCTCCTCAGTGGAATATAAATGGAATATAAATATAAATATGTGCCATTTTGACACATGGAGCATAGAAAATTTCAGCCACAGTCCGCCATGCCCTTTTTCTTTTACAGCTGAGTGTAATGGTGACTCCAAGGACCTCAAATTCAAAATGGTGGAGCTCCTGTCAGCCTTGGTCTCCGAGATTCTACATGTGGCTGATAATTTAAACCCATATGATGGACAAAGGATTAGTATGCAGAAAATACAACAATTCCTACAAGTGATTAAGAAAAAAGACAAAGGAACCAGCAAGACAAAAAAAAAAAAAAAAAGGATGTTGATCAAGCAGTTCAATAGAAGCAGAAAGTCAAATGGCCAATAAACAAATGACACAATGTTCAATTTTACTGGTGATTGGCAAAATCCAAAATTATACTGCAATGTGAAACTCTTGCACAGCTACAAAACTTAAACAATTATCAAGTATTAGTCAGAATGTGAAGCAATGAGAACTCTTCCCTCATTCATTGCAAATAGAAGCATAAACTGGAAAACAATTTAGTAATATCTAAGATAATTAAAGTGCACATTCTTTATAATTCAGCAATTCTACTTCTTTGTATGCATTCTAGAAAACAAGTATATACACAGGAGACATTAATAAAAATATTTGCAGAACTGTGTGAAAGAGTAAAACCTGGGAGCCAACATAAATGTTCAACAACAAGAGAATGGATAAATAAATTCATGCTATATAACATGAAAAATAAAACCTGCAGAGATATATGTATCAACATGGATGATTTTTTAAAGATATTATGTTAGGGGGAAAAGCAAGTAGTTTAAGCATACTGTATATGATACAATGTATATAAAGTTTTAAAGCAGGCAAAACAATTGTTTGTGAATACTTACTGTGGTAGGTTGTGTAGGTACCCCAACAACATATGTTCATAATCTTAATTCACATCCATAAGGATGTGAACCCATTGTAAATAGGACCTTTTGAAGATGTCAATTTTAGCTAAGTTGTGGGGAACTGAAACAGGGTGGTCCTTATTCCAGATTGCTGGAGGTCTTACAAAGAAACTCAGAAATCACAGAACCAGAAAGGAGAGGACATTGCTATGTGAGGGGAGGTGGAAAAACAAACCAAGGAACCCCAAGGACTGCTGGCAACTGGCACCAGAACACTATAGTCTTCTGGGAGAAAGCAAATATTGCCAATATTTTGATTTTGGACTTCCAGACTCAAAGCCATGAGCCAGAAAATTCCCATTGTCTAAGCCAACCCATTGTGAGGGGTATTTGTGATAGCAGCCCTGGCAAACTAAGACATTTGCATATGTAATAAAATAATAAAAGTATGTATAATGAGAAACACTGATTTCAAATAACGATTATCTCTAAGAAAGAAGAAAAGGTAATAGGAGGCTTCAACTATGTAATGTTTTATTTCCTTAAAACATAAGTATATAAATGATCAGATGTAAATGTAACAAAATGTTAAGATTTAACAAAGTGGAATCGTATATGCCAGGGTGTTCAATACTTTTCTGTATCTTTGAAATATTTAGTTAAAAATACTCTAATATGGACTTCCAAGACAAGTGCAGGCTGTAGTATCTCCCTGAAAAAATTGACAAAAATGAAAAGAACATTAATATAAGAAAAAATGCAGTGTTCATGCTGAATGTAAACTAGTTATAGAATGATTTGGACTATTTTTCCTTGTTCTAAGATATATTTTATTTTTGCTCTTTTTATACTAAATCATTGGGATGCATCCTACAGTTTATGTGTATATGTAATATTAATTGTAATTTTTATTTCCCTGAAAATGTTATTAAACTGATGGTATATCATACCCTTGATGATGTTTTAAACTATAGGAAGTCTGATCAGCTTAAGTAATTTGATAAGCTTTATTGGTATCTAGTGATTTCAAGAAGAGCTGGGAGTATGGTCAGTGATTAGGGAAACACCCAAAATATTTCACCTGTAGCCCCTGTCAGCATCTACCCCACTTGGAAGCAGAGGTCATTAAAGGTGGTGGTCCCACATGACTCCCAGGGGTGTGGACCTTCCTGGCAACATGGGACAGAAATCCTGGAATGAGCTGAGACTCAGCATCAAGGGATTGAGAAAACCCCTAGAATGAGCTGAGACTCAGCATCAGAGGATTGAGAAAACCTTCTTGACCAAAAGGGGGAAGAGTGAAATGAGACAAAATAAGTGTCAATGGCTGAGAGATTCCTAACAGAGTCGAGAGGTTATCCTGGAGGTTATTCTTATGCATTAAATAGATACCACCTTGTTAGTCAAGATGTAGTGGAGAGGCTGGAGGAAACTGCCTGAAAATGTAGAGCTGTGTTCCAGTAGCCATGTTTCTTGAAGATGATTGTATAATGATATAGCTTTCACAATGTGACTATGTGATTGTGAAAACCTTGTGTCTGATGCTCCTTTTATCTACCTTATCAACAGATGAGTAAAACATATGGAATAAAGATGAATAATAGGGGGAACAAATGTTAAAATAAATTTAGAGTGAAATGCTGGTGATCAGTGGGGGTTGTGGTATGTATGAACTTTTTTCTGTTTTCTTTTTGTTTCTTTTTCTGAATAGATGCAAATGTTCCAAGAAATGATCATGATGATGAATATGCAACTATGTGATGATATTGTGAATTACTGATTATATATGTAGAACGGAATGATAAAAAATTATGAATGTTTGCATTTGTTTGGTGTCTTTTTGTATTTTAAAAAATTAATAATAATAATAATAAAAAGGTGGTGGTTCCAATGTCCCCCAGTGTTGTAACTCACCCCAGCATTTGGAGAGAGAGTAAGGTCGCTGTGTAGGCCCTTGGAAAGGGTGGGACTGCTGCTTTCTAAAGCCCCAAGGATAAATGACTCTCAGACTTTGAAATCCAATGGAGTTTGCCCTGCAGATTTTAGGAGCTGTTTGGGACTTTTGACCCCTATTTACCTTTCGATTTGTCCCTCTGGCAATGGAATTATGTATTCTATGGCTGACCCTCCTTTGTGTTTTGGCAGAGATAACTTGTTCTGAGTTTTACAGATCCAAAGCCAGAGGAGAATTTTTGTCTTAGAACAGAACATGCCTGTAGGGTGGGCCAAGGTGGCTCAGCAGACAAGAATGCTTGCTGCCATCCCAGAGGGCCCGATGCCTGGCCATGGTAAAAAAAAAAAAAAGCTGGAAAGAACATGCCTGTAGATGACTTTGATGAGATTTTGTGTTTTTTCTGACTTTGTATTGCATTTATATTGTTACTAAAATGGTTTAAGGTTTTGTGATATTGCAATGGAATGAATGTACTTTGTATATGGAAAGAACATGTGTTTTTGGATTCCAGAGGGTGGAATGTGCTGGTTTGGAAGTGTTCTGTACCCCAGAAAATCCATGTCCTTTAATTCTGATTCAATATTGTAGGGTGCAAACCCTTTTAATTAGATTATCTCCTCAGAGATGTGTTACCCCCAGTTGTTAGTGTGACCAGGTGATTAGATTATCACTAAAAAGATGTGGCATGCCCAATTGTGGGTGTGGACCTTTTGGTGAGATGGAGATGTAACTCTGCCCATTCAAGATCTGGATTACTTTACTGAAGTCCCTTAAAAGGGAAATATTTTGGAGAGAGCTTAGAGCTGACACAGATACAGATGCTTGGATAACACTTGCTTCAGAACTGACAGAGCCAACACAAGACCCAGACATTTGGAGATGCAGGCCCCAGCAGATATTGCCATGTGCCTTCCCATGATATACTAATAAAGCCAGAACCCACAGTTGTGTCCCAGAGAAGCTAGGTGAAGACCCACAGATGCCAAGTGAGGAATTTTCATAAGAAACAGAGGCTGAAAGCAATGCAGATCAGGAGTAAGGGGCAAGCGTATGCCAGCCACATGCCTTCACAGCTGACAAAGGTGTTCTGGATGGCATCAGCCTTTCTTGAGTAAAGGTAAACTCTTGGTGCCTCAGTTTAGACATTTTCTTGACACTAGAACTGTAAACTTGTAATTTATCAAATTTCCTTTTTAAAAGCCATCCCATTTCTGGTATATTGTTTTCTGGCAGTATTAGCAAACTAATACACTAGTCTTGAAGATTGGAGTGATTTGGCCACAAGCCAAGGAATCCCCATAGCCTTCAGAGATTAGAAGAAGCAAGGAAAAGGATTCTCTTCTAAAGCTTCCAGAGAGAGCATTGCTCTGTTGATACCTTTAATTCAGATGAGTTCTGCTAATTTGGGACTTCTGGGCTCCAGAACTGGGAGAGAATAAATTTCTGTTGCATTAGCCACCAAGTTTCTGGTAGTTTGTGATGTTGTGGTAGATTGAGTTGTGTACCCCAGTTTGGACATATTTTTGCTCTTGGCTTACATTCTGCTGGGTGTGGACCCATGATAAATAAAAATATGGCCCAACTGTTTCAGTTTCAGTCTTAATCTTGTTATTAGAGGCCTTATAGAGAGAGTCACAGAGAGAAATACACCAGGGAGGAAAAGAAGCTGGAAGTCAATGGAACCTGGAAGAAAAAGGAGAAGATGCCACTGTATACATTGTCATGTGACAGAAAAGCCAAGGTCCAAGGATCACTGGCAGCCAGCCCCAGAATACCACAATCTTCTGATGAGAAAGTATCAGTGGCTGATGCCTTGATTTGAAACTTCTCCTAGTGTCAAAAACATGAGACAATAAGTTCCCATTGTTTAAGCCAACCCATTACATGGTATTTGTTTTAGCAATGGGGAAACTAAGATGTTGACTGAGCTGAAACTTCAATGGCCACAAACAAAAAAGAATGCAGACTTTATAGAATTAGTCCATGGAAGTCATTAAACAAGCAGTAGCAGCAATGATAACATCAACAATTACATTCCCTTGGGAGGGAAAAAATATTTCCATAATTTCCATATTCTATTATATATAATGTCTAGTTTTTAATAAAATTATGAGAGATGGAAAGAATGGCCTATAAATGGTAGGGGGGAGTGGGGTGGAGAGGGGGAAATGCACTCAATAACTACTGCCCCCAAGGCAGCTGAAATGCTGGACTTTCTAGGTAGAGAATTTAAATCATGTATTTTAAATATATTCAAAGAACTGAAGGAAATGATGTTTAAAGAATTAAAGGAAAGTATGGAAATGACATCTCACCAAATAAAGAATATAAATCAAGATACAAGAATTATTAAAAAGATTCAAATAGAAATTAAAGAATTACAAAGTACAATATCCCAAAATGAAAAATTCAGTAGAGGAGCTAAACAGTAATTTGAAAGAATAAGCTAAGTCAAAGAGAAGTCAATTGAGACTATCTAGTCTGGAAAATTGAAAAAACAAAAAGAAGATGGCCTTAGAGAACTGTGGAAAACCATCAAGCATACCAACACATGCGCACTGGCAATCCCAGAAAAAGAGAAGAGAGAAAGGGGCAGAAAGAATATTTGAAGAAATAATGACCAGCAACTTTCCAAATTTTATGAAACATCTTAATCTGTAAATTCAAGAAGTTCAATTAACTCCAAGTAAGTGAAAACAGTCACCCTGTATGAATACATATGACTAGAAAAAAATGGAACAAAATTAAAATAATTTCTAGTCTCACAAGAGTTTTAGACAGGAAAATAATGGAAAAGCAGGAAAACTTCCTTCCAGAGACCTATTTTTCTGGTGGAAAAAAAAACAGCAAGAGTGAAAATTCTAATTCTCAGATACTGCATTTCGTTGATAAATCAGATAGACATTTTTAAAATTATTTTTTCACATTTTGGATGTTAGATTGCATTTTATAATCGATTGTGATAAATTATTCTTAATGGCATATGAAATAATGGGGGATCTTAAAATCAACAGCATCTTAGAGTCAATGATATACAGATTTTTTCTTAATGAGTCTCTAGGTATCCTAAATAATAGAAGCCTCTGAATCAATGATTCTATTACCAGACTATTTGTATTTCCCCATAAGAACTAAATTCCTGAAATTGGCTTGCAAATATATGCCCACTTTCCTATTCCTATAGAATCTGAATTTTATCAATTGTTCTCACATAAAATAATCTGATAAAATAATCACTGAAACTCTTTTGACTCAGGGTGGATAAAGGTGTTTCCCATAATACTTTATCTAAAGAATATATTAATTTATAATGAGGGGAGGGAAAATGTGCGGGTTTGAAAGGATGTTCCTAGAAAAGCCATGTTTTAATCTAAATCCCATTTCGTAAAGGGAGAATAATCCCTATTCAATACTGTATGTTTGAAACTGTACTCAGATTATCTCCCTGGAGATGTGATTTAGTCAAGAGTGGTTGTTAAACTGGATTAGGTGATGACATGTCTCCACCCATTGGGGTGGGTTTTCGTAAGTCTCTGGAGTCCTGTACAGAGGAAACATTTTGGAGAATGAAAGAGATTCAGAGAGAGCAGAGCAGAACGACATAGCCACGAGAAGCAGAGTCCACCAGTCAGCAACCTTTGGAGATGAAGAAGAAAAATGCCTCCCGAGGAGCTTCATGAAACAGGAAGCCAGGAGAAGAAGCTAGCAGATAACGTTGTGTTTGTCATGTGCCCTTCCAGATGAGAGAGGAACCCTAACCATGTTCACCATGTGCTTTTCCAGATGAGAGAGAAACTCTGACTGTGTTTACCATGTGCCCTTCTGCTTGAGAGAGAAACCCTGAACTTCACTGGCCTTCTTGAACCAAGGGATCTTTCCCTGGATGTCTTTGATTGGACATTTCTATAGACTTGTAATTGGGACATTTTCTCGGCCTTTAGAACTAAAAACTTGTAACTAATTAAATCCCCCTTTTTAAAACCCATTCAGTTTCTGGTATATTGCATTCTGGCAGCTAGCAAACTAGAACAGAGAATATTTCTGACTGGTATATTTCTGACTGGAAGATCTTTCCTATCTTCCCATTAATAGAATGTTTTAGTGAACAGCTTAATTTTGCTAACTGAAGAGTAGTTTGCCATTTTCATATCTTGTTTTATTGAGATTCACTTTACTGCACTTGCAGATATTGCCTTTTTTACAAATTGAAAGTTTGTGGCAACCCTGCATTTTTTCAAATAGCATGTGCTCACTTTGTGTCTTTGTGTCACATTCTGGTAATTCTTGCAATAGTTCAAATGTTTTCATTTCATTATATTTATATCACTGTGATCAGTGATCTTTGATGTTACTACTGTAATTGCTTTGGGATGCCACAAACCATGCCCATATAAGATGGCAAACTTAATTGACAAATGTTGTGTGTATTCTGACTGCTCCATTGGCAGTGGATCATTCCCTGTCTTTCTTCCTTTCTTCAGACCTAATCCACTCCCTGAGACACAACAATATTGAAATTAGTTCAGTTAAGATCCCTACAATGACCTCTAAGTGTTCAAGTGAAAGGAAAAGTAGCATGTCTCACACTTTAAATCAAAAGCTAGAGATGATTAAGCTTCGTGAGGAAGGCATGTGGAAAGCTGAAATAGGTTGAAAGGTAAGCAAGCCTCTTGCCTCAAACAGTTGGCCAAGTTGTGAATACAAAGGAAAAATTCTTGAAGGAACTTGTATGTGTTACTCTATTGAACATACAAAGTGAACAACCTTATTGTTGATATGGGGAAAATTTTAGTGGTCTGGATAGAAGATCAAATCAGCCATAACATTCCCTTAAGCTAAAGCCTAATGCAGAGCAAGACTTTAGTTCTCTTCAATTCTATGAAGGCTGAGAGAAGTGAGGAAGCTTCAGAAGAAAAGTTTGAAGCTAACATAGTTTGGTTGCTGAGATTTAAGGAAAGAAGCCATTTCCACAATACAAAACTGCAAGATGAAGCAGCAAATGCTGATATAGAAGCTGCAGCAAGTTATCCAGAAGATTTAGCTAATGTAATTGATGAAGGTGGCTACACTAAATAACAGATTTCCAATGTAGATGAAACAGCTTTAATTAAAGATTCAAACATACAGTACTGAATAGGGATTAGAAGAAATGGATGGATTTATAAAATGGGATTAGGATTAAAACATGACTTTTCTAGGGTATGTATATCCTTTCAAACTGGCACATACATCTCAGCACTCGCAGCTCAGCCAGACGTTTGGAGATGCAGAAAGGAGTTGCCCCAGGGAAAGCTATTGGAACCCAGAAACCAGGAGAGGTCAGCAGACATTGCTGTGTGCCTCCCCATGTGACAGAGAAACTCAGATGAAAGCTAGCTGCCTTTCTGCTGAAAAACAATATGTTTTTAACTAAATAAATGCACTTATTAAAAGTCAATCTATCTCACCCCACAACAGCAGGATACACCTAGTTTTTCATGTGCTCATGGATCGTTCTCAAGGATAGACCATATGCTGGGTTACAAAGCAAGTCTCAATAAATTTTAAAAAATTGAAATCGCACCAAACACTTTCTCAGATCATAAAGGAATGAAATTGGAAATCAATAATAGGCAGAGGTCTAGATATTCACAAATATATGGAGGCTCAACAACACACTCTTAAACAGCAAGTGGGTCAAGGAAGAAATTACAAGAGAAATCAGTAAATATCTTGAGGCAAGTGAAAATGAAAACACAACATGTCAAAATTTATGGGATGCAGCAAAGGCAGTGCTAAGAGGGAAATTTATTGCCCTAAATGCCTATATCAAAAAGAAGAAAGACCAAGAATCAAGGAATTAACTGTCCACCTGGAAGAACTAGAGAAAGGACAGCAAAGCAAGCAAAAGGAAAGAAATAATGAAAATTAGAGCAGAAATAAATGAAATTGAGAACATGAAAACAATTGAGAAAATCAACCAAACCAGAAGTTGGTTCTATGAGAAAATCAATATGATTGATGGACCCTTAGCAAGGATGACAAAAAGAAGAGAGAAGAGGCAAATAAAATCAGAAACAGAAGAGAAGACATAATCATTGACATCACAGAAATAAAGGAGGTAATGAGAGGATACTACGAACAACTTTATGCTAATAAATTTGACAATGTAGTTGAAATGGAATGTAGATGAAACTTTCTAGAAAGGAATGAACAACCAACATTGACTCCAGAAGAAACAAATGACCTCCACAAATGAACCGCAAGTAAAGAAACTGAATTAGTCATTAAGAAGCTCCCCAAAAAGAAAAGTCCAGGACCAGATGGCTTCATGTGTGAATTCTACCAAACATTCAAGAAAGAATTAGTGCCAATCCTGCTCAAACTCTTCAAAAAAATTGAAGAGGAGAGAAGGCTACCTAACTCATTCTATGAAGCCAACAGCACCCTCACACCAAAGCTAGACAAAGATACAACAAGAAAAGAAAATTACAGACCAATCTCTCTAATGAATATAGATGCAAAAATCCTCAACAAAATTCTTGCAAATCGAATCCAGTAGCACATTAAAGAAATTATACATCATGACCAAGTGGGATTCATCCCAGGTATGCAAGGATGGTTCCATAAGAAAATCAATTAATGTAATACACCATACGTGCCAGTTTGAAAGGATATATGTACCCTAGAAAAGTCATGTTTTAATCCTAATCCCATTTTATAAATCCATCCATTTCTTCTAATCCCTATTCAGTACTGTATGTTTGAATCCTTAATTAAATCATCCCCCTGGAGATGTGACTCAATCAAGGGTGGTTGTTAAGCTGGATTAGGTGGAGATGTGTCTCCACCCATTCGGGTGGGTCTTGATTACTTTACTGGAATCCTATAAAAGAGGAAACATTTTGGAGAAATCAGGAGATTTAGAGAGAGCAGAGAAGAATGACAGCCACGGGGAAGCCACAACAGAGAACACCGCAGAACCACGAGGCAGAGAGCCCATCAGCCAGTGACTTTTGGAGGTGAGGAAGGAAAATGACTCCTGGTTTGCTTCATGAAACAGGAAGCCAGAAGAGAAAGCTAGCAGATGACACTGTGTTTGCCACGTGTCATTCCAGATAAGAGAGAAACCCTGACTGTGTTCACCATGTGCCTTTTCACCTGAGAGAGAAACCCTGAACGTCATCAGCCTTCTTGAACCAAGGTATGTTTCCCTGGAGTCCTTAGATTGGACATTTCTATAGACTTGTTTTAATTGGGACATGTTCTTGACCTTACAACTGTAAACTAGAAACTTATTAAATTCCCCTTTTTAAAAAAGATTTTTCTAGTATATTGCATTCTGGCAGCTAGCAAACTAGAACATATCAACAAATCACCAAAGCAGAAAAACCACACAATCATCTTGATTGATGCAGAAAAGGCATTTGACAAAATTCAACATCCTATCCTGTTGAAAACACTTCAAAGGATAGGAATAGAAGGGAACTTCCTCAACATGATAAAGGGAATATATGAAAAACCCACAGCTAATATCATCCTCAATGGGTAAAAACTGAAAACTTTCCCCCTAAGATCAGAAACAAAACAAGGATGTCCACTATCACCACTGTTATTCAACATTGTGTTGGAAGTTCTAGCCAGAGCAATTAGACAAGAAAAAGAAATACAAGGTATCAAAATTGGAAAGGAAGAAGTAAAACTCTCACTGTTTGCAGATGATATGATCCTATATGTCAAAAACTCCGAAAACTCTGTATCAAAACTACTAGAGCTAATAAATCAGTAGAGCAAAGTGGCAGGTTACAAAATCAACACTCAAACATCTGTAGTGTTTCTATATACTAGTAATGAGCAATCTGAGGGGGAGATCAAGAAAAAAAATTCAATTTACAATTGCAACCAAAAGAATAAAATATTTAGGAATAAATTTAACTAAGGATACAAAAGGCCTATACAAAGAAAACTACAAAAACTTGCTAAAAGAAATCACAGAAGACCTAAGTAAATGGAAGGGCATACCACATTCATGGATTGGAAGACTAAATATAGTTAAGATGTCAATTCTACCTTAATCGATTTATAGATTCAATGCAATACCAATTAAAATCCCCAAAACTTACTTTTCAGAAATAGAAAAACCAATAACCAAATTTATCTGGAAGGGCAGGGGTGCCCCAAATAGCTAAAAGTATCCTGAGAAAGAAAAATGAAATCGGAGGTCTCACACTACCTGACTCTAGGGCATATTATGAAGTTATAGTGGTCAAAACAGCATGGTACTGGCATAAACACAGATATACTGACCAATGGAATAGAATAGAGTGTTTAGATATAGACCCTCTAATCTATGGACAATTAATCTTTGATAAGGCAGTCAAGCCAACTCAGCTGGGACAGAATAGTCTCTTCAATAAATGGTACCTAGAGAACCAGATATCCATGTGCAAAAGAATGAAAGAGGAACCATATCTCACACCTATAAAAAACTAACTTAAAATGGATCAAAGACCTAAACATTAGATCTAAGACCATAAAATTTTTATAAGAAAATGTAGGGAAATATCTTCTAAATCTTATAATAGGAGGTAGTTTCCTAGGTCTTACACCCAAAGTATGAGCACTGAAGAAAGAAATAGATAAATGGGAACTCCTCAAAATTAAACACTTTTGCACATCAAAGAACTTTGTCAAGAAAGCAAAAAGACAGCCTACACAATGGAAGTCAATATTTGGAAACCATATATCAGATAAGGGTCTACTATCCAGAATACATAAAGACATTGCTCAACTCAACAACAAAAAAGACTAACAGCTCAATTACACAATGGACAAAAGACATGAACAGGCCCTTCTCAGAAAGGAAATACAAATGGCCAAAAGGCACATGAAAAGATGCTCAACTTCCCTGGCTACTAGGGAAATGCAAATCAAAACCACAATGAGATATCATCTCCCACCAACCAGAATGGTCATTATCAATAAAACAGAAACAACAAGTGCTGAGGGATGTGGAGAAAGAGGCACACTAATCCACTGTTGGTGGGAACGTCAAATAGTACAGCCACTGTGGAAGGCAGTTTGGCAGTTCCTCAAGAAGCTAAGTACAGAATGCCAAATGATCCAGCAATACCATTACTAGATATCTATTCAGAGGATATGAGGGCACACCAATTTTATAGCAGCACTATTTACAATTGCCAAGAGATAGAATCAACCCAAATGTCAATCAACAGATGAGTGGCTAAACCCCCCCCAAAAAATTCACGTGATTTATTTTACTATGATATTAGCTTTGCATTATGGTCGTCTGGAACTGGACTCACAATATCTCCTAGGTATGCCTGTATTGTGTCCAACTTTATTTTTGTGAAAAGAGGAGCCTTCTCAATACCTCAACATTCAGAATTTTTGTCACTCTACCTTTCAAATGATACTGAATGAAATGGAGGCATTTCTTCTTATTATTGGCTGCCTTTGCAACTCCTTGAGCTCTTTTACAGGGAACACATGTATTAGTCAGGGTTCTCTAGAGAAACAGAACCAACAGGATATATCTGTAAATATGAGATTTATGAAAGTGTCTCACATAACCATGAGAATATAAGAGTCCATAATCTGTAGGGCAGGCTGTGAGCTGGCAGCTCCGATGAAGGTCCTCAATGAACTCTCCAGGAGAGGCTGACTGGCTGAAGCAGAAAGAGATTCTTTCTTCTGAATTCTCCTGAAAAACCTTAGGGTCATTAGATTAAGTGCTACTCATTGCAGAAGATCCTCCCCTTAGTTGACTGCAGATGTAATCAACCATGGATGCAACCAATGTACTTACGATTTAAGTCCATGAAATGATCTCACAGCAACAGATAGGCTAGTACTTGCTTGACCAGACAGCTGGGTACCATCACCTAGCCAAGTTGACACGTAAACCTAACCATCACAACATGGAGAGACAGTTCTTGGACACTTTTTAATACAATCAGATCTGTTACAATGCAACATATTGTGAAATCATGTGCTAGAAAACAAAGAGCTTATGGGAAAAGTGGGGCTAGAGGTACAATACACAAAAATGTCATCAGTGACATACAAAAAATGATAGAATCCTAATAAAAATGGCAGCATGGTTTTATCATGTTAGACAATAAGAAATGCATGATGAGTACAATTAGTATGATACTTTACCTTGAAAAGGACCCATAATTGCTTGTGGAAGTGGTATCAGTAGAGTTGTAAATTATTGTTAGATATAAACTGGTAGAAGGAGGATTATCTGAAATTAGATGGAATGTTGTAACGCTAAATGCGGATGAGTGCACTAATAACACACATGGTGATTGGAAGTAGATGTTCAAGGTGTATCTCTGTGCATTTTGTGTATTCCTACTCGACTCACTTCAGCTGGGTATAATTATTCCGCATTCACTTACTGTGTTTCTTGCATAAAAAAATCACCCCAAGCAAAGACAAAATTTGTGTCATATTCAGATTGATACCTAATAAATCATTAATCATGTTAGAATAAATTTTGCATTTTCAAACCAAATGTTATAACAGAACTGAGAGAATGGCAAAGGATGTCCTGATCCTCCCTTCAAACAACACTGAGAAAAATCATTGGAAAGCTGGGGGAGTCTTGTGGGTCATTTGATTCTTGCCCATACCAAGAAAGATTACGTGTCATGGATGTTCCAGGGCTGGTGCTTGATCACATTTCCTTCATGTACACGCATTGATCATTTCTATGTTTATCAGAAAGGATGAGGCAGAAGCAAACATACCTTTGAGATAAAGCTTATGTAGTCAAAAGCGAGAGAAAATACTCTAGAAAAGTTTGTTATCATCTGGTGAATTGCCTTTATTTTTTGGTTCATTTGATTTTTCAGGTCATTTGCAGTGAGCTCTTTGTACATTACCTTTGTGTTTCCCTCTTCCCCCCTCTAATGTCATCACATTTAAAATACACTTGACTAAGTTTCTCAGGAATGAGTACCCATATAGGAATGCATTTCTTTTGCCAAGAAAACTACTATTCACAATTTTTAAAAGACTTGAGTTCTCTATTCTCCACAGGGAACATACCAAGGCATACCTAATTTGGCACTATCAGGGCAATATTTCCTTAGAGTAGCAAATTTATGAAGAAAGTTTCTTAACATTTGTGGGAAGGAATAAGGGCTGTCTAGGAAATGGTGCCAAATAGGCATAGGGAATTGAGTTATGTAGATGTTGTTTCTCTTTGTGATATTTTATTTATCATTTGGGTTCCATAACTTCCATAACATTCCCTAGAATTAATATTTGTTGAGGCTTACTCCAAAATAAATTTTAGAGATTATACATTCTTCTTACTGCAATTCCTTTTTTCTATGTGATCAGTTTTGAGAGAAATATTAGTATCACTTTTTTTTAACCTTCATATATTTATATAGCCCCGACCCACAACTCTTTTGATTTGGCTTTTACATAAGACGGTTTCATTTGGATGATAAAAGGACCAAACATAATATAATTTTATGGTTAATACTTTCCCATTTTCTGCAGATAAATGCTACTCATTTAAATCGGTTAATTATTCCTTTAATAGAGTGTACTCTAATCTGATTCTTAAAATGTTTGCAGCAGCAATTTATGGTAATGAATTATTAGCCACTTAATTGCTGCTCTTTGAAATTCTTTTTGTAGTTGAGGATGGTGAGTTTTCAGTTTATTCTTATGTAATGACATAATTATAGAAATAAATCACATTTTGTGGATTGTAATTAAAACTCTGCTTTGCTTTCCCCTTCTTTTATTAAGATTAGAAATAGTAACTTGACTTTGGTTGTGAGATTTGTTTTTACTGTATTGAAGAGTAGAAACAGTCTCCTTCATAAAGACTATTTTAAAAACATCATTTTCTTTTTGGAGATGTACCCTTTATTTCCTTGTTTCACAAATTAAGCTGGCTGATTTGTCTGCTTTTTGGTAACTAGTCAAAGAGACCAAATCCCATATTCTTGCCAAACCTCTAGCCTCTTTTGCTTCAACCTTGATTTAGCAGCTACAGGAGCTGCAGTGGCCACCCATGGGTGGGGGGTGGCAGCAGCCACAAACACAGATGGATCAGCCAAGAGACCTTTTCAGAAAGTAGGAAGGTGCAATCAGTCTCCACAAGGGCAGGGCTTGTTTGTACCCAATAATGTCTGAATGAGGTACTGATGCAATTGTTGGGTGTTCAATCTGTAGACAGGCTAACAACACTGTGGACCCCACAAGGAAGCGAGAGTGCAATTTCCTCTGTGATGTTAAATACTTCAGGCTTGTTGTTGGTGCCATTGTCAAACACCTCCTGGATGATCAGCGTGAAGGAAAAAGTGGGAGACGTTCAGCAAGTTCAGCAGTGTGGCTTTGCTGGCTCCGACTTTCTCCGGTTTTAATCAGCTGCATATCACTGAGGATTTCGATGGTGACCATGGAGGTCTTAGTGGTGATGCCCAAAGCTTGGAAGATCAGTGTTCTGGACTAGTGCAGTAACTCTGCACAGGGCAATGGCACCAGCAAGGGCAACATGTCCCTGAACTCAGTGAGGTCCTCCTTGGTGAACACAAAGACCACATTTGCCTGTGTTTGAGGCAACAGTGTCTCTGGGGCCAGGTTGTTTTCCAGGTGCCTCTAGATGGCCCTGTGCCTCATGGTGCACTTGTCCTGGTCTTCCAGCAGATGGACATGCAGATCCACTGGATCTGCTCAGAATTCACATGATTGGGTCCCACAAAGAAGCATTTGGGATGCTTAAGGAAGTAGTTGAACTTCCAGAACACCTTGTCTTCCCTGGGCATCATGGCAGTGACTCAGGGATTGCCATAAAGGGTTTAAAGATGATATGCTGGTTCGAAAAGATGTATGGACCCTAGAAAAGCCATGTTTTAATCTAAATCCCATTTCATAAAGGCAAAATAATCCCTATTCTATACTGTATATTTGAAATTGTAATCAGATCATCTCCCTGGAGATGTGATTTAGTTAAGAGTGGTTGTTAAACTGGATTATGTGACGATATGTCTCCACCCATTTGGGTGGGTCTTGATAAGTTTCTGGAGTCCTATAAAAGAGGAAACATTTTGGAGAATGAAAGTGATTCAGAGAGAGAAGAGCAGAATGACATAGCCATGAGAAGCAGAGTCTACCAGCCAGTGACCTTTGGAGATGAAAAACGAAAATGCCTCCCAAGGAGCTTCATAAAACAGGAAGTCAGGAGAATAAGCTAGCAAATGACACCGTGCTCACCATGTGCCCTTCCAGATGAGAGAGGAACGCTAACCGTGTTCAACATGTGCTTTTCCAGATGAGAGAGAAACTCTGATTGTGTTCGCCCTGTGCCCTTCCACTTAAGAGAGAAACCCTGAACTTCATTGGCCTTCTTGAACCAAGGTATCTTTCCCTGGATGCCTTAGATTGGACATTTCTATAGACTTGTTTTAACTGGAAAATTTTCTCAGCCTTCGAACTGTAAACTAGCAAACTAGAACAGATGATGTCACTCTCATAAGGATGCCCAGTAAGGGGAACTAAAAACCTCATTTTTTTTTAATTAAAGGGAAAGATTAAGCACTAACCTTGAATTTCAAGAAGGAAATGAAGTTCAGCCCTAGTTGATGAAAACAAATGCTCCTTTAAAAAAGAATGCCAGCTGATAAACGTAGAAGAGATGATATCATTAGCAAGTCAGCATTCTGAATCCTCCAATAAAATAATTGATCTGGATAAAGGTCATCAATGGTTGTCAAATAATTGGGTGGAAGGTTATGGGAAAACAGAATACTCCTATGATGTCAGAGCATTTTCCTCAGATAAAGGGGAAAAGGTACCTTTATCTTGAAGTGACATGACAGTCACCACTTAGCCAAAGTACAAATTTAGAAATACTAATAGTGGGCAGGCAGACATTGTATGTCTACTAATGGGATGAAATATGAGGTACAGACATCAACTTTGAAATATATATGCCAAAAAATGTTTAGCAGAAATCGAACGGGTCTTTAGATCTAACTTCCTGTTTATAAGAAATAGAAGTGATATAGGATCAAGTCAAACATCATAAGGAAATAATAAATTGAATCCAGAGTGTAGGACACAATGGTCTCATAAATAGTCAACATCATAAGAAAAAAGTGAGAGCAATATTCTAGACCAAAAGATATTTAAGAGACATTAAAACCAAATGCTATAAATGAGACTTAATTGGATCCCAGTTTTTAAGATTGATAGAGAAATTTGAATGTGGAGTGGATATTAGACGATATTAGGGAATGGGTGTTATTTTTTTACATGGGATAATGGCATTGTTGTTACATAGGATAATTCTCTTATTTTTAGGAGATTGCTGAAATATTTAGAGGTAAGTCACTATGTTGTTTGTGACTTCTTTTCAAGTGGTTTAACAAATAAAAAGGTAAATACATATACAAACATTGTTCTAGTTTGCTAATGCTGCTGAAATACAAAATATAAGAAATGGGTTGGCTTTTATAAGGGGATTTATTAAGTTACAAGTTTACAGTTCTTAGTCCATAAAAATGTCCAACTAAGGCATTCAGAGAAAGATACCCTGACTCAAGAAAGTCTGATGGCATCTGGAACACCTCTGTCAGCTGGGAAAGCATGTGGCTGGTGTCTGCTGGTCCTTTGGCTTCTGGTTTCAAACAGCTTCCCGGGGGCATTTTTATTTCTGCATCTCCAAACGTCTCTGAGGTTTTCCAAAATGGTTCCCTGTTAAAGGACCCCAGTAAGTGGATTAAGACCCACCCTGAATGAGTGGAGACATTTCTCTATGGAAACCACTTAATTAAAAGATCCCATCCCCAATTTGGTGGGTCGCATCTCCATAGAAACAATTTAATAAAAAAGGTACCACCCATAATTGGGTGTGTTACATCTCTATAAAAACAATCTAATCAAAAGATACCATCCTAAACAATAGGTCTGCTCTCACTAGACTGAATTAGGAAAAATAACATGGCTTTTTGGGGGTACATAACAGTTTCAAACTAGCACAAACACATATACAAAACATTATTTCACAATGGTAAAAGGTAAATTAAAAAGGTTGAATATACATGGTAGGTATATGGGTGATTATTATGCTATCCCTTCAACCTCCAGAATATTTAAGATTTTTCACAACAAAAATTTAGAGGGTATTTTCAATTTTGTCAGCTGGGTGTAATTTCTTACAAATTTAGAATTATATAAGAGACAGCACAAAATGCAGAAACTTAATCAGGAGAAATAGTGGAAGAGAGGTAGAAGATTTAGTCTTAGCATCACACACTTTTATAGGTGAAACTCCTTGCATGGAACCAGAAGCTTTATCTGAACTGAAGTTTTTTCTGCAATGTTATCTCAGGGCATGTATTCACTGGAGGAAAATCATTCTAAAAGACGCTAAAATTATCTAAGAATATAATATAAATGGGCTTAAGACTCTGAAGTTAGCACTCTCAAGTGATCCTATTCTCATGGATCCTTACTCAGTTTTTTTTTTTTTTTCCTTCAGGCAGGTGAAAATATCAAGACTTCTTTATTCTTGTCCCTTAAGGGAGGCCTGGTCAGACAGACACTTCAATGTCTCGCTCTCTCTTTTTTAAATTTTTACTTAAGAAAGCAAACAATACACGTAGAACCACCAAAAAATGGATATCTTAGTTAGCTTATCCATAGGCATATTTAAATAAAGTATCCAAATAATCATTGTAAAACCTGTGTTTGCACAGTAAGTTTCATACACCAATTTAAAATTCAGGCCACAAGGAAAAAAATCTACAAATTCAGATATCAGAGTTTCTTAAATTATAAATATTAAGTACTAACTTAATATTTAAATTTTTAAATATTTGATCAGCTGTCAAAACTGTGAATGTTCTCAGAATATCAGGTAGAAAATTATTACAGGTATCAACGTTGCTATGGTAATGACCTGTTACCTAGTTGCAAGGATACAAATGTTTTTACAATTAACATATGTTCTAGTTTGCTAACTGCTGGAATGCAATATACCAGAAACAAAATGGCTTTTAAAAAGGGGAATTTAATAAGTTGCTAGTTTACAGTTCCGAGGCCAAGCTTGGTCAGTTTTGAATAGAGAATGCCCATAGAGATCATCACAACTGAATCCCAGAGTGAAGAGACTGTGAGTAACAATAGGTTGAATCACGTGAAATTGCCGATAAATGACCAGTCTTGTCCAACAAAAATGGAAATCTCACATGGCTCAAATTAATACTTGACTCTTCTCTACAATATCCCTAACAAAAGTTCACATAGTCTCTTCATACACAGTGGAAACATTGGGGGAGCCCATTTTATTTTCAGACATCCTGTTTGGAGAGTCTCCCTTACAGGCACATGAGATTTGCCACTCTATAACTATTACTCTCTCTCCATGGTTTGGTTTGCCCTTTGAATCTTCAAGTTTTTGAACACAGTTCTCATGCTCTCCCAAGTTTTCTCCTTCTCCATGTTAAACCATTATGGCTCTTTCAGCCATTCCTCATTTGGTAGAATTTCAAGTTCTTTCATGATCGTCTTTGAATTTCCTCTGAAGAAGGTTCTGTTCCTCAGCGGTTCAGAGTTCCTCAACTTTGGAACTACTAACATGTTGGACCAGATAATTCTTTGTTGTGGCGGCTAGCCTTTGCATTGTAGGGTGTTTAGCAACATCTTTGGCCTTTTACCCACTAGATGTCAGTAGCACCCTCCCTTCCCCCTAGTCATCACAATCAAAAATGTTCCTGGGAGTGGGGTGGAGTGAAGGAAATTTGTCTACCACTGGAGTAAAAAACCATAGTTATAAGGGCAGTGCAATGGTGGCTCCGTGGCAGAATTCTTGCCTGCCATGCCAGAGACCCGGGTTTGATTCCTGGTGCTTAAAAACATAGTTATGATTCCAAGTGTAACAAAGAATAACACCTTCTATTTGAAGAAGAGCTGACTGTCCCCCATAATAGAGGAAGGATAATATGTAGTTTAAGAAGGGAGAGGGTGAGGAGAAAAGCACAGAGAGGAGAGGGAAAGTCCTGATGTTCTCCTTCTAGAAGGAATTTCAGGACAGAAATGTTTAACTGTGATTTTAGAATCTGTGCTGTGCTTATGCTGCAAAACATGCAATCAACAAATACTTTGCCCAGGAAAGCTTTGGGTGGTGGTGTTTGTTTTGCGAACCAGAGGTAGTCCTCATCTGGATTGATGCAGTGTAAAATACTAGCAGTTTATGCAGAAAGAGGTGCCTGAAGGCAAGGGAATCTATAGAACTCTCTCCCCAGGGGCTTTGACCTTCCACATGTGTGAATTGTGGATTGAAACTAATCTAATCCCAGTTGACCTCGTGTATTATGTAACAGTTTAACCATCATAGTAGGAGAGGACCGCTCTTGTTTTGGACATCTATTAAATATGCCCTAATATCCACCCACCCCACCCCAGCCACATTATGGTGATTAGTCCTTTTTCTGTGAGATACATTATGTAATAGTTAAAAGCAGTAACTGGAGTTAAGACTACTTGAACTGAGGTCATAGCATTGTCACTTTACCTCTGCTACTCTACTATACTACCTTACTTCTTTAAACTTCAAATTCCCCATCTCTAAAATAGAAATAATAATACCATCTGCATCATGGGACTCTTTGTGGGGATTAGGTGAACTAGTGTACAGAGCATTGAATATGAAAAAGCATAAGCTCAAGAAATGTTTACTACTATTATTTAGTCTACACCTATCTAAAAACTTTGTTTTCTTCCATACAGTTAACTCTTAATTCTCTCAACATGGTTTCTACTGGTTTCGGTTTGTTTTGGCTCTTAGTGCAGAAATTTACAATCATCTCTCCTTAATTTCAACTTGATAAGAGCTTGACACCTGGTATCAGATAACGTTGGTTTCAATTTCAATTCTATCTACCTCTCAGCACGTTATGAGAATCAAATAAAAACAATAATTGGCAGAAGGCTAAATCAGTGATTTCTAATGAGGATGCCCCCAGGGGACATTTGGTTGCTACAACTGGGAGCTGTTACTGTTATCTAGCGGGTAGAGGCCAGGGCTGCTGCTCCACATTTTAATAGTGCCTAGGTTTAGAACCCTGCACTTAATGAACCAGAAAATCCTATACAATTGCAAATGTCAGTTATTAACTATCCTAGCAGCAAATGAGCCCATTGGAATAATTTTTCATCCTGCCTCTGACCTCTAATACATTAGCTCCTCTTTCCTGGCTTTAGGTCATCCTTAAATTTGATCTACACCATCTATACTTTTATCTGGATTATTAATAAATATTGATAGGGTATAAGGACTGAATACTCCAGCCAAGGCTGCTGTTGAGGCAGTATAGCATAATAGTTAAGCATGAGTGCACTGATAAGAATCTGCAGGAGATCAAGTCCCATCTCTACCACACTAACTGTGTGGCCTTGGATAATGTGTGCCTCCATTTCCTCAGCTGTAAAACAGAGAAATGGTAGCAATACTCCTATAGGATGGTAGTGAGGTTTAAATGAAACTAAAACACATGAAGCATTTAGTCTATTAGCCCATAGGAATTGTTCAGTGTTACCAATAGTTTAAATGAATGTTCTTATAGGTTTATTTCTTCAAGGAGTTATAAATTTCTCACTCTATACCCCTATCAAGACCACATTTCACCATTTTATCACAATAATACGATGATATTTCTTGTCATATGCCTTGATGAAATCCTCTAGTAATGCTTTTTATTAAAAATATTAAGTCTAATACCTCCACTTTTATTTTTTTTTTGTTCAGCCTGGTGTCAGTATTCCAGAATCCAAGCTATTACCTTAAATATTTTTTTTTGAATGCCTGTAGATGTTTTCTGTTTTAGTAGTTAAAATTCAGTTAAAACTTTAATGGGACAATGCATGTAAATCATTTACCACCATGCCTGCCACATGCAACGCACTAAGAAATATTAATTCTCACTTCTGCCAAATATATATCAACTCCTGGTTTATTTTTTTAAGATCACATTTGGTCACAATGTATTTTCTTAGCCATGATATAAAGAATACCAAAATTCCCCTTTTAGGGGGTTCATAAAGGTATTTTGAACCACCACCGCACCAGTCCTAGCTTCCTAGTCGGGAGCATTGCTTGGCTTTAGAATCCTTAGGAAGGCAGTCTGGGAATCCACGGACAGGCTGAGGTGACGTGGGGTAGAAATCAGAGACAAGGAAGGGGGCTTGGATTGCATAAAACGATGGCGGCAGCCCCCAGTGCCCTAAAAGGAAGCCTAAGAAAGTAGCAAGAGCCGCAGGGAGGAACGAGAGGAGGAGAGGTCGGGAGAGAACTGTGGGAGGCCTACAGATGAAGTAAGTTAGGAGAGGGAGTGGCGCAGGCGCACTCTCAAACACGTGTGATTGGAGGACTACTCCCAGAAGGCCCAGGGGCTGCAGGGGATGTTGGGAAGGCGGGCTTGTTTCCTCCTGTGAATTCTAGCATCTCATAGCTGACGAGCCGTTGTGCTCTCCTGGGTTCTGGGCTCGGAACAGTGGTGAGTCAATACAGAAATGGATGCCTGAGAGAATAAACACACCGGGGCCGATACTGAAAGACATGGCACATCCCCTGCGGTGCGGGGGGAGAACTGCCTGCCCTCCGGCCACTGAGTCTGTTTCTACACGAAGGTTCCTGAGGTGGAGGTGGAAGCTCAGCTGTGGACACCTCCGAGCCCAGGGGAGGTAATGTGCACAACTCTGGTCTCCTGAAAGCCCGGTTTTTATTTAAAAATAATAATAATAAATTTTAATAATGAAGAGAATGTATTGAGCTCCTACCAGGTTCTAATGCAGTGCTAAGAATAAAATTCAAAGGGCTTATTGTGGCCTACGAATGAGTTGTTTTGACCTTCAAGAAAGTTTGGACAGCATTTATTCTTTCAACAAGGATGTGTTGCCAAAAGTTAGTTTAAGTGCTATGGAGAGTATATGAGTCAGGCTAAAATGGGTTAGAGTACCTTTGTACAGAGGATAGTGGCACCTTGTGAGGTGAAAGTGGTATGGAAGTTCAAATATGTGTAGAAGGATGAGTGGCCAAGGGGTGAACAGTGCAGACTTTTAACCCATGTCTCTCAACAACCAATTTGTAGGAAAGTCAGCAGAGGAACATTTGAACTTCAAAATGTCTACAAAATCAGCAAAGGCAAACTAACCTGGAAGCTTTACAAGTCAAGTGTTCTGAGATTTTTCAGGGGTAGTTGGAGACTAGAGGATTATAGGAGACTTGTATTAGTTAACTATTTGCTAAAACAAATGTCATAAACCTGTTAATTTAACAACAGGAATTTACCGACTCATGATTATGAGGCTAGAAGTTCAAAAATCGAGGGGTTGGCAAGGCAGTACCTTCTCCCCAAACGCTGGCATTCTGGGGCTAGTTACTGGGGATTCTTTGTTCTTGATTTTCCGTCACATGGTAGTGCACATAGTGGTGTCTTCTGTTTTCTCTTCCCTGGCCTTTTGACTTTCAGCTTGTGTCTACTTCCCATGGCTTTTTTTTTCCTCTGTGGCCCTCTCTATAAAGTCTCCCTAACTAGGATTAAGACCTATCCTGATTCAGTTGACAACGCTTAATTAAAAATAACCTCCTTGCATTCACACCCACAGGAATGGATTAAGATTAAGAACATGTTTTTCTGGGATACATAATTCAATCCCCAACAAGACTTAAAAGACCTACCAAGTCTTTTTCTCCTTTTCTTTTTTTAAATGGGCAAGACTGAACTATAAATACTTAGGGATCCACAACACGGGTGGTAAATTCATAAAGAAATGCAAGGAAGAGAAGACTGTAAATGTCAGGACAGTGGTTACTTTGGGAGGGAAGGAGGGAGCTGTGACTGGAACCAGGCCCATGGAAGGGTTTCTGTGGTAGTTGACACGGTCCTAGGTCTTAATTGTGGTAATTACAAGTGTGTTTGCCTTCTAATAATATAATAAACTATGCCACAGTTTTAAGTTGATTTTTGTGTCTTTATATTATTTTATAAAATAAGAAAAAGGAAGAAGCGTTAAAAAAAAAAAAAAAGTCATTCTGGCCCCTGTGTAGAAAATGAGTTGTAGGAGGACAAGAGTAGGAGCAAGGAGATCAATTAAGAAGACAGAATGAAAGTGCTGATGAGTAATACTGGGGGCTTGGCCCAGCGTGGTAGTGGTAGAAATGGTGAGAATTGATGGGTAGAGAATAGGATTTGCTCATAAATTGGGGGTGGGGAGATGGTAGAGTGGAAAGAAGAGGAATCATAAATGATTCCTGGCCTTTCGATAAAAGGTGCTGTCATTTACTGAGACAGAGAAGAATGTAGAGAGGAATGTGTTTTGGGTTCAAGAATCAAGAATTCCATTTTGGATGTATCAAGTTTGATGTACCTTTGAGACATCTCTCTGGCAATGACAAATAGGTAGGTGTTTAGTTTGTTAAAGATGCCAGAAAGCAGTATACCAGAAATGGAACAGCTTTTAAAAAGGAAATTTAATAAGTTACAAGTTTACAGTTCTAAAGTCATAGATATGTACTAGCTATGGCATCAGAGAAAGGTACTTTGGCTCAAGAAAGAGTGATCTGGGAAGGCACGTGGCTGGCGTCTGCTAGTCTTTGTTTCCGGTGTTGTTACTTCCAGCTTCTGATGCTAGTTGTTTCCTCTCTAAGTGTCTGTGGGCATTCATTAGCTGCTCTAGGACACAACTGTGGGTTTCATTTCTTAGCTTAGCATCTACTGGGGCCAGAGATCAGCAGCTGCAATTAGAATCACCACCTAGTTTTCTTTTCTTCGAGTTCTGGCTATTTTGGTGAGTCCTTGATCCGCACCCGGGCTATTTCTGTCCCAATCTTCAATTGTCTGCATCGGCTCTGTCATTTCTAAGGTTTCTCCAAATTGTTTCCCTTTTTAAAGACTCTAGTTAACTAACCAAAACGCACCTTGAATGGTTGGAGTCACATCTTCATCTAATCAAAAGGTCACACCCACACTAAAGCTGTGGTATATACATACGATGGAATATTACGCAGCTGTAAGAAAGAATAAAGTCATGAAGCATGTAATAATGTGGATGAACCTTGAGGACATTGTGCTGAGTGAAATTAGCCAGGAATAAAAGGATAAATACTGTCTGTTCTAACTAATATGAACTAACATTAATGAATGAACTTTGAGAGTTGAAATTAAGAACACAGGTTATTAAGAGATAGAAATAGGGTAGAGTTTGGGCATTTGGTGCTGAAGGAATACAGATTGTGTAACAGGACTGATTGTAAAAATTCAGAAATGGCTAGCACAGTACTACCTTGTTGTAGCACAATATAAGTGCACTGAATGAAGCTGAATGTATGATTGAGGGAGAAGGGCTGGGGGCACGTATGAAACCAGAAAGAAGGATGGAGGATAAAGAGTGAGACGGTATAACTTAGCAATGCCTAGAGTGGACAATGATGGTGATTAAATGTACAAATGAAAAAATGTTTTTGTGTGAGAGAGAACAATTGAATGTCAACATTGCAAAGTATTGAAAATGGATGGTATAGGGGAAAAAGTACAGTTAATGCAAGCTAGAGTCTGTAGTCAACAGTAGCATTGTAATAGCTTCCACTGGATGTAACAAAGGCATTCTGCCAAGACTAAATGTCAGCAGATGGAGGCCATGGGGGAGGGGTATGGATTCTTTGTGGAAGAAAAGGAAATGTCTTCATATAGAGTATGGTGGCAAAGGCATGACTGTTTACTTAGATTGGCTTGTATGATGTGTGAGTAAAACTGTTTAAAAATGAACAGAGAGAAACAAGTACTAGAGAAAATACAGATAAAAAGAGATACCTATTCACTGTCAGTAGGGAAACTGAGAGGTGCATCCCCTTGGAGGGCAGTGTGGTGGTTCACAGGAAACTAGAGGTGGGGTTGCCATATGATCCTGAAACACTGTTGCTCAGTGTATACCTGGAGGAACTAAGTGTGGGGACACAGATGGACATTTGCACACTGGTGTCTATGGTGGCAGTGTTCGCAATCCACAATGGATAGAGGTGACCTAAAGGTATAACCACTGAGGAATGGAAGGGGGAGCTATGTTGTATACAAACAATGGACTACTGAGTGGCCACAAGAAGGAATGAAATTGTGAGGGATGCAACCAGGTGAATAAAACTTAAGTACTATATGATGAATGAATTGTCAGAAAAAAAAACACAAATATTATCACGCCTCACTTATAGAGACTGTGCTGGTTTGAAAGAATGTATGTCCCCTAGAAAAGCCATGTTTTAATCTAAATCCCATTTCATAAAGGCAGAATAATTCCTATTCAAATACTGTATGTTTGTAACTGTAATCAGATCATCTTCCTGGAGATGTGATTTAGTCAAGAGTGGTTGTTAAGCTGGATTAGGTGATGACATGTCTCCACCCATTGAGGTGGGTCTTGATAAGTTTCTAGAGTTCTATAAAAGAGGAAGTATTTTGGAGAATCAAAGTGATTTAGAGAGAGCAGAGCAGAATGACATAGCCACGAGAAGCAGAGTCTACCAGGCAGCGACCTTTGGAGATGAAGAACGAATATGCCTCCTGAGGAGCTTCATGAAACAGGAAGCCAGAAGAAGAAGCTAGCAGACGACAGCGTGTTCAGCATGTGCCCTTCCAGATGAGAGAGAAACCCTGACCGTGTTTACCATGTGCCTTTCCAGATGAGAGAGAAACTCTGACTGTGTTTGCCATGTGCCCTTCCACTTGAGAGAGAAACCCTGAACTTCATTGGCCTTCTTGAACCAAGGTATCTTTCCCTGGATGCCTTTGATTGGACATTTCTATAGACTTGTTGTAATTGGGACATTTTCTCAGCCTTGGAACTGTAAACTTGTAACTTATTAAATTCCCCTTTTTAAAAGTCATTATGTTTTTGCTATATTGCATTCTGGCAGCTAGCAAACTAGAACAGAGACTAACTATAATATAAAAACTTGGTGAACTGAAGTGGAAAGCATGGGCTATCAGGTTGTGGCCTATTGTAAAGGGTCCTAGATTGTAAACTCTTATAGCAGTCATGTATTTTCAGGAGTCATAACTGTTATTTCTAATTTCTGAGATATTGAGTTGTTTGTATATACCTGGTCATTTTCAGAAACTTCGGGTATTTATGTGACACCTGAGACTCAGAGTTAGACCTCTGAAGCTATGAAAGTCCACAGTACCCCATAAAGGAACTATTTAAATAGTTGAAAAAGGGATCAGACTTTGACTAGAGATATGAAGGAAGCTGATCTGGATAGGACTAAGGTAAATCAGAATACAGGGTAAGGGATGATATGGTTCATATTTTAAAACCTCAAATTCTGTGTGAGACCAAAAGGATAATAGAGATTTATTTAGTACAAAATTTATATATTGGGTAGTACATTTCCTAATTTAACTTGTACGGCCAGTTTAGTTGAACACCATGGGCACATGGAATCTGGTATAGGGTGTGAGATTTTGTTTGTTTGTCCATGTAGTACGATGCCCTGATATATCCCAGAGTAATTTGGGCAGAGAATAAAAAAGTATTTGCAAAGTCTCCTTGGGGCACCAGAAAGAAAGGAGGAAATATTGAATTTGGATAATTTCTAATATTCTTGCAAGCAGTGGGACAACCAAATCAGTAGGCCAAGCCCTTGATCTTGGGGTTCGCCCCTATGAAACTTATTCCTGCAATGGATAGGCTAAGCCTACTGTCATGGTCAGCTTCATGCATCAGCTTGGCCAAGTGGTGGTACTGTTTGTCTGGTTGGGCAAGTGCTAGCCTGTCTGTTGCAATAAAGACATTTCATAGAATTAGATCATGATCACGTCAGCTGCATCCACAGCTGATCAGCCAAGGGGAGTGTCTTCTGCAATGAGTGATGCTCAGTCTAATCACTGGAAGCCTTTTAAGGAGGATTCAGAAGAGACAGGCTCTCTTCTTGCTTTGGCCAGCAAGCCTCTCCTGTGGAGTTCATCCAGACCCTCCATCAGAATCATTGGTTTCACAGCCTGCCCTGCGGATTTTGGACTCTGCATTCCTGCGGTCACATGAGACACTTTTATAAATTTTATATTTGTGAGTGTTCCTTGTTGATTCTATTTCTCTAGAGAACCCTAACTAATACATCTACTTAAAATTAGCCCTAAGAGTCACCCCCAGAGAACCTCTTTTTTTGCTCAGATGTGGTCTCTCTCTCTCTCTCTCAGCCAACTCAGCAGGTGAACTCACTACCCTCCCTGCTGCATACTCCCAGGGGTGTAAATCTCCCTGGCATTGTGGGACAGGACTCCCAGGATGATCCAGGACCCAGCATCTGGGACCTTCTTGACCAAAAGGGGAAAGAAAAAAATTCAGACAAAATAAAGTTTCAGTGGCTGAGAGATTTCACAGTGTTGAGAGGTTATCCTGGAGGTTATTCTTATGCATTATATAGATATCCTTTTTCTGTTTATGTTGTATTGGAGTGGCTGGAGGGAAGTACCTGAAACTGTTGAGCTGTGTTCCAGTAGCCTTGATTCTTGAAGATGGTTTTATAAAGGTAAGACTTTTCCAGTGAAAAAAAAAAAAAAAGGTCGTATCCACACTTGCGTGCATCACATGCCCATGGAGATAAACTAATCATTTTTTTTTTTTACCCTATAATATTGAATCAGAATTAAAAGAAACTGCTGCCCCCTAGATTGGATCAGGATTTAAACATGGCTTTTCTGGGGCATATAATAAATTCAATCCAGCCCAGCAGGTAAACTTGTAAGTCAGGGATCTAACCATTTTGTAGATGAGTAAAATACTTTTTATGTTGCTGTTCATCAATTTTCCAATCTCTATAGCATTTATAATTCTTCACGAATATTTGAGAAAGGTGTAATATAAGTATCTAAATACCTTTTATTTTAAAAGTATTTTTTTTTTTAAAAAGTATTTTTGTCATCCATCTCCAGACTTGTTCCCTGTAACTCTACCTGCAATCATTTGCCTATGGCTACCAGTAATAGGAAGTAGATTAGCATAAATATATGTGTCAGGGTGGGAGATGGGTGGTATATGGATTGTCTTCTACTCTTCAGGTTTTTTGCTTGCACTGGCTATAAAATTTCCCTGGGTTGCAGAGCAGGGATTGGAAAAAGCAACTAGATTATCATATTGTGTGCAGTCCTTTCATTCACTTCACTCCAGGGTTCCTATTTTGGCCCAAAGAAGACAAGTTCTCTCCTTTCCTCTTTGCTGCTGATCTCAAAGTTTTAGCCCAGTTTTCTTTCCCTTTTTCAATTGCTAACATAACTCTGTGTTCCCATGAAGACAAGCCATTGGCCCTTTGGATTTAAAGGGATTTTTTTTTTTTTTACCACTAATTACGGATGAAAACAAAAACAAAACACACGCAAAAAACAAACAAAAAAAAACCCACTAACCAACAAACCAAAATACTAAGAAACCAAAACTGAGAAATTATAAAACTTTCAAACGCTTCTATTCATAGTCTCTCTAAGCGAAACATAGGAAACCCTCAAGGCTTCAGCCTTCAGTTTTATTCTTCTTTACCATCACCTTGCCTCCACTGTGATAGGTTGAATTATGTACCAATATTTGGCATGTTCTTAATCTTAATCCACGTACCTGTGGGTCTGAATCCATCATAAATAGGACCTTTTGAAGATGCTATTTTTAGTTAAGATATGGCAAACTGAATCAGGGTGAGTATTAATCTGGATTACTGGAAGCCTTATAAGAAGAAGGACACAGGGAGAAGCAAAAAGTCAGAACCCAGAAGAGAAAGGAGAAGACATTACCATGTGATGGGAAAGCCAAGGAACTCCAAGGGTTGACAGCAGCCAACGCCAGAATACTGGTCTTTGGGGAGAAAATAAGCCTTGCCAATATCTAGAGTTTGGACTTCTGGCCTCAAAACCAATACATTCCCGTTTTTTTAAACCCATTGTGTAGTATTTGTCATAGCAGCACGGCAAACTTAAAGTACCCACCACTACTTCCCACATACTTTTTCCTTAATGGCCACTTGTCCCCACTGCAGACCACAAAGATTTTATCCTTCATGGGTAAGAGCACATTACCTTGGGGCTAAACCAACATAGGTTTAAATTGCACCTCCACTGCTTACTAGCTGTGGTTTCTAAAGTGAGTGATGTAGTTTATCTGAGTCTCTATTTTTCATCTGTAGAAGGAGGATAATAATAGCAGGTTCTTCACAGAAGGAAGGAAAGCTGTGAAAAATCAAATGAAGTAATCTTGTAAAGCACTTAATGTACTATGCAAAGTATGTATATAATAAGTTATCATTTTTATTGTCACTATCATCATCTTTTTGGCTCTCTCTGGCCAGAAGATACAATACATGGCATTTGACATTTCTGAAACTTTTATATCATATACCATTATAATTCAAAATGTCTTTGTTAGCTCCAAAATGATTCCCTCTGGGATTAGAAGGGATGAAAACTGATCTGTATTCTGAACACCTTTTTCTGAAACTACTTTTTCTTTGTCCTTTTCCCACTCCTCCATCCTTCCCCCTTCCTACTTCCCAACTCCCTACTATCAAAATAGATGGTACTGAAAGTATTGATGGCTTTCTTGATTCTGAATATTCAAGGAAGAGAAGACTCCTTGATTTCAGAAGCCTCACTCTGCCTGCTGGAGATCTAATTGAGACCTAAACCCAAAACTTAAAAATGCTTGCTACTGCCCTGAAGAATCTCCAAAACCCTCACCCTTCTTCTTCAGTTGGCCAGTTTCCTGGTCCCTTTGCCCACAAAGAATAGCTGGAACAATTGCCAAAGCAACTGTAGGAGGAGTGAGAAGAAAAACACTTTTTCCATTTTGTTCTTTGCCTTCAGTGTTTCAGAACCCCAGGAAACCCAGGGGCTCAAAAAAACTTGTGTGAGGGACATCCTGATCCAAGAGGAACAAGCAGCAAGTCTTAATCCAGTACAGTTATTTCTCAGAAAGGGAGTCAAGAGGGAGAGGCAAATTGGTATTACACGTGATTCTTCTATATAGTCCTTGGGGTTGGGGACAAAGATGTTTAGCTTTAAATATCATGTCAGCACACTCAGGGATAATAAATAATTCAGACATACTGAGACAGCTGTCTTTTCCATTTTTTTTCTTTTTGCTGCACATGTTTCCTCTTTGGCTGAACAGTCTTTCCATTAAGAAGGAGCTCTTTCAGTCTACAGTAGCCCTGGAATTAGCAGCACCTAAATGGGAGATGTCACTTTAACTCTTTGGGTACCAGATAATTTGTCTACAAATTTAGGGGATTCAAAATGAAGTAGGTGGTGTGGTGGCTTGGAGTTATACACCCCCAGAAAAATATGTTAATCCATTCCTATGGGTGTGAATCCATTGTGAATAGGACCTTCTGATGAAGTTACTTTATTAAGATGTGGCCCACCTGAATCAGGATGGGTTTTAATCCTATTACTGAGGCTTTGTAGGGAAGGCCACAGAGGAAGAAGTCTCAGGAAGCAGCCAGAAGCTGAAAGTTAACAGAACCAAGGAGATGAAGGAGACGACACCACCGTGTCCTACCATGTGATAGAAAAGCCAAGGAACCCCAACATTGCTGTCCAGCCAGAAGATACTGACCCTGGAGGGTAGGGGAAGGGGAAGCAAGATTTCTAGCCTCTAATCATGAGAAATGAATTCTTGTTGTTTCAGCTAGTTCATTGTATGGTATTTGCTTTAGCTTCCAGGAAACTAAAACAGATGGCCTATAAAACATGGACTTTGGAGTTAAGTAGAGCTGGGACAGAAGCCTGCCCCTCCCCTTCCCCCCCCCCCCATTCCGTTCTGCCAATTTGCTTGCTAGTCATTTTAGGCAAATTACCTACTCTCTCTGACTTCAGTTTCCTAAATTGCACAATGGGGACCATCATGCTTGCATCATAGAATATTGTGTACAGTAAATGATATAATGTATGAAAATTGTCTAGCCAAGGGCTTGATCCTTAGCAGATGCTTACTAAGACTCTAAGCTTTCCGAGGGCAAAGATCATACCTGTTATATTTACAACTGTATACTTAGTGTCTAGTACCATGCCTGGTCAATAAATGTTTGTTTAAAGAATTGAGGAGGATGATTTCCCTTTCCTTTGTTACTCCTGTCATTCATTTATTTAACAGCTCTTTATTGAACTCCTATTACATGTCAGGCAGTATTTGAGGTATCTGAGTACAACAGTGAAGGAAGAAAGTAAAAAATCTCTGTCCTCCTGGTCTTTACATTCTAGCACGTGGTGATAGACAATAAATAATTAAGTAAAATATGTAGTATGTTTGATGATGATAAATGTTATGGACAAAAATAAAGACCAAGTAAGAATGATAGAGGTTATTGTGAGAAACATAAAACAGGGAAGGATGATAGAAAATAAGAAGATGACATATAAGTAAAAGAGAGGGTGCATGTCACAGGGTGCTGGTAGGAGGGGGGACATTCCAGGCAGAGGAAACAGTACAAATTTCTTTGGCAAGAGCATCCTAACATGTTTGAAAACTAAACCAGGAGGCTGCTGTGGGGAGTAAGTAAGCTGCAGGAAGAGTGAGAAAGATAGCACTATTTGCTTGAAGGATTTTGGATTTTACTCTGATTGAGATGAAAAATCATTGGAGAATTTGGACAAGTGCCCATTTGGGGTGGGGAGAAAGTGAATGGGCATGTAAATGAAACCAGAAGAGTCATGTACTGATAAATTTGAATTTGGATAATGAGTCAGGATATGAAGGTTCATTATGCTGTTCACTCTTCTTTTGTATTTGTTTGAGCCTTTTCATAATAAAAATTAAACCAACAAACAAAAGAGTTCTTCAGCTGTTGTGTTAAAGGTCGACTGAGTAAGGGCAAGTGTAGAAGCAGGGGAAAGTTAGAAGGTTCCTATGCTTATCAAGGCAAGAACTTATGGTGTCTTGAGATGATAACAGTGAAGGAGGTGAGAAGTTTTTGGATACTGGATATATTTTTAAAGTAAAATAGAAAGGATTTGTTAAAGGATTTGAAAGTGAGGTGAGAGAGAAAAAAAAAGAATCAAAATGACTGAGCACCTGGAATGGTGGAGTTGCCTTCAGTTGAGATGGGAAAGAATGTGGGAGGAGGATTGTAGAGAAGATCAAAAGTTCAGAATTGGTCTTGTAAAATTTAGATGCATTTTAAAGTAAATGCAGATGTCAAGTAAACAGTTGGAAATAGGAGTCTGAAGTTCAGGGAAGAAGTTAGGACTAGAGATATAAATTTTGAGATTGGTAGTGTATATAGATAGCATTTAAAGGCATGAGATGGGATGAGATCACTAAGTCTAACTCTCTAAAATTCTGTTATTCCATTGAAATAAAAAAGGACTGTCCTGCTCACATCCACATGTATGTTCATTTACCCACACATAATGTTTCTCTGAATGCTAAAACAAGAGCTCTACTTAGAGCCCTGAGCGTGCACATACTAATCACTTTTATGAGGGCTTCCAAGTGTCATTTAATACATTGTATGGTCCCAGACAATTGAGTTCACTTGTTTAGGAAGCATGGAGAGATAATTTTACATCTCAAAATATATAATGGAAGATAAATTAAGTCATTCTCTTCTTCAATGCCAGTAATCTCAGTGGTTTTACTGAATATCAATTGTTCAGTGTATTAATATGCTAGTCATTGTATAATATGCTTGGTTGGCAGTCTTGTAATATTCTGCCAACCACGGTGTCCACAATTATTTTAACCAAAAACCACATGTGAGGGCTATGGAAGTTTGGATGTGTTTTCCTCAGTCTGTGCTTGCTGAGCATTGTGTTCCATAGCTTCTTCCAGAGTTTTCCTCACAGGTATTTATAGTGTTTTTCAAACTGGGTTATCATTATGGTTGCCAGAACACAGGAATTTGTGTTTTTTTTGTAAGTAGTGCCCCTGTTTAGACAATGCTTGTCATGGTTAGGTTCATGTGTCAACTTGGCAGAGTGGTGATACTTTTTTGTCTGGTTGGGCAAGTGCTGGCCTGTCTGTTGCGATGAGGACATTTCATAGAATTAAATCATAATCATGTAAGCTATACCCTAGCTGATTACATTTGTAATCAGCCAAAGGGGAGTGTCTTCTGTAATGAGTGATGCTTAATCTGATCACTGGAAGCCTTTTAAGGAGGATTCAGAAGAGACAGGCTCTTCCTGTTTCGGCTGGCCTCTCCTGTGGAGTTCGTCCAGACCCTCCATCAGAATTGTTGGCTTCACAGCCTGCCCTGCAGATTTTGGACTCTGCATTCCCACGGTCACATGAGACACTTTTATAAATTTTATATTTGCGAGTGTTCCCGGTTGATTCTGTTTCTATAGAGAACCCTAACTAATACAATACTCCTAATGAAAAAGTTTCAAGAAGGTTTTGATCTTTTTTCTCTCCAGGTGTGTGTCCCAGGACTCCATCCCCTGCTCTGATAGAAGGTATTCTTACTCACATATGCTTCCCTTTTGCTGTTGGCCAGAATCTGAGGTGAGGATGATTGGGATAGAGAAGTGCCTGGTTCAAGTTGTAAGGACTCTTCTGTCGTGACCCCAAAGTCACTCTCAATCTGGTCCCCTTAGATAAGACTCAGTTTGTCTTCAATTCTAAACCGTTATGTTAGTAGGCTTCCAATAGGCTTAGATTTTAACACTATCTTAAGAAAAAAAAAAAACAACAGAAAAAGGAAGAACCATGCTATAATCATAAGTTGGGCATCCCTGCTACAATTGCATCCTTGAAACTAGAGATAATCACTTTGATAATTTGGGAGAAGTAACTGGAGGATTGACAAACTAGAACAGTTTTCAGATTTTCACTTCTTTGAGGGACCGGACCAGGTAACTGTCTCTATTCAAGGTAATGAACTCTTTGAATTTTGTTTATGACCTTCTTGAGTGCCTTTGGCCTTTCTGTTTGGAATCTGTGTCCTAAATCTACTCTCTACAGTGCATCTGTAGTACACCTTTTAAAAATATAAATTAGTTCATATCACTGCCCTGTTAAAACTCTTCACTGGCTTCCCCTTGCATATAAAGCCATTCTCTCTAAATACCCTCCTCCTCAAAAGCCCTTCGTGGTTTGTTCCAGGCCCACATTTCCCACCTCATCTCATATCTTTCTGTCACCATCTCTCCCAATTCCCACTATACTATAGAGCCACACTGGCCTTCTCTCTACTTACTTACCTTAAGGCCTTTTTATTACTTTTTATTCTCTAAACCTGCAGTATCTTTCCCTTTATCTTCTCTGGGCTGATTTTGTCTTCACAGAAAATAATGTCACTTGCTTGTTTTCTGTATAACATTTATTACTAGCTAATATTTTTCTGTTTTTTTCATATTTAAAATACATTTTATTTTCTGTAGAAGGATGTAAAATGTACCTAGATGTAACAGGAATCTTTTTGAACTCGTTTGCCAATGAAATGTCTATGTTTAGAACAGTGCTTGGTCCAAGATACCTATTCAGTAAATGTTTGTTGAGTCAGTAATGAATAAGCAAGAAAGAAATTGGCAGGATTGATAAGGAAGAAATTAATAAAGGTGGCTTTTTCAGGGGTGATGGGTGATGAGATTGAGGGGGTAGGGGAAGTTTTTTATGTTAAGTTTTATGTTATATTGTTTTTTCACCATAAAAGAACGAGGGATTATGAGTGATTTTATTTTTACTATTTGGGTGTGTTTGTGTTTTCCAGAGTTTCTAAAATAAATGTGTTTTGCTTGAAAATCAGAAAAATGAAATAAAAATCAAAGGATTTTTGCATTTTAGGATACCGCGGCCTACACACCCTTACAAAACACCGTTGCTTTTTGCTTACTGCCAAGAACCTAGTCACTTAATTTGGTGTAACCTATATACTAGAATCTTTCCTGTCTGGGTTTTCTTGGATATGATTAACTGAAAAACATGAGCCTTAGATGGTCTCCATGGTAGCCAACTCAGAGCTAAGACTGAGGATAACGACAGGGGATGTTCTAGGTCTGGAAAAAAATCTTTGGATATTTCCCACATTTGGGAGCACCTTAGGCCTTTAGTTTTCTGAGCATCAGTCTCAGATACTGTCTTTAGTCAAAGACTTTGCTTTCCAAATGTGTTCCAAATCTGAACTGAGGAAGAGCTTTCTATGCTGAAGCACCTTCCTCCATCTGATATCCTGACCTCCACTCCATGAATTTCCTCCTGTCAGAATTTTACTCATCCTTTACTCCTCAGCTATAAAGCTGATTCTTAGATTGGATGAAACTTGAATTATACATACCCCTCATTGGCCCTTATTTCATTCTACTTCCTAAATATGTTTACATGTCTATTCCTCTCTTGAAATATTGATGGCAAAGACCAGCTGGTTCAACAAACATTAATAAATATAGTCCCAAGTTGGGATTGCAAGTTTCAAAGAAAAGACAGACTATGTTCAGTGTAATAAATTGTGGTAGTTATAAACTTACAAAGTGCTCTCAGACCATAGAGAAAGGGGGTAAGTAATTGCCTAAGGAACTGAAAGGACTTTGCTTATGAAGTAATATGGGGTAGGGTTGTGAAAAATGAGGAGAAACTCACCAGCTTGAAGAAAATGAACTGTTGATAATGCAACAATGTAGGTAATTCTCATAGGCATAATTTTAAGAGAAAAATGTGAATGGAAATGTTTGTAAAACATGTCTTTGATATTTAACTTAGGGAAAAAGCATTGAGTATCTCACCATTCAGTGTGGTCAACTAATATTTATGGCACCCCAAGTGGATCATTTGTTAGCATCACTTTCCTCTACATGATAAAATTATTTTTGGTAATAATCATGTATTAGTAATAAATATTATTTTCCAGATTTGTTCTTTAGCTTAACAAAATTAGCAATTTAAAAAGAATACATTTCAATTTTATAGACATTATTAAAATTCAGTAAAATATTCCCCCCCAATACTACCACCGCCTAACCCCAAATTATATTTCACAGTTCACAGTTTCACTTTTAAATTTTAAACACAAATGAAGCTCCGAGTGTTCACATAGGACAAAAGAATTTAAGTAACTTGAATTCTTTGTCTTTACAATCACTGTTCTATCATTGCTTTATTTTGAATCTGCTGTTAAAACAGAAGAATATGTGGTTCTACAGGGGTGGGACATGAGGTAAGCCTGCTGAATGATTCTAAATCTTTACGAACTTACCTTCTGAAATGAATGCATGTAACTGACTCCATGTCTGTAGTAAACTAACTGTTATAGAAGTGGAGCTCTCTGTGTTAACTTCCAAACAGAATATAATATTTATTATTTATTACAGAATAAGTAAAAAAAAAAAGTGCTAAATTGATGCTTATGTGTAGTCTTTTTTTTTTCAAGGGCAGGCAGTAGGAATTAAACCCAGCTCTCTGGTATGGTGAGAATTCTGTCACTGAACCACCATCACACCACTTACTTACATGTATTATTAAAACTCAGTAATAGTAGCAGTTGTTAGTGCTCAAACTTTTTGGTTTTGGGATATCTTTTCACTCTTCAAATTACAAAGTTCTGAGTTGGTCACAGTGGCTCAGCAGGCAGAATTTTTGCCTGTCATGCCAGTAGACCCAGGTTCGATTCCCAGTGCCTGCCCATGCAAGAGAAAAAAAATTACAGATTTCTTTGCTTTTGTTTGTATAGGTTATATCTAAGGATATTAATCATATTAGAAATTAAAATTGAGGAAAATTTTAAATATTAATGATTTGTTTAAAAACAGGTGATAAACCTACATGCATTAACACAGATAATACATGTTATGAAAAATAACTACATTTCCAAGACAAAACAAAATGTAGTGAAAGAGTGACCTTGTTTTACATTTATGTGCTTTTGAATTCAATCTGTTGCAGTTTGTTGCTGTGATTAAAGAATATGAAAAAATAATCTGGCCTTACATAAATATGTAGATGGAGAAAGGGAGATTTATTTTAATAGCCTTTTTAGATATTGTAGATACTCTTCCTTGATATACTATACCAAAACTCAACAAGAGGTAGTTTCTTATAGGTGAGTAACAATATGTATTTTGAAACCATGAAGATGAATTTTTTGTACTCTGTTACGTTAAAATCAATTGATGTGTCTGCATTTTGAATGTAACCTTAAGCATTGGTCGTTTGGAAAATAGTTCTCTGAGTTATGCAGCTCTTCTAAATGTTGTTACATTTCATTTTACAATAGCAAAAATACCACATTTGTTAATATCATCACTAATCTCATCAGAAGAGTCTTTATACTCATAGAAGCTATCAAGTTTACAGTAGGAGAAACAAGGTTTCCAGCATTCAATTTTGTCTTGAAAGCTCAAATATGTTTTTTTTTTTTTTTTTTTGCATGGGCAGGCATCAGGGTCTGTAGCATGGCAGGTGAGAACTCGGCCTGCTGAGCCACCGTGGCCCATGAAAACTCAAATTTTAGGTGACGTATATTTTATTTGCTTTCCTTGAAGTGGCAGGCTCATATTGTTAATTTTTGAGAAATTATCTTCTAAATACCCAAGCCAGAATAACTATAGTCTGTCACTTGTTTTTCATGTCAAAAAAGTGTGCCATTAAAGTAGCTAGATTAGCTCATAATTCAAATAGTGACAAAAGTGTTTTTCCTTAGGACAACCATTGTACTTTGGTATAGAGAAATGCTTTATTTTCCATTTTGTTACAGAAAAAAAGATGGACGTGAAACAGTCAAGATTTAATAAAATTAGCTTTTTCCTGGTTCATCAAGGATATTCTTAATTAAAACTAGGGTTTTGTTGATGATGTTGTTTTTAACTGCTAGTGTGTAGCAGTAAAGAAAACAGTGACTACTAGTACCATTCGTCCCTCTGCCTTGATTTTTGTTAAGAAATGAGCAGTTTTTCTCACCATTGCTTTTAGACCATGAACACACATTAAAACACATGAAAAAGACAAATACTGTTTTAGTACTATTATAAGAATATTTCAACCCCCTGTACTCTTGAAAGGATCTCAGGTTATCTCAGTTGATTGGATCACATTTTAATTTAAAGCTTGCACCAACCAAAGATTTTTCTTTTTAGAGGGCATTTTGTTATCACATTATTTAGATCTTTCAATGAATGTTGATAATAAAATGTAGGCTGGCTTTTAGTCAGTTTTATTACTGCTTTGAAATTATCCACATACAATGTGCACCTTTATTAATCGCACACAAGTCAGATTCTCCCACACTCCTTCCCTTGGTACAACAGTAGAGATTAGCGATAGCTTTTTTGGTGTCTTGATTAATAGGAGTTCTTAGTTTTAGTGAAGTACAGTCTTTTATAATTTGTACTTTTACTGCTTATCCTGAGATTGCATTCTGGCATAAATCCTACTTGGTTATAATGTATTATCCTTTTTATATAAAGGAGAAAGCCCATATAATTATCTCAACAGAGAAGAAAAAATATTGATAATTTAACACCTCCTCATGAGTTCTCAGTAAACTGGGATAGAAGGAAATTTCAAGGTTTTGCTGATCTTATAAAAAGATTGGAAACTATTCTCTCCTCTTTTTTATTCTTTGAAGGAATTTGTGGAAAATTGATATTTTTTTCCTTAACTGTTTCCAGGAATTGACCACTGGGGCTATTTCAGCTTGAAGTTTTCTTTTTGGAAAGTTTTAAATTGAGGGTTCGTTTTCATTGATATTTAATTTTGTTCATATTTTCCATTTCTTCTTGTATTAGTTTGGTAAATTTTTTCAAGGAATTTTTCCATTTCATCTTTATTTTTAACAGCTTTATTCACATGCCATAAAATTTATCTATTTAACGTAGGAAGTGGCTATTGCTTACTGCTCTTGGGTTTCCCTTCCTCACTAAAAAAGAATAGCCAGACTGAGACAAGATACCTTAATTGCTTTCAGATTTCCTAGGGAAAAGATTATAATTGGCCCAATTTGGGTTATGTACCTACTCCTAGACCAAACACCTGTGGTCAAGAGTGTGGTTACTCATATGGCAACCATGTGGATCTAGGGCTGAGAGTGACAATTATATCCCTTGGCCCACAGCCTGTGTTTGTACAGTCAGTGAACAGAGAACGATTTTTGCATTTTTCAAGAGTTGGATTAAAACAACAAAGAAGAATATGTGACAGAGAGTATATATGGCCCCCCAAAGTGGAAAATATTATTATATGACACTTTTCAGAAAATGTTTGATGACTCCAGATCTAGGGGGAGGGGAGCAGTTCCTTCAGAAGATGTATGAAGTGAACTAAGCTGATACTCCAATAGAAATTCACAGACCCACCAGTTCCACAGGATATTAATAAATGACCCCAGGATCAAATATTTTTGGGAAACCAGATAGCAAAATGTAAAAAGATTGCTCTGTTCTAGGACATTTCATGGCATTTGGCATGCTAGAAATCATTGTGAATATTCAGTAGTCTTAAGAGAAAGATACAGTATGTATTATTTCCCAAGCTTATTTGAGCAAAGATCCTTATCCATTGCCCCTCCTCTCCCCTAAGGAGATAATATTTCATGGAACACAACTTTTAGGAAACTTTTGTATGTGCACTCTGACATGTACTAATGCAGGTTTTATTTCCAGTCTTCTTATAAATTTATAGAATTGATAAATCCAGAGACCAGACCAGGTTTCTTCACATGGTAGTTTGAGGGCGTTGTTCTAAGAGGTGAGAGCAGAAGCTGAAAGGCTGCCTGAGTTCTAGGCTTGGAAGTCCCACATGTCACTTCCACCACATTCTACTGATCAAAGCAAATCACAGAGCTAACTCAGATTCAAGGGTGAGGAAAACTTTTTAATAGAAGAGTGGGGAAAAGTCACATTACTAAGGGGCAGGCATACGCGGATTTATCACCATCATCTGTGCAAACAATCTACCTCACCTGTCAACATATAATCTTATTTAATCTATACAGCAACCCTGTTATCCTCATTTGACAGATGAGGAAACTGAGGCACTACTCAGAATTGTGTAGTCAGTAAGTGTCTAAGTTGGTATGAATCCAGGCAGCCTGACTCTAGAGCCCATGCTCTTTTTTTTCTTTTTATGGTTTTCAAATAGAAAATGCTTTATAATAAAGATTATTTGTGCTTACCTGTATCCAAGTTTAAGTGGGACATGTAACTGATTCTAAGTCAATGAAGGCATTTATCAGGAGGTGTAAATTCATCATTCTCTTTCATCCTTTGTCTCTGTTGCCCTACACACCAAGTCAAAATGGTACAGCAATAAGGTAGAAGCAGATCGGATTGCTGAGTCATCTTCAGAAGGAAGATACTCCATAGAGCTGCCAGACCTGTATGTGTTAAGCCACTGAGATTTTGTGATTTGCTATTGCAGTGAAGCTGATTCTCTGCTGACTGATAAAAACCTCACTGTATTTTTTTCCTTGTAAAGGGAATCCATAATTTAAAAGTCACTCCAAATTTTATTACTCCAGGCCAACAGTACTGAATCTTTTGATGGCTGTCATTCCAGATAAGTCTCTCTGTCTTCAGATAAACACATACTTTTATATAAATAGGTTTCACACTCTCCATATTGCCTGATAGTTTCCTTTTATCATTGAACAGTATAATCTTGATTGTTCTTGTTCAAGAAGCAGAGATGTATTTAGGAAGCTCACAAAAGGAAGATTTTTAAGAATATATAGTATAGGTATTCAGAGCGCTGGTTCTGGAATCATAGTGCTTGAGTTCAAATTATAGTCCCATCAATGACCTTTCAAAAGTTACTTAATCTTTCTGTGCCTCTATTTCTTCAACTTTAAAGGGAAATAATAGTACTAACTTCACAATGAGGATTAAATAAAATAAGATTTGTAGAACACTTAACATTGTGCCTGGCATGTAGTAAACACTCAATAAATGTGCAGATTTGCACATTCCACTAAGATGTGCAAAGAAAATGTGGCTCCTTCCCATAATTCTTTCTTATAACCTCCTGCTGAACAGCAGGGAGCTGCTCCTGGTAGTGGAAGGAACCATGGTATCTACCTGCTTTAAAAAGACTTTCAAATAAATATTTGGTCTATCCAAAATTAATTTCCTTAATGGGGCAATTGCTTCCCCAACCCACATCATTTTTTCCAAAGACAGTTTCTCTATATAGGAAACAACCTTACAAGGTCTTCTGGTTAAGGTGAAGTTCACGTGTTATCTCTGTTGAATGGTCTTGTCACGAGGTGACTGGTCTGATCTCCACTAATATCCATTGTAGGAAACTAGTTCCATTGGATGTTGGTGCACGGTGGTATCCACTGCTATCTGTTCGTGACTTGACATTGCCTCTAGCATTGAGGGCCCTGACCTTGCAGGCTTCGTTTTCCCAACTCTAGGCCTCTACCAGTTCAGTGGTCCTCCCAGTCTCTCCCAATTTCCTTACCAGGGCACATATAAACTTTCAGGATTCTTGTGCGCGCAGTGGACAGACCATAGGGAGCAAAGAGCTCTGTCACTCCTTCTACTTCTGTTCAACTCATTCACCCCATCCCCCTGCTGGAGGTTGGCAGAGTCCCTTGCATGGAAGTCTCATTGCAGCTGGAGTGGGCAAAATGCTGTTTGATTTTTGGCTTTCTTTTCAACCTATGTAACAATATGTTTGCCCTCCAGGCAAAAGTCAGTTCAGGTGTCAGCCTGTTATTCCTCCTCTTCTCCCTGATTTTGTGTGTGATTTCCAAGTGCTGTCTGGGACAGGATTTCTCCCTCACCTTCTTTACAGGGACTTCGTTGATATCACTAAGCCTTACGTTCTATTTTAATGACAGAGGTAAAATCCCTGTGTGATAAGAAACTGCATGTCTCTTGATATGAGAGCTACAAGTCAACTAAGAACTAGAGTTAACTATGAATATAAGTAAATTTATGTAGTATTCTCAAATATTGCCCCCATTATAGCATCATCATCATCAATATTATCCTTAGGAAGTGCTGATTTTCCCTCAGTGTACTTCTACTTTTCCTGTAGATTTATGCTGTTTGCGAAGTTCTGGATTTTTTTAGCCACCTTGCCTGTTAAAATATAATCGGAAGGCCATCCACGTATTGTTTGCCTAGAATGCAGGAAATGAGCATTATACCATATGGACTCTATAATAGACTCACCCTATGGCCCCAGACAAGCAACAGATCCTGTGGCAACAGTGGGCCAGGCACCGCTGGGATAGCTGCTTTGTTTGAGAATGACAAATTAATTTCTGGTCTATCTTTTGACTACAAACCAACCCAAGATCTCACTTCCTCTTTCTCTGATTGTCCATTGTACACATAGCCTTTAAAATGACTAATAATTTTATTTCTGTGTAATTAACACTCTCAACTGTGTAATTAACACTCATACATAGATTGAATAAGAAACCCTCCCTGCCTAGGTGTGAGTGCAAGGGCTGCCACTAAGACCTCTCCTATATGATAATACCCCAAATAGTATGTTTGGCATTTATGTATGTGGATAAGTCACAGTTTTTCTATTTTTATGTAAATAGAATTACCAGACCATTTAAGGGTTAGTTTTTATCAAGGAAAGGAAAAGAAATCATAGGCTTCTATGTGTCTTTGGAAAAGAAGATTCATATGAAAAGGGAGAGAGATACAGAAGAGGCTGTGTGTGTGTGGGGAGACCACGGAAAACTTTACTGTTTACTGTTTAAAACAGGCAATCAATTAATGCCTGAGGGGCCTGCTACAATATGGCAATGGGTAGCAAAGTGACCAGGCTGGCCTTCTCAATTAGGGCCTTCAGCTAGGGCAGCATTTATCACCAATACTGAGAGGTGCTAGCTGGAATCAGAGGGCTAGCATCTGCATGCTTGTTTTAATAAAGCTAGTAAAATTGAGATAGTGTCTTGGCTCATCTTCATGGCTGCAAGCTCTCAATATTTGAAATAGGGTCATTTAACCTCTAGCGCATAGCTAGCTGTAGAAAAGCATCTGAATAGACCTTTGCAGGGGTCAGGTGGGTCACCTCGATACAACAACTAGCAGCTGGACTTGCATGCTGTGTCTTACAAGGACCTCTACAATTGGGCATCTCCTCCCTACCATTTTCGTATATACAAAGGCATTCTTTTTTTTTTTATTAATTAAAAAAAAATTAACAACATTTAGAAATCATTCCATTCTACATATACAATCAGTAATTCTTAATATCATCACATAGATGTGTGATCATCATTTCTTAGTACATTTGCATCGATTTAGGAAAAGAACTAGCAAAACAACAGAAAAAGATATAGAATGATAATATAGAGAAAAAAAATAAAAAATAGTAATAAATAAAAAAATATATAAAAAAAGGAAAAAACAAAACACAAACAAACAAAAAAAAACTGTAGCTCAGATGCAGCTTCATTCAGTGTTTTAACATAATTACATTACAATTAGATAGTATTGTGCTGTCCATTTTTGAGTTTTTGTATCTAGTTCTGTTGCACAGTCTGTAACCCTTCAGCCAGGGTACTTCAGGGTAATTGGAGCTGAAGGGTCAAAGGCATTCTTGATAAAAAGAGCCAGCCAGGCAGACATCTCAAGAGGAGTTAAGCCTGAGCAGAAGAAAAGATCAAGGTTCAAAGAATAGGAGAGAGCTCATCACTTGCGTTAGAGCTATGAGTCAGAAACCTGACAGCATTGGAACTGGAGAACTGAAATATGCCTGGAGTGAGCAAGGCAGGTCCTAGAAAATTATAGAACAAATTGTATTTTATTGACAGGGGCCTGAATGTTCCATGTGTAGTGCCCACAAGGAACTTTTTGAAGTGAAATAATTGTATGTGTGTAATTTTTTATTACTCATATATATTGGTTCTGACATGCCAGATATGGATGGTGTCTGCTTTAACTACCTATCTGGGAAGCAGTCCTTTCTATCTATTATCATGGAATTTTCTCAGAAAAAAGCCTTTTCTCCTCATGTTCAGAGTTCAGGGAAGAAAAAGAAAATGTGTAGGTGGGAGTGTAAGAGGAAGGAGAGTAGCAGCATAAACAAGCAAAGCAAAAACAGTTCATGTCTTTGAAACAAATATGATCATGTCAACCCTGTAAGAGACAACAACCAATTGATGTGAATATGGATACCAGTATTGTTGGAATCTTTTGCACATAGGTGATATTCATTAGGATAGGGGAAACTTAGACAGAGACACAGGTCTTTGTACTGTTTATACTCCTGGTTGCTAAACCATGGACAAAGACCTGCTGACAGAGTGATTAAAAACTTTACTGTAGGAGCAAAAGGGGAAGTAACTGCAGTTAGGAGATGTATTAGGGTTCTCCAGGAAAACAGAACTGACACGATATATATAAATCCATATATACGTATGGAAATATTATGAGATTTATTATAGAAATGGACTTCTTCATTTGTACCTTCTTTTCTGAGTTTTCTGAGTAGTGGTGGTGGTTGTTTTGTCTTTTGCTTTTATTCAGTGCCTCTTATTAAATTGTCATTTAAATCTATATGCACTTGGCACCATGAAATGTAGTCTTTATTTCTGTTAATATTTTAAAAAGAAAATCCTTGCTCCTTCCCGGGCCGGCTGAGAGTCTCGGAGAGGCAAGTTTCCCAAGCCGTGGCGGCCGGCACCCCTCTTTTGCGGGTGGCTTCCTGGTCCGGCTATGAGTCTCGGATCAGAGGGCTACCCAAGCCGCGGTGGCCCTCCCCCGCGGGCGGCTTCCTGGTCCGGTGGGGAATTCCACAGGCTGCGGCGGCTGGTGACCGACGCCCCTCCCCCGCGGGCGACTTCGTGGTCCGGTGGTGAATTCCCCGGGCCCACTGCGGCCGGCGACCAGCCACAGGGTCCCCTCAAGCCGCGGCGGCAGACGCCCCCACCACGCGCGGCCCCCCGAAACAACGGAGAGAATTGGATCAGAAATCCCCAGGCCGCGGAGATCGGTGACCGGGGGGGATCCCTTCCAAACACGTGAGACAAACGTGTGCCACGAGCGCCACCTACTGGGCAGGATAAGAACAACAGAACCCAGAGATTTCACAGAAAAATCTTACAACCTTGTTGGGTCCGACACCCAGGGAAATCTGACTAAATGCCCAGACACCAGCAGCAGAAGATAATGGTCCACGCTCAGAAGATTGAGAATATGGCCCAGTCAAAGGAACAAACCAATAGTTCAAATGAGATACAAGAGCTGAGACAACTAATGCTGAATATACGAACAGAAATGGAAAACCTCTTCAAAAATGAAATCGATAAATTGAGGGAGGACATGGAGAGGATATGGGCTGAACATAAAGTAGAAATAGAAAAACTGAAAAAACAAATCACAGAGCTTATGGAAGTGAAGGATAAAGTAGAAAAGATGGAAAAAACAATGGATACCTACAATGATAGATTTAAAGAGACAGAAGATAGAATTAGTGATTTGGAGGATGGAACATCTGAATTCCAAAAAGAAACAGAAACTATAGGGAAAAGAATGGAAAAATTTGAACAGGGTATCAGGGAACTCAAGGACAATATGAAGCGCACAAATATACGTGTTGTGGGTGTCCCAGAAGGAGAAGAGAAGGGAAAAGGAGGAGAAAAACTAATGGAAGAAATTATCACTGAAAATTTCCCAACTCTTATGAAAGACCTAAAATTACAGATCCAAGAAGTGCAGCGCACCCCAAAGAGAATAGATCCAAATAGGCATTCTCCAAGACACTTACTAGTTAGAATGTCAGAGGTCAAAGAGAAAGAGAGGATCTTGAAAGCAGCAAGAGAAAAACAATCCATCACATACAAGGGAAACCCAATAAGACTATGTGTAGATTTCTCAGCAGAAACCATGGAAGCTAGAAGACAGTGGGATGATATATTTAAATTACTAAAAGAGAAAAACTGCCAACCAAGACTCCTATATCCAGCAAAATTGTCCTTCAAAAATGAGGGAGAAATTAAAACATTCTCAGACAAAAAGTCACTGAGAGAATTTGTGACCAAGGGACCAGCTCTGCAAGAAATACTAAAGGGAGCACTAGAGTCAGATACAAAAAGACAGAGGAGAGAGGTATGGAGAAGAATGTAGAAAGAAGGAAAATCAGATATGATATATATATAATACAAAAGGCAAAATGTTAGAGGAAAATATTATCCAAACAGTAATAACACTAAATGTTAATGGACTGAATTCCCCAATCAAAAGACATAGACTGGCAGAATGGATTAAAAAACAGGATCCTTCTATATGCTGTCTACAGGAAACACATCTTAGACCCAAAGATAAACATAGGCTGAAAGTGAAAAGTTGGGAAAAGATATTTCATGCAAATAACAACCAGAAAAGAGCAGGAGTGGCTATACTAATATCCAACAAATTAGACTTCAAATGTAAAACAGTTAAAAGAGACAAAGAAGGACACTATATACTAATAAAAGGAACAATTAAACAAGAAGACATAACAGTCATAAATATTTATGCACCGAACCAGAATGCCCCAAAATACGTGAGGAATACACTGCAAACACTGAAAAGGGAAATAGACATATACCATAATAGTTGGAGACTTCAGTTCACCACTCTCATCAATGGACAGAACATCTAGACAGAGGATCAATAAAGAAATAGAGAATCTGAATATTACTATAAATGAGCTAGACTTAACAGACATTTATAGGACATTACATCCACAACAGCAGGATACACCTTTTTTTCAAGTGCTCATGGATCATTCTCAAAGATAGACCATATGCTGGGTCACAAAGCAAGTCTTAACAAATTTGAAAAGATTGAAATCATACACAACACTTTCTTGGATCATAAAGGAATGAAGTTGGAAATCAATAATAGGCGGAGTGCCAGAAAATTCATAAATACGTGGAGGCTCAACAACACACTCCTAAACAACGAGTGGGTCAAAGAAGAAATTGCTAGAGAAATTAGCAAATACCTCGAGGCGAATGAAAATGAAAACACAACATATCAAAACTTATGGGATGCAGCAAAAGCAGTGCTAAGAGGGAAATTTATTTCCCTAAATGCCTATATCAGAAAAGAAGAAAAGGCAAAAATGCAGGAATTAACTGTCCGCTTGGAAGAACTGGAGAAAGAACAGCAAACTAATCCCAAAGCAAGCAAAAGGAAAGAAATAACAAAGATTAGAGCAGAAATAAATGAAATTGAAAACATGAAAACAATAGAGAAAATCAGTAAGACCAGAAGTTGGTTCTATGAGAAAATCAACAAGATTGATGGGCCCTTAGCAAGATTGACAAAAAGAAGAAGAGAGAGGATGCAAATAAATAAGATCAGAAATGGAAGAGAAGACATAACCACTGACCTCACAGAAATAAAGGAGGTAATAACAGGATACTATGAACAACTTTACACTAATAAATACAACAATGTAGATGAAATGGACAAGTTCCTAGAAAGGCATGAACAACCAGCTTTGACTCAAGAAGAAATAGATGACCTCAACAAACCAATCACAAGTAAAGAAATTGAATTAGTCATTCAAAAGCTTCCTAAAAAGAAAAGTCCAGGACCAGACAGCTTCACATCTGAATTCTATCAAACATTCCAGAAAGAATTAGTACCAACTCTCCTCAAACTCTTCAAAAAAAATCAAAGCGGAGGGAAAACTACCTAATTCATTCTATGAAGCCAACATCACCCTCATACCAAAACCAGGCAAAGATATTACAAAAAAAGAAAACTACAGACCAATCTCTCTAATGAATATAGATGCAAAAATCCTCAATAAAATTCTAGCAAATCGTATCCAACAACACATTAAAAGAATTATACATCATGACCAAGTAGGATTCATCCCAGGTATGCAAGGATGGTTCAACATAAGAAAATCAATTAATGTAATACACCATATCAACAAATCAAAGCAGAAAAATCACATGATCATCTCAATTGATGCAGAGAAGGCATTTGACAAGATTCAACATCCTTTCCTGTTGAAAACACTTCAAAGGATAGGAATACAAGGGAACTTCCTTAAAATGATAGAGGGAATATATGAAAAACCCACAGCTAATATCATCCTCAATGGGGAAAAATTGAAAACTTTCCCCCTAAGATCAGGAACAAGACAAGGATGTCCACTATCACCACTATTATTCAACATTGTGTTGGAGGTTCTAGCCAGAGCAATTAGACAAGAAAAAGAAATACAAGGCATCAAAATTGGAAAGGAAGAAGTAAAACTATCACTGTTTGCAGATGATATGATACTATACGTCAGAAACCTGGAAAAATCCACAACAAAACTACTAGAGCTAATAAATGAGTACAGCAAAGTAGCAGGTTACAAGATCAACATTCAAAAATCTGTAGTGTTTCTATACACTAGCAATGGAGAAGCTGAGGGGGAAATCAAGAAACGAATTCCATTTACAATTGCAACTAAAAGAATAAAATACTTAGGAATAAATTTAACTAAAGAGACAAAAGACCTATACAAAGAAAACTACAAAAAAGTGTTAAAAGAAATCACAGAAGACCTAAATAGATGGAAGGGCATACCGTGTTCATGGATTGGAAGACTAAATATAGTTAAGACGTCAGTCCTACCTAAATTGATTTACAGATTCAATGCAATACCAATCAAAATCCCAACAACTTATTTTTCAGAAATAGAAAAATCAATAAGCCAATTTATCTGGAAGGGCAGGGTGCCCCGAATTGCTAAAAGTATCTTGAGGAAAAAAAATGAAGCTGGAGGTCTCATGCTGCCGGACTTTAAGGCATATTATGAAGCCACAGTGGTCAAAACAGCATGGTACTGGCATAAAGATAGATATATCGACCAATGGAATAGAGTGCTCAGATATAGACCCTCTTATCTATGGACATTTGATCTTTGATAAGGCAGTCAAGCCAACTCACCTGGGACAGAACAGTCTCTTCAATAAATGGTGCCTAGAGAACTGGATATCCATATGCAAAAGAATGAAAGAGGACGCGTATCTCACACCCTATACAAAAGTTAACTCAAAATGGATCAAAGATCTAAACATTAGGTCTAAGACCATAAAACAGTTAGAGGAAAATGTAGGGAGATATCTTATGAATCTTACAATTGGAAGCGGTTTTATGTGCCTTAAACCTAAAGCAAGAGCACTGAAGAAAGAAAGAAAGAAATGGGAGCTTCTCAAAATTAAACACTTTTGTGCATCAAAGAACTTCATCAAGAAAGTAGAAAGACAGCCTACACAATGGGAGACAATATTTGGAAACGACATGTCAGATAAAGGTCTAGTATCCAGAATTTATAAAGAGATTGTTCAATTCAACAACAAAAAGACAGCCAACCCAATTACAAAATGGGAGAAAGACCTGAACAGACACCTATCAGAAGAGGAAATACAAATGGCCAAAAGGCACATGAAGAGATGCTCAATTTACCTGGCTATTAGAGAAATGCAAATCAAAACCACAATGAGATATCATCTCACACCCACCAGAATGGCCATTATCAACAAAACAGAAAATGACAAGTGCTGGAGAGGATGCGGAGAAAGAGGCACACTTATCCACTGTTGGTGGGAATGTCAAATGGTGCAACCACTGTGGAAGGCAGTTTGGCGGTTCCTCAAAAAGCTGAATATAGAATTGCCATACAACCCAGCAATACCATTGCTAGGTATCTACTCAAAGGACTTAAGGGCAAAGACATAAACGGACATTTGCACACCAGTGTTTATAGCAGCATTATTTACAATTGCAAAGAGATGGAAACAGCCAAAATGTCCATCAACAGACGAGTGGCTAAACAAACTGTGGTATATACATACGATGGAATATTATGCAGCTTTAAGTCAGAATAAACTTATGAAGCATGTAATAACATGGATGGACCTAGAGAACATTATGCTGAGTGAGACTAGCCAAAAACTAAAGGACAAATCCTGTATGGTCCCACTGATGTGAACCGACATTAGAGAATAAACTTGGAATATGTCGTTGGTAACAGAGACTATCAGGAGTTAGAAATAGAGTAAGATAATGGGTAATTGGAGCTGAAGGGATACAGACTGTGCAACAGGACTGGATACAAAAACTCAAAAATGGACATCACAATACTACCTAATTGTAATGTAATTATGTTAAAACACTGAATGAAGCTGCATCTGAGCTATAGTTTTTTTTTTGTTTTTTTATATATTTTTTGTATTTTTTATTTTTATTTTTTTCTCTATATTATCATTTTATTTCTTTTTCTGTTGTCTTGCTATTTCTTTTTCTAAACCGATTCAAATGTAGTAAGAAATGATGATCATACATTTATGTGATGATATTAAGAATTACTGATTGCATATGTAGAATGGAATGATTTCTAAATGTTGTGTTAGTTAATTTTTTTAATTAATAAAAAAAAGCAAAAAAAAAAAGAAATGGAATGAGTTTTAAAAAGAGGTATTTATTAAGTTGCATGTTCTAAGTCCATGAAAATGTCCAAATTAAACCAAAGCTATAGAAATATCCAATATGAGGCATCCAGGGAAAAACACCTTGGTTCAAAGAGACTGATGACATTTGGGGTTTCTCTCTCAACTGGAAAAGCACATGGTGAACATGGTGATGTCTGCTAGATTTTTCTCCAGGCTTCTTGTTTTATGAAGGTCCCCCAGGGGCATTTTCTTTTTTCATCTCCAAAGGTCTCTGACTGCATGGGCTCTCATGGTTCTTGTGGCTCCAAAGCTTTTTCCAAAGTGTTTCTCTTTTAAAGGATTCCAGTAAACTGATCAGGACCCACCTGGAATGTGTAGAGTCACATCTCCCTCTAATCACAGGTTAATACCCACAATTGGGTGTGTTACATCTGCGTAGAATCCATCTAATCAAAAGTTTCCACCCCCAATTGGGTGGGTCACATATCTGTGGAAATAATCTAATCAGTTTTCCAACCTACAGTACTGAATAGTGAATAAAAGAAACAGCTGTCTCCACAAGATGGAGGCACATAATCCTTTCAAACCATGACAGTATCACATCATCTGCAAACAGTGAGAGTTTTGCTTCTTCCTTTCCAATTTGGATACCTTGTTTTCTTTTCTAATTACTCTGGTAATTAGAACTTCCAGCATATTGTTGAATAACAGTGATGACAGTGGGCATCCTTGTCTTGTTCCTGATCTTAGAAGGAAAGCTTCAGTCTTTCCCCATTGAGAATGATGTTAGCTGTGGGTTTTTCATATATTCCTTTTATCATGTTGAGGAAGTTCCCTTCTGTTCCTATCCTTTGAAGTGTTTTCATCAAGAAAGGATGTTGAATTTTGTCAAATGCCTTTTCTACATCAGTCGAGATGATCATATGGTTTTTCTGCTTTGATAATTTGACATCATGTGTTACATTAATTGATTTTCTTATGTTGGCCCATACTTGCAAACTTGGAATAATTCCCACTTAGTCAAGGTGTATAATTCTTTTAATGTGCTGCTGGATTCGATTTATAAGTATTTTGCTGAGGATTTTTGCATCTATATTTATTAGAGAAATGGGTCTATAATTTTCTTTACTTGTAGTATCTTTGTCTATTTTTGGTATTAGGTTGATGTTAGCCTCATAAAATGAGTTAGGTAGCTTTCCCTCCTCTTCAGTTTTTTGAAGAGTTTGAATAGGATCGGTACTGATTCTTTCTTGAATGATTGGTAGAATTCACATGTGAAGCCATCTGGTCCTGGGCTTTTTTTGGGGGGGAGCTTCCTGATGGCTGATTCAGTCTCTTTACGTGTGATTGGTTTGTTGAAGTCATTTATTTCTTCTGGAGTCAGTGTTGGTTGTTCATGCCTTTTTAAGAAGTTGTCCGTTTCGTCTACGTTGTCTAGTTTATTAGCATACACTTGTTCATAATATCCTCTCATTACCTCCTTTATTTCTGTGGGGTCAGTGGTTATGTCTCCTCTTCCATTTCTGATTTTATTGATTTGCATCCTCTCTCTTTTTTTATTGCCAGCATAGCTAAGATTCCATTAATTTTATTGATTTTCTCATAGAACCAACTTCTGGTTTTGTGAATTTTCTCAGTTGTTTCCATGTTCTTAATTTCATTTATTTCTACTCTAATCTTTGTTATTTATTTCTTTTTTTTTGATTTTGAGTTAGTTTGCTGTTCTTTCTGTAGTTCTTCCAAGTGAACAATTAATTCCTCGAAAGTTGCTGTTTCTTCTTTTTAAATATAGCTATTTGAGGCAATAAATTTCCTCTTAGCACTGCTTTTGCTACATCCCATAAATTTTGACATGTATTTTCCTTGAGATATTTACTGATTTCTTTTGTATTTTCTTGAACCACTGGTTGTGTAAGACTGTATGTTTAACCTCCATATATTTATGAATTTCCTGGCCCTCTACCTGTTACTGATTTCCAACTTGATTTCATTATGATCCAAGAAAATTTTCTGTATCATTTCAGTCATTTTAAATTTATTGAGGTGTGCTTTGTGACCCATCATATGGTCTGTCCTTAAGAATGATCCATGAGTACTTGAGAAAAATGTATATCCTGCTGTTGTGGTGTGTAATGTTCTGTAAATATCTGTTCAGCCTAGCTAATTAATTGTATTATTAAAAATCTGTTTCCTTATTGATCCACTGTCTAGATGTTCTATTCATTCATGAGAGCAAGGAATTGAAGTCTCCAACTATTATGGTAGAGGTATCTATTTCTCCCTTTAGTGTTGTCAGTGTTTGCCTCATATACTTTGGAGTACTCTGGCTCGGTGCATAAGCATTTGTAATTGTTATGTCTTCTTGTTGAATTGTTCCTTTTATTAATATCTAGTGTCTTTTTCTCTTTTAATTGTTTTACATTTGAAATCTAATTTGTTGGATATTAGTATAGCTACCCCTGCTCTTTTCTGGTTGTTATTTACATGAAATATCTTCCCAACCTTTCACTTTCATCCCATTATTGTCCTTGGGTCTAAAATGAGTCTTCTGTAGACAGCAATAGATAGGTCCTGTTTTTTAATCTATTCCGCCAGTCTATATTCTTTGATTGGGGAGTTTAATCCATTAAGATTTAATGTTATTATTGTAAAGGCAGTACTTTCTTCTACCATTTTGTCTTTTGGATTTTAGATTTTATATCTAATTTTTTCCTCTTTTTACCTTTACTGATAGTCTTCATTTCTACACTCTTCTCCAGACCTCTGTCTCCTGACTTTCCTATCTGTTTGTAGTGCTCCCTTTAGTATTTCTTGCAGAGTTGGTCTTTTAGTCACAGATTTTCTCAGTGATTGTCTGAAAATATTTTAAACTCTCCCTCATTTTTGAAGGACAGTTTTCTTGGATATAGAATTCATGGTTGGCAGTTTTTCTCTTTTAGAATCTTAAATATATAATACCACTGCCTTCTCGCCTCTATGATTTCTGTTGAGAAACCCATACATAGTCTTATTGGGCTTCCCTTGTATGTGTGGATTGCTTTTTTCTTGCTGCTTCCAAAATTCTCTCTGGGTCTTTGACTTTTGCCAATCGGATTAGTAAGTGTCTTGGAGTATATCTATTTGGATCTATTCTGTTTGGGGTATGCTGTACTTGGATCTGTAATTTATGTCTTTCATAAGAGATGGGAGATTTTCAGTGATTATTTCCTCCATTGGTCTTTCTCCTCCTTTTCCCTTCTGTTCTCCTTGTGGGACATGCACAACACATATATTCATGTGCTTCATGTTGTCATTCAGTTCCCTGAGACCCTGCTCATATTTTTCCATTCTTTTCCCTATATTTTATTTTCTGTGTTGGATTTGAGTTGTCTGGGCCTCTAGTTCACTAATTAGTTTTTTGGGTTTTTTTTTTAATTTCTTCTATTGTGTCTTTCATCCCCATAAGTTCTGTGATTTATTTTCTCAAACTTTTAAGTTCCTCTTTTTGTTCATCCAATGTCTTCTTTGTATCCTCCCTCAACTTGATTTGATTTTTGATGAAATTTTGCATGTCTGTTCTAATATACTGAAGTAGTTCTCTCAGCTTCTACATCTCATTTGAAGTGTTGGTTTGCTCCTTTGGCTGGGCCATATCTTTGATTTTCCTAGTATGGACTATTTTTTGTTGGCAACTAGGCATTTGATATCCTTAATTAGTTTTTTCTGGAGGTTGTTTTTACTCTTACCTAGGGTTTTCTTGCTGGATGTCTTTGTTGAATGTTCTTTGACATTCAGTTAAACTCTAGTATAGACTCTGTTTAATTGATCAGAATTTTTCAGTTTTTTGTTTGTTTGTTTGTTTCTTTCCCTGCCTGTATGGAGCCTTTTTTTGAAGAGAGTCTCCTCATATATAATGAACCTCAGTTAGATTTTCCCAAACCAGACAGGCCCACATCTCAGGAGGAGATAGTAGCCAGCATGTGTTTTCCCTGAGAGTGAGACCCAGAAATTTTTGGAGTTTCCTATGAAGCCTCTGGGCTCTTTGCATTTCCTATCCTGCCCTGCATATGGCACTTATCTGCCCATAGCTTCCCACTAGCATAAAGTGATGTGGTACCTTTAATTTCAGCAGACTCTCCCTACCAGGGGCATGGTTGAGACAGAGACTGGGGTAGTAGGCAGGCTTTGATTGCTTGTGTTTTTCCAGCCCCTGATGGCTGAATTTCCTAAAGGAGGGTCTCTCCTTGAGCTGGGTCCCTCCCCATTTTCTTAGGGAAGTTATGCCCTTTAAGGAATGAATCCCTTTCACCTAACTAGTTACTTGTTCTCTCAGACATGCCCTAGTTCTGCCATTGCCTGGGGCAGTGCTGGAGTCTGAGAGCAGTAATAGTTCTATCTAATGATCTGTTAAGGAGTTTAAAAAAAAAAAAAAGCAAAAGACCATATTAGAGCTGATCCCCCCTCCCCTGGTTTGCTAATTGTGATGGTCAGTTTCATGTGTCCACTTGGCAAGATGATGGTGCCCAGTTGTCTGATTGGACAAGCACTGGCCTATCTGTTACTGTGAGGACATTTCATGGACTTAAATCATGACCACATTGGCTGCTCAGCTAAGGGGAGTGTCTTCTGCAATGAATGATGCTTAGTCTAATCACTGGAAGGCTTTTAAGGAGGATTCAGAAGAAGCAATTGCTCTTTCTGCTTCAGCCAGCCAGCTTCTCCTTAGAGTTTGTTGAGGACCTCCATTGGTGCTGCCAGCTTGCAGCCTACCCTACAGATCTTGGACCTATACATCTCCACGGTTGTGTAAATTTTATATTTACAGATATCTCCTGCTGGTTCTGTTTCCTAGCTAATATATCTATTTCCTAGCTAATATACCAATTTTAGCTTGTATTTTCCTAGCTAATATATCAATCAAGAGCTTGAGTTGATATGTGGTATGTGGCTGCATGCATACCCAGATTCTGTGAGCCTCCTTTTCTTGGGCTCCAACCCTTTTCCAGTGTTTTGTGCTGGCCAACTAAAAAGCCTCTGATTTTGGTCTTTCCTTTTTTTTCCATCAGCCACACCCCCTCTCTGCCAGGCTGAAAACTCCTGGTTCCTTTAGTGTGTATTCCAGGTTTATCTGTGCTTGGGCCTGTTTTCAGTAGTCAGAATTTGTTATTTAATTTGGCAGTTGGAACTTGGTTGTGCTAAGCCATTGCTACTAGTAAAGTCTGTTTCCTTTCCCCTCAGGGAACCAGTCTGCAGTGCCCACGAGTGAGGGGCGCTGTCCTACACAGCTTAGAAGACTTACAGTTCTGTGTGGGATCTCACCCATTCCATATTGGTGTACACTATGTGTCTAGTCACTGATGTGCCCCCAGCAGTTGTTTTGTACAGTTCCTGGCTATTTACTAGCTTCTCTGGAGGATGAACTAAATTCTATACCTATGAACAAATTTCATACCTATGAACAAATCTTTGTTCATAGATTTTTGAAACAATAATTCTACTTATGGGAATATATCCTAAGAAAATAGTCAAAAGAAGAAAAGGCTCCCATAACATGAAATTCATTATAGGAGAAGTCATAACATTTGGGGAAAATTTTGAAATGTCCAACAGCTAGATAATGTAAATTATGTAAATAATATAAATTATACATCTATTGTTTGGAATATAATGTAGCTGTTAACACTATAATAGCCCACACCAACTCAGGGATAAAGGTAGGCCACAATAATAGTTACAGAGGAATTAATCTGGCTTGGGCTGATTTTCTCTCTGGTACTTCTAGTTCTCTCAGTTCCTCCTCCATAACTCTAGGAGTCTTTCTGATCACTTCAAATATGTTTCTCAAAGTAGTTATTTCATAAGTTTTGCAAAATTCCAAATCCATCATTTCTCCCCTTCACCATAGTAGGTGTTCATGGCAAAGGTTCCTAATGGTGCTGACACTAAAGTGGCTGCTGAGGCTCAGAACCACGATGTGGTTCAACTCCAGGGGGACCCTTTCCTGGAGTGTCAAAATGTGTGAATAGTGGCTGAAGTTTTGTCCACCTGATGGCTATGAATTGTACTTCCAAATGAATACCCCTTGCTAAGGATGCTGTGTCTAGAATGCTGGATACTCACCAGGGTCATTGAAGTCAGGGCAAACTTTTTGCCCCTGATAAAAATAATAATGATAGTAAGAATCTCTCTTATACCATTAGTGAAAAGTTAGCACAAAAGTAATAGAGTATTATAGCAAGAAATTCAGTTAAAAAAAGAGGAGCTTGCTAGCCATGTGCCCTTCCAAATGAGAGAAAAGGAACCCTGACCGTGTTCATCATGTGCCTTTCCAGATGAAAGAGAAACTGTGACTGTGTTCGCCATGTGCCTTCTCACTCGAGAGAGAAACCCTGAACTTCATTGGCCTTCTTGAACCAAGGTATCTTTCCCAGGATGCCTTTGATTGGACATTTCTATTGACTTGCTTTAATTGGGACATTTTCTCAGCCTTAGAACTATAAATTAGGAACTTAATAAATTCCTCTTTTTAAAAGCCTTTCAGTTTCTGGTATATTGCATTCAGGCAGCTAGCAAACTAGAACATCCATCACTGTCAGTGTGCAATAGATAGCTGAATGAAATGGGTAAAACTATTGACTTTGAGCTATTATTAGCTGAAAATGTTGATCATGTGATTTGCTCAATATTTGTTGGACACTAGGGCTGGTGCTGAGGGTACAAAAATGAATAAGCTATGACCTCCAACCTCACGTTTTTGGCTTGTTTATAAAGGGATCATCAATGTGTTAACCCCAAGGAATACAACTCTTGAGGATTTCAAAGTCCACACATAGTCTGTGGAGAAGAATTTTTAGCAAGGAGGGCCACAAAATATTCTTTAGTGGATTGAGGGTGGATAATTCTGATTATAATGATAATTTCCTCTATGTCACTGAATCACTTCAGATTTATGAACACTCTTACAGAGACTGGCAAGAGAACTCTTGCCCTGGCTCTCTTCTATTCTCTACTCCCACCTGTTTCTCTTCTAGCCACAGAATTTCCTTTCACTCCATATACCTTCTGAGGATCAAAAGCCTATGAGGGTGGGCCATGGTGGCTCAGCAGGCAAGAGTGCTCGCCTGCCATGCCAGAGGACCCAGGTTCGATTCCCGGTGCCTGCCCATGTTAAAAAAGAAAAGAAAAAAAAGTCTATGACAGGCTTGTCTGTCTGACTTGAACTAGGAAGGGAATAAATACATAAACTTGCCAGAGTGTTAGGAGAAATATTTCCTGAGAGAAGGGACAAGTGACCTACTTAAGAGTCAAGATGCAAAACAGTATAGTTCCCATTTTATAAACACCCAACTTACAAATGACCTAGACACATACTACTGGCCCACTCCATTCCCAATCAGCAGACTTCATGGCGGGTCAGGGGGTGAGGGTGAGGTATAAAACGGCTTAAGGCATCATCTACTAGCTTTTTCTCCTGGCTTCCTGTTTCATAAAGCTCCCTGGGAGACATTTTCCTTCCTCATCTCCAAAGTTTGCTGGCTGGTGGACTCTGCTTCTTGTGGCTATGTCGTTCTGCTCTGCTCTCTCTGAATCTCCTTCATTCTCCAAAATGCTTCCTCTTTTATAGGACTTCAGAAACTAATCAAGACCCACCCAAATGGGTGGAGACACACCTCAACCTAATCCAGTTTAACAAGTACTCTTGATTAAATCACATCTCCAGGGAGATCTAATTACAGTTCCAAATTTACAATACTGAATAAGGATTAGAAGAAGGGACTGCCTTTGCAAAATGGGATTAAGATTAAAACATGGCTTTTCTAGGGTCCATACATCATTTCAAACCAGCACAAATGGATTTTTTAAAAATATTTTATTGATAAATATCCACATATTATAGTCCAACCATATTATACAATCAGTGGCTCACAGGATCATCACATAGTTGTTTATACTTCACCATGATCCTTTTTAGAACCTTTGTATCACTCCAGAAAAAGAAAAAAAAGAACTCATAGATCCCATGAGAGTGTACAACTCTTCAACTTTGTTCACTCTTGCCAGTGAAGCTAGATTCAGTAAAGCACATTAATCTTAAGTATTAATCTTTCATATACGGGGAAAGCAGGAAACCTAGAGAACAGTCTTATTTCCTAAGAGCTTTATTTCTAAATCCTTAATTTTCTGTCTGGATGAATGGTTTTCGATTTCCTCTAAGTCAAAAAGAACTAAAGAAAGTTTTGTAAAGGATTTAAATGCTACTGGAGCTTTGTTGTTCATCTGTAGAGAGGCACTGAGAAAGAGCCCTGACTCAGCTGGGTTTGATAATGTCTTTGCCACGTTTTAATTATGTAAACTTGGGTTAATCATTTGACTTCTTTGAAGTACCTTTTCCTTGTCCAGAAAGTAGGAGAAATCCCTATCCCGTTGAGTTGTTATTAGAATTAAGTCTTTGTTACATTACTTCCTACAAGTGTGGCCTTGGGCAAGTTATTTAAACTTTGTGTCAGTTTCCTCAACTGAAAATTTGATTATTTTCAGATAATCCCTACTGCATAGGGTTTTTGTGAAGTCAGTTCTTAGAATGGTGTCTGGAACACAGTAAATACTATATAAATGTTAGCTGTTACTATTCTGTGAATATATGATATATGACACCTATATGTCAACCAGGCTAGGATTCTTATGGGCGCCAGCATTCGTAGGGAGCAGCATGAGGGCATGCTGACCTTTAAGGTAACTGTTGGGGATACATGTGAGAGAATCTAAACCATAAACCCCTGCCTAATTATTTCAAGTTTTGCTTAAAAGGGGGGAAGTCCTAAAATGAAAATATTTTCTAAGGGGAGAAATAGATGCCAAAAATGTATAAATAGAGTGTTCTTATAGTCCTTAGTAATGTAAGCCCTTCTTCCCAATTTATTTTTGTTCATCACTGAAGACCCCTTTGTGGGATGAGGGGCTTAAAAGCCATGTTATATGATAAGGTTCTGCATGTTAAGAGGAAATAGCAGGTAAAATATTTTTGTGGGACTCTTATCAAAGACTGTCTCAGGAAGGTTTCACTCAATAGGCTGTATCAATTCTTCTATACTCTCCCCCATTATCTGCATTTTTCAGATTCAGTCAACATCTTTAAGGACATTTAGGTCAAGAATTGGGGACAGCCATTTGATATTGGAAAGCAAACATTTTTAGCTCACAAAAATCTGTCTTTTCCCTTTTAGCTTCCTGTAGTTATTTCCCTGATTCTGGAAGAGGGAGACAATTTATAACCACATTTTATTGGTACTTTTCTCCATTACACAGATGATAAATTATTGAGAAGCTATTTGCTCTATATAAATGAAATATGTGGCTCATCCCCATCCAGCAGCTTGCTTGAACTGGCTCCAGCTGCTGTGAATTGGAGTTGGGAAAACAAAGCAAATCCCTTTTATACATTATGGGCTTGGTCCTTTGGGTCTGTGCAGGGGATAGAAAGGGCGGCAGTTATAGAAAGGAACAATGAACTAATGGACTATTTGCTGTCTGGTTGCTACTTGAGAGCAACAGACAGAGTCAGCTCTTTCATTGTCCCAGAAGGATCCTTTTCTCATCTGAGTATTGGAGGTCAGAGATTTTATACCTATATTTTAGCTAGTTCTATTCTGGGTTCCTAGTCAGAGATAGTCTGATCTTCCAAAAGGTTTTAAAATTTCCTGATACTTTATGGTAGTCAATTTTTTTTTTTTTTGCTTTATTTTATTTTTCTTATGGTAGTAAATTTTAACCTTTGTTTGGATCTCTTATCCCTTTGAGAATCTGATTAGTCGTGAACCTCCCCCCTCCTCAGCATCACTGATGTATGTGCACATGAAAGACTTCAGGGTGTTCATGAGCTCCTCCAACCACCTACCTACTTACCTCTTTATAAATCAATGGCTCTCTCTTATTAGATTACATTTTCCCTGTGATTTTAAAAAACATGTTTGATAATATTGTTATATTCTAGTTCTCTCTATTTCAAAAATAGAAAATTCATTATCTCACTGTGATTTTGTCTGTCTGTAAAGATAAAATCAGCTGAGTTTTTAAATAAGGTATAATCTTAATTTTATTCCAGGAGCCTTGTCTTTCTAAAGTCTTAATATTTAAAAACTCAGATTTATTTGTGCATGGATGGGTCAGTGGTAGAATGCTATCCTTCCATGCAGGAGACCCGGATTCAATTCCTGGACCATTCATCCCCCCCCAAAAAAAATAAAAACTCAGATTTAGAACTAGATAAATGTGCTTCATATTCCAAAAATTATACCTTTTTAAACTAAAATTCATGCACTTCCAGGATTAGTTTCATTTTCTCCAACTTAATAAACTTTGTTTTTTCACTTTATTTTTTTTTAATTAAAACTTTTATTTTGAGATCATCGTAGATTCACATGTAGTTGTAAGAAAAGTTCCCTGTACCCTTTACCCAGTTTACCCCAATGGTAACATATTGCAAATCTGTAATAGTATGATATCACAACCAGGCTAATGACATCATCATCATGTTGCCCTTTTTTTTGTTATACCCATCCCGTTCTGCCCCATTTCATTGTCCTTTATGCAATTCACATGGACTTTCACACAGCAAATATTTTCATTTTGTTGAGATCCAATTTATCAATTTTTCTTTTTATGGATTGTGCTTTTGGTATTGTCTAGTCCAAGATCTCAAAGATTTTAGTGTGTCTATTTCTAAAAGTTTTAGCGTTTTATGTTTCACATTTAAGTCAGTCATCCATTTTGAGTGAATTTTTATATAGGGCGTAAGGTTTTTGTTTGGAAGTTTTCTGCTCCTTAATTTATTTGCAATGTAGTCTATTGAGATATATTCATACACCATTCAGATCACCCAAAGTATACAATCACTGGCTCACAGTATCATCACACAGTTCTGCATACAACTCTGTGATCAAATTTAGAAAATTTTCATTACTCCAGAAGAAAAGATAAAAAGGAAAATCCAAATCCTCCCATACCCCTTAACCTCCTCTATCATTGACCCATGGTGTTGGTGTAGTACATCTGTTACAGTTGATGAAAGAGTATTAATAAAATATTGCTGTTAACTATAGTCCATAGTTTACAATAAGTACATTTTCCCTGTATACCCCTCTATTAATTAACTTCTTATAATAAGGTCATACATTTGTTCTAGTTCATCTTTTTAATATTTGTACAGTTAATCGTGATGTTGTCTGCCACAAGAGTCACTGCATTATACATGCCCATGTTTTCTTAATTACATTTTTTGAGGTGTAATTGATATACAATGAGCTGCATATATTTGAAATATACAATTTGATGAGTTTTGACATATGTATATAATCTTGAAACTATCACCACAATCAAAACAATAGATATACCCATAACCCCCCAAAGTATCCTAATGTTCCTTGGAATTCATCCCTTTCTACCTCCTGACCAGTCTCCATGAAAACACTGATTTGCTCCCTAATCTACAGATTAATTTGTATTTTTTAGATTTTTATTTAAATGGAATCATGTAGCATATATTGTTTTTTTGTTTTTATTTTGTTTGGTTTCTTTCACTCAGCATAATTATCTGAGATTCATCTGTACTTATAGGTATATTAGTAGTTTTATTTGTGTTCCTGAGTAGTATTCCATTTTACTGATAAACCACCATTTATTTTTCCATTCACCTGCTGGAGGACATTTGGGTGTTTTCCAGTTTTTAACTCTTATAAATAAAACTGCAATGAATATTTACGTACAGATCTTTGTATGGATATGTTTTCATTTTTCCTGGGTAAAACTTACAAGTGGAATGGCTGGGATGTAGGGTAGGATTCTTTTAATGATATTAATCACATGAGAAAACAAACCTTATACTTAACTTTCTGAGGACCTGTTAAACTCTTTTCCACAGCAGCTGCATCATTTCAAATTCTTATCATCAGTATATGGGGGTTCCTGTTTCTCTTCATCTTCACCTACACATTATTTTTTTGTTTTTATAAAAGTAGTCATCATAGCTGGTTCTGGGAAGATTGCAGAATAGGATAGGCCAAGTTCACCCCAGCTCCAAGGAACAGCTAGAGAAGTGACAGAAAAATGACCGGGACAGCAGTTCTAGGATACAAATGACCTGAGAGGGTCTCCTACGCTACATAGGGAGGTCCAGATACAAAAGCTGAGGAAATGAGACGTAGAGAACTGGAGACCATTCCGCTGTTACAAAGAGCCTAATGCACCCCTTTCCAAATGGAAACCCTCAGGAGTGCAACAGGGAGGCTTGGTTGAGGAAGTAAGCCAAGCCACACACTCCTTGACTGAACCTCGCCCAGGTATCCATGTGTGCCACAACCCTTCCCCCATGCACCTTGCCCTGTGCACTCGATCCCTGCCCTCATGCCCCAAGAACTCCTGCCCTGTCCCCTGCCCATGATGTGGGCCCCTTCACCCTACCCCCACATGCATATGTGCACGTGCACAATGCAGTCTGCACACCCATGCCCTGCCCCTCCTACCCATGCTCCCCGCCCCCTCATTTATCGCATCCTCCCCATGCTCATATGTGCATCCACACCCTGCCCCCTCTGCCCTACACACATGTGCCCTAGCACCGACTCCTGCACCCTGCACATGTGTGTACCCATGCCGTGGCACCCACGTGCCCTACCCCCACAACCCATGTCATGCCCCCTAAGACCTGTGCACCTGTGCTCCATCCCCCAGACTCTTGCTTCCCTCCCCCTGCGCAGGCACACACCTGCATCACACCTGTGACCCCATACATGTGTACACCTGTGCCTGCTCTCTTGCACCTTGGCCCTGTACCCCAACACCCCTGACCTCTGCGTCCTGACCCTGTGCACTGAATCCTGCTCCCTGATCCCCACATACCCTGAACACTGCCCATGCACCTTCCCCCACACACCAGTGCCTCACCCTTCCACTCTGCACAGCACCTCCTCCCCATACACCATATAGCCCCTGCTGTGCCCTGCCTCCATGTCCCCTGTGCCCTGTCTCTGAATTCCGAGGCCTGTCCAAGCAGTATCCCTCCATCACAGCTCCCACACCACAGCCCCACAACCTCATGCCCTGAACCCCATGCTCCTGGGCAGTAGCGTAATGCCCCTACCCAATGCCATGCCCTGTGCCTGTTGTGCAAATTCAAAACCTTAGATGACTGAAGGAAATCAACTTCCAAAGTAACTCTATTAAGAAAATTATATACCTCAAGGGCAATAGAAAATCAGAAAGATTATGAAGATGCAGACAGGTATAGCCCAGTCTAATGACCAAATTAGACACTGCTACCTGTCATAACTTGCCAAACCCCAACCAAAACCATTTTTGCCCATTCTAAAGAATACTTAGTGCATTATATAAGATTCTACAAAGATTCTATGCTCTAGGGTAACTTTGCAAAACCTGCAACCTTCAGATGGATACCTGGAATAGATAAGTCCTGAAATGCGGAGGGGCTAGCCTTTCCAGAACATCAACTAGTTCTGTCCCCTATCCCATATTATTGATAGCCCCTTCCAACATGAAAAAGTTAGAATGGTCATAGCCCAAACACCCCTGAAGAGTGGGAGAAAGATCAAAGGTGATGGTGAAGTTATACAGAGAAGGCCGGGCTTAACAAATGAGTAAGAGTGCGGAATCATTATATTGATATTTCTTTTAGCCTCCAGTACCTTAGAGCAGCTAGAAATAAAAACCTAAAATTGTGTAATTGTAACCCATACCAAACTCTGAAATCTGTTCTACAACTAATTGTTGTGATGTGCTTTGAAATTTATTGTTTTTATGTATATATGTTGTTTAAAGAGAAGGAGTTTAACAGAGAAATAGGATTTAACAAAAGAATATGACCACTGAATCATTATATTGATATTTCTGTTGGTCTCCAGTGTCTTGGAGCAGCTAGAAGAAAAAAACAAAAACTTGTGGAACGTAACCCATACCAAACTTTAAAATCTGTTCCATAACTACTTGTTAAAATGTACTTGGAAATTTTTGTGGGTTTTTTTTTTTGTGTATATGTTATATTTCATAATCTTAAAAAAAAGATAAAAAAATTCACAACTAGAAAAAAACACCAGAGGAGACAGACTTTGGAACAACTAATCAAAGATGTTCATAAAACTGTACTAAATAAATTCACTGGGTTGGCTAATGGCATAAATGAGGCACTAGAAGAGGATAAAGAAAAACTTGGTAGAATAAATAGAAAATAGCAGATATCAGAGAGATGAAAGATATTGTAGCCCAAATAAAAAATATACTAGAGGCATGCCACAGCAAATTTGAAGAGACAGAAGAAAGAATAAGTGAATTAGAGGACGTGACGATTTCAAATGCACAAAAGTACAAATGGCAAAAATGATGGAAACATTTGAATTGGTTTTCACAGAAATGATGAAAAACATGAAGCGCACAAATGTAAGAATCATCAGTGTCCCAGAAGGAGAAGAGAAGAGTAAAGGGAAGATTAGTTGAGGAGATAATGGGGGAAAACTTTCCAACACTTATAAAAAACATAAATATGCAAACCAAAGAGGCTCAACGAACTCCTAATAGAATAAATCCAAATAGGCCTACCCAAGACACATACTATCAATGTATCAGATGCCGAAGGGAGGCAGAAAATCCTGAAAGCAGCAAGAGAAAAGTGATCTGCTGCATGCAATGGAAACCACATAAGATTGAGTTTGGATTACTTAACAGGGAGCAAGAAGGCAGTGGAATGATATATTTAAGATCCTGAAAGAGAGAGACCTCCAGCCAAGAATTCAGTACCTATCCAAGATGGATAGATCTATCAGCTGAAAAAATAAGGAGAGGGAAGTCTGGATGAGGGCACAGAATTGAAGAGTACCAGTGAGGGTAACTTAAAGGATAAAAAAAAAATAGAAGGAAAAAAATATATAGATCTGAAAATAAAATCCGAAGGATAAGATAGTAGGATTAAGAAATGCCTTTATAATAAAAATTTTGAATGTTAATGGACTAAACTGATCAATTAAATGATACAAATTGGTAGAATGGATTAAGAAATATGATCCATCTATATACTGCTTTATAGATTTTAAGTGTAGAGAAGTCATGAGACAAAGAAGGACACTACATGTTAATAAAAGGGGCAATTCACCAAGAAGAAATAACAATCATAAATGTTTATGCTCCCAATCAGGAAGCTCCAAAGTATATGAGGCAAACATTGTCAGAACTGAAGGGAGCAATACATATTTCAGCAATAGTAGTGGAAGACTTCAGTTCACCACTCTGCTCTATAGATAAAACAACCAGACAGAGGGTCAACGAGGAAATAGAAAACTTGAACAATTTGATAAATGAAATAGACCTAACAGACACATAAAAATCATTACACCCAAAAACACGAGGATATATGTTCTTCTCTAATGCTCTTGGAAAGTTCTCCAGGATAAATCATATGCTGGGGCACAAAATAGGTCTTTATAAATTTAAAAATATTGAAATTATTCAAAATGCTTTCTCTTACCCCAATGGACTGAAGCTGGAAATCAACAACCACCAAAAAACCAGAACTTTCACAAATAAATGGAGATTAAATAGTGTACTCTTAAACAACCAGTAGGTCAAAGAAGACATTGCTAGAGAAATTGGTGATTATCTGGAGATTAATGAAAAATGAGATTATGACATAGCAGAACTATGGGATTCAGCAAAAGCAGTGCTGAAAGGGAAATTTACTGCCCTAAATGCCTATATTTAAAAAGAAGAAAAATCAAAAATTGAGTACTTAACTACTCACTTGGAGGAACTAGAGAAAGAACAATGAACTAACCCCAGAGCAAATAGAAGAAGAGAAATAACAAAGACTAAAGCAAAATTAAATAAATTGGAGAACTAAAGAACAGTGGAAAGAATCAATAAAACTAAAAGTTGATTCTTTGAGAAAATCAATAAAATCAATGGACCCCCCTAGCTAGGCTGACAAAAAAAAAAAGAGAGATAAAGAACGCAAATAAAATAAAAATGAGAGGAGGGTCATTACCATACCATGGCTCTAAGAAATAATGAAAGTCATAAGAGACAAGTAGGAACAATTACACGTCAACATATTAGACAACTTAGATGAAATGGACACATTCCTAGAAACACATGAATGATCTACACTGGCTCAAGAAGAAATAGACTATCTCAACAAACCAATCACAAGTAAAGAGATTCAATCAGTCATCAAAAAGTTTTCCTACAAAGAAAAGCCCAAGACCAGACGGCTTCACAGACGAATTAAATCAAACATTCCAAAAAGAACTAACACCAATCCTGCTCAAACTCTTCCAAAAAATTGAGGAAAGAGGAACACTACCTAACTCATTTTTATGGAACTGATATCATTCTAGTACACTCTAGCATCTGGTAAAAACTAAAGATGCTATAAAAAAGGAAAATTACAAGCCAATGTCCCTAATGAACATAGATGCAGAAACTTTCAACCAAACACTAGCAAATCGAATCTGTGACAAATTAAAAGAATTATACACCATGACCAAGTGGAGTTTATGCCAGGAATGCAGGGGTGGTTCAACGCAAGAAAATCAATGTAATACAGCACATTAACAAATCAAAAGGGAAAAAAAATCACGATTTGACAAAATTCACCATAATTTTCTGATAAAAACACTTCAAGAAGTAGGAAACAAAGGAAACTTCTTCAGTATGATAAAGGGCATATATGAAAAATCCATAGCTAGGGTTGTACTCAGTGGTAAGAGACTGAAATCTTTCCTCTAAGATCAGGAGCAAGACAGAGATGCCCTTTGTCACCATTATTATTCAGCTTGGTATTTGAAGTTCTAGCTGTAGCAATCGAGCAGGAAAAAGAAATAAAAGGCATCCAGATTGGAAAGGATGAAGTAAAACTTTCATTATTTATAGATAACATGATTCCATACTTGGGAAATCCTGCAAAATCTATGACAAAGCTTCTTGAGCTAATAAATTCATCAAAGTAGCAGGATATAATATTAATGTGCAAAGAGCAGTAATGTATCTATATACAAGCAATGACCTGAGGAGACAATTAAGGAAAAAATTGGATTCAAAATAGCAGCTAAAAGAATCAAGTATATAAGAATAAAATTAGCCAGTGATTATGTATGAGTTTTTTCTTTTTATTTCTTTTTTCTGGATTGATGCAAATGTTCTAAAAAATAATCATGGTGATGAATACACAACTATGGGATGACATTATGACCCATTGATTGTACAGCATGTATGTAATATATGTGTGTGAAGATTTCTCAATAAACATATTTTTAAAAAATTAACCAGGTATGTAAAGGACCTGTACACAGAAGACTATATAACATTGCTAAAAATATATCAAAGAAAATCTGACTTGGTGGACAGATATTCCCTGCTCAACCTTAAATATAGCTAAGATGTCAGTGCTACCCAAAACGACCTATAGATTAAATGCAATACCAACAAAAATTCTAACAACCTGTTTTGAAGACTTGGAAAAGCTACTTATCAAGTTCACTGGGAAGGGAAAGAAAACTCAAATAGCTAAAAATATCCTAAAAAAGGAGAACAAAGTGAGAGGATTAACACTTCCTGACAGTAAAGCCACAGTGGTCAAAACAGCATGGAACTAGCACAAAAATAGAAGTATTGACCAATGGAATCAAATTGAGAGTACAGAAATAGACCACCAAATCTGTGGGCAACTGATCTTCAATAAGGCCTCCAAATCCACTGATCTGGGACAAAATATTTTCAATAAATGGGTGTGGGAGAACTAAATATCAATAACCAAAAGAATGAAAGAGGATCCTTACCTTGTACCTTCTACAAAAATTAACTCAAAGTGGATCAAAGGCTGAAATATAAGAGCCAATATCATGAAACTCCTAGAAGAAAATATTGGGAAATATCTATAAGACATAGTAATAGGAGGTAGCTTCCTAAACTTTACACCCAAAGCACAAGCAACGAAAGAAAAAATACATCCATGGGAACTCTTCAAAATCAAATGCTTTTGTGCCTCAAAAGACTTTGTCAAAAAGGTGAAGAGGCAGCCAACTCTATGGGAGAAAATATTTGTAAATCACGTATCGAATAAAGGTTTGATACCCTGTATACATAAAGAAATCATACAACTCAACAACAAAAGAACAAACGACCCAATTATAAAATGGGCTGAAGATATTAATAGACATTTTTCTGAAGAGCAAGCACAGATGGCTGAAAAGCACATTAGGAGAGATGCTCATTTTTGTTAGCTATAAGGGAAATGCAGATCAAGACTACAATGAGATACCACCTCATACGTATAAGAATGGCTGCTATTAAACAAATAGGAAACTACAAATGTTGGAGAGGATGTGGAGAAATTGGGACACTTATGCACTGCTGGTAGGAATGTACAGCCACTATCAAAGACAGTTTGGTGGTTTCTTAGAAAGCTAAATATTGAGTTACCCTTTGATCTGGTAATACCACTACTCAGATATACTCAGAAGAGCTAAAATCAGTGATGTAATAGACAGCATCGTCATTCATAATTGCCAAAAGATGGGAACAATCCAAGTGCCCATCAACAGATGAGTGGATAAACAAAATGTGGTATGTACCTACCAGAGGATATAAAGCAGCAGTAAGATGAAATGAGGTCCTGAAGCATATGACAGCATGAATGAATCTTGAGGACTTAACACTGAATGAAAAAAGTCAAACACAAAAGGATAGATACTGTCTGATTTCACTTTTATGACTTGGTAAAAGTAAACTCAGAGGCTTATAATACAGAATATAGGGGACCAAGAGATACATAGAAGATAGAGATAGGTGAATGGTTAGCTAATGAGGTTGAATTTAAATGTAAGGGAATGGATAAAAGTGAAGGCAGGGCAGGCAATGGTGGCTCAGTGGCAGAGTTCTCGTCTGCTATGCTGGAGACCCAGGTTCGTTTCCCGGTGCCTGCCCATGTGAAAATACAAAAAAATGAAGGTAGTTCATTTGTGGGTCTTTAAGTTATAGTGCCATATTGAAGGTGAACGTGATTGAAAGGAGTTGTACAGAGCCATGTATACCACTCATTAACACTATATAAATAAGTTCTTGCATGAACTTCTTCAAAAGGTATGAATCTTGTACAAAGAGTAAATAACATTGGGGTATAGGGGGAAAACTATTGCATGCTATGGGCTGTGTTTAACAGGAAGCCAGCAACAGTACTACAGCAATACCAGGGATAAATAATTGGAGGGGAAGGACAAAAGTTAAGAAGGAGGTTTTGATTTTCTATTTGATGAGGGTGTGTTTATCGGTTATTTTTCTCTTGGGAGCAAGGAAAATTGTCTAACATTGAGAGTGTTGATTATACAACTAAGTGGGGATAATGTGAGACATGGATTGTTGACATTGGACATTATACATGATGCCCAATGGATGGAGGTGGCTGAAAGATACACTGAGAAGTAAAATGGTGAACTATAGTGTATACATATGATCGAATATTGTGCTGCTACAGAAATGAATGATATCGTGAGGTATGCAACAATGTAAATGATCCTAGGGGATATTATGTGATGTAAAATAAGCCAGAAACAAAAGAGTAATTATTATATGTCGCATTTAGAAAATACTTAGGGGCTTAAGTGTAAGCTCTTATAGCAGTCACATTTAGTCCAGAGCTGTAATTGTTATTTCTAGATTGTGAGAGGCTGTGCTATGTATGTATAACCTTGTATTTCCCTGGAACTTTGGGTACCTGTGTGTCTCCTAAAGCTCATAGTAGGCGTTCTGCAGTACTGAAGGTCAGCATTGCCACATACAACAATTGTTAAAGAAATTGAAAAAGAGAGCAGTCTTCAATTAGAGATAAGAACCAAGTGGATAGGGTTGAGACTAAGGTAGATCAGAATACAGGGGTAAGGAGGATGTTGTCTGTATTTTAAAACTTCACCTACTCTATGAGATCAAAGGAAGAGAGGTTTATTTTGTCCAATACCTAAATTTTCTATAACACATAATCTAACTCATCCAGACAGGATAGATCATGAAAACAACCCAAACACAGGGAGCCCAGAATGGAAATAAAGGCTCATAATTCTGTATAGTTTAATGTAATGGCCAGATGCATCCCAGAGTATGTTGAGCAGATAACTAAAAGGTATTGGCAAAGTCCCTTGAGGGATAGGAGAAAAAAATATGGAATTATTAAACTTTCCCAACTGGGAAACCCCAGATACTCTTGTAAACAGTAGGGGCTCCGAAAATAATAGGCCAAGCCCTTGATCTTGAGACTTGTTCTTATGAAACTTATTTCTGTTGTGGGGAAATTAAGCCTACCTAAATTATGCCTAAGAATTCCAGAGAACCTCTTTTGTTGCTCAGATGTGGCCTCTCTCTCTTTAAGCCCAATTTTGCAAATGAAATCATTACCCTCCCCGCTACATAGGGGACATAACATCCAGGGGTGAAAGTCTCTCTGGCAACGTGGTATTTTACTCCCAGGGATGAACCTGGCCCTGGCACTGTGGGATTGACAATGCCTTCCTGAACAAAAGGGGGTGAAGAATGGTAACAAAATAAGGTGTTAGTGGCTGAAAGAGTTCAAATAGAGTCAGAAGGCTATTCTGGAAACTACTCTGCAAGCTTCAGAAAGATATTATTTACCGTGGTTTGCCAAACTCCAACCAAAATCATTCCTGCCAACCCAAAGAACATCTAGGGCTCTGTCTGAGATTCTACAAAAGTTTCATGCACTATGAATACTTTCTAGAAACCTACAACCTCCAGATGGGTTCCTAGGCCAAATAAGTCCTGAAACCCAGAGCAGCCAGCTTCTCCAGAACATTAGCTAGTTCCATCTACCTGTCCCATATTATGGACAGTCATTTCCAACATGAAGAATTTAGAATGGGCTTAGTCCAAATATCTCTAAAGATTGGAAGAAAGATGAAAGGAGAAGATAGAATTATAACAGAGAAAATAGGATTTAACAATGAGTGTGACTGCTGAATCATTATATTGATATTTCTTCTAGTCTCCACTGTCTTGGAGCAGCTAGAAGGAAAAAGCCGAAAATTGTGGGAGTATAACCCATACTAAACTCTGAAATCTGTTGTATAACTAATTGTTGCAGTGTGCTTTGAAATTTATTGCATTTTTGTATATATGTTATTTTTCACAATAAAAAAATAGTCATCCTAGAGGTTCTGACTGATTTTTAATATTTAACCAACCTTGTATTATTGGAATAAATTCACTTGGTCATAGTGTATCTATTTTAAAATATCATCACTGGATTGAGTCTGTTAACATTTTGCTTAGGATTTTTGCATCTGTTTGATGTGTAAGACTGGCCAGTAATTTTTTTTTTTCCAAGTACTTTTTTTTTTTTTTTGGGTGCATGGTCCGGGAATCGAACCCACGTCTCCCACACGAAAGACAAGCATTCTTCCACTAAACCACCCCTGCGCCCCAGTAATTTTTTTTTTTATAAATCCTTAACAGATTTGGATATCAACAACAAATGTAATCAGCTGTGGATGTAGCTGACCTGATCATGACTTAATTCTATGAAATATCCTCATCTCAACAGACAGACCAGAACTTGCCCAACCAGACAAACAGGTACCACCACCTGGCCAAGTTGACATGAATGTAACCATCATAGCTTCTGAGAATTATACTGTCTAACCCAAAGGTTACTGTTACTCAGAAAAATGCACTGGAAGTGAGGAGATTGTTAGTTACAAGTAGAAGTTCTCACTAGTAAAAAAAAAATGCTCCAACTAAATTGTACCTATAATAAGTGCAAGTAGATTGCCTATGATGGTTACACTTAGAGAAAAAAGATTTTAAAAATATTTTGCAACTTCACAGAAGACATAAGAAAAATGGATTTTTAGTTTTTCTGAGTGAAAATCATAGAACTCATCAGAATGCTACTCTATTGAGTTACAGGGTTGACTGCTTGGTCTTTTTAAGACCTTATTCTCTTTTGGGGAGCTAGATACAATCTCTTTGTACTTCTCACATGGGGTTGAAATGAGCAGAGACCTGTTTTCAGGCCTCACTTGGACACCCTATTCATATCATGAAAAGTAGACTCAATGTCAGGCCTTAGAAAGATTTTGGGCATTTTTTATATGAACTCACATATGAGTAGACTGTCTTGTTTTTACCGTGTCATATTTCTGGAAGAGAAGGAGGTACAATGGAATCCTGAGGGTTTAAATAAGGTCCAAAACTCCGACTCTGCCCACGTTTAAATTAGATCTACCTGGTTTTTATTAAATTATATGAGCTGTTTTATACTCCTGCCAAAAATCCAAATGCCTTCTTGAGGAACAGCTGTATAAGTGTTTGCCCAACTTTGTCTCCTTGGGAAAGAGAATGTACAGGGGCTCAGACTGGGATGAACCATCACATTAACCTTGGCCATAAGCTTTGCCCCACACTCAGCACAAAAAACTCTGCAGATGAGGTGGGTTTACATAGGCAACTCAGCCAGCTCATTTCTGAAAGACTGAAATATTAACGGTTTCTGCCTCTGAGCTGCTGCAAATGGCCTCTTTTCTCTTTTTACCCTACTTTGTAGTTTACACAGATGCAAAATCTTTCTGTCCTCTAGTTTTCAGGGATGCTAATTTTCCTTAATAGATGAGCATCTGCCTGGGTCATTGCATGTGGCAGTGCATTGTATAACTCCAAGGGGTGTCATTCACATAACTACCATGTGTTTTGTGCCCCTGGAGTTGAGCATTGCGGGGCTTGCACAACTTCACACAAAAGCTCTGATATCTGCTTCAAATGCAGGGTAGCAGGTGATTGGGATTCCCTTTCTTCTAGTAAATGCAGTTCAAATTTTGGCTTATGCTGGCATGAAACGGTGGTTCTTATCCTTGAGTTCCTGCAGAACAAGCAGCAGTCGAGTCCTTGCTCCAAGAATTCTAGGAATTGTGTGATATCTCTTCTTCATGGCTGAGCCCCAAAACTCTTCTTGATTCATCAACAACAGTACAATTGTGGCTTAAGGCCAAGCTGCTGAGATTTTGCAAAACTCTTCGCAACTTAACATCAGTAAATCAGTCGCATAAACTACTAGTTTGTAGAATGGGGCTGAGGAATGAGGCAAACGTGGACATTCTTAATTAGAGCTGACCCAAGGCAAGGCTGCACCAGAATGGGTTTACTTCTACCACCTCTCCATCTGCTGTTTCAAATAGGACTCTTTTGGTTAGAAGAAACAGAAAACTCAAGTCTAAGTTGTTTATGTAAAAAACAAAGTAGATTTATTGGCCCATTTAACTGAAATGCCTATGAGTATGGCTGGCTTTAGGTGCTCCAGTGAATTTAGTACTTAATCTCTTTCTTCCTCTCTTCTTCCCTGCTCTCTCTCCTATCTCTCAGTTCTGTTTTCCTTCGTGTTAGCTTTATTCCTAGGCAAGTCTGTGGCATCTGGGGATCTCTAGCATCCCCAGGCTTATATCTAGAGGAACGAAACTGCCCTTAGTAATCCAAGAGGAAAGGAACCCAAAAGCTCCAAAAAATACCAAACAAAAACAAAAATGAACAAAACAACAACAGAAACTCAAAGGTTATGTTTCAAGGGTCTGGCTTGGGTTGTGAACTCACTCTCAATCAATTACTGTAGCCAGGAAATGGAATCATTTGATGGCCAGGCCTGGGTCAAGTGTCCTTGTGGTGATATGGAATATCCATCCCAAACCAAGTAGATGCTGAAGGATGGAAGGTTGCTTCTCTAAAGAAAAATCAAGATGCTATGACTAGAATAAGAGGAATGTATACCCGTGTGTCAAAACAGGAGTCATCAGATCAGGTCTTTTTCTCTCTCCACCCCATGTCTACCATATAGGGTAGATGGGCTGGGCTCTTCACCATAGACCCTAATTATTTTTGCCCTTTCTGATATATTTCCTTGTTTAGGAAAATATATCAGTTTATATGTTAAAACTGCTTATGCTGCATTTACCAAAATATATAAAGGATTTGTAAATATAAAACGTAAATGAACATGTTTATGCCCTTAATTTATTTGACCTTTCCATAATATTTCATGCTCTCGACATGCACCTCCATTTTAAATCTTCTTTATTGACTTCTATGACACTGTGGGCTCTTTATCTTTCTACTTTTCTGATCCTTGTAAACCTTTTGATGGCAACCCAGAGAGTTAAGAAACTAGGCTAACCCAGTGATTTAAGAAACTACTAAATTGTCTTAGCTTTACCTTCTTGATAGTCCTTAGATCCAACATTTCTTTATCTCCACAACCACTTCATTTGGGTCCTCATCACCTCTCCTCTCAGATGTTGTCATACCTTCCAATAGCTCTCTTAGCTTCCAGTTTTATACGTCTCAAATCTGTCCTACACAACTTCTTCCAGATCCTTCTTAGTTATCTGTTTGAGTTTCATCTTGTTCCCTACTTTCCTAAAGATGGCAATAATAGACTCTATTAATTGGCCTTAGGCCCCTTCTGTAGCCTCATTTCTTCCTTGTACCCTCTGAATTTCCATCACATCAGACTTCTCATAGATTCTGTCATACACCAAATGTTTCAGTCCTCTATGCTTTTGTACCTGGTATTCAATCTGTATGAGATGCCCGTCTCCCATTTATGTGCATTGTAATCTGTTGGTCTTTTAAACCCCTATTCAGGCATCATGTCCTCTTGGAAACTTTCTCTAACACCCTTCCCACCCAACTCTGAGCATAAGAAATCACTATTCTGTACTAATTTGTGTGTACTTTATTATGTACAGCTCCCTGTACTATACTTATTTATTTACATTTGTGTCTCCTTTACCAGATTGAATTTGCCTTTAGGTATGACTTGCACTTAACTAGACTCCATCACTCAATTCTGACACATGAATAGTTGCTTCACACAGTTTCTGTTACCTCCTTAGCCACTGAAAAGTTTCTGACCAAAGTTTAAATAAGGTATTAGTATGCAAACATCCTGAGGCAAGTAACTTTTGTGTGTTATTCACTATCCTTGTCATAGATTACGTACTCAGTGAATGAATAAATAAGTGAGTAAACCTATAGTATTGCCCAGAAACATCTAACTTTCATTTATAGTCTTTTGCCACTCCAACCACTTGGAGCACTGAGATGGAGGTTAGGTGGCTTTCTGTGGCCATCTTACCCTTAAGAGGCAAAGTCATAGATTAGAATATGGGTATTTGGTTGATTTCAGCCAGAGGTTCATTCCACCACAGTGCCTGGAGAAATTGGAGGATTTTGCTTTTAGTACCTTGGTCATTAACATGTCAGTGTTTTCAATTGTATGTTGGTAGCTCTGTTGCTATGTATAAACCTCATGAAGACTGATCTGGGAAGACCGAAGAAGTTCTAGAAATCCTAAGGGATGGGAGTGCCTTTTTATACTTTTTCATACTACTGAGAATGATTGGAAGCAAATGAATAGGGGGAGGGAGAGGAAAAATCAGAGGAAGAAGAATGTGAGAGAGAAAACAGTAAAATATACAGAAGGAAGAAGAATGTGAGAGAAGAAAAAGAGAGAAAAAAATTTTTTTTGTCCTTCTAGCACCCCCACCCCCATCTCCCAAGGCCTTTCTGGCCTTGTTCTTTGGTGTCTAGATTCCTTTCCTTTGTTTCCACACACCAATTGAATCCGTGCCTTTTATTGTTAGTAAGTATTCTCTGAAGGTAGGTAGAATATATAAACCATAACCACAGAAGGACATTTTCTGTGGGGGAACACTTGTCTTTGGGGGACACCACCCAACATCTAATCCTGCTTCCTCTGGTTGGTGAGTCTGGTAGGAGGTGAGGATTTCACCTCCAACTGTGGAAGCTGAAATGGCCAGATCCTTTTGACTCCTGGATGATAGGATACTATCTAAGCTCAGGCTGTCAGATGATCCTCCTAGGATTTTCTTTGAGTCTGGGGTGAATGTCACCAAGAAGCAAGGATGGTTCTGGGTTCACCCTACTGCCAGCAGTGGTGACATTGAGTATCCTTGGCAGCTACAGGGTCTTCCTAACTAGGCTGCTTCTATGATGTGACCCTGGTTTAAGCCAGCCTCCCAGCCTCTTTTGGATTGTGTCATTTTCCAGGGCTTTAAGTTTTCCCATTATTCTGCTGTAGCAAGTAGGCTTTTAAGCAGGCAGGCCTCTCCCCACCCTTCTTCTGGTTCAGCTGTCTTCACTGTGGAAAATACCCAAAGCCCCTCTCCTCACCTTCAGGACCGGGTGAAACTGCAGGCAAGTGAGAGAAGACCCCTGGGATGGGGACCCTCCCCTAACAGCTCATCTGCTTCTGTAACCCACTTTGCACCTTAAACTAACCAATTGTTTTTCCTTTAATATTGCCGGTGGCCATATTAAGCTTACCTTATTTCTAGCATGTAATACAGTCTATAAAAGCTAAGGTTGCCTTTTGTTCGGGGCTCACACTTTCAGAGGCTACTCGGCTGAGCCCTATGGCCATAGAAAATAAAACCTACTTCTTAAACCTCGGAGCCTCAGCCTGTTTTATTCTATTTCTATATAACATTCCAGGAGGCTTAAAGCCTTGTCCCTTTTTTCGTGCAACACTGCGAACTACTAAACATCCTTTCAGCAAACCCCTTTTCTGCTCAACTTAGCCAGGTGGGTTTCCTTTGTTGACAACAAGGAACCCTGACTAGTAACCCCTCCTTATCAGCATTAGAAAAATTCAGAGAGAAAATAATACAGTTTTATCTTGTGGCTCCTCTTACCTAAGTCCTCCTTGCTCTTGTTTTTATTCTCATCCTTGTCTTCTCCCTGCCTCCCTCCTTGCCATTCTTCAGCTATCAGCACTTCCTTTCAGCTCCATTTCAGTTCAAGCTAATGGATTAATTATGCCAGGTGCTTATATCATAGCCAAATCTTGAATAATCCACTTTCTTCTATATGAGAGTGGCAAGTGTGGCAAATATTGGAACTCTCTTTATACAGAATACAAACACACCTAATATATGATGGTCAGGACATATATTTCCATGACAACAGGACATCTGAGATTTTAGATAAATGAAAAGATACATATGTACTTAAAGCCATTGTTTTCTCTTCACTGCAGGCAATAAGTAGACCTCTGATTAACACAGGTTCACAAAGTTCATTAGAAGTCAATACAGTGCACTTAATGAGTTATCTTTAGCATTATGTATTTTCTGAGACAAAGCAAGTTTTCTTTCCTCTCTTCCTTTGGAGGGAGAGATAAAAGTAGACATTTTCAGTTCCATCTGTCAATAATGGAAAGTCCTCATTTTTATAACAATTTAATTTTTCCATAAAAAGTGAATCGTGTCTTCAATACAAATAGTTTTCAGGGCAATTATAATTAGGGTGCATGTGAAGGTAAAGAAGGAATGTTTTCACTCGCAATCCATTTGCTCCCTGCCCCTCTTATGTCCCTGCTTTTTTGTTCCTACCAACCATGCTGCATTCCTGCTGCAGCTCAAGGAACTTTTAAAATAACTCATTTACTATGTCTGCACAGTGTTCAGTGCTGCTTTAACTCCTTAAAGTTCTTTGATTATAATAATAATAGGTGCCATTTATTGAGCACCAGGCACCAGTTATGTGCTAGTTGCTGGAGAAGGACTTTTTTTTTGGACAAGGACTTTTACATACAATATCTTGAAGCTCCCAAGGCATACTAATACCATCTGGAAGATGGTATTAGTATGCCTTCTACATATAAGGAAAGATAATTTGTCCAGATCACAGAGAGCCAGTGTTTGAACCCAAGTCTGTTATACTGAGAAACCTCTGCCTTCTCCCTTCTGCCTCTACTGTCCTGGTGTCTTTAGGAGAATTTTTGACAACTCAAAAATTAACAATACTCACATTTTATCACTGTTGTTTTTTTCACTTAAAGACAAGGAAAACTTACAGCATCTGGAAAGCCACAGAAATCAGGGGGAAATAAGTCTTTAGAGTATGATGTCCTTGTCTCTTCCCTATTAGTTGCACAGTAGTAAAGAAATAAAAGTAGCCAAGCACTCCAATTAAGAATGCTTGGTCCCTTGGCCAAGATATTAGAGCAGACACTTGTGAAAACCAAATAGACTTTGAATGATTTCTGATGAATCAGAGCCATGATGCACTGTTTCTAGCAATCCCATTAAAACAACTTGTGTTGTTGAGATCCTTTGTACTTTGTGAAAGACTTGCATCTGAAACAAGTGGCACCTTTAAGATTTGCTAGAGTGGAAGCTGCCACACTTGAAGATGATATAATAGAAACAGTCCCAAGTAACAGAGAGCATTTGACAACTCACCCTAAGTGCATTTCGTCTCCTCACTCATCTCCTAACAGCCTGATTGCCAAACTCAGCTTTCCAGTGTCTCCTGATGTCCTCATGAGATTATGGCTTTCAAATGTCTCCTGATGTCCTCATGAGAACACCTATCACCAGTCCTGGTTATGGCCCTGACTTTGCCTCCTGGATCATTTAGTGTGGCCTGTGCTCTCTACAGACCTGTAACCCAACAGGCTCCTGGTTTGGAGCTTTGCCCAGCCTGTATAGGAAAGGGGCAGTTCTCCATTCTTGTGTCCTGTTTGATTTTTGTGAGAAATTCACTCTCATTTATGACTTGGTAAATTTTAAACACTAATTTTGAATGAGGAAGAGGTAAGAAAAATCACCCAAGAAAGGAAAGCTTTTTATTTTAATCTGTTACTGTAATTGTGGGCTTAACTAATAGAAACAGGTTCGGGAGCAAGCTTCCCAAGACCCACCCCAGGTACACGCACATTCTCTGCTTCTGTAAACAACAAAAACATTTCTCTTTTTTCTTGGTGCAGAGGAAGTGGATTTGGAGAAACAAGAATGAGTTTGGAGAATATTTTGTCAAGAGGGAATTTCCTACTTTAAAGGAGTTAGAAACTGGCTTTAGAGGGGGGATGGGACTGTGTGCAGAGAAAAGAGTGTGTTTCTTGGGCAGGAAACTCATTTTTTGTCTCTGGGCTGGGAATGAGGGCCCATCTTTCCAGGGCGAGTGTAGGAGAGGAGGCTGTGAGAATCCTGAAGACCTGGGAAGGAATGGGGGTGGGTCTGGATTGCAGAGTTCCAAGGGTTGTCCCCTGGCCTCTGGAGCAATATGTAACTTCCTAGAGCAAGAAAGGTTAAGCATAAGCCTCCCATCTGCATTGCTACTCACAAGCTTCAGAGGCCCGAGAATGCATTTTCCATCATCTTACCTCTAAGTTTAAGGCAGCTTTATATATCCACTGCCGTCATCACCCCCAAACTCAAATAAGGAAAATAAGTAACATTTATGGCACACTTTACAGTGTGCCAGACATTATTTAAGTGCTTTATGTGGAAGATCTCATTTCTGTGGTTGACATAACTATCACCCCCATTTTCCAGATGGAGGTTTATAAAACTTTCTTTTATAAAGGTTCAGTAAATTTCCCAGGGTCACATGACTAGTACAACATGATGTAAACTGCATAAAAACATGTATGCATGCAAAACCCCATTCTTCATGTCCTTAATATCTGAAATGTGGGACTTTTTTGAAAACTAGTCTTCCTGTTGACTGAAGATGTCACCATAAGCAGGCTAGAAGGCTGTGCTGGGCAGGCTTTCCATGGAGCTCAAGCGCTTCTTCGTGGCCCATGTGATGTGCCCCAGTAGAATGGGAAGAGGGATGGCTTCTCTGTTTGGTCAACTCCACTTGGTCCCTCATGAATGTGATAGGCTTTCCTCCTCAGCTCTTGGGGCTATGCCTGTCATTGCCCCTCTCCCTGTTGCTGTGGAGTTTTGCCCCACTATGGATTCCCTCTTTGTCTCTTTTTCCCTCCAGACCCCTAAGCCCCTTTCGCTACCCATCTACTCACTTCAGGATCCAGCATATATTAAAAATTCAGATATCTATGTGCTATCAAATGTAACCAGCTTTACAATGTTATGATAAAGGAGTCTGTGTTCCTGTCTCTGCTTAGATTTACTTTAAAAAGGCCCCTTTAGTTTTCCTAGTTTAGAAGAGGCACAGACCAAAAAGAGGGCATTGAGCAATTACACCCAACACACACCCACAAACAAATATGAATGACTATATAAAAGACTGGGGGGAAAATTACAAAAATGAAAACATCATTTACTAATAAGATTATAGATAGATTTTTTCCTTCTTTCAAAATAGCCTTGATATCGTTACAGTATCTCATCAGTAAAGTACTAAGTTAATGGTATTCTATAAGTGTTTATTTGATTCATATTAACCAGCCTTCATATATTCTATTTTGTTCATTTCTTCTTTTCAGTTATCTTCTGCCCCAGGATTTTCCCAAAGTCCAAGCAAATGGGGAACCAGGTTGATTATGTTTAATATTACTGACTTTCAAATATCAGTGACTTTCAAATGAAGTAAGGATGAATGGAGATTTAAAAAATATTCACCCATTTAAAATTCTTTCTCCTTTTTGTTATGAAGATAGTAAGCAAGATTACTATTTTTTCTGCTTTTATAGAAACGATGTTAAAAAATACCGGCTATATTTATGAACTAAAGACTAAAAGACTTAGGCGTAGAGAAGGAAGAGGAGAGAGGCCAGACTGCTTGAATGTCAGATCTACCAACTGCCTAGTCTGAATAGGTTCCTGTCTTTTCTCACCCTGTAAAGCTGTTACCATGGAGCTTGTCAGATCCTTACCTGGAAATTCTGATTTAGTGGGTCTTGGGTAGGCCCAGGGGTTTATATTTTGACAAGTACCTCCAGATGGTTCTTATTGTCAGATATTAGTAGGGGATACATGATAATAATAGCTCCATTTATTTAGTGTTATTTTGTTCTAGGTGCTATGCTATGTGTTTTACGAGCATTATCTCATTTAAGCCTTACAACAACCCTGTTGCTTTGAGATTATAACTTAATTTGGGTTTAAGATTGACATGGCAGTTTCAATTCTGACCTCTTACAAAAACAACATTCATGTTGCATTTACAGTGTTGTAACTATCAAAACTCTACGTGCTGCCTTGACATCCATCTCACTTGGGCTAAGTCGCTTGCCTCAACAATGACCTCTGGTCTAGTTAATGAACAGCTTTCCAGCCCTGATGTAAAAACTCCCCTAGAGCTCAAACCCTGATCTGTGGCCACCACCTATACACTTCACTGAAAACCCATAGCTGGTCCCAAATGATAAGTAACCATACCCACTGTGCTCAGAACCTCGTACCTTCCCCCCGCCCCTTTTTTCCCCAAGTATTGCTTTAAACTAAACAATCCTTGATTCCTACAAGAAATCTATTAACCTCCTTCCTTGGACCACAAGCCCATGATCCAAGTGAGAAGAAAAGTACTATTATTGTTTTTAGAATCCTCTCTGACTATATGCTAATAAAAGGAAATGAATTTTATACCAAAGGATGTTATTTATAAAGAACTAGTTGAGGATAAAGCAGGATGACAATCAAACAGCTCAAATAGTGGGACTGAACTATTAATAGTAAAGGTTGGATAATCATTCCATTCACAGAGTGTCTAGTATTATAGCAAAATAAAAAAGGCATGATCCCATCTTTTGAAGAGCACACAATTAATGGGAGAAACGATGGGAAAAAGGAAGAGAAAGAAGAGAGAGAGGAATAAATGATTATATAGAAAATAGTGTGATACATGCTATAGCTAACATAATGAGAAAGTGGTGTTAAGTCATAGTAGGAGGGGAGAGAATCCAGAGAGCAGGAGAATCCGGTATTGTTAAAAGTACCTTTGTAAAGGAGGCGATATTGGAATTGTTTTAGGCCACTCAAGGATTATATTTCCTGTGAGAGCTTTTTAAAGAGCCAATATGAGTTAGCCCCATAAAGACTGAAAGATAATCAAGGGTCTCAGATTAGTAATAAACATAGGCATCTGCTGAATGCCAATCACTTTACCTGTAATATCTAATTTAATCCTAAATACAACCCAGTAGGTTAGATATTATTGACCCCCATTATATAGATGAGGAAAATAAGATCCAGAGAAATTAAGTAACTTGTCCTGGGTTTCACAGCTAAGCTTTGCATGACGTTCAAAGGAGTTTATTCTTACTTCTGAAGGTAAAGAAGAACTTAAAGTAGGGAAATAATGTGATCAGAGGTTTTTAAGAAAGTATCATGGTGTGGTCAAAGGTCAGAGGTAAGACCTGTTAAGAAGTTTTTGCAGAATAAGGGCCTAAGGTAGTGGTTGTTGGAGTGGAGACAATCCAGCAGACAAGGAAACATGAAGGACATGTTTTTGGACTGGATGTGGAGGGAGGAGGCATGGTCAAGGATGTTCCTCAGGCAACTTCCCTGGAATGGATGGTGATGCCATTTGGAGAGAGGGATGCCAAAGCTGATTGCCTTGGAGGGGGTAGGCATGTGATCACTTCTGGACACAAGGAGTTGGAGGTGCTGGTGGGGTATCTGAGTGGAGACGCTTAGTACATAGCTGGATATATGAGTTCTGGAGCTCAGGACAGAGATCTGGGTGAAGATAAAGATCTGGGAATTATCAGCACATGAATAATTTTTAAAGTCTTAGAAAGAGACAAGATCACTCAAAGGACTCTGATGTACACCAACAGGAAAGTAATGGGTTAGAGAAGAGGATCCATTGGAGATGAGTAAGCAGGAGAGACAAGAGGATAATGAGGGAAGACAAAGGAAGAAAGAGGGTGATTAAATTTGAGTGCTTCAGGAGTTAGTTAAAAGACATGGACCTACAGGTGTGAGAGCATTTTGATTTTTTGTAGTTACAAAAGGCCTCAGAGGAATTCAGCTGTTGAGAGCCCTTTTATACTGTCCCCTATAAGATGACTCTTTTAGGTTCATCTGTAAACCAACAAGAAGCCAGTAAGGTGTGGTTTCGAGTCTTGAGTCTACCACAGGCTGTCTGTGCAACCTTTCATCATTTAACTTCTCTGGGCCTTCTCTGACCTTGTTTGCTCATGTTGCCATAGATCAGTCAGTCAACAATTATAGCCTTAAAAGCAATTGTTTCTTGCTCTACAGGTAATTTTAAATCACACAAATGGCATGTTCAGTGGCTTTCTTATCTTTATTTGGCCCAGAGCTTTTGGTGAAAACCAGGCTTCACTTTTTTGAAAGTGGGTGGAAAAATTGTTTTGTTTTGTTTGAGTAAAGATTGGTTCCCATAGTATAGGCTAAAAAGACAGGTTTGGGGGCACAGTTATATATTCCCAAGTACTCTTTTGAGTACTAGCTCGTTTCAAAGCTTTAGAATCTTGTTTGGTGAGCCCAGTGTATTAAACAGCCTTATATTCATTAGGTACCTACTGAGTGCAAATATACTGAGGTGGGCAAATACACATAAGATATGACTGATGAGGATGATTACTGAAAGTAGTGTCTATAAACACCTTCAGTAGCATTCAAAACTCTCTGTGGGAAGTCTCTCTTGCATCCATATCTTTCTGTCCTTGCCTCCTATTCTCTTCCCTCAGGTTCTGACCAAAACAAATTGTTCATGTTTCTTGGGATGCTTTTATTCTTCTAGCCTCTTTGTTCCATTTACCTTGACCTCCCTCCTTCAGATATTAAAATCCTGATCATTTCTCAAGTCTCAGCTCAAATGCCTCTCTTCCACCAATATTCATTCATTCGGCTAGTGTTTATTGAGTGCCTAATGTGTGCAAGACTCCTTGCAGGCCTTCTCCAGTCACTTTGTCAAGAATACTTCTAAGATCATTGTTACAGTGATAATGTTATAACAATATTAATCACAATAATCATAGTAACAACAGTGGCCAACACATGTGGCACTAACTATGTGACAGAATTGTTTTGGCTTTACACACATTTAATACATAGCACTTCCCATATTGTCTTATGCTTTATTTAAGAATATATCTTAGTTTTCTGATTCGATTAAAAATCTTTGAATCCATGGGTCCTAGTTCTTATTCTTTAAAATTTTTTTGATAAAAAGATTTATCTAGGACATATAGTTATCTAGGACAGTGACTTGAACGCAGTATGAACTAAATAAATAGCATTTGAGTTGAATTTGATATTTATCCCTAGTCATAGACATCCCTACCTACATCTCCTCATACCGATTTAAAGCTTCTCTTCAAAATCAGGAGGGCTAATAATGCTGTGCCTGCATATTAACATGTGCCTGCATATCTAACAGAACTAACTTAACACTGTTTTTAGATAGAACATATGCTCTCAAGTTTTCTAGTCTGTACTACTCTCTAATGCCTTATACAGGGTCCTGTAGCATTTGATTTTTGACCTTTATGTAGCCAAAGGGAAATTTAGATTCTAGCTAAACCCCCTCTCCTGACCTTCAGGAATCGGTAAAACTGCAGGCAAGCAAGATAAGACACATTCCTGGGATAGAAACCCCCTCTCCTAGCCTTCAGGACCGGGTGAAACTGCAGGCAAGTGAGAGAAGACCCCTGGGATGGGGACCCTCCCTTAACAGCTCATCTGCTTCTGTAACCCACTTTGCGCCTTAAACTAACCAATTGTTTTTCCTTTAATATTTACGGTGGCTATATTAGGCTTCCCTTATCTCTAGCATGTAATACAGTCTATAAAAGCTAAGGTTGCCTTTTGTTCGGGGCTCACACTTTCAGAGGCTACTCAGCTGAGCCCTATGGCCATAGAAAATAAAACCTACTTCTTAAACCTCGGAGCCTCAGCCTGTTTTATTCTATTTCTATATAACATTCCAGGAGGCTTAAAGCCTTTTTTCGTGCAACACTGCGAACTACTAAACATCCTTTCAGCAAACTCCTTTTCTCCTCAGCTTAGCCAGGTGGGTTTCCTTTGTTGACAACAAGGAACCCTGACTAGTAACCCCTCCTTATCAGCATTAGAAAAGTTCAGAGAGAAAATAATACAGTTTTATCTTGTGGCTCCTCTTACCTAAGTCCTCCTTGCTCTTGTTTTTATTCTCATCCTTCTCTTCTCCCTGCCTCCCTCCTTGTCATTCTTCAGCTATCAGCACTTCCTTTCAGCTCCATTTCAGTTCAAGCTAAAGTGTTGCAGCCATTATATAATGTAGCTACTCAGGCTGTCTGATCTGAGCAGCTCTTTTCTGTTATTGTCTCACCAGCAAGATTAGTATTTCAGTCAGAAAGATGGCTTATTCTTCTAGTACCACTTTAGCAGGAGTTGTCCTGCGTTTGGTTTCTTCAGAGACAATCATCTGAAGATTTGATGCTGTGACACATACCAGATGACTTTAACAAACTTCCTATCACATGTCCTCAGCACAAGAAGGAAAAACACCATGACAGCACCTACCAGTCAATAAAAAAGCTCTCATAAAATGCCATGGAGAGGGAGTTACAGTAGAAAGCTCTTCTCAGCAAGTCCTCCCTGGGGGTAGAGGCACAGCAACCCTCAAAGGCAAACTGAAGTCTTTTTGACACATCTTAGTGAGTCACTGAAGATAATACTGTTTTTCCTTGACATTTGCTAGATACTGTCCTAAACTGTACTTGTTTGTGCTTCTCTCCATCTCTTATTTATTTATTCAACAAATGTTGAATACTAGTGCTAGGTACTGTGATAAGATGCTGCAGATACAGCAGTAAGAAGGACAATAAATAAATACAAATAAAAAAAGATCTTTATAATGGTAAATACTATCGTGGGGAAAAATATGGTGATGTGACAGAGAAAAACTTGGGGTTGGGGGGGGAGGGTCAAGCTACTTTAGAAAGGATGTACAGGGAAGGCCTGAGGAGGTGACATTTGGAGGTTGAGATGAGAGCTTTCCTGGTAGAGAGAACAGTAAGCGCAAATGGGATAGGAATGGAATGAGAAGGAACTTGGCATTTTGAGGAACTGAAAGGAAGCCTGTGTGGCTTGAGTTTGCTCTCCAGAGATCAATCTACAAGATAAGGCACTTGTACCAGATTGTTAATCTGTTTACTACTTCCTTCATCAAGAAAGCCTCACTACTAACAACAACAAAAAAGTCAGCTGAACTAAAGAATATACTTAGTAGCATAGTTGATTTACATTCTGGCTCATGTTTCTTATCTCACTGCAGTCGGGCAACAAAGAGTTCTCAGACCAACAGCAATCCATGGACCATAATTTATCACTTATCTAGAGTGTAGTGAGAGAAAGGGAAGAGATAGCATGAGATACAGTTATGCAGATAGGAAGGAGCCACATGAATGCCAGATGCACAAGTGAAGATCAGTTCTTCACTAAGGTGCATTAAAATGGAAGTAAAAAAGCTAAGTGATTCCTTCAGACCTTTAATGAGAATTCCAGAGATTGTGTGAAATGTTCCAGAATGACCAACTTGCACTGTGATGGGGATGTTAGGTAGTCCATCAGACTGACTCAGAAATCAAGTTATTAGTTTATACACACTAGTCTCACATGTGAATTATTTGTATAACATGTTCCAGGAATGTGTTCAATCTGAAAATGCTAAGAGCCACTGGCAGTGGTTGAAAACTAGTGGCCTGTAGGCATATTTTGTTTGGTCCAAACAATGTTAGTGGGGGAAAAAATTGAATTGATTGCGAACACTTAAAAAAAAACAAACTTAAATCTAGCATTACTGTACTTGGGATTCCTACAAGGCAGCCTCTCTAAAAGAAAATGTGCTCACCCACTTAGCCACTACCCCTTAATGTTTTATACCTGACTTATATGTTATTCAGGATAGTGGGTTATGCTATAGTAGCAAATGACAAACCATCTTAGTGGCTTATTAGAAAGGTTTATTTTTTGTTCACATTGCATATTCCACATCATCTTCACTTTAGTACCAGGCTGGGGAGCAGACTCTATCTGAAATACTATAGATGTTGGGGGTAGGAAGAAAGAATGCATGAAGAATAGCATGCTAGCTTTTAGAGCATCTGTTCTTATATTTCACTAACCAAATTAAGTTCCATGACCAACATGATGCCAATGGGGCTATGAAGTATAATTCAACCTACAGGGATAGGCAGCCGATTTCTATGTACGGTACAGTCTACCATAATCCTTTTGCTTAATTTGTAGATAACCTGTCTATCCTTCAGAAACATTTGAAAGTATGACCTCACTGGCCAAAGGAACTTGGGAATTCAAGGAGTTTTAAAGATTTATTATAGCCAGAAGCATGGGAGCTATTATGCTAGAGCTGTCACCACTACCTTTATACATTTTTTGAGAGCTACATTTTCTTCTTGAATGAGTTGAAATTTCATGGACTTTTTCCTCGATACCCTTTATTTACTTCTTGTTTCAGGCTGCACCCATGCAAGACACACCAAACCCAATAACAGTCTTAGCCGGCAGGCTGTGAGGCAGCTCTGCTGCTCCAAGTACTTGTGCTCACTTCCAGTGGGTAGAGTGTGTACCCCAGACTGAGCCATCAAATGAGACTTAACTATAGAGAAAAAATAAATGATCAAGGTGGTGCAAGGGTAGCTCAGTGGTAGAATTCTCACCTGTGATGCGGAAGACTGGGTTCAATTCCTGGAACCTGTACATGCCAAAAATAATAATAATAATAAATTTAAAAAAAAGATCAGGCATGTTAAACTGAATATTTATTACATACCCTCTGTGTATCCTCTTGGGCCTGTGGAATACAGTCCTTTTCATTGAAGAACCAGGAAACAACCAGCGAAACCACTGGGAATGTAGACTTGAGCACTGAATTGTGGAGTATCCATTTTTTTTTTGCCTGAGTTGCCAGCATGGTCTGGCATCAGCAGGGTGGGCTTTGTGAAGAGGTCAGAATTATGAGGGACTTCAAGTATGGAAGGACAAGAACATTTTTCAAAATTTATACTGGGTTTTACTTACATCCAAGAACTTTGGAAGTAAGGTGGACTTATTTTATCATGTAGAGTTGGTTAAATGCCTCTGAAATTTTTAAAGTTTTCTGTTGATATATTTTTTTGTCAGTGTTTAAGTCCCATTTAATTGTGACTAACAGGATCACTGACATGAAAGTGTAGTGGCCTCACTCAGCAGCCACCTATGACGTACTGTAGAAGATTTTGTTTCGTTTCCACAAGTCATTCTAGAGTTTCTTTTCCTGTAAGACTTCACACAGAGGCTATTTATGTTCTCGCTTTGAAGGCAATGGACAGGGAACTGATGTATCTGGTACCTGGAAAGGTACCTAAAAAGTGGCAGGCACTGAATACGTACATGTTGTTGAATGAGGTGGATGGATGGTTTGGAGAACCACTTAATCCACCTTTCCCTTGTTAGTTACTCCTTTATTCCCTTCTGCTAGCAACACTGAGAGAGACAGGATAAAAATGAGGTAGACACTTTGGCTTGCCAAAAAGAAGAAAGAATTTAAACAGTATGGTATCAATTTGCTGCCTTCTAGATACTGTCCTTCTAGATACTTCTAGATACTGTCTGGATACTTCTCCTTTCTCCAATCAGATCAAACAGACACTAGGCTGGGAAAAGAAATTAATGAAGTAGGTTGGTTTTAGAGGGAATAAGAAGAGGCACTATGGCTAACAGTAAAACAAATGCCTTGTCCAAAGGGGGCAAACGTAGCTTCACTCGGGTGATTTTTTGTCATAAGGAATTGCAGAACCAACATAGCTACTTTAGATTTTAAAGAGAGCTCAAAATCCAAATTTTCATCCAGAATATCCTGATTGAAAAAAAATTTGGCAATACGTTTAATTCCTTTTGCATACCCTGCATACAAACAAAACATCTCTGGAAGCTGGATGTGGTCTAAGGGCTTCCAGATTGTAATTTCTGGGGTATTTCATTGTCCTTCACCAACCTAGCAAGCCCTTAGCAACACCAAAGTAAATATCTTGAAGTAGCTAGACTTTTATTTAACTGGGTGTCATGACTGAAAGAGGGGACTAAGCTGACTTTTTTATAGAGATGAGGGGTCCTGACGGGCTCTCCACGTTTTTGCCTGGCTTCTCAGTGGCCAGACAGAAATGAGGATGGCAATCCACAGGCGAGGGAGAGATTCCCACTTCAGCTGTGTGACTGATGTGCTGTTTGCTCATGAATTATTGGTATGCTCAAACCCATTTACTCAGGACTTTGTGGCTGATGAGGGGGTTGTACAACCAGAAAGGGCTAGTGGAGGATGTGGATACAAGTCAGTCCTTGGTAAATTAAGTCATTAGAATCAAAAGCCGTGCTTCCCTTTGGTTTCCAACTTGGTTGAATCTGTCAGGAAAAACTGCACACAAGATGGTCCACAGAGTAAAATTTCCCATTCACTGTTTCTTGTCCACTGATGTTTGATTCATTTTTTCATACCCTCAAACCCTTACTTTTTAAGCACCTATGAGGTGTCAGGCACTGTCCTATCCATTGTGGATATAACAGAAGCAAAAAACAAAGTCCATGCCTCAGAAAGTGTACAATCAAGTAATTAAGACCTGGAGGTTTACCTCATGTGATGAAATGCTTTTGAAAAGCTGAAAAGCAGGCAAATTCCTTCTCAGCTCTCAGAATTATACCATTGCTTGAGTTGGTCAGCAGAAGAGGAGTAATTGAGGATGTAGGAGGAAATTAGGTAAAGGTTTCTACTCCTTTTCTGGGGTATCAACAGGAATTTCCAATGTGATTCCAGAGGAAATGTTCTGACACTTCTTACTGCTGGTGTACCTTCTGTGGCCTAATGGCTCTTCTCACCACCTTTAAAGTCCTCTAAGCACATTCCTCTCAACTTTGCTTTGGAATTCTTTGGAATTGCTGAGGAATCCAGGAGGTCCTATTGTAAATGCCAACTCCATGATGTTTATTTTCTAATTCAGGAAGTGTCAAGGAATAAAGAGTAACATTTCTTCCTTGTAGGTTTACCTGAGTTGCTGTATCAATCAATGAAGGCAGCAGATATAATGGCAACTTTCACTTTGCCTTATTTTGAATGGTCTGCATTTAATTCTATAAAGAAGCAAAAGCTATTGGGCCTATTTCTAAGGATGCTGGTCAGAGTCCACTAGTTTTTTGTTTATTTTATATTAGTTTGTGTTGTTTTAGATTAGTACATGTTCAGCCAGGTAACAATCACACCACTACCTTGAGTCTCTATTATTTAAAGAACTCTTGCAAAGTTTGGCTCAAATCTCAATCTTGGAAATGTCTATTTCTGGACTATTTGATCATCAATTCATGAAAGAGAAGCAGTGCCAAATGATTAGGAGATTCTATATCTTTTAATATGTTTTGGCTTCTTCAACAAATCAAGGACATCAAGGTTCACCCAGACAGGAAGACAGCTTTTGGATCATTGGCTTCTTCAGAGAGCCTCAACTAGTGAGTTAATACTACTCCTTTGATTCACTTCTGGGCTTCTCACACATACTTGACATACAGCCCAACATGGCCTAATGCTTGAAATAATAAAGGAAAATAACTTTTTTTGCTTATTTGCTGTAGAGAAAATCCTCAGTCTTGATGGAACCCCAGGATGATACCAGAAATGAACATAGTGGAACATTAGGCTACAAAGGTAGACCTTATTTACAGAAGAAAGAAGACTGGCTGCTTATGTACCCAGTGGAGCAGTAGACCCCTCTTAGAAGTTGTGAAATAATCTTGCACAGTGTATTGCCATAATTTGGCAATACAACAGTGATAATACATTTTAATTTAACAAACTGAAGAATTTGGCAAAAATGTAAAACTGAAAAACAGAGCAAATATCAAGAATTTATCAATCACAGTTCAATATTTTACAGCAATATCAATCAAGGAAAAACTTAAATACATTTTTATAAGCTGCAGACCAAAGGCTGTATTAGGAATATATAATGTATGCCCCATTCAATCCATGTATGCATAAAAAAAATACATGTACTCATATGCACATAAAATGATTATAGTTTGGATACTTGTGTTTCTGAGTAAATTTGTGAGCTTTTGCTTGACCTGAAACTTAGCCTCTCAGTTCTCTCAATTTATCCCTAAAATCAAGTTTTCAGAACTATAAATATACCATAACACTCATTTAGCACCAAGACAAGCATGTTCATCTGAATTTATAGTTCAGGATAAATCCTTTTCTGTCAGCAACTATGAGCCAGAAATTCATAACTCTCAGATACTTAGTAAACTTGGATTCAGGTCTGGGTTTCACAGAGAGGACTTGGGGCATTTTTTTAACCCTTTGGGGTGGGTCTCAGTTTGCTCAATTGTAAGAAGATTTTTATTGTGGGGATAGGGGTACATTCCATTTATTTGGGACACCATGCAAATACAGTCCATACAAATTTTCTGCATGATACTGAATCCTTACTGGGAAGAAATCATCCATTTGGCAATAATCTTTAATGGCTAGGCAATATGTGACATTGCCAAATGGCTCTAACCACCCATCTAATATTTATATGGGGACTATTACTACCACAGACAGGTTGTACCTCACACAGTGATTATAAGGTATAGGTGCTTTAATAAATGTCATATACTTAAGTTTGGCACACAGTAAGTGTTCAAATTTTAATAATAACAATGATGATTTTTACTACCACTGTGGAACTTATCATCTAGAATAGGGGTTACAAACTCTAATGTCTACCAGGCCAGTCAGAGCATAGAAATCTAAGAAGTGGGATTGCAACTGTGGTGCCAGGAGAGCATATGGCTGGCTGGAGGCAATACGGGCAGTATGGCTCCAGCAGTTTGTTACTTTGTAGGGATGAGGCCCATGGATGCCAAATCCTGTTTTTCAAGAGAAGTTAGAAATTTGGGTTATTCTGTGAAATCTCCCATCTTGTAGGCACTGATAATGAATGTCATTTGAAAACACAACAAACATGGTGATGGTAGCACAACATTGCAAGTATAATTAATGCCACTGAATTGTACACTTAAAAATGGTTAAAATGGAAAATTTTATGGTATATGTTACCACAATGAAAAAATTAGTTAAAAACATAGAACAAATGCTTTATGAGCTAAAGCAACTGCAGGCCAGATGGTTCATGGAGCTGCCAGTTTACAACCTCTGGATGTGCTTGCTGTAGTAGCACCAACTCTAGTTTTGGGAGTAGCCCGAATCAAATGTCAACCAAAATTATTTGTCAGTTTATCTTTACTTCTTGGCTTCTCCATCATATGCACAGAATTTATGTAAGTTGGGAGCCTGCAGGGACAGAACCGAATGATAGAGCTGTCTGTATGATGGCACAGGCGAGAATAGGACTTGGCAAGAATAGATGGACTGGGCTGGCCTGGGCTTATGTGAAGACAGGAATTAGACAATTACCTTATGCCAGAGAACACAAGGACACTGTAGAGCACAGATAGGTGAAGAGTTTTAACACAATTTATTTTATGCTTAAATAATCAACTAGGTCATCCAGTGTGTGGGTTTTCATACATATGCCATTAGAGCTGTGTCAATGAATGCTGATTTTATATGAATATATCAACAAATAAAGAATTTCACCAAAACCCAAATAAAAATGCCCTTTAAAACACAGCAGCCTTATTAACCTAATATGACACTGCTAGAATGGTTAAATGATTGGCTTACTGAAAGGTGTCTATATCTTATAGCCAGTACACAGTACAGTAATAATTTTACAGCGTGCTGCCATTCTACTAGCTAAGGATTTGTTTAGTCCATTTTAAATACCCCCAACTGGGGCCTCTTGTGAGCACCATCCACCTCTAAAGCAGCAAGCATTACCCCTTTTTAAGCACTAACAGATAGGAACCCCCCTCCCCCTAAAGAACTACTGTATAAGTTATTTTTTTCTTTTTTAGGTCATTTCATTGAAAAATTGGCAATAGCAACAAATATTAGATGAAGGGCTTTGTGTTTACAGATAAAATCTTCTGTGTTGCAGTATACTGTAGTGTTTGCAAAATTGGAAAATATTTAATCAAAATAAGGTGATACACATGCATGAAAATATTAGTATTCTGAAGAAAAAATTTTCACAGAACTACAGAATTCCTCATTTTGGGAATTATTTAAATTTGCAGCAGATTTTAAAGATTTGTTTTTTTTAAAATCAAGCTAGCAGTTTTGCATATACAAACATTATAACTGCTAATATACAAGAATCAGTGAAGATCCCCTACCCAGAACCCACCCCTCCTCTTCTAGGGCAGTCATTTGAGACCCCTATTATGTTAAATGCATTTGCAATATTCTGTTTGTGTTCTAAGAGGCAGTGCCTTATCAACATTTATTCTAGTTTTCTGTTAGAATTTACACAGTGTTATTATTTACAGCAAAACTATCGATGTTTTAAAAAAGAAACAAATAGTGTTTATACCCTGACAGTTTGGGTCCAAGAAAAATAAGGCGAGCTGTTGTGGATTTAGTAATTTTAGTGTTCTCCATGATTTCATCATTCCATCTCCTTCTGTCCCTTCTGGCGGCAGGAATTTCTTCCTTTTGTAAATGACACCAAATTACTTGAGATAAACTGTTAACAGCATGGCTTCTTGTATATACACTGCATTGCTAATTGCACACGTGCCAATCCCGGAAATGAAAGTGAATTTCCATGCTCTGTAAATTGGCTCATGCTAAATTAAAATGGGTGGTTTTCTTTTTTTTATTGCATAAAAAAAATCATGCAGTAAATGTGTGGAAGCAGCAAATACACACACCCTTCTCTGAATTTTTACTTCCTGCTGACATTTCTTCCACGAATTTCTCAATACTGGCAGTAAAAACACATGATCCTGTAGAGAGACAATAATAGGTAGTGAGTTTAGTTTTCTTTGTCTCTTTTTCTTTCTTTTTTTCCTCCTTGGTAAGAGAACTTGCCTAAGTATTCCTTGTCATTCAACAGAAAAGCCTCAGCGTTTGGAGCCCTCTATATTCTAATGGGATGGTTTAACATGATGCTTTTGAGTGAGGCTATCTGCTTAAGCCTCCGAGGACAAGGTCCTGAGATGTACTGGAAAGCTCAAGGAAGGCAGTGGCCTTATCTGTGGTATCCCTGTGACCTCCAGAGAATCCTACCTATTGAATTTGTGATTTTAGGGATCTTGTTGGAAAGACCAGCTTTTACTTCTGTCTCTGATGCTAAAGTCACTCACCTACTTAGGCAAGTCATATGCATCCTTTTAGGCTTCAATTTTGTCATTTGTAAAATGAGCTGGAAGAGGTGCTCTCTGAGACTTCAGGCAACATTAAAATGTGAGAGACCTGTGGTTTCTATGGGCTTAAGAGGTCAGGGATATGGAGTCAGGATAAAACGTCTCAGTCATTTCTGTGCTTTTTGTGAGTGGTCACCCCCAAAAGCCAATTAATCTTTCAAAAAGGGAGAACAGTGTCATTATTTCATTATTAAGAAATTATTTCCCTATATGCAAATTAAAATTAAAGACTCCATCTTTTACTATTGCAAAACATACTTTCCCTTCTCTTGCCCCCAATCAATCATTAGTAGAATGAATTAATTTTATGTTAGCTTTTAATGGAGGCTCCACCAAGAACACCTTGTCCTGTCAAATGATGACTGCAAAAAGTTATCAGTGTTTTACAGCCAGGGCTAATATGTCAAAATAAATCACATTCCTCAGTAGAGGTTTTTGTAATTTCACGCAGTACTATTCTTGGTATGAACTACTCCAAAAACAAAGTTCTTCCTACATATAGTCCTGGTTCACTGTAAAGAAGACAAATGCTTTGAATACTGCCTGAGAACAAGAACATAGCCCCTACAGAAAGCTTGGTAACAAGAACAATCCCAGGAACAACTCTGTTCACTCAAATCTAAGCTACAGACTGTTTTTTTTTTTCAGGTATAGGAGAACGTTTAGAATTCTGTTTCTCTTGGGGCCTGAGTGTTCCCAGGGACATTGAGGTCTTTTACCCCTGAAAGGTTTCTTTCTCTTTGGATGGATGGATCCATGAGAAAGATGGATCAGCCAGGATACCTTGTCTTATATAAACATGTCAGTACAACACATCCTCTGTCCCACCATGGTTCTGGTTTCCTTTTATGTATTAAAAGTGTTACCTCCATGCCCAGGTCACTAAATCTTGAAACCAAGAACAGAGAAGTATCAATTCTTGCTGGGTGATATCAATACCTGCATGCCTCCTAGGACTCTGCAGAGGTACCAGAGAAGGGAAGTGGCACCTTTTGGCAGATCATGGCCCACAGGGTGGGCAAATCAGAGTAAGGTGAGGATTCTCTCACCTCTGCTTTTTACCACTTAAGTCTAATCTTCCAGGCACCAGGCTCTTTTGATGGTCCTGTGATGATGTTACCTCATTACTCTTCCCTTCTGTTTTCTTAGGAAGAATCCTCAGCATTTTTTCTCTAGTTGAACTCTTTCCTCATTTTTTACAGCTTTATTGATGTATAATTTATATACCATACAATTCGCCTATGTAGATATATGGTTTGATAATTTTTAGTAAATTTATATAAATGTGCAGTCATCACCACAGTCCAGTTGAACTTTTTTTTGTTTTGTTTCATCTCTTCTAAAAATCAATAAATCAATCCAACCTCCCAGGTTAATTTTGTAATAAAAAGTAAGGCCCTTCTCTTAGCATCTCAATGCAAGCAAACATTACTTTCTGGAAATAGTGGATATGTTACTACAATTTATTTAAATGCTACTTATTATGCTCACTTATATTTGGATGAGTATGATTTGGGTAATGGTTTTTTAAAAAAGGAGTATGAGAGTTAGTTCTCCTCTCATTGACCAGATTTCTCTTGTTCTTGATTACGTAATCAGGGTATATTGGCTTCATTCACTCAGGGTGCAGGAAGGGCATTTGTTGGACAAAAGTACAGCATACAAAGTACAGTGTTGCACAAAAAACATTAGTATAATAGACTGTCTGTTATGAAATATTGAAACTTTGAATGTTTCAATACTTCAATGAGACTTCAATGAGAAGTATTGTTACTGCAATGAGAGTGCCACCTGATGAGAAGACTATAAACATTGTCTTCCAACTTCCTTTTCATTGTTCAGAACTTTGTATTCACCATTCTTTTCTTCTCTACACTTCATCTATTTAAATTCCTTCTACACTTCAAGGTTGCTTCAAATACCATCTATTTGTAAGTGCAGTTTCTGATCTCCTTAATGAGATCCATCTTTGCAGTCTAACTCATACTCATCTTTAAAGACTTAGCTCTGTCATGGTTTAACAAAAGCCTTTCCTGATACACCTTCTCCACACCCCCATTGAGGACAGAGAGCATTCTTTAGTTCTTCCTTTCTTTCTCTACTCATGTCTCTCTTCCCTTCTCTTCTCTCTCTCTAATTAAAAATCAGTAAAGAACATTTTTTCATTAAGCATTAGTTCTAATTACTTTATATCGATACAATCAACTACAGTGAAGTTTTAAAATAATTTCCAATTCAGGTCCATTTGTTCTTCAATTAAGAACATTAAATGGGCTTTTTGAGTTTTGTTTTTTTTCTAGTGAATTGTGATTTTAAAAAGACTGGAGGTCACTAGAGCAGTACAAAGAAAGGAAAATACTGATTCATGTTTTGGCAGTGAAAGAAACACATAACAATACTAATAAAATAAAACTTTATGACTATTATTAAATATTATATACCAGGCACTATTCTAAGGGTTTTACATGGTTTAGCTCATTTAATCCTAGTAATAATAAGATGCTATTTTACAGATAAGGAAATAAATATACATAACTGTTAAACAACAAGGTTACACAGTTAGTACACAGTGGAGTCAGCACTGGAAGGAAGGCCACCGGCCTCTACAATCCATACTTTTAACCTCAAGGCAAGGTTTTTGGTTAGTTAGGAATATTTGTAAAGTGTTTAAAAACAAACAAACAAACAAGAAAATTACTACATAAAAACATATCTACTTTGAATGAATTCTGGAAAATGTTCTGGGGGGCAGGGTCCTGAAATTGGAGTGAACAATTCAGGCCATAGCTCTCTGACTTCCTGGAAGTGATAAAGAGATCTAGGTTAAAATCCAGACCGGTCATTAACTGCAGCTTCAGGAAGTTTACTCTCTCTCTGTCTTTCTTAATTCCTTAGTAAAGAGAAACAAGAACACCTATCTTACTTCCCAGGCTGCTTTGAGAAACATGTGATAAGAAAATAAGTGAAAGTGCTCTTAAGTATAAACCCACCATCACATGTGCAGAATTTCAGTGATGCTACTTTACGATTTCTCCCACTGTTTTATTCTAGCATCCCTGGCCACTGCTTCTTAGTACACTGGCCTATTTTATCAGGGCTCTTCAAGGAGTTAGTTTTGCTTCTCCTAATATTAGTAATAATAGCTGACACCTACTGAGTACTTACTATGGGCTTGCTAGCCCTGATTTTAAGCAATTTATATGTGTATTCATTTAATCCCCACAATTCTATGAGATATTTTACTATTTTTTCCCAACAGAAATGAGGAAATCAAGGCACAGAAGTTAAGTAACTTGCCCAAGCTCACATAGCTAGTGAACTCCCTGTCAATTTCACCCCTTCAAGCCACTTAACCTTTCACCCCATCCCAGAGACAACCACACTTAGATCCCAAGCCCAGGCCTCTATTTAAAATTATTGACAGATATTTAAAAAGCCAGTTTAATACTCAGTATACCTCAGTACCTGATTTTGTTTCTGTATTGTTAGGTCGTATATTTTTGTTATAGATTACATGTTACTAGTTTCCAAAGCTAGCAACTCTCATGTCATGCTTAACTCTCATTCTTCCCTCCCTCCTCATATAAAATTAATCTGGTGGTTCTACTTCTAAAATGTTTCTCAAAGCTGCCCTTTCCTTTTCATTCTCTATGCCCCAGTTTAGGCCCTCATCCATGTCTCCTAACCAAGTGGCTCTTGTTCATACTACTAATAAGATTACTTAAGTCACATCTAATCATTGTTCTGTCCTAGTACCCTCAGTGGTACCCCACTGTCTCCAGGATAAACGCCAAACTCCTGAGCATAGCATGTATGAATCCTCCTTAATGCCCTGTTTCAAAATCCTACTTTTTTTCAAGAGCCAGTTCAAATATTCACCTCCAAGAAGCTTTGCAAGATCTTTTCTGTTAGAATTAATTACAACTTCCACTGTGTGTTCCTAACATTATGTTTATCTCTTTTTTAGCAGTTACATTTTGATTTGTGTTACCTGTGATCATAGACAAGACTGTAAATTTACAGTGGTCAGGAGTTCACTCATATGTATAGCACACTTAGGATAATGTCTTGAAAATTGTACTCCCCCTGCTACCTACCCAGTATGTGTCAAAGTTTTGCACATAGTAGCCAAAATGGACTCTAAATGTGTGTAATCACTAATTCACAGAAGTTGGTCCATTCATATGCATTCTGCTATAAGAAAGTTTCCCTCATCCACTAATATTAAACTGTATGGATAAAATATTTTGAGGTAATACCAAATACACGAGAGGGCTTAGGCTGAATATGTAGGCAATTTTAGACTGGAATAGGGAATACAGAACAACAGTTCAAACTCTAACAGAAAAAATAAAGTCGGGTCATAATTGGAGCTCTCTTGGAAGGAAGAGGTCAGAGGCAACTTTTAAAGCTCCAACTCTCCTCAAAATCGTGTTTCTTAAGGCTGTCTTGAATCTCTTCTCTACTTACTTCAACTTTCTCTTTAGGTAATCACATTCTCTGGTATTCCACACTTATTTCTATAGCGAAGACTCCCACGTTTTTTATATGTACAGTCCCAGCATTTACTCAGAGTTCCAGATTTGTGTATCAAACTTTATAGATGGATGTCTTTAAGTACCTCACACTGAGCAAGTCCAAACCTGAATGTCTAATATTCCCCAAACCTGTTCCTCTTCTATTTCTGCTCCTTTCTCTACAATCAAGTTGCTTAAACCTGAAGCCCAAAAGTCATCTTTAACTCAACCTTTCTTTTCCACTCCACTTCCAAGCCAGTCCATCAAGTGCTGTTATGTTTCCTGAAAGCACTTCCCAGGTTCTAGCCTAAGCCACCATTATAGCTCATTGGGCTACAACAATAACATTCTAACTGCTTATATTAATTTATTTGATGAGCAAATAGTCACCTTAAATAATCTATTCTGCCACCAAACCATTTTCTACATGTTAACCGGTGTGCCCTCAAAACAAACAAACAATCCCCCACCCCACCCCCAAAATCAGGTAAGGCTTTTACTTGTTTCAAATTCCATTTAGAATGAAATAAAAATCCTTTACTCTGGACTACAGGGGAATGATGGCTCCTTCCTGCATCTCTCACGTCTACCCTACCTACCACGAGCTTGTCATGCTGTGGTCATGTTGCTCTTTCATTTGTTTCGCATTTGCCAGGTGTTTTCCCACCTTGAGGCCCTTGTCATTCAATACCTTTTGCTTGGAGTCCTCTTTTTCTCTTCCCCTTTCTTTACATAGCTAGTGCTACATGTGAGGTCTAAGCTTAAATGTCATGAGTTCAGAGAGACCTTCCTCAGCCCCTCTTTCTAGATATGTTCTCACATTCTTCTCTTACTGGATCGTGGACTTTGTTTTTTAGCACTCAAACTACATTTGTCCCCCATTTCTTTTCCCCTTCTTGTACTGAGAGATCCAGAACGACAGGGACCAAGGAGGTTTTGTTCACCATTGTGTGTTTAATATTTCTCCTCTGTCAGGCAGATGGTCGAAAGGATTTTGAAGGAATGAATAAAATAATTCAACATTTGGCCTTAGGTAAAGTGCAGCCTTTGACAAGTAAAGACACTGTTGTAACTGCTGTCCTCTGTATGCCTGTGAGATTGAGTGCATCCTCCAAAGAGGTCTGGAATATGGCTATTCCAAAGTCTTTATCAGGGCTTGTATCTGGGGACCGTTCCTTGCCATGAGCTGACTAATCAGTCTTCTAATTGTAAAAATTTGGAGATAATAGATTCCTTAAAAATGGAGTTTTGTTATGTTTTAAAAAAGAAAATATCGTGTTTTCACTGTGCAGAGTGTAAAAAAAGTCTACTGTGGGTTGTCTTTACACATGTATTTGACTTAAAATTTGTTCTTAGGTCTCTAATCATGAAATGCTATTAATATGAATAATAGCTATTAATATGGGTAATCGTTAAGAGCTTGGGTTCAAATTTTATTATTTTTCATTAGCTATAAGACCTTGGATATGTCATTTAACTTTTCAAATTTATAAAAAGTTTCCTCCTTTATAAAAAAAGGACAGTAGTCTTCATATCACTGTTTTGAGGATTGAATGAAGTAGTTTATATAAAAATATTACTCTAGTTGGCATCTAGTAATCATTTGATAAAAGATTACTTTCATTATTCATAAATAATTTTAGAGAGATAGTGTAATGTAACAAAGAACACTAGGTTGAACATCAATAATCTTGAGTTCAAATGTTAGTTCTACTGATAATAAGCTGTGTGATTGTAGACATGTTACCTGACCTCTCCAAGCCTTACTATCCTAGTAAAAGGTGGCAAGCAAAACTGGCCCAACCTACTTCAAGACTTGTTTCACAGATTAATTAAGACAAGAAAGTAAAAGTATTAAGTATGAAACATTATATATCATAGTGATAAATCTTTCTCTCTATAATTTGCCCCTCTAAGAAAGAAATTATTTTTATTTTAAGCTGCCATTAGCTTTTCTCTTACATTCAAAACAGAATGGCTATGACTCAGTATTAAAAAAATGCAAGTGCAGGGTTCAGAAAGCTCAAAATTCAACTAGTTGTAAAATGGGAAATAAAAATTTTGATATCACCATCTGAGACTCAGTGAAATTCCACTTGTTCAGTTCTTTTTTTTTTTAAATAAAAGGGCTGCCAGTAGGGGCTATAAAACATTCAGTGTATTTGAAAACTGATTTTTTCCAGGGTATATGTTCACATGTGTTCTAGAATTCCAAGCAGTTGGAATTCTTGCAGTAAAATCATTATTTCTTTCCACCTAAAACATTATTAAGTTTGCTTTATGCTGAAGTTGTTTTCATATTCATATGAATCTGTCTACCTAAGTTTCTCTTTCCATTGAGTGGTATAGCCAGTAAACCAAGGTCCTGACAACTTCTTTATAGGATGGATTATTTATAATACTAAAGCCTCTTGTTTATTAGTGACTAAGTCACTTCTATATTAATACAGTCTAAAGGACCCTGGAAAAACAGTGCTGTCATAAATTTTTTGTTATCATTTATTCATAGATATTAGGTGTATGTCGCTCTAGAAAAATGGCCCCAGCTGGTGTAGGTGACCTCTTTAGTTCTTTTCTACTTAGAGTCCTGAGCTACGATAGAACTGGTTGCTAAAGGTTAGTAGACTCTCCTCTCATTTCATTTCATTTATCACTTAGAATTGCTTAACTAGACTAATGCAAAATGGAAAACTCATGCAGTCTGCTATATACATGCAAGTTTTTCACCAGGTTCAGCAGTAAGATATGCGTAATAGGTGAGTTCATTATAGATAGATTTTGCTATGCTGAGGTTATCCTTAATTTTCTGATCTCTTACCCTTCTCAGCCAATAAATTAGCAGTCCTGTCAATATCTCTTGATTCAGCCCACCTCTGATCTTCACTGCCAAAGCCAGCATCTGTAATAGTCTCTTAACAGGCTTACTGCACATTCATTCTTGTCCCCTCAATTTACTTTCTGCCCTACAACTACAGTGATACAGAACTTACATTGGATCATATTTCATCATTGCCTAAAAAACCTTCAATGGTTCCCCATTGCTTTTAGAATAAAAATCAGAATCCTTAAACAGAGGGTTATGAGGCCTAAATGTTCTGATCCTTCCTACCTCTTCAGAAATCCTGGCAAAACTCTCCCTTACCAGTCACACTGATCTGTTCTCACGGTTCCCCTCTATTTCTTCTTACTTCCTGGCCTTTGCATAAGGCTACTGCCTGTGCCCAGACAGCTATGTATTCCACACATCATCAAATTCCCCACCTCTTTCGCATTTGACTTCTGTTCATCCTTTAACTCAGCTCAAACATTACTTGCTCAGGGAAACCTTACCTGCCATCTTAGACCCAGGTCAAGTCACCAGTTAGTATGGTTGAGAGTGTGGGCTCTGGAGGCAGCCTGCTAGGGTTTGTATTATGCATCTGTCACTTTTTACTTATTTGACCTTTGACAATTTACTTAAGCTCTTTGGCCCCATTTCCTCATCTGCTAAATGAGAGTAAGGACACCTATCCACGAGGGTTCATTGTGAGAATTAAATGAAGAGCATATATAAAACACTTGGAAGGAATGTATATAGTAAATATTATTTCCAGAGCACTCTGTAGTTCTTAGTAGTTTTCTCGGTGCCATTAAGTATTGATGTGATTCATTAGTTATGATTGGTTAGTTGTGATTGGTTACCATTAAGTCTCCAAAAAGAAGCTCAGCGCAAGGCAGGTACCATGCTAGTGTTGTTTACTGAGGAATTCCCAGTGCCTATGCTGAGAGTCTCAGAGAAAGAAAGTGAAATAAATCTTTCGAGTAAATTAAAAAAAAAAAGAATGGGCCTCAGTTATCTCACATATAAAATTAGGGACAAGGAGACTAGTTTATTTCTTAGTTTCTTATCCCAGCACTTAAAATTCCAGGTTTCTGATAATTGAAGATCAGATATACTAAAATGAAAACTGGAATCTGTTTGCTCTTTGTTACTTTGACCAATGGAGCTAAGAGGCTTATTGGTGAGCAGCCCTAAATAAGTGACCTGCCTTCCCTTATAGACTTACACAGTACTTTTCAAAAATTCTTATCTGCTTTCTCAACCACATGGCCTTTCTTACTGTAGTTATAAGAAAGAAACAGAATGAAAGTAAAATTTAGAAAACAATGCAAAAGGAAAGTATCTTGATCTATAATGAAAAGTCCTGATTATGTAAACAAAGCTCACTAAACATTTAACTTAAAAAAAATGTATTACCATTAACTTTTAAATTTCTTTGGTTTATATAGAATATATAAAGTAGTATATAGGGATTTCAATGATTTAATTTTAACTTGGCAGTTGCTACATTTCAACTGAAATCATATTCTCAGATACTGTTCTGCTAAAATTTGAAAGGCAGGATCAATAAAAATCTCAGAGTGCATTTGTAGGAATGACTGGTTGCAAAACAGTCTTCTTTTTAGATTGTAAGAGCCTACTTCATAATGAACACTTGCTCTTAAAGAAGGGATTCAAAAATCATTATTTACATTTGCTATTGCAAACATCATTTACATCTAAATTCCAGATGGATTTGTGAGGAGAAAGTTTATGAACTGTTACACTAGAGTCAAGTTGTGGTGCAATGAATGTATGCATACATAAACATAAGAAGAACCTTTGCTACTTCATGTTGGATTTTCAAAGCTGTACGTCAGTGAAAAAGGGAGGAAAGGAAAGATCTGAATGACTTGCTTAGTGGCAATTTAGAGATTTCACAGGAATTAAAATCCTACTGTTGTCATGAGCACATTTATCACCTTGACTGATGGTTCACTGTTATGAGAGGCTCTTCTTTTCCACATGCCGGATTTCCTTCTTTGTCTTCACCTTATAACCTTCTCCCTGCTTTAAAAGGAATATACACATTCAGATTTCATGGCAAAAGGGTTTTAGTTATAAAGCAGTTCTCATTCTGGTCCCTTGAGGCTGGATTAGGGTAAGTGAAAAGCAGTTTAAAGCACTTTGTCACTTCATGTCCAGAAGTACACACAATCTGGTTGGCTTGCCCACTCAGCTTAGCATCATCAAGGCAGCCTAGAAAGCACTCTCAGAATGAACACAGTCTAATTATTTCAGAGTAATTCAGCAGGTTAGTAATACATCAGAAAAATGAGCAACCCGTCCATTTCCTATAGTAAACTAGAAGAAATCATCACTAAGGTTCTCAAGGCACTCAAATCCCAATGAAAAAAAAATTAGTAAATTATAATTCATGCTTTTTTAAGCCAGAATGTAACCAATTTGTTGTAATGAGACTGAAATTTCTCAGGAAAACCCTAATCAAGAACTAATTCATTGAGATGTTACTGATTTGAGGAGCACTTTTTAAAATTTTAAGTTTGTGGAATTACCAACCACGTTCTCTCAGCCTTGGACTAAGTAGGTATCCCTTTCCCATAACAGAAGACCTTTCTTTGCTTCCCTGAAAAGACACACTTCCCTGAGAGCAAAGGTGTTGTACTAATACTCAGCTTTAACCCTCTTCTAATGGAAAACACTGTATCCTTTCTGATTTTCTGATGACTTAATTCTGAGAAAATTTCTGAGAAATTTTCAGTTCACCTTTTTCTTATGTAAATAAGGCCACTGAAGTTTCTGTTTTAAAATAGAAAAGAAGAATGGTTTGAGGAAAGGAAGGAAATTAAAAATAACCAGAGATGTTTACTCTGAGAGTTGGGAATTCATTTGTGAAGTTATACGGCTCAGTGATGTTTGGTTCTCTAACTGGCTCATTGGAAATAGGCTGTTAGAAACCTCCTCAGGTTAAGATGGGGAATTTGAGATTCCCCCACAGAATATGTTGGAAAGGGTGAGTTTATAGATTGGATGTAAGAATCTTGAACTGAGGTTTCCACCATTCTAATGTTTAAAACCCATGTATTTGCTTCAGCAAGCATTGTGTGCTCAGTGTCTGGGGCAGGCACTCGGCTAAAAAGCACTGGGTAGAGGATGGGCACCAGTGGGTTTAAGGGGATCTTATTTCTCTCTCTTTCTCTGTAACTGGCCTGTTCTAGTCCCCCATAAATGAAGTTATCTCCATGAAATACTATGAAGACATTTAAAAATACATTAAAAAATGTTAAGTATATTTCTTTGACCCTAATCAAATGCACAACACGTCAAAGCAGCAAACATTTTATTTAGCCTGCCACACTGCAGATGCCAGCCTGTTAGCAGCATTTTCTAGGGAGTTCACAAAGCTTTCATCCTCTACTTTCTCCTTAGCAATCCCTCTGCATTACCACATCATCATGTTTTCTCTCGTGTGGGATAACAATTCGTCTTATTACTTTCCGAGTGATCTGTAGGAAGCAATGGTGAAAAGGAGAGATTTTTCTTTTTTGTCTTTTTAAGAGGCGACACTATGGCAAATAATAGCAGTGTTTTTAATGCAGAAAATCTAAATTTCAAGAGAAGCATGAAATCTCAATGATCTTTACTTTTCTGGTGATGAGGTTGCCTTCTTCATCAGTAAATTGTTCTTCTGTGACAGATACACCAGGAATGGTTTTTGCCTCCTCTCCCTAAAGGATGTGGCATAGAGGTTAGCAACATACTAGATGAACAGAGCTCCACATCACTCCATACACCACACACATGCTCTGCAGAATTTTAGAAAACAAAGCTGTAAATTTGATTTGCTCTTCCAGTGCAAGGGGAGAAGGCAGGCTCCACTAATGGTTATTTAGTAGTCAACAGTATTCAGAGCATGAAACTCCAAGTATGAACAAGAATTGTTGTTAGCAACAAATTCCAAGGAAGAATTTGAAAATGTATACATGTAGAATGCAATTATACATTGCTATACAAACCAGGTTTCATTTGTTTAAAAAAATGTAACCAAAGTTAGAGCTCTAATTTGATCATCTCACTTTGAGCACAAAGTGTTTCTTCATTACTCATACTAAATCTCCAGTTGGAGATTTTTGTGGGTTGAGTTTTGACAGGTTTAACGTAGTGCCTTAGTTGCGGCATTATATTTGTCACCCTTTTTTTTGTTAGTTTCATTTAAAATCTCATTTATTAAGGATAATATATACATTCTTTTTTAGAGGACTCCAAGGAAAGTTGAAGGTACAGTGGAAATGTTAAATTTTTTCCAAGCCTTTGCAGAATAGTATTCCAGGAACTTATTGACTGGTCAGTCACACTTATTGTTGAAAAGGTGCCTGAGATAATGCTATAAGTCCAGTGTAAACCTGTATTTTTTCAAGGAAAAATGGCAGATCACAAAGAAGACAACTGCATATCTGGGAGGGCTAGGATTTCTAACTCTACACGTAACTGATATGGAAAAGTAGTGACACTGATAATTCTGTTACTGCTACCCAATGGCGAGAAAATTCTATGAGTGTCTTTGTAACAACTGGTAGAAAGGCAGTTCTGGTTTAAAATAATAAAGACTAAACAACTATCTTGTTTTGCTAACAAAAGTCTATTCTTTTTTTTTTCTTTTTACAAAGTAACTATATTTTTGTAGATTGTGGGCTTATAGATATAGCAATGGATGGGATATATAACTCATTTTACCTCACTCTGGTATAGGTAAGACCAAAAAAAAAAAATTTTCTTGCTGCTTGTGTTTAGTTCACTCTAAATCTTGCTTATAACTAATTTCAATTAGCGCAGTTAAGACAGGGAAATAGAATAATGAAGAGGTCTCATGCCAAAAAGCACTAAAATTAGCAACAAAATTTTATGGGATGGTGTTATTTTTATTTCCAATGTTGGTTTCATTGTACTCGGGGAAAAACACAATTTTATTTTTAAAGCAAAGGTACAAGGATGGCAGAAGTGTAATAATGTCATGATAGGTTTCACTAGAGTCTGAACATGAATGAGAGAAATGTTTTTAAGCCAATTCAAACACGTTTATCTCTTTCAGTGATAGATAATTCAAGAGTTGGAAGAAAATCCAGTAAAAGAGAATCCTACTGGATATGTCATTACTGGTTCCTTTTTTGGATAAAGATGCCAATTAACTTTTAAATTGTTTAGACAGTCTCTGAAAGGAATGTGAAGTAGGTTTATTTATAAGTATAGCGAAAACATGCAAGTAGACTGATTTATACTAATAGTCTTAGAAAAGCAAAGTCCACTTATAAATAACAAGCCATATATATATTGTTGAGAACTATTCATTATGTAAGACATTTTCACTGTTTCATACAGACCCTGAGTCTGTATAATTCAAGGTAAAGATACATCTCTTTATCTTAAATGGCTATAAAGTAGACCCAATTAGTCCTTTCATAAGGCCCATATAAATAGTCTGCTACTGTACAAACTTAGGAAATTGGGGGTTGGTGTTGATTAGATAGGAAATGATTGAAAGACAATTAAGAATTCATGAAATATGTTTTTTAAATTCATACATCTTTAATTCTGTCAAATAGAGTAATAAACTAGACTAAATGTTATCAGGGAGAGATCTCAGGGGCCTGTCTTTATTCTCTTTAATGAGAAAGAATAATTTCACATTTGTTTCTAAAGTTCTTAAAAAAGAAAATTATAGCACATACGGTGTCATATCATAATCCCTTAATCCCTTCATTATCATCTTAATGAAGACCAACTGTACTCTGGAACCCTGCTGGAAGCATTGTATTTTATAAACCGTTATTCCTCTGTCCTTGAATTTTTTAATAAAATGAAAGGATAACAATATGAAATGTACTAATTTGTTTGGCTGTAAACAGCATTAAGCAAGAACTTTCCACAAAAGAGCTGGATGTGATACATACACAAAGTATCCATCATGAAAGAATGGACAAAATAAATGGAAGTAAGTTCATCCATTACAAAAGAGTGGGGTAGAACTAGATTTATATTGACATCAAAATAGATCCACAGTATATTAAGCATAAAAGGCAAGTAAGTACTAAGCAATACTTATAGTATAACCCATTTTTATATTCTAAGACACCCACTAGCTGGGGATGCGTGTGTACATGTACATGGCTATTTGTTTATAAAAACAAATCTCACACATGTGAGTAATGGTTACAGTTATTGCCTTTTGGAAATAGAATGGGCAAGAAGAACTTTACATTCTTTCTAATTGCCTGATTTTGGGAAAACATACAGATACACACTTATTTAGAAAGTATGAAAGTTCAAAAATAGAACTAAAAATACAGTTGAACCATATGGTAAAAATTCAGTTATTTGAGTATTAACAAGGCCTTGCAATAGTTTGTCTGAGTTGGTTTAAAGTCTTTACCTTTGCAGTTAATGGATTTGCTAAGCAAATCATGTAAACAAGTGCAAAGGACGGGTTAATATACTTAAATTGCTTCCAAGCATTTGAAGCTACTATATTATCATCAAATATAGAAATGAATAAATATGCTAATAGCATTTAAAAATCCCAAAAGAAATCAGGAATTTGTTAGTTTGATGCATTTCACATGGATTTGAATATATTAAAGATTTTAAAATAAAATTTCTTTTAAAATGAATCCACATATGAATTTAAAGAGAGAAAAATCATAGGATTACAATTTCACCCCATTTCTTATACAATTAATGGCCGAGAAGACAAATTTTCTCACATACGTGGTAATGAAATCCTGTGCACAGCTACTGCTTCCCTTAGAAGGCACGTTCTGGCCAAAACTAACTTTGGGAGGGAAGGCTGGAACAATCCCTAAGTTGTTTTCAGCTCTGAGATTGAATGTGCTAGGGGGAATACTATGGCAAACAATATAAATATGGTAGTACAGTTCAGGGTTGGATAATCTCCATTAAGCAGGTTAAATTCCCAGTACTCCCAACCTAATAGAGTTTCCAGGAATGACAGCCCAATGCTGCCCTCTTCTATACCACTGGAAAGGTCTGAATGGCCAAATGCCTACTTTAGTCTAATAAAAGGTATTCCTTTTTTTCATTTGTTCTGGAAGAGAAAGAACATAGTATCATGGAAAGAGCAGATATAGATGGCACTTCACTAGAGGGCTAAGGATTAGGTTCTGGTCCTAGAGCTGTCACTTGCCAGCTGTATGATTTTAAGTAAATAAACTCATCACCAAGGCTAGGTTTTGTCATCTAGGAAAAGGAATGATTTTAGTCTTGGTGACCCATTCTGGTCCTAAATTCTCATTTCATGTTCTGGAAGAGATTTACATACTTACAGTAAACTACTGCAGTTCTCTGAGCTTTTATCTTAGAAAGATACCAACATATGCAGTAAAGAGAAAAGCAATGGTCATGTGAGTCTTTTCAACTGCCCACAACTCTACAGAAAAACATTTAACAGAAATAATTCCATATATGTAATTCATATAGTTTTTTCTTATAGCTTCCAATTATAATTACAGATATCCTTTAGCTTTCAGTTTCTCAGTCACATATAAAAGATGATTTTTCAAAGATTGTTTATACAATCTTCTTCCCTATTACAAAACCCATTCTCTGAATCCATTCAGTCAACCTCCCTAAAATTACACTAATGTCAAGAAGTAGAGAGCTGGGCAGATTACACACTCTTTAACATTATAGTATATTTTGTTCTTTTAAACCTAAGCTCTTAATAAACACATTAATATATTATACACATATTATTAATCACATATTAAGATCAAATACATGAATAACTCACTGTAATAAAGTTATTAAAAGCTAAAAAAATTACTTAAAAGCTAACTTGTTGATGCATGCCTAGAATTCAAGAAGACGCCCCCCCAAAAACGCCCTCACTGACTAGGGAATTTTTTAATGTTATTATTTTGTTTTTGTCTTCTTCAAAGAAAAATTTCTTTATCTTTTACCACTCTGCCCCCCACCCCCACTTTGGCAGAATTAAACACAATTTAATTCTGTTCTATATAAAGGAGAGTCAACTTCTATAATGGGAAGCTATTATAAAGGGATGAGGTGGATTTTGATGCTAGATAGATACAGCATATATTAATCATAAAAAGCAAGTTACAAAACAGTGTTCTTGGTATGCTGTTTTTTAGATGTTTCACTTTAAAATATCATTTCTTGGAGATATTGGTTATGGTAATAGCAAAGCCTGAGAAAAGGGTATGCTTTAACAACTTTAGAAAAACCAAATTAAGTATTTTGCCCCTAATTACAGGGAACATGTGAAAGGTGACTGATTATAAGTATTTTATAGATTGTAGGTTAACTATGTGCAAATATGGTAGACACCAATAAGTAACTTGGCTTGCCTATGTGGAATTTTCAAAGAAGTGATTCATACTTTATCTTAAGAATATTCTATTGTGCTCAGGGTTTCTTCTCTAATGTTTCCACAGACTCAGAAAAATAATCTAGAGCAGATTTGAAGAACTTTCTTCTCTCCTTTCATCTGATCTTCATGAAAGTACAAGTAGCAGCAGGATTAAGATGTTTTGAACACCTACGCTAACTTCTCTGCTCTTTGTAAGGTCTCATGATACTTTGGGCTTGGTTGATAAATTTGATAAATGGTGTCTCAATAGGTATTTCCTTTCTTTTTTTATCTCCAGAGAAATGAAACCAAGCAAGCAGTTTGAAGTTATTTAGACCACATTCAAGTTCTGTGCATTGAAAAATGGCTTCCTAGTTTTGTATGCGCAACTATTCTAACATCAAGAAAGAGCTCTCTATAGGTGGTGTAAAGAAGAAACGCACAGATTGCACAAAGCATTCTTCTGGACCTAGGCATGCATGAGGTCAGTGCTTCGAAAGACTTACGTGAGAAAATCAGGAGAATATATTCATACACTTTTCAACATGTGGTAACAGGGTAGGAACTGTTTTTCATGTCCAGTAAAAATTGCTTCTTATACTTAAAAATGCAGCCTGATTTTTTTTTTTCTGCATTAGTCAAGTTAAAAAAATAGTTCAGATGTTTTTTGCTTGTCCTGCATCACATCACATCCATTCCTTGAAGGCTATAACCCCAAATTCTCAGCCACTAATTGATATTGAAGAACCGGTTTTCATTTAAGAGTAGGAATTTGAGACTGAGGAATGGGAACTTTTTAATTCATTCTTTCTTCTTTATGTTACTTCATACCTCATTACAGCCTCTGAGGTTTCAATTGAACATTTCATTTTATATGAACTACTCTCTCACTAGATAGAATCTTTGTTCACACATATAACACTTCTCCAAGGAAAGCAGGAAACAAATGCCAAGAATTCTCAGATAAAATTTCAGCTGCCAAATGTCAAACACAGGCCTAGACAGAACACTTACTATCATGCAACATGGCCTTTTTTAAGTGGTTGTTTATAAGCTGACAAATGTGCAGAGAAACATATACAGAGCCATTTATAAAGCATGCTGAAGTTTCAAAATTATGAGAAAGGAATTTCTAATAATATAGCTATGCTCCATAATGATCCAGCTCCAGATACCTTTATAATCAAACGCCGGCGAGTAACTTGGGTAGTGACTCTCCGTTCTTCCTCTGAGCTTGATTCGCTCTCACACTCTTTCAAGTCCTGATAAATGCATTTGTAGTATAATTTTACTATCATATTTAAAATAAAAGACATTCTGAGAAGGGAAATCAGGAAAGAATTACTTTTACTTGTTTGGTTTTTTCTTTTTTGCCTCCTCAAGAAAATTATGATGTATATTTGTGAGCATCTTAAAAACATTTTAAGTGAAAGAAAATTTTTGGGTAGGAGTCTAAATTAAATTTCTCTTTCTCTGTTGTGTATGTGCATCAATACACACACACACACACACACATATATATTGCGGTAAAGATCAAGTAATTAAATTATAAGTGATTAAAAAACAACTATAGAGCCTTTTAGGCATCAGAAACTATATGAAACTAGCATTTACAGAAGCATGAATATTCATTTTAAAGTTAGTTTTGAATCTATATTCATTTGACTTGAATGTATAGCCTTGGTGGTTGGGCCTCATTTGTTTTGACCTATATAGTGGCATATTATTTCTGATTTTTATGACATTTTGGTCAGATCTGACAACTTAATCAAAAGGTATTTTGAACTTTGTAAAAAGTAAAGAATTTATATTAGTATAAATATTTGTATCACCAGATTTTTATCAGCATAATTGGTAACTAGTTAGTACATAACTGGTACTCAGTAAAATTTTAATCAAATAATTGAATGAATTATATAAAACATAAAGCTTCAGGCATTTTTAAAAGTACTGACATGAAATTAGGATAGAACATCATTTCAAAGACAAGAATATGGATATATAATAATTGCACAAAATATTAATTCTTAGGCAGTAAGGATAGGAATAAGGAAATATACGTGGCAAACAGTTCCTAATTCAAAGGGAAAATATTTTGCTTCTACTTAAAGGCCATGGTGCAGGGTATTCATTGAATGGTTTTTGGTTTATTTCTAAATTTTAATTGTGGGATTCTGAAAACAATTCTGGCATTTTATTTTCTAAGTTTACTAGTTAGCCCAAATCTAATAGTCCTGGAGATAGAAATTGAAACCAACACCATTGGAAAAATGAATGGCTATTAAAACAAATAAAACTGCTACAGGAGGTATGGTGTTATATAAAATGGCTTGTGAAATGTTAGTGAGTAGTTAAGAAGGTCATCTTTTCACAAAGGGATATGAGAACTATTTTTAAATATTACAGTAATATCAGCCTTGACTTTGTAGGAATTGTCATCTGAACAAAACATCCCACTAAATAATATGGGTTTCAAAGGAAATAGTTTTCAAATTTTTTACTCCTTCCAAAAATATTGACTTTTAAATTCCTTATTATTTTAAAATTTTTTAGAAAAGGACATTTTGTAAATTAAGGACACTCTAGAATGATCCAAGTATTGTGAAAGGAGGATTTGCAATAGCTCAAAAAGGCAGAAAAAGGCAAGACAAATTCATATGGCCAAAATAAAAGAATTTCTGGGTTTGAGGAGGCAAAGGGAAAATTCAAAAGCAGACTATATGTTATACAAACACTAATAAAAAAACCTAGATGTCAGTTATCTCATAATCCTACCAAGAATCATCTAAGACCAGCCTCTTAGATAAGGAAAAAGTAGTCATTAGGCCAGTGTTTCAGTTTCCACTTTCTCCTTGGAGTCTCTGCCAATCCTATGGGAAGGGTAAAGAAGATGGTAGTACTTAGATCAGGATTCCTTTTAGAGAACTCTCAAGGAAGTGGCAGAGGGAAAACCTAGGACACTAGATGGGATTTTCTCATCATTCCTTGCCATGGGTCACTGCATGGAAAAGGTGAAAATAGCAGATTTTTACCTTGTAACAGCAGGCAGCCATCCGTGTAAGAGCCGCACCGGGACTTTTGACCTAATTGTTTAGGGGACAAAAAGGGGGCTGTTTTCTGACTTCTTACATGAGATGACCTAGTTGGTTGCTTTTGTACTATGGTCTAGCTACAAAAGACACATCCTGAACATCTTTGGATTTCTTGTGAGATGAGACTCCTATCTCCCCAAAGCTTTAACTCCATATGAATTTTTATGGTAATGAAACTTTTATGCATTGGGTGGGACTATTGATACCCAATACCAAAGGCACAAACTCATAAGAAAATTTGAAAATATTTTCTAATAGTAATTCTTTATTACTGGTGTACCCAGCTAAGATTCCATTCAAGGTTAAGACCTTTGTTTTCAAACTCTATGACTTCTGTCTGGTTCCCCAATGGCCAATATGTAGTCACACGAACTCACATACCAGTATTTAAATTTATATTTACATTCTAATTTGCTTTCAAGACTTCTCTGATGATTATTCTTTGAATAGGCTTTTGCAAAATAAATCTTCACAGTTAAAACATCACTACGTTATTGCTTCTTCTGATTTTTTTGTGGGATCATTTTAAAAGGGAACATTCTCAGCACACAGCATTTTAAAAGGGAATATTCCATTCAAACTCATACTGTTCAAATATACTAAGAGTCAACCCCAAATCAGAAATTAATATTCAAACCACACTAGTCAGGAAGGAAGTTAATGAAAGCCTGAGAAAGACTCAAACAGTAAATCATAAAAGAAAAAAAAAAGAACTGATTCAGTTAATGATTGCTGGTGATGATACAGTAATTGTATGTGTAAACATCTTTTTTTTTTTAAAAAAACAATCACACATAAAACCCATGGTACTACAGTCCACAAATAGTGAAACCAAACTTAAAGCATGGACTGTAGTTAATAGGATAATTATAAAAACGTGCTTTCATCACTTCTAACAAATGTTCCATACCAGTGCAAGGTGTTGGTTATGGGGTTGGTATGAGAATCCTATATTTTAAATGATATCTTTTTTTAATTTTTGTATGTTGTATGGTAGGGGTCACATTTCATTCTTTTTCCATATGAGTATCCCATTATTGCAGTTGTTGAATTTTTTTGTTTGTTTTGTTGTTTGGGGAAGTGCATAGGCTGGGAATCGAATCCACATTTCCCCCCTAGCAGGTAAGGAGTCTACCACTGAACTACCCTTGCACCCCCTTAAATGACATCTTAAAAGAATCTTCTGTTCATTTAATGACTGCCTTCACCAAATCTTAAAGCAACTAACACAAAAAATAAATACAATTATTAGAGTTTTATTTCCTCTCACTTTCCCTGCTAAAAGCAGGAAAACAGTCAAAAGATAGCCTGCAGAAGGGAAAAGGAAAGGATATGATTAGTGACAAAGCTGATGATGAGCCCCTGAACTACTGGGAGTTGACTATAAGTTTTTCTAAACCTCACATTAATCATGGACTCATTATTTTAGAAAAGATTTGTTTTTCCATCCAAGACACTGCAGAAGATCTTAAGTAAACTACATAGTTTTAGGGAAAACTACAAGTGCTATTCCAAAGATGTATAACTCTCAATCTGTATTGAGAGTCCATGAAAAGATATAAATTTTGAGAGATTGAAAAGCAATAAAAAAATGTAGTAGAGCTTATTTTTAGTTTAAAAATTTAAAAGTAACTAAATATGGCAAATGTCAAAGAATTTAACAAGTAATCTATTAGATGATATCATAATACAAAGAGCAAGCAATTTATTTCATCACAGTAAAGTTTTAAAATTGTTGAAAACAAATGTTAAGACAATTGTTAATTTAGATATAGAAATGATAAGAAATGATACTTCTAACTTTACATTTCTAACTGTTGTTACCCAATACTGGCTTATACCCACCTCAGTTTAGGCTTGTTAATTGTATCTTTTCTCAATTTTTAAAACACTGTACTTTTCAGGACCAAAAAATCCTTACAACTCCAATATGGGTCAGATGCTATAGATTCTTTACATTGTACAAAAGGTCCAGAGAGGATCAGAAGTACTATTCGCCTTCCATAAGAAAGAAGACTGGATTAGGGGCTAGGAAACCTATATCCCAGACAAAAGTAATATTGGGCCTTAAGCTAGTTACTTAACATTTCTATGGTTCTTTTCTTTCCCAAACAATGACTAGAGATGCTTATTCCTATCCCTATCTTCATCAGGAATGAAAGCATGATGAAATGGCATACATTTTACTTAGTACTTTCTTTACCCCCATCATTAGTGCTACAACTTCACATATCTATAATTTAGAAATAGTCCGAAAAACTTGAGTCCAGTGACATGAGATTAATTAAACAAAGTAAAGCATCAGAAACATCAATTTAAATGAGAAGACACTGGATAACCAGAAGACATACCTTTTGCTCAGACCCATTGGACCCCTCTTCTTCATGGAGGTTAAGCCGTGGTTTGCCATCTGCAGGTGAAGTCCTACTCATCTTTTTCATACTGACAGGCACACAGGGTTTAGGCTCTTCTAGTATGAGCTTGCTGGTTTCTTCCAGAGATTTCTGATAAGCTACTAGTGGTGATGCTGGTTCCTCAACATGACCAGATCCGTGTATTTTTGGTTTTAGAATTTCCTTAGCACTGTGTTTTCCTACATCATTTTGGGATTCTGGAAAGTAAGATTTTGTCTTTGCTTCTGAAGTGACTTCTGCATGGCTTCCATTTGCTTCAAATTTTCCAGGTTCTCCTTTAAGATATGAGGTAATAGAATCCCTACACTGGTCAGGCCTGCAAAAGATAAAACGTGCAATTTACATTGGCCATATTTGGCTGACTGTGGCTTCAGAAGCTCTAAATTTTTAATAACAATGTTTTAAACTATAGGTAATAAACAATGTAGACATTTGAAGGCATAAAATAGAAAAGTATGAAATATTTGGCCACCGGATGTCAACTGAGGAGCTATCATGGGTTTGGGTAAGGATGACCTACACAGGCTCCAGACATCCCCCACATCCACTTTCTTACGCGGATAGTTATGCTGACATTTTAATTTTTTTAAATTAAGGTGCTATATCTATTTGGCACTTGAAAAATGATACTGAGAGGTTCACGAACATACCTCGAGTTCTAAACACACCGATTTAAGAGGAAATATTTCAGAATGTCCTTATGTCGCCAATGGAAAAAAATTGACAAGGAACAGAATGAGGCTTCAATGGAAACTCTGCCATTTCCAAGAACCTCAAATTCCATTTCTTTGTATGTTTTCAATTGCAAATCCTGCAGTGATTCTTTTCTGACCATAATAATTGAGAATCCCATCTTTCTCCACTCCTGACTACTACCTTCTCCCTCTGTTGAGCAGTGTTATTGCACATCCTTTGCGTCTATTTAAAGGGCAGTTTTCCTTTTAACTATTAAAAATCTTTCTCTTTCATACTTTCTTCTAAACTGACTTCAATTTTTACTAGTTTTAGGATAGACTTTTTTTTTTATTTTGTAGCTTGTGTATTCTTTTTAGCGTCTTTCCTTATTAGCTATAGAAATCTGAAGGCAAAAACTGATATAATATATATAAACGTATATAATATACGTTTATTGTGTGGTGTCTGTATGTATATATACATTCTTTTAAATCAAATTGATTATCTAAACACATTCATTAAAAAAAAAAAAAGATATCAACAGCACACCGTATTCTGCAAGTGCAGGATCAAACGGTCCCAGCATACTGTTTAAATTTCCATTCTCCAGCCACACTACTTGACTGTGTTATTATTTTATATATGCTCATACCAGAAGCAAGGCTACTGCTGTTCTCTTACTTCTGTGGGACAAAATGATGCGTTGTCATTTTTTTCTATGTAATTCACTGGCAGAACCTATATAAAACAAGGGATTTTGGCCATTTTAATAATAATGAACACCTTTCCTATACAGACCTGTATTTCCTGATATGCAACTATAAATTATGTGACTATTTCTGAAAATAGACATCAAAATTAATACTATTTGTCTTCTTTGCGTTACTCCCTTAGGTATGCTATACATAGAATTCATTGATGCTGCCAAACTTCAAAATTTTTGTAAACTCCTCTTTGGAAACCTTATGAATTCTCTCTTTGGAAATGTCTATTGATGAAAAAGCTTATCAGCAATATGAAAATATTATAGTTATGAAATAACTTTAGTTCTCTTGCATCTCATCTGAGTTTATCACTAGTTGCTACTGAAGTAAAAAATATATATATTCTGATGTTTGCATAAATAAAAGTAATGATTAATTTACTGAGAGACTGTTATTTGTACTAGCCATATGGTAGGAATGCTACAATGCTTTCTTTTCCAAGCCGTAAAACTGTTTGCTATAAGGAGCTGTATTCTTATTTTTAAAGATATTAAAGGGATGTTCTTAGAGCATTGAAACACATTTGAGGTCTCAAAGGGCATACCTGATGATGGTAGGATTTGAACCAATGGCAGACTCAACTCTCACTACTTTAAAGTGGGGCCAATGACAATCAGAATTATCTGGGTTAGAAACAAAATTTCTGTCATGGCAATATTATTTGGAGTAAAGAATTATATGCACTGTATGTTTCTAATGTTGTAAAATAATATTCATGTTGAAAAAACTAAGGAAAGATACATAAAGTGTATCTCATTATATAGATACTTCTTTTTACTTTCTAGTGTATTAGAATAGCCAGAAGGAAATATCTAAAATCTAGTAGACTTGATTTTTGATGATTGTATAACTGTATACCCTTCATCTTGTGACCATGTGATTGTAAAATCAAATGTATGTGATTTTATCCACTGTATGGGTAGATGAGTAATAAAATAATGACATGCATGAAAAAATAATATTAGGCTGGGAGTATGGGGAAAAAAACCCAAAGTAAACTGTGGACAACAGTGAATACTACTACTTTAATAAACTTTCATCAATGTTAACAAATGTAATTACTGTTAAAAAAATAGAATTACAAAAAAGTGCTATCCGTTATAACAAATTTTCTTCACCAATGCAAGTGTCAGTGGTGGGGCAATGTATAGGAATCCTGTATTTTATGCATGATTATTCTGTAAACTCAAAACTTGCCTAATGAAAATATTTTTTTAAAGGTGTACGGAAGGGAAATACACCAAAATGTTAATAATAATTATTGCTAGGTGATGGGGTTATACTGATTTTTTCATTTGCATTTTCAAATTTTGTAATGAGCATATTTATGTTTGCAGTCAGTAAACAATAGAAATATTTAAAAGACTTAGACTTTTATTTATTACATTATTTTGAAATGAATGCCAATTACTGGTTACAGGAAAATAATAATATGATGAATAATAAACTGGAAAAGAGTTGTCTTCTAAGGTAAGGGAATGAAAAAATAAAGGGAACATATAAATCTTTGGCCAGTATATTAAATTCTCTGCATTTTATATCAAGCTCTCAGTTGTTCTGAGAATTATAAAGTAACTTTCCTTCTTTCAATTAGCATAATAAATAAATCTTTAAAGCAGGAATTATCCCCAAACTAGAATGGTAATTTAGAAAAAAGATCATTGTAAAGAGAATATATATTTAAAGAAACCCTTAAACTTTCCTTTTCCGTAGAGCCATACCTGTCATCCAGTCGATCTAGTAACCCACTAGTTATTCTTCTGGCTTGAGCGAGGGACTCTAGGTTTCCACATGATGTCTCGTTCTGCCAACCTGTAATTGAAGACATTTCCCGTTCTGCTTGCTGAACACCTTTAAGAATAGCCTTTACTTTTTCTTCTGTCATCTCCTCAGACTCTACTCCTTCTTCAAGTTGAATGTCCTCAAATAGAGATTTAAGTTTTTCTTCCGTCATCTCCTCATCAGGACCAGATTTTCCTTTCTCCTGCTGCTCAGAGCTTACTCCCACTTTTCTAGTCTGTCTCAATGGCTGTGCTGGTTTAACATCTTTTGGGACCCCAGCCAAACTTCCGAGGTGTGGAGGATACTCACTCAGATACACATCCTGCAATTGGCTCTCATCTACATCCACTGCTTCGGGCATTTCTGTTAAAGGCATTGAGTCTTCGAGTTTGCTGTCTTCTAAGGAAGTGTCTTCTGCAATTACAACTGGAGGTCCATCTGCTGAATGTTCTGTGTTTCCCTGGGAAGGCACTAGCCCATCACTCAGTCTACTGGGGGTTCTAAGGGGAGACTCTATGCTAGAGATATCACTAAAATTATCATCTTGCTGGAAAGGGGTAGGTGGTGTGTAGTGCAACCCTGTGGGGGTTTCCAGTTCCATTTGAAGGGAAGGGTAACCTATGGAAGACAGTACATTTGGACTGACTGGAATGAATTAGAGAGACCATCAAACAAAAACACATGGAATGATTAAAATTGTATCAGGTATGAAAATGTATGATGAATCACAAAACAATGTTGGTAAATTCATTGGTTTAGTTCAATTAAATGTAATACAATGAAATAAAAAGCCTAGTGCAAACTACAATAAAATAGAATACTAATGAATTAAGGTACTGATTATTTCTACCAATTTTGGTAATTTCAATACAGTGACTTAAATAAGCAGACTAATTTAAATAAGCAGACTAATTTAATCCAATATACAGTTAGCTGTCATCATATAAAATACATTTATTCCATGGCCAAATTTATTATCTTCTTTTAGCATGCAAAATCCATTTTGTGGTGAACTGAATACAGCAAACCACAAGAAAACCATTTTTGAAAATAATTATAACTTATTTTAAAATCTGTACATTAAGCAATGCAACCCAACTCTAATTTTTACTTATTTCAAATGAAATTTTATAGCAAAGAAAAATGAACTTAATCTTTCAAAAGAAATGATTATTAGATTTTAGAGCAGTGGCACTGGGAAAAAAATCTAAAAAGATATTAGGAAACAGATTTATAAAGCAGAGACAAAGCAGAAAAGATTCCATGTAAAGTATTCAGGTATCGTAATATGACAGAGATGAAACAGTTTGGTGTATATGGAAGTCTTGGTGAACTTGGTGATGGGTATCCAGTCAGAATCCAAAATCAAATACAGAGGGAAAAAAAGATATACACAACAGAGACAGGAGGAAAACCATTTTCAAAGAGCACTGAATATTCATGATATGAAACGTGGAGACTTCTTAACCAGCCTACACAAAGGGGAAGGAGGGAGCAGTTCTTTAATTTAAACATTGCTGCAGGACTAAGGAAATATTTTTCTGCTTCAGCAGAGAGAAAAGTAAAAAATAGTCTGGTCATGGTGAGGAAAGGAAGTTCCACAAGAGTTTGAAGAAGAGGAGAGACAGGAAAAAAAAAGCAGTGGAGCACACTTTCTGAATTATTGGTCTACAAAACAAAAGCTAATTTTCATCAATCCAAGGCAAATACCAACTTGATTTTTTTGTTGGTAAACTCAACTTGCTATAGGTAAGTGAACATTTTTCAGTTACATATCTATAAAACAATCTTGTTGAAAGTTGGCCTGAGATTTATAGCCAGCATAAGTGAAATTTACATTACACATACATTCCTAAGTTTCCCTAAGAATTTTTTAAACTAGGAAAATAAACTATTAAAATGTAGGAACAAAACCTTTTGTGCATTTATTTTAATGATATTCTAATTTTAAAATGTTAAACACAGCTTTTCAGTGCATTGAAGACTTCCATTGTTTTCTGGTGATCATTTTTATTAGAGGCGCTTTTCTTTAAAAAAATTTCCCAGTAAAGAATATTAAATGAATCTATAAATTATGACTTGGCAATAATTTAGAATCTGGGGTAACATTGGTCTAAATATTTATCTAGTGCAGAAAAAAGTTTGATTATCAATATAGGGCCTCACATAAAACACAAAGCCTTTGAGAGCATTTTTTCAAGGCCCTATGGTGTTTATAAGCTTAAAAAGAAACCACTTTTGACATTATTAGCCATCGTGTTTATATTATAGGATAACAAGGTATGCTTTGATTTTCTGTTGACATTTAACTTTAGAAGGCAGAAACTTTCTAAGAATGTAAGATCTTCTGCCACAGAACATGTACAGAAAATAGAAGTTATTGTCTCTTGGTAGTTTAATTTTGCCAGTTTAAAAATGGAAAATCACCATTTTTTCAAAACTTGGAAAGGCTGAAAGATATCCCTTCTTTTCCTGCCTCTGTTCAATCATCAACATTGCTTACTCAAAATTAATTTGTAGGAATAATTTCCACTTGTGAAGGTAAGACAAGAACATCTTGAAAAACATAATAGGATATTTATTATGTTTTCTTAATACTTTGATGAAGAAAGCCCAATGAAGGAAAGATGAAAACATTATTATATAAATAAAGCTAGCATAAGAGGAATTATTATTATGCTAGTGATAACATTTATGCTCCTTAAGTTAGAAATTGTGCTGTCATTTATGTAGGATAAATCAAGTAGGATTTTTCCAAAGAATAAATGGCAACATATGAAGTTAAAATGATGCTAGATAAACCCCTCATTTGATTGATAAATTAGATTTTTTCAGTTCACACTTTACTATTTGGTCACTGAATAGTAATTCATCATTTTACCTTAAGAACTTGTATACTATAGGTACAAACTTGATCCAGTATCTTGCTTACTTGGTAAAAATGACTCAAAAGCTTTTACTTATATAAGTAAAAGTGATCACTAGTTTTATTAGTTAATATAAAAATTAAAAATGACAAAATCAATGTGTTCTCTAGATACTAAATCTTCTTCCATTTGGTTATATAAAATATTTGAAATTTTAACTCAGATAGCTTATATTTTTCTATCTCATTATTTATATTTTTATATAACAGAGACATTTACCAAGTTAGCTCTGATATCAGTGTTTATTTGCAAACTCTGGCAGAGTAAATGCTGTGAAAATGAGAAATTAAGTCAAGCAAATCACAATTTAGTTGATTTTAAATGACTCCCTTGTCTTATTGCACTTTCAGTATAAGAAAATGATTAAATAAACATGAACACTAAATTCAATTACCATCAACAGGGTCATGGAAAACATTGTTCTCATCTGCAAAACTTCTGGTGCCTGAAATATTTCCATAATCAAATATTGGTCCTTCTAGTAGAGTCACTATATCTATTCGATTAATTTTTGTCAAGACGGAAGTTAAGGCATCAGCTGAAGAGGAGAGAAAAAAAGTTGAAAACCCAAATAAAAATTTATTTTCTTCCAGTCAGTGCAATATCCACACAAAAGCATGGCTTTTGTGACCTTTCTATCATTTTAGCTCCTGTCTACTTCAGCTCTGCGGTATCACTATGCAAGAGCTCAGAACTCTCACTGCTGCAAGGAGACATTTCTAGAGTCTTAAGAATCATTTTATGAAGCCATATGCAATGACAGCAGCATTATCCTTATTATAACAGAGCATAGAGGTGTCATTATAACAGAGCATAGGGGCCTCAAACTATTTTAAACAAGTTCCTTTCTCTTAAAGATGTCAAAATAGCTCACCCAGATATCTGTTTAACATTTTTTTTTGGTTCATGGTCCAGGAATCAAACCCACATCTCCCGCATGGAAGGTGAGCATTGATGCTCAACATTTAATGAGTTACTGTGGTCAGGCTAACATCGGCAAGCCCACAATAACTTACTCAACATCATCATGGGTTGGCACTCACCAGACAGTATAGCACCCCTCACTATCTATCAAGACAAAACAAAGTAATTCCAAATGATACTAGAGAATTCTCTGCCTCCACAGACCAAGCTGAATGAAATGATTTGTCTTCCAATTTGATCCTATCATTCCCGCTTATTTCCCTGCCTGTCCACCTCCAGTCATTAACAGTGGCTTCAGAGTGTTTCTGGTGACTGTCCCATGATTTAAGAACTAGAATCATTTTTTCATTTTTGAAAATCACTAAGGACTACAGACAAAATACAACAAATATCTACTACTTGCTTTCTGAAAAGGTTTCAAAAATCTAAAGTATAAAATATTGGAACTAAATTAAACAATTAAAATTTCAGAAGATTTGTTATTACTTTATGATTACTCTGATTTAATTTTTTGATAATATATTTAAAATTACATAAAATTCAGAATAGTATTTGCATGACGCTAACAAAAGGCTTATCTAAAATTTTGGATATATGCAGTTATGAAAGTTATAGTAATATAATTTCAGCATACTTGTAGCATTTTTTCCATCTCTGGTAACCCATTTTTTTAATAACATGAAGCTTTGAGAAATTAAAGAATTTGGATTTTCCACACGTATTTGATTGATTTCATCCACTGAAAAATTCAGTTCCCTTGCCAGTTCTGTAGAAAAGGAAAAGAGTTACTAAGATTTCATATTCTAATTTTATAACATATTTCATAAATTTAATGTCCAATTGCCACACACACACACACAAAAGGGAACTTTAGCATAAACCTAAGATTGGTCTTGAGCAGTAATCTTTCATAGAAAAATCATATACATACAAAGACTGTGACTTACTCTCTTGATGAAATTATTTACATATAATGAGATTCTCTTTTGAAATTGCTTTATAAAGATTCTTGATCTTTTACAAAGAGGGTGTTGCTTGATTCTTTTAATTCAGCCACAATACTCTCTGCAATTTGAACAAACTTCATGCAAGATAGGTGGAGGTATACAGTTCATATATATGACATGAGAGGCTGATAGGGTCTTCCTGGGGAATTTTCACATAGTACATCTTTTACTCACATAATATTCCATTCTGTATGCCTTCATGTTTCATGAACCCTAACTGGGAGCTTAAATGATGACTCCAGGCCAGATTACCACATAGAATATGCTGCCACTTGTGTGAAAATTGAAGAGATAGTTTTCTACCACCTACATGTATATACCCATACATTCAGTCTTGGAAATGCAGAGTGTGTTTGGAATAATACCTATGAGTATTGGTGGCTGCCTCGGGAGAGAGAAACAGGAGTCAAAGGTGGGAAGGAGGCTTACTTTTCATTGTGTATTTTTTTGTGTGTACAATTTGAAATAAATATTTACCATGTCTTATTACCTTACAGGTTTATAAAAAAATGAAAAATGGCAAACAGATTTGGTCAAGATTGTATCTCCCTCAAGAAAATATTCCCAGCAGTTTGGCAAAATGCAATTCAGAGGCTAAAAAAAGTCCATGTTGTTTGAACTAGAGATTCACTTCTAGGAATCTTTCCTGGTGATATATAAGAATTATACACAATGATTTATATAAAGGAATGTTCACTGTAGACTTATACTACTGAAAAATTGAAAACAATACAAATGTTGATCAAAAGGAGAAGAGTTAAATAATGTAATGCAGAGGCTTACAGACTTTTTTTTATCATAGCCTACAATTAGAAATACACGTGTATCACTGTGTTTATATGTATATCTGAAACCAGATCTTCATGGAGCAAAACTTAAGTCTTAACACATGTAATTCACAGACATTTTCTTTTCTATTCCATTCTATTCTATTCTGTGTAAAGACAAAAACAAAGTTTTAAATGGATTTCATGACTCACTGGTCCACTGTGACAGTGAGAAAAACACCATGGTAAGGTATGTCTATTGGATGTTATTTATTCATTAAAAATGAGATCAGAGCGGGCAATGGTGGCTCAGTGGCAGAGTTCTTGCCTGCCATGCTGGAGACCCGGGATTGCATCCTGGTGCCTGCCCATGTAAAAAACAAAACAAAACGAAAACAACCAAAAAGAGAGAGATCAGAGAATCCCTGACTTTGCAGAAAATGATATAATTACAAATCAAAAAGCTGAAAATTACATTATATATAATGTTATATTTTTATAAAAATTCAAAGTACATTAAGATGTTAACAGTGGTTAACTGTTAACTGAGGGACAGATCTCTATATGCTTAATTTCCTAATAATCTTCACTGAGATATAATAATCCTAATTAGAAAAGTTCAACTCTTTGTATTTAAGAGACTTTTTAGTACCCAAAGAAGTCCTGATGATTAAACAGTATCCATTGTCTGGAGACTCAATGAAAAGCAAAGAAACACGGTAACCAATATATATATTAATATATATATTATAGTATAATAAGTTAAATTTTGGTTTAGGGCAATATAGACAGAGATTGAGAGTGGTGGTACTTGGGAGCTATGCATCAATTTTCAAATGAATTTTGACTGTTCCAGTGTAACGTTGGGAAAATAGTTGTGTTTGGCTATTCTTAGGGCATCTTCTGCAAAAACTTACTCTCACAAACTAAGGACTGTATAAACTTAAAGAAAAATAATTTAATAGTTATGGGCATATAATACCACACAATCAATACTTGTAAATACTAGTGTATTTTCAGAGTTCAATGGCCCATGTTAAAATATGAATATAATTATTATAATTATTATTTTATATTTATATAATATATAGATCTCTGTATCCAGAGAGAGGAAGGTTTAATATATGTGTGTGTGGCGTGGGGGGGAGGGGGTTTAGGGTCTGAAAACATTCAAAGGGAAAAAATTTAGATGAAATTGTTTCCATTATCTAGTTTCATTTTCTCACTTTCAATAATGCAGATAATTGTTTCCCAAGTATGGAATGTATGTAGCTGATAGTATGCGAGATGGCTTTGGTTGTGACAGATATGTTTTAACTGTCATGGTTTTGGCTGTGCATTTAAAAAAGTACAGTCAAACTTGAAATTTCTCAGACTCATGTAAGGTAGGATTTTTGGGTTCAGTTAACATCAAAACTACAAAACAAAAATGTCTTATTGATACAGAACCTCATCTTCATCTTTATGCAAAGTCATACCAAATAATCCTTTCCCTTATACTGATCATAAATAGTTGCATTCATTTCATAGGATAACTCAGCTACTTTTGTAAGTTGAACAGATTTGTTTACTTTTGTCCTATTTTTTACTTTATTCAAAATTCAAACTTACTGCTGCTCCTTTGTTTTCTTGTTTATATAAGTATCACAAATGATTCTTGCTTTATCTTGCCAAAGGGATAGAATGTTTTCCTTTTAAATAAAACCTTTGAGCATAAGAGTGAGTCCATTTAAAGAAAAGCATCAGGTAAATAATTATATAGTATGTGTACATTACAAACAATGGACTCATGAATAAAATTTATGAAACCCAGGCCTGCATTAATTGAACTGTTTACTTAAGAGAGCTGTTCTAAGGACATAAATCATTTTAAAAGTTTTAGATTATTTAAAAATCATTGGCCTTAGCTTTGTTTTCCTTTGTGCCATGCCACATACACACATACACATAAAATGCTGTGAGGTAAAAGGTTATTCTGTGTTACCAGAAATAGTATTATGAAGAAATTACTTAAATTTCAAAAGTAGATTTAAATTTCTATTCCTTCATTGTATGTGCATAGAAAAAGTTTTGAAAAAACAGAGTATACAAGGTACCATCTGTAATTATCTCTGGGTAGACAGAATTATAGGCAATAAAAATGTTTTTTCTTTTTGCTTATTTTTATTTTTTATAATGGACACACTTGTGAATAAGACAAAGAAATTAAGAAACTTTTTGTTTCATTCAGGAGTATATACACTTACCTGTCCAACTAAGGCCCAGGTGATCAGCTACTATCGCCATTCTTATATCTGTCCGCTCACATGGACTCTGTGGACCTACGATTTATAATTTCTTAATTAAAATAAGCATCAAGAAAGATACCATAATGGAAAATTGCTTTTAGCAGTACTCAGATTTTACAGAGAGACTAATACTAACACCGTACACTTAAATGTGTCCTAATCACCTACATGAACACTTCTTTTTTCACATGGCTCACTTGTTTTTTACCTGCATCAGGCCAAATGTCAGACTACATGGATGCTCAATGTAATGAAATTAAACATGCTGACAAGCTAGCAATTTACAACAGTTACAGAATTGTCGTCTTGGTGAAAACACCATGATGGGATGCCAAGGTATGTGCTTTTAATTTGACAAAATCATATTCATTAGCACACTTTAAAAAGTTGCTCATCTTGAATGACACCAATAGCTTCAGCATGCTTCCCTAGCTATCTACAGTGTAGTTGACTAAAGGACGAAAGAAGAATATATAAGACAGCACGTACAAATGACAATGACAGAATGAGAACTACGATTAAGTCACTCCACAGGCAATCACAACAGTTCATGCACTAGGGTCTACGAGTTAGAAAGTGTTTACAAACTAGGCTTGTTCTCCAGGATGTGAGCAAAGAGTGCTCAAGAAACCTGACTGCCTTCATTCTCACCAGTCCTTCTACTGCTCCTTTTCTCACTGCCGGCCTTTTCACTCTTTGATTTTAAAGGTGCTGCCTCTGTTTTCTTATCTCTAGCAGACTTCGTTGTAACTGAAGGCTGGCCACCCCGGGAAGTCTCGGATAACGACGTGTTTCTTGAGGTACTGTCTTCTTCATCGGACAACTCGGACTGCATCTTTCTTTCTTCTTCAGAGAGGCGGTCCACAAGTTTTAAGGTCTCACCACTAATTCCCTTAAAATATTCAATGGAATGTTTACATACTTCCTTAAGCTGACTTTTCCTAACTTTAACTGTGGTGTTGGTGGTGGTGGTGGTGCTGGTGGTGGTGGTTGTGACACAGGTGGATCTTACCTTTACTGGCAACTTGGATGGAAGCTGTTTGAGCTTGCCTTTCTCTGACTGCCCTTGCTTCTGTGTGGCACATGCTTTTCTAACTGAAGCTATGTTATCCCTATGTGTGCTTTTTACTGGAATTCTGGACTTTGTATCTACACATGGAGAAGTAAGGGTTTTAGTTTTCTCAGCTTGACTAACCCGCTTCATTTTATTTGCTTTCATGTTTGTCGTATGATTTGGTGGGAAGATATCTTTTGGTGAAGTGGCCTTTACAGGAAGTTTGGACTTTTGCCTAATACCTATAGATTCTTTTGTCTTTTGTTGCTCTCCCAGAACTCTCTGCTTATCTCTTATACAGTGTCCTTGCAGTACCCCTGTCTTTTTTCCTGATGAGGTTTTTACTGGATTAGCTTTTTCTGTGGAACAAATGGGTGAAGAATGTTCTGTCAGAACTATATTACTTGTAATGTTATCTATCTGTGTAGTGGAAGAATCCAAATTGTTGTTGTTATTAAAGTTATCTTTTTGAAAATCATGTTTTTCTTTGGGCCTAATGCCCATCTGGCTATTGGCTGTATTTGAAAGAATTATAGTTTCATTCTCTAATCCCTGACAATTCGTCATCACAGTTTCTATCTTATCTGTTACTTCTCCAGGGCCTTCTTTCTTCATGGTCATGGTGGATGCAGAAATTCCCATTTTTATAGGCGTGCGTAACTTGGGGTCAACTTTGGAGGTGTTAGTGGCTGCAGCTGATTTCTCCAGGGAGCCACTACTGCATGTGCCTTCCTGATACTCTCCGCTGGCCGGGATGCTGGGGTTAGGGTCGACAGTAGGTGCCTCTACATTTCTCTCTAGATTGGTTTCTACAGTGGTGTCCCCTGAGTGTGGCTGTGGGGTGGCAGTGACCATACTTTTATCCCCTTCCCCCTTGTCCCCTGACTTCCCTTCAGAAGTATGCTCACCAATCTGGAAAAATTGGAGCCTCTCTTCAACAAAATCCCTCTTGCTCATGTCAATTGCACCACTGCGAGTCATCTCAAACATTTTTCCTTCATGAAATGGGAAGGGGTTAGGCTCACTAGTTGGGGTACTTTCATCAGTTGGTGTTCTGGCTGGTGTTGTATCAGGGGTTGTTGCTGGAGAACGGTCTTCCACCGCCAGACCAAATGGCTTAGTTTCATCTTCTCGTGATTTACTGTCAAAAACTTCATCATCCCCTCGGTTATTAGACCAAGGGTCAAAATCTAGACCTTTGGTTGCTACTGTTTTAAAAGGAGTGGCAAATTCTTCGTCTACTTTGTAACTGAAATAGGTATCAGGAAACACTGATCTGTCAGGGTGTCTGCCTTCTAGTGTGAAAAACTGGGCCCCTGACTTATGATCAGTCTTATCAGGAGTTTTTTCAAATGAAGAACTTTTAGAAGGTGGCTTATCTTCATCTTGTCCCACCTTTCCCTCCTCCTCAATAACTTCAAGTTTACTTTGGCTAAAAGAGCGATCAGCTGGCTTCAGAATGCCTTCTGTATTCCAGACATCTTTCTTTATTTCCATGGTTTGACTTGGAAGTCTAGAATCACTTTCTGTCAAACCATCATCTTCATCTTGCAGGTCATAGCCATCCAGAGAGTCAATCTCTGTGGCATCCGTATCATGAGAAAACTCTGCTGTGGTAGCAATGGAACACTCTGTGATGGACTGGTCATTGTTCCCATTCTGGGCAGTTTCATTCTGAGGTGACTCAAGGCCAAGGGCAAATTCATTATCTTTTCCAGATCCATTAGTTTCCAGTTCTTTCTGGTTGGCAGCCTTTTCAGTTGAAGCTTTAGATTTTGTCACGTCTTTTTGTTCATCATCTACCTCCTTTAATTTGAAGGTGTATTTTTTAACTGGAACTGGTTGATAAATAGATTCATCATCACTCGAATCGCTGATGTCTGCCCCGGGAGGAACTGGTGAGGGTGGCTGCACTCTGATGACTGGTTCAGCCAGCTGGTATTTGTCATGCTCATCTTGCAGATTGACTTCAATCATGTTGACCTCTTTCTCAGGGAGATAATGATGATTCTTATCCAACTCGATGTGGTCTGCATCCAGGGGTGGAGGAGGGGGAAATTCAATATAGGCAACTCTGTTAATTTTAGGTCTTTGGTTAGAGTCTCTGCTCACATCAGTAGGCATTTCACGCTCAACTGTTGTTTCCTCTACTGTAGTTTGCTTTAAGGAGGTTGATTTGGCCTGTTCTTCCTCCTCTGATTCTTCAGAAACCTCAGGAATTGGGCTGGGTTTGCCTGGGATATAAGCTATGAGCGAGTCTGGTGTCTTTGATGTAAATTCATAACTCACTTCTTCTGAACTGGGAGTTTCTGGGGTTAAAGGGCTTTTCCCAGAGCTGTCTAGAAAGGATACTTGCTCTAGAGTATCATCTTCTGGGCTACCTTGGGGAGAAGGAGGTTGCTTTTGCTGTCTAGTTGTATAAAAGGCCCCCCTGGTTTCTTGTACTGTCTTACATTCCTGACTTATGATTTTTTTTATACTTCCTTGTTGTATCTCCTTTTCATATTGCTTCCCCACTTGTACAAAACTAACATAAACGGGTAACGTTTTTATTTCTTTCCCTCCCTCTATCTGAGCTAATGGTGCAACTTTTTCCAATCCATCAATGGGACTGTGGTCGAATACATCACTAGAGGGAGATTCCTTTCCTGGGCTAATATCTAAAGAATCAGGAGATTTGGTGGGGGAGATTTCAGTTTCATCAAGAGGTGGGCATAAGCCTACGTAACTCTGATGTTTAGAAACTTTGCTGATTTCTGAATACGTAACTTTTTCATCTTCTACAGAATTAAAGTGCTGTGTCTTGATGATCTCTTTACTCATACATGACTGGGGTAATTTTTGTGATAGTTCATGTTTTGGAAATGTTGACTGCTCACAAAAAACATCAGGAACATTAGAAGACAGCATTCTCCTTTCATCAGGAACTCTGACTGGAATGTGAGACACTGCTGAGGTCTCACTTCTCCTGGAAAGTTGATCAAGAGGTCCTCCTGGATGTTCCCCTTCTTTAACAACATATTCCCTATATAAGACTTTTTTGGAGGGAGATTTTACAGTCATTTCCTTAATTTCTGAGAGAGAGCCATTTGTTAACAATTTGTGTTCTCTCTCAGTCACAGACATAAATTCATTCTTTTCATCAATGCTTTTATTCTCAGGGTGATCATTGTGATTCTCTCTTACATCATGAACAAGTACATGTGAAAGTTTTTCTTTCTGTGACTTATTGTTAGTAGCTCCAGAACTTTCCCACGTTCTAAAGACCTTTTTGTCCCATGGTTCCTTAGTTGCTAAGTCTGTGGTTACATGACATGCCAAGTCTTTAGTCTGTTGCTCAGAAAAATAGTCAGACATTGCTTTCCTTGACATTTCAGTTCTCTCTTTTTTTACATCATAAAAGCCAGAATCATTTACAACAATTTCATTGCTTTGGGAGTATTCATCTTTGGCTTTCAATACCATAAAATCTTTTTGATCAGGCACACTTTCATCTGAGAGGTCTATGGCCTTCTGCTGTTTTTCTCTAGCAAAAACTTGGTAGACAGGCAGCTTGCTCTCTTGAATTTTTTTAACTGGGATTCTGGATTGGCCATCTGGTTTTTTCTCTTCTTGAGATATGTCCTTACTTTTTCCTTGTATGCCTTGTTCAAATTTTAGTCTAATAGAACTAAGTTTAGATTGTTTGAGCTGAAACCCAGACTGGGGCCCTTCTGGTGCTGTGCTCTGTGAAACACTTCCTTTGGCTGCCACTGAGGACTTGCTCTCCTCGGTCTCTTGGCAAAGATCCTTCTTCTCTGGGCTGCTGGGCAGACTAGACGCTTTCCTCTCATCGGCTTGGGGGAAGCCTTGTCCATCATGGCCATGCTGCCTTGCTTTAACCCATTCATCATTGGATGCCAACAGCTCTGTTAGCAGTACTTTCTCAGGGCTGCTACTGGTAGAACTTTGAGAAGAGTATTCTTTGCCATTTCTAGGGCGTGACTTTTTCTCTGGGGATTGCAGTTCATCATTTAGCTTTTCAGTTTTGTCACGAAAAAACTGTGACACTTCAGTCAGTTTTTCTTCAGCCTCCTTCACAGTCCTGTCCACCCTATCTTCATATAGTAACTTCTCTCTACCTCTGTCTAATCTGTCCTCAGTAAAGCGCATCCACATAGCATGTTTTGGACTACTAACATCGCCAGAATAATGCAATACTGTCACTTTATCAAAATGCTCATCTTTAGACACTTTACCTACACCATTTTCAGACACATCTTTATAGATTTTGGAGACAATTTCTTTTTTGGGGGCAGTGGCTACATTTTCTCTGGACCACTTATCAGACCCCTGTAACTCTGAGCTAGGGGGTCCTGCATGGTCTGTAACTGATTCCTCAGTATCAGAATGAGACACATCTAACTTTTCTGACAGAAGCATTTTCTCAGCAAACCTGTAAGACTCCCCTCTTAATTCTGACAACTCATCATCATGGTATTCTATTGAGTGTTGACTCAAAAGCTTCAATGTTTTATAAGAGTCATCAGATATGAGTTGAGCAGAACTAGGGCGACTATCTTCTTCTTGGGACACAGGAGTGTTTACTCTGGAAGACTCCAGATAAGAAGGCAATGATTCTTCAGCAGTAAGCTCTTCTTCTTCTTGCTGACCCTGTTCCTCTGAACAAGGAAAAGCATCATGTTTTTCTGGCAGAAAATCTTTTAGGTTAATATCTCCCCGGGATAAGTCTTTCTGATATACATACATTTCCTTTTCTGGATGCTTTTTGGTTTCTCTAATAATGACTTCAGTGGGCTCAGCTTGGTTACCTTTTTCAATGTGGACTTCTATTATACGCTCCAGTTTGGGTTTCATTTGGTTGTCCCTCTCTACGTGCTGGGTTGAGGTTTCAGCAGCAGACTTGTGAACATCTGGAGACACTGAAGACTTATGTTCAAACAGACCTGCCAGTTCTTTGGAAGGGTCCCGGCCGGACTGAAAGGCCTTCATGATATCATGGACTGACATGGTTTCTTCAATTCTCTCAGAGGTACCTTCACTGCCTGGTGGAGAATGATAAACCATTCTGGTGGTTGTGGTTATATGCGTCTCTTCTTTAACACGCATGCCTTTGCTCAAAACCCGATTGTGATCATCTTCTTCACTGTTGGCTTTCATTTGAAATGCCTTAACTTTCTCTTTAATACTAGAAGTGGTGGGCTTTGGCTCCAATTCCATAAATGTAGGTGAAGGTTTAGGTGACACGGGCTCCTCTGGTTGGGGCTGGGAAACATCTCCAGCTGAGGGTTCATAGCTCCTGATAACATGAACCACTTCAGTTCTTGTTTCTGTAATGACAGGAGGGATAGGAACTTCATGAAAAAGTGGCTTAGGACCAGTGCTTTCAGCGCTTTGTGGGGCTGAAGGTGTTTTCTCACTTCTTGTTTCAAAGCCACTGTCTGACAGGGGACTTTTATCTTGATCATGTTGAGAAAAGTCATCTGGAGACTCTAAAATAGTATCTGTTCCAAAAAAGGAATCGGCCATTTTACATAATTCTTTCTCAGAGGTGGAAGGCCTCATGGAGGCTGGAGGCATTTTGAGTTTGTGTTCCTGCAAAGCAATTGCTGGTTTTAAAATTCTTTTCTGTCTCTCTTCACCATCCTTCTTTGCATCCTCAAATTTGTACTTTAAATTTGTCAGTGAACTGCTCCCGATATCATTTGTTAGGTAATCAATAACTTTTGTCAAGTTATAATCCTTTTCAGAGGCAGCTTTTGCTTTAACTTGCACCCTCTCTGGCAGAGATGGAGAATGGCTCCCAACAGTTTGTTGTCGTGCTTCGTTTATTTCTTCTGAAGTGAATTCTATCCAGTCATCTTCAGGAGAGTGTCCTTTGTCACTTTTTGGTGATTTGGGTGATCCTTTATTGTCTACACACACATCCTTTTTAAGGATTTCACTAACTTTTACTAAGTCTTCCTTTACTTTCTCAACAATCTTGAAAGGCTCTTCATCGTCAATTCTCCCTTCTTTTGGGAGTTCAGGTTGGAATGGCTTCTCCTCAGGCACATCTGTCTGTAGTATTGCAGTCATCCGCATTAGGTCCTCCTTCATTTCAGCCACATCTTTTAATATCTCCTGACTGGAAGATAAAGAAGATGGTGCAGACAACTTAAGGGCAGAGGGTGTAAGGAACAGAGATGACTTAACTGGAGATGAAGTTCGATTGAAATAGGGTTGAGGGCATGTCTCTGTAGTCAATGTTTTAATGGGTGACAACAAGGCTGCTGCTGATTTTGTAAGTGAATTAGACTCTGGAAGTTTCTTTAATGCTGGCTCTGGCAAAACATTGACTACAGAGTATACTGGCACTGTTATTACTGATGATGTTACAGATGAGGTAGTTGCAGATATTGACGACCCAAGGGATGTATAGAGTGCACTTGTGGAAGGAGTTCTTAAAGACTGAAAAGCTGATGGTGCTGAAGAAACATATGACCTGAGTGGGGAAAATGGCATTGTTGTTGTGGTAGAAAACACTTTCTCAACTGTGTCAGTGGCTGCATTAACCACAGAGCTTACAGAGTTTGTAGCTGTAGAAATTTTGTCCTGTAATGTGGCAGTGGCTTTGTATCCATTGATTAAAGTTGAAGATGATGGATATTTCAGAGGGGAAATAGATCCATTGACTAATGCTACCTCTGCATGTCCAGGCATCTGTTTCACAGGTGATGAGAAAGAAGGTGTCATCGTAACTTTAGCTGATGAAATGACATCAACTGCAGATATGGCTGGAGACACCACTGACTTTAAAGGTGACGATAATAGCGGTGCTGCTGATGTAATAATTGACTTAAAAGGCAGACTTGATGAATACATATTAATGTTTGATTTAGGGGAGGCAGGGGGTGTCATAGTAATTGATGATCTCTCCAAAAGAGATCCTGCTGTAGTCACTGGAGAGGTTCGAGAGGAAAACGTAGAATTGGATGCCAGCCCTTTTAAAGGCATAACCTCTGTGACTGCAGGAGTTCTAACCAGGGTACCAGAAGAAACTTGGATATTGTATGGAGATGGTGACACCACTGTTTTTATTGGTGAAGAAATTGTCCGAAAGGATCTAATTGGAGATGCCACGTCACTAATGGATTTAACTGAAGATGTTGTTGATGCGCCTAATGTGGATTTGATTGGAGAAGGAGTCGAAACAGACCATATTGATTTTAATGGAGAAGCTGATGGCGTATTTGAAGAAGAACTTGATAAGGAAGTGAAGCCTGACTTGGCTGGCCCGGGCACTGTAATCGGAGCTGTTGTCCAGGACTGGTATGGTCTTGTAGAAAACAATGGCTTGTATGAGTAAGTGGTGGGGAGGGATCTTGTTGCTCCTGCACTCCGTTCAACTGTTTCTTAAATTTTAAAATGAAATCAAACACAAAAATCAACAAAAATGGTTGAGAGACAGAGAGACCAGAGAAAAAAATTGGTCAGTAAACTTTGAAATATTACAAAAGCAAGTACAATTGTTTGCATGATTTAGAATGGAAGAGGCAAAAGGAACAATTAAATAAACAAGGGGGGGGAATCTACAGATATATCTAATCCAAAGTGAAGAAAAAAAACCAAAAAACTACAACATAAATAAAAAACAGAGCAATGTGAAATGAAAGACAGAAAAGCACATTGCAACCAAATAGGCCAACAATGGAAAATAGAAAACATGAGGAAAGAATTAATGATGAGAAAAATAACCACAAAGGAAAACTGTTCTCTTATTTCCTATTGACTTTCTTATGTGCTGGTTTTGAATTATCAGCAGCCATTCTGTTTTGCCTGAATAGTACATGTTTGTTTTGTGCAACCATATGACTTATTATAGTAATTTCTAAAGTTCCTTCTTCTTGAACCTTTTAATGGTACAGATTGCACCTACTTAGAACCATATCAATATGTGTTGCTGTACTTTAAATATCTAAAACTCTTTTTAAAAACCACTCAAGCCTATTTCATGCAGAGTCAAAAATAACTTTTCAGTGACAGACAACTGATGTGCAAACTGTGAAGCCACTGGGTTTTTTAATCTGTATCTTCCATGCACAATTCAGTTATGCTTCGCACCCATAAAAAGCCAATAAGAGCAAGAAATTTTGTGTGTCAGAATTTTAAAAGAAAAAAAACAAAGAAAAGGAATGTTTGCATTTATTTTTTCCATGCAGTATATTCCTTTGGTGGGGGAAAAAGAAAATGTAATATGAAATGATTTAAAAATGCATGTGTCTACACACATAAAGGAGGGGAAAAAAAACAGAAAATATGGTTCATGGTTACCATAAGCAAGCAAAGCAAATGAAAACATTTTATCATGCGCAATATATCATGGCAAACAAGCCAGTGAAGTAATACAATTTGTATGCCATATTATGCACAATATAATAAACTTTAAAAGCACTTTCACAAGAGCATTTAGAAAGAAGAGTACACTTTTTCCATGAGATATGAAGTCTTAGTACCCTTTGATATTTTAGGAAAATATTTAATACTGCACTTTAAAAATATATCTGCAATTAAATATATCCATATTTATAGCTGTCTTCATTATGGATATAATAAACACATGGTTCATCTTAGATTTTTTCATAATCTATTCTACTTTTAATGCCCAAAGGTATTACAGGGAAAATCTAAAAAAGCACAGTCATATTTTTTTAATACCCCATTTTAAGAACCTACAGTGGAATACAGTGTGTGTGTGTGTGTGCATCTGTGTGTATGTGAGTGTATTTATCAGTTGCAAAAATAACAATTTTAGTGCCTTCCCAGAATGTTTATGGAACTCGTGGATAATACCCCCAAATATCAGATCAACCATCAAGTAGATCTCTTACTAGGAAAGATGGGTATACTCAGTACCCTTAGTATTCTTCTTACAGTGGCAAAGAAAACACACAAATGGCGTAAGCACATTCACTGGGGAAGAACGAACACACACTTAGTCCTCTCTACTTCTACAACTCTCACAAACAAACCGAACTGGTCACAGTGATTTGGAATGCCTGCCAAGGGCTAATGTTCTACGTCAGAGATGATTACAGTCTCGCTCCCCGAAAGCACTGGTTCAGCATAATAGTGAAACGCGAAGAGGAAATGAGTATCTGCTTCATCTTTTATGCTCCTCTTCATGCTGTGCCTGTCCCATTGCTACAGTTCAGTTCTTGGTTTAGCAGCTACTCCCACAAGAGTGAAGATTTTCATTCCTAGTGTACATTTAAATTCAAACATTCAGAACATATTCTTTTCTAGGCCTATACATTATTCTAAAGAAAAGTGGAAGAACTAAGGAAACCTCCATCTATTACCCCTCTTAACCAGAATTCTCAATAGTATATTGCTTAACTCTTTTGGAAATGCCACACTGCAAATGGAAGGTTTGGGGATTCCTTCAGTTTGATGATTTGGGCTCAATCCAATGTGTCAAGGCAGTTTATTTTAGCAGCTACCAAAAACTAGCAAAGGATCTCTCTTTACCACTGAAGGCTGGCTCCATCAGGCAAAGAAGTCTTCTGAATTCAGGAAGACAAGTTGCATATACCTTAACTGGGTTTATTGAAAAGTAACAATACATTATTTATAAGTGGGAAAAATAACAACTGATTACATACACAGCTGACCTTACAACTCCACTATTTCCCAAACAAAATAATGTTTAGAGACCAGAGGTACTTCTAACCTCAGGGTCAGTGGAGCCTATCCAAAGCTTAAGGATGTTGCCTGGGGGTACCAACCTGCTACCCAGTAAGGGCTTAGCTCTGGGGAAAAGTAATATTCCAAAGAAAATTTCTCTATTCAGTATATTTAGTTGTACTGAAAAACCATCTAGTTATGCACAAACATACCTCCCCTGCTTTGTGGCATAACAGCAGTTGACTTCAGCCCTCATGTTTTTGGAAGGATTTTGGCATTTCTTCTAAGGGAGAATACTGAGGTCTGGAAAAATGTTTGTAAAATGGTGGTGGGGTTTCATTTCTCTTGCGTTCCACATTTGGTATCCGAGTATGCTTCCCTAGTAGTTAAGGAGCTAGACGCCACAAGCTTATGCTAAGACCATATAATCTAAGTAATAGAGTAGTTTCCTGCTGCACATTTCATCTACTGTGTTGACCCACAGAAACATGAAATCAGTTTGGGAAAAGCCAAAGTTGTGGCTTGTGCTCATAAATTTCCAATCCTTCCTGAACTCAAGTAACTGTGAGCCAATGGGAAACAGCTAGGAATGATTTACTAACTAAAAATTTGTTTTGTCTAAATTCTCCTCTCAATAATACTCTACTGGTTAAAGTGATCAAACAAACACAGTGCTGCTCTCAGTACTCTTAGTTCCTGTAGGTAGAGAGGTTGGCTTAAGGACTGTAAAGTGATCACCAGAGGTGAAGATTATATGGATGAGGGGGGATTGGAGGAGAGAAAGACAGTGCACAGGGAGAACAAATGAATGAATCTATACCTTGATACTTACAAGCCAGTTAAAAACAAACCACAACAATCACGGAGAGAAAACGGGGCTTAGCTAGTCCAGGGAAGACCAGCCTTATTTAGAATTGATATTTTAATAAAGGAGAAAGAAGCAGGGGGTATAGGAAATCAATAAACATTCAGAGTGCTACCTCAAAAAGGGAAGAAAAGATTAGACTAGGTTGCAATGACCTAACTATATTTTTTAAATGAGATGACAACCAAAGTAACTCTAGAATCTTTTCTACCATCTCAAATACTGAAGGGCAAATATCTTCACTTCTGAGCACAAATTTAAAGCAACATTGGTGTTTATTTCCTAGCACTGCTAATAACCAAAGTGAAATCAAGGATTTAAAGACAAGTAATAGATATTGCTATTAAAAAACAGTTAATGGCTTTTTTAAAAACAATATTTTGAGGCTGTGAACTGGGGTGCTGACCCCTCCTATCTTCAACTGTGTACATTACTTAGATTCCATAATAACATTTTCCTGCAGGCAGTTTTTCTTTTGCTGTTGGTTTCCAAATGTTCCCCAAATGCAATGGGTATAGAAAAAATGTCTCTTCTTATAAAAGTCCACATAGATTAGTAAATTTATGTTAGCAAACTCACTCATTCCAGGCTCAGTCAAGTAGCTGTAGCGCTTACGTAAAGCTAAAGATGCAAAACTCTGTCGTTTATCTGTTTTCTCGGTCTGAAAAAGAAAAAGAAAAGAAAAGAGACTATGTTTCCCAGTTCCTTGTGACATTTTCATAGTGTTGAAACATTTTGTAGGATAGCATGTTGATATCTTGCTTATCCTTATTTTTCTTCATATGCATTTTCCTCTTGAAAATGTTAATTTCCTACCAGGGTTTTTTACAACTCCACTCCAGTGTCTCAATCAAATGACTATCATTCAGTAAATATAAGAGCACCAACACAGCAGACTACAGGGAATTACAAATAAAAGACAAGCATTACAAAGACTTCTAATGCTGAGCAGTAAACTCCTCTAAATCCATTCGTATTGAAAGCACATATATCACAATGTACAGTTCACTCTATGTGAGTACATTCAAGGAAAAAAGGCATGGAACGTTTATGATCTCACTTACTGCTGTTGTTTCTATACGTACAAAGGTGTCAAGTATAGATGTGGAGATTAAAAGCTGGTTATGGTTTTATTAGAGATAATGTTACTGATTCCTATGATGGCTGATACTATTTGTTATTTTTGATGCATGAGTTTAAAAAGTTCAATTATACAGCTTGGAAAAATATTAGGAGGTAACTTAAAAGGAAAAATTTATTCAAATTTTAAGTTAACTACAGTCTTAAAATACATGGCCTAGATAAGTTTCTTTAAATAGAATATCAAATATCTATGGATAGCCAGTGAACAAATATTTTATATCACATAAATAAAGTTTATTGTACAAAAAAATTTCATATGTTAATTAACCATGATATTTTGATTGAAACGTTATAACATGATGGATGCTAGGTGAAAATATGCACATCAAACTAAAAAAAACAATGTAAATTGATGTATGCCAATCTATCACATTTTAAAATGTTTAAGAATTTTAGCTCTTTTTTTTAATCAGCTGGGTTATAATTTTGTTGAATATACTGAAGTACTCTTGTGTACATGTTGAGCAACAGTGAGCCTTTCTTTAAGAAAAATGTATACCCTTTTACCTCACATAAGCTAAGATCTGCAAAAATATAAGACATTTCCCACACTTCAGCCCTCTGTACTTCTTTTATACAGATTCAATTTCTATTCTACCTCTGATAGAATAAAAGCAGAAGTGTTCATATTACCTCATCATCTTGATCTGACTCTGTCTCCTTTTGGTTCCAAGATGCATTGCAGAGACAAGGAATATTATAATGGACAGCAGGGAAAAGAATATCAGGATATGAAAAGGACTGAGTAGGGAGCACAAAATGCAAGCTGATTTAGAAAACAAATCAAATCAAAAGAAGGCAACAAAAAATATCAAGAACTATACATCCAAGGCAAATTAATGTGTGATATTATTTGAAAGCATAAAATTCTATGAACTACCAGCAGAAGCAGAAGCAGTAAACAAGAGGACGCCATCGAACAAACCATAGGAATCTGACACCACAGTAACAAGACTTAAGTCAGTCTACACACAGAGACTAATAAAACTTGAGTTTCAAGAGCTTTAATCATGTTACCAAGCATTCCTTAATTGCACACCAAGGGCTACTTCTTCAAGACCAGGGGAAGAAAGTGAAAATAAACCAATATTAAAAGATACCTTTTTATGTGCTGGCAGAGTGATATTTAAGTTGCAAACAGCTGTTTGAGGCAGTCCTTTTGTTGTCTTTGGTTCTTTCAGAAAAGACAGACGACCACAGGGCTCTTGGCTGGTGTCTCTAATCTAGAAGAATTTGGGTAGTTGACAGTTATACACAGACTTTTCTGAGGGTTCCTTTTTATATAAGATTTAACCATGTTTGTTTTATGAAGCTCTCTGAGAGACAGAAACAGTAAAAAGAAAACATGGTAATAACAATTACATGTCATCCAGAGTAGTTGCATTTAAACTTAACAAGATTTAAAGTGCCCATTTCCTAACCTAAACATAGGACTGTTGTGTCTGCTTTTCTTATCCTGACAATCATCTGGTTTTATGCATTTCTTTCCTGCCTCATACCATTTTCTTAAAGCCTTAGCATACAGGCAATTTTAGTGACAATAAAAACAATAAATAATAATGATAAAAACTATAATCATAATAAAATAATTGTCCTTTCTTCTTTGGGGAGGAAGAGCTCTCCAGGTTGTTCCTGAACTCCATCAGAAATGGACTGGACTCCATCCATTATTTGATTACAAATATGATGCATCTTCTTATTCTGGCTTGTTTTGCCTTACAAAAACTTGCTTAAATATCAATATTTTTAAACTGTTTATAGGGTAAAGACTTTTTACTAATTATAAAGCTTTACTGGCTTGAAAGTATACTTGGACAAAACCTGACATTGCCATGCAGCAACTGTTAAAGAAGCTAAATTAGAGATCAGACTTCAATTAGAGATATGACTGAAGCAGATCTGATTAAGACTAAGGTAAATCAGAATACAGGGTAAAGGATGCCATTGTCTGTATTTTAAAACTCCATATTCTATGTGAGACCAAAAGAAGAGATTTTATTTTGCCCAAAATTTAAATTTTCTGTAGCACACTATCTAATGTAACCTCTCTTGGCAGTGTACTTAAACAACCTAATTACATGGAACCTAGAATAGGGAATGAATCTTATTATTCTGTACAAGTTAATGTTATATGCTGATATATTACTGAGTATTTGGGGCAGAGAATAAAGTGTTTGCAAAGTCCCCTTGAGGGACTGAAGGAAAAAACTTCCCCACCAAGGGAATTCCTGATAGTCTCTCAAGCATTAGGGATTCCCAATTTAATTAACCAAGCCCTCAATCTTGAGGCTTGCCCATATGAAGCTTATTTCTGCAATGGTGAAGCTAAACCTACTTATTATTATGCCTAAGAGTCATCCCCAGAGAACCTCTTTAGTTGCTCAGATGTAGGCCTCTCTTTAAGCTAACTCTCCAAATAAATTTACTCCCCCCGCCCCCTCACCACCACATGGGACATGGTTCCCAGGGTCGAGCCTGGCCCTGGCATCATGGGATTGAGAATGCCTTCTTGACCAAAAGGGGGAAAGGAAATGAAACAAATTTTCAGTGGCTAAGAGATTTCAAATAATGTCAAGAGGTCATTCTGGAGGTTACTCTTAGGTAAGCTTCAGCCAGATTTTGCAAATTGCCACAGTATGCCAAGCACCAACCAACAGCATTCCTGAAAACCCTAAAGAACAGCCAGAGCTCTATTTAAAACTCTATAAAAGTTGTACTTGGTAAGTTTTTTCTTTCAGAAACTTAAGACCTCCAGATTGTTCCCATGCCAGATAAGCCCTGAAACCCAGAGCTACCAATCTCTCCAAGAACATCAACCAGTTTCATTCCTCTACCCTACAAGATTGACCCTCTTTCCAGCAATGAAGAAGTTAAAATGGTCATTGCCAAGATATCTCTGAAAATTGAGAGAATGATCAAATGAGAAGAAGGAGGGATAACCGAGAAATGAGGATTTAACAAATGATTATGACTACTGACTCATTATATAGATATTTGTTCTTATTTTCTATTGTAGTAAAATAGCCTTAAGGAAATACCTGAAACTGTTGAACTGTAATCCAGTAGCCCTGATATTTGATAATGATTGAATAACTATATAGCTTTCATCGAGTGACCATACGATTAAAAAAACCACGCAACTTAATACTCCCTTTATCCAGTGTATGGGTAGATGAGTAATAAAGACATGCATGAAAAGAAATAACAATAATAAGTTGGGAATATGGGGAAAATACTCCTACATAAACTGCGGACAATAGTTATAGTACTACTTAAATAATATTTCATCAATTGTAACTAACAATCACGTTAAAAAAAAAAGTAGAAATACCAAAAAAGTATTAATATCAATTATAACAGATTTTCCACATCAATGCAAGTGTTGATAGTGGGGTAGTACATGGGAATCCTGTATTTTCTACATGATTTGTTCTGTAAACCCATAACTTTTCTATAAAAAATTTAAGGAAAAAAAAACCAAAATCCTGACATTGTTCTTATGTGTCCTGGTGTGGTAGAATATTTCAAACAAGTCATTAAAACCTTTTCTTTTTATTCTTTAAGATCATTTAAAAAAAAATTCATAGTGTGTCTGTTGAAGATGGTTTACCTTGATGGAAAATGGCAGTCTGTTTTCTTTGAAAGCATAAAAGTTAAAAACAAGTTGCTGTCCTCCTTTGGTAAGCGGGGCCAGATTTCCATAACAATCAACATAAATAGGTTTTCCTTCCAGAACCTTTTAGAGAAAAAGAAATACATAATTTAATGTTACCTGCAGTCTGTATAATTTTTGAAATTTTAAGTCACAATACTAAAAGACTGACATGTTATGTCACATTTGTCTCTTTATTAGGACATTACTTCTATGGCACTGTTTACAACAAAAAAATTAACTCCACTGGCTCACAGTTCAGCAGCTGTGATTGGAAACTGTATCACTGACATGTACAAAAAGAATTTATCTCTATTCTGGCAACCTTAAACATATTTGAGAAGAGCACCTGACAGATTTTGAAAGAACAATTTTTACTCTTAACTACTTACATGATGACTGGATTTGAAAACAGAAAATCATGGAAATGTATATAGACAGTGACCATGTAAATAAGATAACTCAAATGACCGTAAGGAAAAAGAGACCATGACCTTAGATTCATTAGTACTGTGTTTTAACCAATTAAGCTAACCCCACAGACACTTAAAATAATTTGAGAATGAATTTATACTGAGTAAAATCAATAATATACTTAATATTTATATTGAGTGCTATTATTGCCTCAAAATAAAATCCCTTCCTTATCTGGGCAATGTAATTAAATGAAGTTGTTTTGGTGAGCAAGTTACCTCAATATCTTTGCTTCTTGCAACTTCTTCAAAATTCTCTTGCTGCTCTAAAGTTTTGTCCACTTTGTCATCTGTCATGCAGAAACATCGCAGGGAAGATTCCACAGGATCATTCATTTTGGCAAAAACAACAAACTTGGCCATATATGGAACACATATTAATTCTCTGTACAGTTGTGTGGCTAAACCAACAGTTTCTAAAACTTGATGGCAGTCTGCAAGCCAAAATCTGAGAAAAACAAAACAAAACAAAAGTATAAAAATCAGGTGATTTAAAAGTCAAATCTTCAAAAAAATTCACAAACCAAAATATCAACTTGTTTTTTAAACGACTAGATCAAGAGTAAAAACGTTTATTCCATTCCTCAAATACATAAACCTTGTGTATTTTACTAAGAAAAAGCTTACGAATTTTCTTTCTTTCTTTTCTTTTCAATAAACTTCTCGTTCCCCTTCCACATAACCATGATAAGCCTTTCCTTCTATTCCCTGCTCCAAAATTTAATCTATCACTTTACGATTGGAAGGAGCAGAATTTTATGGGGGGAAAAACGGGGAAGGAAAATCTTATTCCACTGAAAGGAGCAAGCCTAGCACTTTATATCTTCTTGTGAGAACTGGAGAAACCAGCTCATTAGCCATTAGCAAATTTTAAATGTCTGAATCAGACCCAACTTTACTATTAAAAAAAATTTTTTTTAATCATACTGATATTGAGCACTATAATTTTTACTTTCCAAAAGATAATAAAACTAATTCCTTAGTGTTTTCTGAAATTCTTTATTTCCATACCTGGCTGAAACATTGGTTGTAAAAGAGACACAATCCTTTATAAACGTCAATGGAGTAGTTCCTGTTATATCTTCCCACTGGGCAGGCGAGGTGCCCCCTGAGAGAAAAACAGTGGATATATTCAAGTTATGATAGGAGATGCTCCATGTAAAAATTTCATCATTATCTTGCCCTCTTCCTGCATAAAAAATACTGGCAAAACTAACACTTCTGATTTCACAACATGTCCTGAAGGGAGTTTCCCTCTCTACTCTCCTATTTTGACTGGCTTGTTGCGATTGCCTTGCAAGCAATCTGCAAGCCAAAATCTGAGAAAAACAAAACAAAACAAAGCAAAAGTATAAAAGTTGTGATTGCCTTGCAAGATATTACTAGATATTTTTAAAACTACTTTTCTGTTTGTTGGGTAAACTTAAACTTGGGGCAACTACAACTTTTAAGGGCAATTTATAAGTGCAAAGAACTGTCATTTCAGATAGACAATGTAATTCCTTTTTTTTTAAATGAAAAAAAGGTAAGATTATCAAGAAAGTGAAGAAGCACCTCTTTTAGTATTGACTGAGCTATTGACTATTGAATTTTTCATGGCAAAAGGGGAGTCAGCCATTAAAAGTATTCCCCCCAAAATGAAAACAAAAACAAAAACATTTTCAATTAAAAATCAGATGAGGTTAATCAAACAGTGGATTGAGCTCCAGATTTCCTGTCCTTATCACAAAATGTGTTCTCCTAAACCCTGCATATTTAGTCTCTAGGATTACATGTGAATAGAGTAGATGAGAATGCTCCAATCCTGTACTCAACACTTTGCTACTACTGGTACTCTGTGGAAATTTCTATTTTCCCTGGAGTCCATCCAGTTTCCTGGTGATCTAAAGGTCAATTTTAGGTTTACTATCTCTGTCTAAATCACAGAGATATTACCTCATTACTCATTAGATTCATTAATACCTCAATAACTTTAAAAAGAGCTCTTTCACTAGTTGCTAAACTTAATAGCAGGGAATCGGGGAAAAATAATATCACCAAATCTTAAAAGTCATGATAGCACCTTAAAGAAATTATTACAGGGACAACAGAGATGAGGTGATGGACAAGTAAAAATTTTCATTTTCTCTTTTTATAGTGTTAACAAAGATGTTTGTTTAAAAGGTTTTATCCTTACAAAAGATTCTTCCTTATAGAGAATCCTTACAAAAGCTAGCATCAATAAAAAGTACAGGACTTAACCAAACCTGTAATGCTGCAAAGAAGGCGCAAATTGGGTGTGGTGTCCCCCTTGTATCCATTGGATATGCCTTCCCCTGAGGGTGGGGGCACTGGAATGGTCATTGTGATTGGTTTATGGAATTTCCTTCTTCTTGGTTCCACTGTGACAATTGGGCTAAACGTCGCTTTATTTCCAAGGATCTTTTTCACAATTTCTTCTGGAACAGGCTGGGCCTAGAAACAGAGAAAGGACTTAAATAAAAGTGAGCAGGCTTTCAGAGTTAAGTAACAAAAATAAAAGTGAGCATTTTTCTTTCATCAGAAAGTTGATTTTTTAAGTGAGAAGGAAAACAGTCAACTAAAAAATACATCTTTCTTCTTCATCCTCTCTCAGTATTTTATGAAGGAGTTAAAAAACAAAAAACAACTCAAAACCTAACACTATAGTAAGTTTATGCAGGAACTAGTAGGCCGGAGTATTTCCCCAATAAACAGGAATCATATAAGTGTCCCTAAAAAAGTTGAGGCTTTCAGAGTTAAGTAACAAAAAGGCATTCAAAATTTCAAAGGATTTCAACTCTATTCTGCCAAACCTAACTTTGTTCTTTTGGTCTCTTTGCTACTTGGTAAAATTTTCAGTATGGGAGACAATTGAAAAGAACTTCAGTTGAAGTATATAGAGGTCTCTTTAGCTCCAACTGTCTTTTTTTTTTTTTTACGTGGGCAGGCACCGAATTGAACTGGGGTCTCCAGTATGGCAGGTGAGAACTCTGCCACTTAGCCACTGTGGCCCACCCTCCAACTGTTTTTTGAAGTCCTTTCTAGACCTAAGAGTATTGGCTCTAAAAAAACCCAACAACCCCTCAAGCATGAAGGTCTAGCCTCAGAAAAAGGGCATGAACTCTTTCAGTTAAGCTACTTATTATATTAATTAATGACACAAATTGTTATTTCCAGATCATTTTCCTTATTCTAGGAAAAAAAAAAACTAGTTAAGGTCTAACTGAAATGAATAAATATAAAAAAAAAACATTCTTGCCAAGTTTTCTAGTCAGCTTTCCAAACCAAAACAAGTTCTAGCTGGTTTAGATAAAACCCAGCATTTATGATTTATTTAAATCAAACCAAAAATCTAAGACTTGCAAGTTTCACTATTACTGATTTTTACGGTATGGCATTTTATAAGCCAAGCCAAATATGGTTCGTTTCTTTAATGGTATACTTGCTCTTTGGTGCTTTTGCTGCTGTACCTACCAAGACCAATAACCTATCATTAAAAAATATGTATCTTTAATCAGAAACCAAGTATGATTTTACACAGGAAAAAAAACAACTAAAATATGTGCCTTATTTAATAAGCCACTAAGCTAACTTTACACTTAATGCTTTCCATTTAAAATAACTTAGTGATTCCCAAAATTGCAGAAAGCAGCAATTAGCAAAATCAGTAAGGATGAGTTATGACCATTTCCAGAGTACAACATGGTGTGCACACATACTGAGGAGAACAGCTCTTTGTGAACATTACCTGCAGGCCCACTCGAATTCTTTTGGTTAAAGCACCCTCAGGGAAAGATGCTTGGACGAGGGGCACTGTGGTGCTGCTCAGAATTCCCCCTTCAGGACCAATCTGGTTGCTTTCCTGCTTAATCCGTGAAACCACCGCAAAATACTGGGGGAAATCCTTAGTGATAATCCTACAAATACGCTTTTTCCCTAACTCTTCTGGGCTGTCAAGTTCTGAAAAGACAGATAAATGAAAAAGCCATGAGAATAAGCATGTCTCCCAAACAGCTTGAAACAAATTTATAGGCAATTTTAATAGTCATAAAATTTAAAAATAGTTTTATATAAAGAGAAACTACAGTGACCTTAAAATTAGATCAAGCTTCACAAAAATATTACAAAGTTCTTCATATTATTTGTTGAAAAATATTTCTGCTGAGGAGGAATAAAACATCTTAATCAATAGCATTTTACCACATATGGACAAATTTCCACTTTTCAAGAGGGAAAACCTCATTCTGTGTGGATAATATGCAATATGATAATCTGTCCTCAAACTGCCAAAAGTAGGAATGAGAAAGTAATTGATCTGACAAGAAAGTGAATAAGGATTTAAGTATGTTTGAAATACTCTAGAACTGTATTTGAAAACCTCTTTCAAAAGTTTTTTAATTCTCCAAATGATTAGTATCATAATCACGTACTTGTTTCCCCACTGATGGTCCTCATGCAATTAACTCAATATATATACAAATAGGCATACCTTCCTCCCCTCTATGCACCTCTATATATACTCCTTCAGCTGTAGTTCTAACTCTGGTGAAGGCTTTATAATATGACCATTCCTCCCCTTTGATAGTTTTCCATCATTTTCCCTCATACTTCACATCTAGTGACACTCATATCTAATGGCCAAAGTCCAGTTGATTATACTATGGAAACAGCTTGGTGTCCTGCCAACCCCGTTGTTCAGGCCCAGTCCTGGCTTGCCGTAGATTACAAAAATCACTTCCTAACTGTCTCCCTGCCATTCATCTCCTCTTACTCCAGTTCATCCCCCATGGTGCAGACAGATTAATCTTCTTTAAAAAAAATTTTATGCACAACTTTGGTAGGTTTAATTGGAATAAATGAATTTAAAAGTGTTTGAAATAATAAATATTTGGGGCTAGCCAAAAATATTTTGGAAAAAAGTAGGTTTGCAAGGGATAATTTTTCTTATAAGATATTAAAACTTAGTACTACAATATAATACTGTTATAAGAATAGACAAATGAGTCAAAGAGATAAGGATAAAGAATCCAGAAATAGCTTAGACTTTATATATGAATACACACACAAACATAACCACTCACATATACATACATATATAGTACATATGAAAGTCCATATTTACTTTCATATATATATGCTTTATATATATGTATTAAATTCATATACTTAAATTTCTAATCAGTGAGGAAAAGTTAATTTAAAAGATGGTGTTAGTATAATTGAAAATCTACTTGGAAGAAAAAGCTAAATCACTTCATCTTATCATGCAAAAATTCCAGCTGGGTAAAAGGCTTAACAACTTAAAAAAATTAAAATATTACCAAAGATTTCAGGAAAATATTCTTTTAGCCTTGAGTAGGGGGGCCTTCCTAGACAAGACTGGAAACGCAGAAGCTTAAAGCATTTTTTTTATTCACACACAATACAATCCACCCAATGTATACAATCAAAGGCTCTTGGTATAATCACAGAGGTATGCATTCAACACCGCTATCAATTTGAGAACATTCTCATTGCTAAAAAAGAAAAAGAAAAAAATCTCCCATACTCATTAAACTCCCTACTATAAAGACTTAGCATTGATTTAGAACCTTTGTTACAACTAAAGCAAGAATATTATAATGTTACCGTTAACTATAGTCCCTAATTTGCATTAGTTCTATTTTTTCCCCACATACTACCCTATTATTAACACCTTGTAATTATGACATACATTTTTTCTAGTTCATGTAAGAACAACTGACCACAGTCATCCTTCTTTTTCCTTCTAGTGACATACACAACCCTAAACTTCCCCTTTCAACCATAATCACACCCATAATTCAGTTACTTACTATTACATTCACAGGCTACCATTGCCTCTATCCATTTCCAAACATTTACAATGAACCTTATTAAAAATCATGTACAAATTAAGCATCAGCTTCCCATTCTCTACTTTCTATCTCCTGGTAACCTATACTCTAGATGTTAGCTCCAAGAGTTTGCTTGTTATGATTAGTTCATATTAGTGAGCCCATATTATATTTGTCCTTTTGTGTCTGGCTGTTTTCACTTGAAAATAATGTCCTCTAGATTCACTCATGCATCAGTACTTCATTTCTTTTTACAGCTGAATAGTATTCCGTTGTATGTTATACCACATTATGTTTATCCATTCATCAGTTGTGGACACTTGGGTTGTTTCCATCTTTTGGCAATTGTGAATAATGTCACTATGAACATTAGTTGCAAATGTCCATATCTCTGCTCTTTCAGTTCTTCTGTTTATATATTTAGTAGCAGGATTGCCTGATCATATGGTAATTTCATACTTAGCTTCCTGAGGAACCATCAAACTGTCTTCCATAGCAACTGCACCATTCTACATTCCCACTAGCAATAAATAAATGCTCCTATTTCTCCAAATCCTCTCCAACATCTGTAGTTTACACACCTAGTAGGTGTAAAATGATATCTCATTGTGGTTTTGATTTGCATTTCCCTAATAGCTAGTGATTTTAAGCATCTTTTCATGTGCTTTTTGGCCATTTGTATTTCCTCTTTGGAAAAGTGTCCTTTGTCCATTTTTAAATTGGGGTGTCTTTTTATTGTTGAGTTATAGGATTTCTTTATATATTCCGAATATTAAACTCTTATTGGATATGTGGCTTCCAAATATTTCCTTCCTTTGAATAGACTGCCTTATCACTTTCTTGACTAAATCCTTTGAAGCACAAAAGTATTCAGTTTTGAGGGTGTCCCATTTATCTATTTCTTCTTTCGTTGCTTGTGCTTTGGGTGTGAAGTCAAAGAAATCACTTTCTACCACCAGATCTTGAAGATGCTTCCCTACATTTTCTCCTAGGAATTTTAAGGTCCTAGTTCTTATATTTAGGTCTTGGATTCATCTGAGTTAATTTCTGTATAAGGTGTGAGATAAGGGTCCTCCTTCATTCTTTTAGATACGGATATCCAGTTCTCTTGGCACCATTTGTTAAAGAGTCTGTTCCATCCCAGTTGAGTGGCTCTGGCAGCCTTGTCAAAATTCAATAGGCCATAGATATGAGGGTCTATTTCTAAACTCACAATTCGATTCTACTGATTAATATACTTATCTTTATATAAAAGGCATTTTTGACTACAAAAATGAAAATCTTTTCATGACAAAAACAGCAAACTTGAAAGACTATAAAAGATAGTCCAGGAAAGACAATAGCACACATGACAAATGAAGGATGAATATGTTCAATACCAAGGGCAGTTACAAGTTGATAATAAGATGATATCATATGTAGGTAAATGTTATAAACAAGCAATTCAAAGAAGTGGGAAAATAGCTAATAAATATATATGAAAATGTTTAACCTTGCTAATAAACATGGAAATGCCCATTTAAACAAGATACAGTCTCCCTCTACATCCACCTCTTAGTTTAGCTAGGATTAAATAGTCTTTAGCAAAACAAGTACTTTCATTCATTGCATTCATTTCTCATTCTTTTGAGAAAATAATCTAGCATCATCTATTCAAAATAAAAATGCATATACCTTTGGACCTTGCAAAAATCCATTTGCTGACATCCTTCCTAAGGACATACAAAGCAGCACTATTTCTAATAGCTAAAGCTTGAATTAACCAGCTACATATCTATCAATAAGGGAATGGAATGCTTAGATAAATCGTAGTACATCCACACTCTAGACACTCCTACAACTATCAACTAGGATGATTCAGATTCACTCATTTACCAGATATTTACCAAGGACTCACTATGTGCACATGGGTCCAGGTACTGGGGATAAAGTAGAGAGCAAACTAAAGTCACTGCTCACAGTGAGCTTAGAGACTAATGATTATGGGGTGAATACACCATTAAGCAAATATGAAAGAAAAAATAACAAATTGGGGCTAGAGAATAGAGTGTGTCTCAGGGTGAGAGTACATAATAATGCCAGGGATTAGGGGAAGGGGTCCTCATTTAAATTGGATGAGCTGGAAAGGCCCTCCTGAAAAGGTAAGACTACAGGGAACCTGGAGGGAGGGAGGGTAGGATTCATGCAGCCATTTGCTAATAAAAGTCAATAAAGTGGAAAAAGAGGCAAGATGCAGACAGCAGCGTGTACACTGTTATCTTGGGAGAACAGTCACTTGTACCTGTTTATTTTTATAACGGCACTTTGTAGAAAAAAGCTTTTAGATTGCTAGTACCTCAGAGGGATGGGAAATGGAGTTAGAGCTAGGGAGGTGATAAGAGGGTGGGGAATGAGACATTATGACTTTGGGGTAATATGGTTTGGGGTGTTTTACGGTTACAAAAAAAGGGGGGAAATCCCAAACTTCAGGTGTTTTTGGTTTGTTTTTTACTGTTCACATAAGCCTTTCTTCATTCCTCTGATGCATAACATGCGTCCTCCTGTCCTTTAATTATGAACATGTCTGCCTCTCTATTAGACACTCAGGGTTGAGATCATGGCTTACTCCAAATAAAACTTTGTAGAATGGCAGAATGGATGATTAGATAATTGGGTCAAGGACGTCTACTTCTCATTTTACATATCAACCACTGAACTCAGGATGGTCCAGCTCATCACCAATCTGAAGAGAAATAGGATTCAACCCAGATTAAAAACAGAACTGGAATTGTACTTTCTGTTTTTTAACATTCCCCTGCCCCTTTCCCTCTGCTCTGTCCAAACTTGACCACCGAGCCGTTAATAAAGGAAAATCAAAGAAAATAATAGTAAAAACTTTAAAAAGAAGGTTAAATAAAGAAAAACAGGAAGGAATCAAAGAGGAGCTCAGGGGAATATTCTGGAGAGTTTTCACCTATTGAGCAATTGATAGGAAATAGAGGCTTTCTCTAAGGAGAAGATACATTTCTTTCCTTATGATTTGGCTTATTTAAAAATATCTGAGTTAACCAAAAAAGCCACGATAATTTGTTTAAATTGTTGTGCAGCACATCAGCAACAACTAAATAAAAATTTTTCCACTCCAGCATCAAACTTGCCATTACGTTCTTCAGAAATGGCTTAGGACTCCTTATGGTACAAACAATTTAAGAAGACTCTGCTTATGAAATCATATCCTTCAAATAAGAAAGATTTCCTAATTCCACATATAGCAAGCTGTGTATCCCAGCACTATGAGATCAGTCTGAACTGATAAGAAGAAATAGGCATCATTTGGGGACATGCAGTGATGGGCACCTCTTCACAGTTTGTGTGTTTCAGTGTTTAGTATTTGCACATACATTTTCAGGGATTTGAGGTAGAAACAAATGCACCTCCCCTAGAAACTGTAATAGCAATAGATTGGGATGAAGTGCCTCTGTTTACTCAAGGCAGCCTGGGCACACTTCTGTTATATTACCTTTGATGGAACATTAAAGCTACGTACATCTGGTATGCAGCAGAGCCATGGTAAATGAAGATGCTCAGATTTCTAACTGTATAAACAGAGTAGTTCCTAAGATACGTTCATCAGTACCCTCCATTCTCAACTTCTGACATCTTTTTGATTTTTCAGAGAATCAGGGACCCTCTCTGTTGTTCCCACTATTTTAAAGCTTTAAGCAGTTCCTCTCAAAACATCGAACTTGCATAACTGTTGCCCTTCAAAATGTATTTTAATAGGTATTTTGAAGATAAGCCTCAACAACTAATGTGGGAATTTTATTTACTGCAGTAGGCAAGTGGGAGCAATTAGGATCCCCGTGCGCCATTGTTTAAATAGACTTACACATATTGCCTTCTTGAATTACAGAGATCTGCAATCCTCTGCATAATGAAATGGAGAAACTGTATCTTCATTTAACCAGGCTATAGTCTGTTTATATGTGTGCTTAAAATGCTTCTTTTTTTCTGAGAATAAAAATAAGTCAATAGAAAATATTAAAAATAAAAAAGGATTATTTAAATATTGGTTTGTAAAGGAGGCATAATCTCTTCAAGAGCTGCAGTCAATGGCCAGGCCATTAAACTCTAGGATAGCTACATAAATTTAAAAAAATGATGTAGATAATATGTGAGTGTGAGGAGGCAAGAAGAGGTAGTGAAAACCAGTTAATAAAGTCATTACAAAATTCTATGACTGGAAAATCTGTCACAGGGCTTTATTGACCATTAGCAAGACAAAAGATAAATAAATTATGATATATATACCTACTAGGGAATAGTGTCCAATATTTTTTTAAAATGGGGTAAAAAAAATAGGGGTAGAAGTATATGTTGTAATACATAAAGTTTTCCAAGACATGTTAAGTGAAATGAGTCACCAAAAAGTATGATCTCACAACAATTGGTTAATTAAATCCATGCATTTATACATATATATACACACATAAATTTGTAGAATTTACATAAAAATTAGGGGAAAGGGAGATGAAAATAGGAATGTATTATAATGTGTTACATGGTAATAATATGATTAATATTAGTACCAGTAATAAAACTGGATAAGAAGTTAAATGTAGTTAAGAATATCAATTCTACCCAATTGATCTACAGATTCAGCTCAATACCAATCAAAATTCCAACAACCTACTTTGTTGACTTGGAAAAGCCAGGTATCAAATTCAGTTGAAAGGGAAGGAGAACTTGAATAGCTAAAAATATCCAAATAAATACATTAATTAAGGAAGAACAAAGTGGGACATTTAACACTTCTGGATTTTAAAGTTTATTATAAAGCTACACTGGTCAAAACAGCATGGTACTGGCACAAAGACAGAAGTACTGACCAATGGAACTGAATCGAGAGTGTGCAAATAGACCACCAACTCTATGGTCACCTGATCCTTGACAGGGCCCCCAAATCCACTGAACTGGGACAAACATTTTCTAAAAATGGGCATGGAGAACTGGGTATCAATAGCTGAAAGAATGAAAGAAGCGCCTTACCTTATACTTTATATAAAAATTAACTCAAAGTGGGTCAAAGACCTAAATATAAGGGCTAGCACCATAAAGCTCAAAGAAGAAAATAGAGGGAAACATCTTCAAGACCTAGAATAGGAGGTAGCCTCCTAGACTTTATACCCAAAGCACAAGCTAAATGACTGAAAAAACAGATAAGTGAGAACTCCTCAAAATCAAATGCTTTTGTGTCTCAAAAGTCTTTGTCAAAAAGGTCAAGAAGAGTGGGTCACAATGGCTCAGCAGGCAGAGTTCTCACCTGCCATGCCAGAGACCTGGGCTTGATTCCCAGTGCCTGCCCATGTAAAAAAAATCGGAGGCAGCCAACTCAATGGGAGAAAATATTAGGAAATCATGTATCGGATAAAGGTTTGATATCCTGTATACATAAAGAAATCATACAACTCAACAACAGAAGAGCAAACCACCCAATTATAAAATGAGCTAAAGATATGAATAGACATCTTTCCAAAGAACAAATATAGATGGCTAAAAAGCACAGGAAGAAATGCTCATTTTCATTAGTTACAAGGGAAATGAAGATCAATACCACAATGAGATACCACCACACACCTATAAGAATGGCTGCTATTAAACAAACAGGAAATTACAAAATTAGAGGATGTGGAGAAATTGGGACATTTATGTACTGCTGATGGGAATGTGTGATGGTATAGTCACTAGGGAAGACATTTAGTTTTTCTTCAGAAAACTAAATGCCCTCTGACCCAGCAATATCACTACTTGGTATATACCTAGAAGAGCTAAAAGCCATGACACAGACATTTGCACACCAATATTCATAGCAGCATTGTTCACAATTTCCAAAAGATAGAAACCATCCAAGTGCCCATCAACACATAAGTGAATAAACAAAATGTGGTTTATACCTATGATGGAATATAAAGCAGCAGTAAGATGAAATGAGGTCCTGAAGCATATGACATGGATGAACTTTGAGGACATAATGCTTTTTGAAATAAGCCAGATACAAAAGGATAGATACTGTCTGATTTCACTTTTATGACCTTGGTAAAGGTAAACTCAGAGGTTTATAATACAGAATATAGGGGACCTTGAGTTACACAGAAGCTAGAGATGGGTGAACAGTTAACTCCTGACGTTGAGCTTAAATGTAAGGGAATGGGTAGAAGTGAAGGCAGGTCATTAGTGAATTTATAAATAATATTGCCATATTGAAGGTGAACATGATTGAAAGGGGTTGTCGGACCTATGTATCCCACCAATTAATGCTGCAAATATAAGTAACTTCTTGCATAAACTACTTCAAAGGTATGAATCTTGTACAAAGAGGAAATAATATCAGGGTATGGGGGAAAACTACTAGTGCATGCTATGGGGAATGTTTAACAGGAAGGTATCAGCAATACCACAGCAATACCCGGGGTAAATAATTGGGGTGGAAAGGACAAGAGTTAAGGGGAGGTTTCAATTTTCTATTTGGTGAGCGTATGTCTGTCAGTTCTTTTCCTCCTGGGAACAAGGAAAATTGTCTAAAAATTGAGAGTGTCGATGATTATACAGCCGAGTGGGGATAATGTGAGACATGGATTGTTGACTTTGGATACTATACATGATGCCCGATGGATGGAGGTGGCTGAAGGATACGGTGACTACGAGTAGAATGGCAAACTGTAGTGCATACATATGAATGAATATTGTGCTGCTACAGAAATAGATGAAGTTGTGAGGCATGCAATGATGTGAATGAACCTGG